>NC_081812.1:20900500-21613500 GCF_030704535.1 Vitis vinifera
GAGCCGAATAGACAAAATACCCATTATATCGCAGAAGGCGATCAAGTTCTTTCAGTAAAATACCATCTGCAGGAGAAAAAAAAGTGTAAAACAGAAGGGCCAAACATGATTGAGGATACAAGACATGTGCCATAAGGACTTAACCCAGCAAATTCTGAGACCTGGTAAGGCCAAAGGAAGTTTTCACCAGAATAAGAATACAGTAATGTTAAATTACAAAAGCAGAAACATTTCCTACACCATATCAGCAAAGGAATAGCAAGCCAAGAAGTAAATAAGCCTCTTCCGATTATCCAAAAGTACCAAAGTTCATGGGGTTACTGCAAACCCCCCTATAAGGGCAGTGAATCATCAATTGATTAACTAAATCAATTACAATAGAGTGAACTATGTTGAAGGCAAAATAGTGATAGAAAGATGCATCACTAATAACAAACCACACAAGATGGTAGGAAATAAGAGATGAACTCTTATGAAATATTATTTAAAAACCAAATCCCCCAATACAATCAAATCTATCCCCATTTACAGGCCCAAAAATAACAAGACTAAATAAACTCAGAACTGCTGAGAAAATACTAACCAAATCCTAGAGAAACTAAAACACTAACAGTAGCACCCACATAAAAATTACAATTCAAAATCTTCTTTCCTGAACAATAAACATATAGAACATATCTAAGAACCTCCCACTTTCCATACATGCCTATCTCCTGTGGCAGGAGAGATTGAGGCTAGTGCAGGTGTACCCATGATACATCTACCAAAGGTTGATCTCAAGTAGAGTGCCTGTGTACCAAATTTTAGTGCCGAAAGACCTCTTCTCCTTTTTTCCTTTTTTGTTTTTTCCCTTTCTAAGGAGTGCAGCAAGATAATTCAGAAATTTATTGTTCCCATGTCAATAAAAACGTATATAAACATTTAATATAGTGAAACTAACCATTCTCATGCCAATCAACACGACACCTGGAACAGTGAACCATTTCAAAAGAATTAGAGGGATATGGTAGCTGTTTGGTGGATATAGCCGAAATCATTGCACCAATTCCTCGCTCTAAAGCAAATTGAATTTGATTCTCATGACCATCTTTGGGAGCAAAAGACATTGTTTGTATGTCAAGGGGAAGTAGATAAGCTGAGAAGCTGGCAACTCCACAACCAACATCTAGAACTTGAAATACCCCTGCGGATCGTAGATCACCGGTTTCATTGGTTGTCATATTTCCTAACCTGCATTCACAATAAAGTTTGGACAATTTAACAAAAGTGATTCCCTAACATTTATTTTTGAGAAAAAAAGCCAACGGAATCTTATTACAGAACTAATAGAGTAAAGCATCACTTCTCCACCAAAAAACCAAGTTAGCAACGGCTCAAGTAAACAATTAGCCAAGCCCCCAATTGCCCTCACATATGCTAGCAAAATTGAAAATAAAATATCACCATCAGGACTTAAGGCCAATTTTGCATCTCATATTTTTATGTTCTTTCTCCACAAACAAAACACTCATCTACAGACTCCACATACATCGGAAGATAAAGATAGATTTTGCAGATGCATGCATTTGTGGATATTCATGGACATTGATGAAAAAAAAGCAAAAAAAAAAAAAAAAATAGAGGCTATTCGAGAAAACAAACCCAGCACATGTACCTCTGAATATACTCAGGAGCTCCATGCTTGAAATGAGTACCGCCACCAGGGAACCACCAGAGCTGATTCATCTCATGAACCCAATTCTGCCCTCCTTTAACCTCCGCAAGATGCGTATGATTCACATTACTCCGCCACACATAGTCTCTGCTGCTCGGCCATCTTATGGGTATCTTATAATCCTGGGGCGGAGGTACCAAGCAAAATAATCGCTTCTCAAGCGGAGGGCAGTGCCTCTCCAGCTCTTCCCTCTTGGAAAGATCCAAACTTGAACGCAACGTATTAACGTAAGACACATCATGGCAAGGTATATACTCATTGAACTCCAATGGACATACATCCACCCCAAATTCCGATATCAAAAGCGGCGTCTTCCTATAAGTAAGAGCAACCCTGTTGGTAAATCTCGAAGACCCTGCAACAACACAAGCCAGATCCAATCAAACAACCCAAACCCATAAAAAACAGAGCGCCCCCAAACCCAACCAAACCAAACAGCAAAACGTACCAGATGAAGAAGGGGAAGAGGAAGAATAAAAAGAAGAATTGGAGGTGGATTGAGGAACGTAGATGGGGGAATTGTTGCCGAAGAAAGTGCCGGAGTAGAAGGCGCCGAACATGAGAAGCAAAGCCACCAATATGAGCTGGCCAGATTTCAAATCGAACGCCGCTGACAGCATCGTTTCTTCTGCCTATTCTCAGCCCACCTTTTTCTCACAGCAATGGCGGCACCAACATTGGTTTTCTGGAGATCAGCTGCTTTGTGTGAGAGAAGACAGCACAGAGATGAGTGAAACGAAAGTGGTGAAGCCATTGTGGGCTAATTATATTAAATTAACAGCTACTCTTAATTCACAAGCAGATGCCTCCTTTTTCCCTTCTTAATTATATTAAATTACTAATTATGAGCTCAGACATATACCGTGGTTGGAATTAATTAATTAAATTAATTGACTAAAAGGGATAAAAGTAGCATGTACCCGTATTTTTTTTTTTCTTGAAAAACAACTTATTTTTTATATAAATATTTTTTGATAAATTAATTATTTACATATATATTTGAAAAAAAATAAGTATATTTTTATCCAAAATAAATACTTTTCAAGGTTAAAAAAGTTAAGGATGTCAATATAACAAATGAATTTGAATAAATATTAAATAAATATATTTTTATTTTAATAAATAACATAATTTAATTATATTCTAAACTAAAATAAATTATTTTAACTTTCAAATTTGTTTAATAAGAAATTAATAAGAATTGTCCCAAGGAAAGAAAATGAAATATATTAAATTTTAAGAACTCTACTAGTATTAAATATTATATTAATTAATAACTGAGAAGTCACACACCAAGAAAAAAGAAGGGAAGATGTAGCACAAAAGATGGGTGTAGACCCCCACTTTGGGGGGTAATTGTTGTAGCAAATTTTGCCAGGTGGAGCAGCTTTAGGAGGCCGCGTGGTGCCTCTTGACAGGCTGCTGAAGGATCAAGTAGTGGATTTGAGAGGCAAAGGTGGTGACACCTGTAAAGTGATTCTTCAGGCAGTTATGAGATATTTTTGAGGACTGCCAGCTGCATGGAGGTGTCGGGTGAGGCTGGCAACTGCAGGGGAGTGGGGACAGAGGCTCGGCCGTTAGAGATATTTGGAGAGAGAGTTTTTTTCAGGAGAGGTGGTGCTTTTTTTTTGAGGAGGGGGGATTTTGGAGGGAAGCAAAGGAGAGAGTTTAGGGAGCTTCTGGATATAAGTTTTTTTAGAGGAAGGGGCAACAAGGGGGTTTTCTGAAGATAAGGAGAGAGACAAATACTCCAAAGGCGACATAGGTATGTTTTTCCATGGGTTTGTTTTTGTGTCCAGGTCATTTGTTTGATGCTTTCTGGATGTAGTAAATTTCTTTTTGATGGCGAAGCTAGCTTGTACTCACCTTGTGTTTTGTTTCTAATCTATTTTCTAAAAGTTGGTTTGATTTTTTCTCTCTGTGAGTTTGTTGGTCACTGCGAACTTATTCTCTTTATGAAATCCATTTGAAAATCATCTTGACCACCCCCCGCATCTGAGCCCATTGATAAATACATGAAATGAGGCTTGGATGGGTTGATTTTGCTTCCTTTTATCCTTGATCTGTTTTTGCTGTTCATCCCCTGTTCTTGGTATCCACACGTATTTTGCATCAGATCTTCCATTTTCGTCTGAAGGGGAAGGGTATCACAAGAGATTGGTTCTCAGTCATCGGCTATTAAAATGGGAGAGTTTGAGGGAAAACAACATAAGATGTAATGACAGCATAAAAAGAGAAAGTAATTGTGAGGAGGGGTTTTCTTAAGATGGAAAGTTTGCTGCACTCAAGCTGTAATTGACTCGCGCGTGTCACTGTACTACTGGATCCTCAAGATTTCTCCAAATAAGGGTGTCTCTATCAGTGCTTGGTATTGAGAAAGAAATAAAGCAAGCAAAGATGTCCTCAAACGACGCCGGCGGCGAAACACCTCCGTCACCTCAGCAATCATTTCCATCTGCTGCTGCCCTAAGCTTCATTTTTCATCAACAAGAACATGATCCAGCTTCTGTTCATCGTCACCTTTGCCGAAATGGTTCTTATCATGATCTCCTTCAAAAATCCCTCTCCTAAAGCTGGTCATCATGTCCTTGGATCGGGTTAAGCGTGGGAGAGGTCCCATCATGACCAAGAAGTTTGCTGGTACTGTCTTTATGGTGTTTATGTCCAGGCGTTAGTTGTGCAATGTAAAGGTTTGAAATAAGATATATTGAAGAACGAACAAAAAGAAAGAAAGAGTATGATCAAGACCCAGAAGCAGGAGATAATGTCACGGGTAATATCCAGGTTTTTTTTGTCAGTGCTGCCCATTCAGAAAGGAGGAGCTCAAGACTGTTGGAGTAACGTTTGAATATGACGAAGCCATTGAGTTTATGGGGAGGCACCTCATGTCCCTTGCAGCTTTCTCTGCATTGACTAAATCCCGTCATCCATATCCACCTTGTCCATTAGTGTGCCTACTACCCAACTCATCTCTCCATTCCTCGTGCCCATCTCCTACAATTTATCTATCTTAATTTCACCACCACCCGTCCATTTCTCCCACTACCCGGTTCCCTAAAGGTACTCATATATGCCAAACCTTTTACGCCCGTATTTCACACCATGTAGCCTGCATGAGGAGTTTGTGGAAGTTTCAGCTGTTGGCATTGACGAGAACGTGATTGGACAGTTTGGTATAGGATTCTACTTGGCTTACTTGGTGTTTGAGAAGGCGATCGTCACTATCAAGCACAATGATGATGAAGGGTATATCTGGAAGTCACAGGATTGGAAAGACCACTGAGAAGGAAATTTTTGAAGAAGAAAATCAAGGAAGCTTCATGTGAGTGGTCCTTGGTCGACGAGCAAATGACCATCTGGATGAGGAAATCTGGGGAGATTATTAAAGAAGAGTATGTCGCATTTTACAAAAGTCTCACCAATGACTAGGGGACACGTGTCTCGCTAAACTCACCCAGTTGAAACAATTCTCGAGTCTCCTTATCAGCCAAATCAAGTCATGGGAAGTGGAGAGCATAGCCTGTGGTGATGAAAAAAGATGGTGACGATGGTGTGTGCTGCATCTGTCATGCTTGTGAAGCAAATACCAGATTGCTTGAAGGCATGCATGGTTTATATGGTGGTCGCCAGGAGGGGAAAGTCAGAGAATATATCAGCTGATATCATCAATCCCACAAGCTACATCAGTTGCCCCTCGGGCCCACGTGCAAGACATCATTGTGCATGAACACCTTTATGTCACGTGCCACCCTTCTATTCTTTCCATCCTTATTTTAAAGTCTATTTTGTAAATAACTTTTCAAGTTTCGATTTCCAAATAAAATTCAACTCTCCCATTTTTCATCCTTAAGTTTCTTTTAGGTTCCAAAATCCTGTTTTTAATAAAATTTGCTGTCATTTCCCTTCAGCATGCAACTTTCATAACTCCCTTTGTTTTTTAAACGTTTTGAAATAAGCAAGACTCGATTTTCGTAATTCCGAGTGATGGAGTTTATCGGAATTGATTCATGCAACAGTGAATCGGGCTTTGGTGGGGGCCCCACATATGAGTTTTCATGATTGATTGATTGATTTATTTATTTATTTGTCATGCATGATTGATTTACTATATTCCTTAATATGTGCTTAATTATATCTGTTCATTGTTAACTAACCATGTTTCATGATAGCGCATTCGTGATTGTCGCTCAAGTACGCATCCATTCATATTTTGCTCATTCTTTATACATGCTTTGCTTCTCATATTGTGTATGATCAATTTGAGTGTTCATCGATTTTCATGTTGACTGTCACGTCAGCTTCATTCTATTAGTAGAGATCCGACTCTAGGGACTTAAAGAGGTGTTACGGTCCACGCCGTACCTTCCTGATAAGTAACCTGACCCCCGAGCTCGATCCGGTTTTTCGTAAATCACCTTTTCTAAAATAAAGAGTCACACTTAGGGTTTTTCTTTCTTATTTTGTTTACCCTTTAAAAATAAAACAAAAATAAGTGGTGACTCCAAGTCATTTTTCAAATAATCAATAAAAATCATTTTTGAAATAAAATCGAGCTCGCCATCGAGTGGGAAACGCATTGAGCACTAAATGCGGGGTCCACAATGGGGTTTTAAATAAAAGAATTGTTTTTTGATTCATTATTTTGATCTTAGAAAAATTCAATATAGTTTATGAGTATTAGAAAAAATAAAATTTATTCTTCATTATGCTTTAACTTATATCAAAATTAATATGTGCTTATTTCAATTTAAATGATTAAATTATTCATAAGTTATATTTAAGATAATGTTGACAAATTTTTTATTTTCACAAATTTATCATTTAAGATAATAGGTTTTAATACTTATCAAAAATTTCAGTTAATCTTCTCAAGCACCTCACCAACATGAACCGAGTCGATGAAATCCATCTAAATTCAAAAAAAGATCCGAGATTGTTTTTATGAATTAAACGAATCTAGCAAACAACTTATTTTAAAAACAAATTTTTAGAAACAAAATTTTGTTAATTTAGGGTTTGTTTGATCATGTTTCTAAAATTTGTTTTTAAAATTTGTTTTTTTATTATTTAACTGAAAAATAGTTTTAAAAAATTGTCCACGGTATAAACCTGCTTTATTTATTATTCTCCCATATATATATATATATATATATATATATATATATATATATATATATATATATATATATATATAAGATTAAGGGTTATGATGATTATGCTTATACAGCAATTATTCGTATCTTTCCTTTTTTGTATCAATTTTTGATATAATGAATTTTCTTCCTCTCTATTTGTGATTTTTTCAATTTAGGGTTTTTCACGTAAATTTATATGTTATTATTCTAATTTTTTTGGTATTGCCCATCCTCATTTTTTCCATAACACTGAGGTATTGATATGTTATCATGTCTTCTCAGAATCCTGTTTTTATTGAAAGCCTGCTAAACATGACCAGAATCAGTTATACAATAGAGACTCCAAATTCTTGTATTTTTCTATTTAAACACCCCACTACCTTACATATCTCCTCCACTTGATGATGTGAAGTGTCTCCTGAAACAAAGCCATGAATCATGCCTTTAACTTCAATGCAGCTCCATCCTGGTTTCTTCTTCAAGTCCCTCTCATGCATTACCCTCCTCACTTCCTCTACTTCACCCCACCTTTCCAGACTAGCTTCAATATTACTCCATAGAGTGTAGTATCCAACATTGTCAGGTTCCAACTCCAGGAGCTTCTCTGCTGCATATTCCCCAAGTTTTTTGTCCTCATGGACTCTAGAGGCTGCCAGGAGGGCTCCCCATATCCTGCTATCAGGACAAGTCACCAGTTTTAGTATTACAGTTAGGGCCTCTTTCAGCTTTCCAGATCTGCCCAAAAGATCAACCATGCAAGTGTAATGATTCAAATCAGGTTCTATTCTGAACCCCCATTTCATGGAATGGAACACCTCACAACCTTCCCTCACAAGCCCACTATGGCTACAAGCAGATAACAAGCTCAGGAAGGTCACACTGTTTGGCTGAACTTCTGACTCTAACATACTCTTGAAAAATTTCAAGGCTTCAAAAGCAAGCCCATGGGTTCCAAAGCCTTCAATCATAGATGTCCATGTTACCACATCTTTGACAACCACTCTATTGAAACAAATTAGAGCAGAAGAGATGCTTCCACATCTTATATACATGTTCAAAAGAGAGGTTTCCAAGGGTGCACTGTCTTCTTCAGGCCAAGAGGACAAGTTTCTTATGAAGAAGGCATGGGTAGCTTTACCCAATTGTAGAGCACCCAAATGGGTATACGCTATAACGAGGGTGCTTATGATATCATGGTTAGGTTGAAGACCTGAAGCTAGCATTTGCTGGTACAATTCAATGGCTTCTTTGAAAAACCCATTTTGAGTGAAGCCTGACATCATAGAACTCCATGTAATGCTATTTCTATGAGGGATATCTCTAAACAATTGAGCTGAAATCTCCAGTGCCCCACACTTGGCATAAAGAGCCAACAAGCATGTCATCAAAACAGTGTCATGCAGTCCAGTTTTTATAGCAGAACAATGTAGCATTCCACCCTCGGAAAGATTGGCACAATTGGCAATGGCAGAAACAACCAATGTTAACGACTCAATGCTGGATGTCACTTCCCTCCGCATTTCATTGAACCTCTCAGCTACTTCTGCGATATCTCCTCTGAAGGAGTAGAAAGCTATCAATATATTCCAGGAAATGATATCCCTTTCCTCAATTTCACTGAAAAATGTTTCTACCTCCTCTCCGCTACCACCCGTTTTAGTATACATTCTCAAGATTGAGTTTTGCACAGACCTATCGACCATGAATCCTTTCTTGATCACATAACTATGAAGTTCTCTTCCCTCATTCACACTTTCAAAGGCAGAGCATGCCTGCAACATGACCACCATCGTCACTGAATTCGGCTCCATCTCCATCCTCATTTTGTTGAAAAGTTTGAATCCTCTAGAAAAACTCTCTCCATAAATATAACCTGAAATGATGGACGTCCAAGAAACCAAATCTCTGTGAGTCATTTCATCAAACAACTTACTAGCGTTACCAATACTCCCACATTTCACATACACCTCTAACATTGTATTGCCAAAATATACGTCCTGTCCAAAACCCATTTTCATTGCAACGCAATGAACCGTTTCTCCATACTCAACACGACATCCAAGTGACCAAATTGCCTGGTTTATTATCGGAAACGTGAAACTATCATGCGCAACACCCAATTCTCGCATTCGCCCATACTGCAAAAGAGCATAACCAAAGAGACCAGAATCGACATGGGACTTTATGATTGAATTCCAGATAACAGTATTGGGTTCTTCAAAAGAGTTACATATGGAAAAAGCACTTCGGAAATCATTTAACTGTGAGTACAAAGTTATAAGCTTTGAGGCAACGGAGAGGGGTTGGAACCCGGATGAGACGATGAGAGAAGCATGGATCCGTTTGAGAGCTTGAAGGTTATTGCATGAATGTAGAAGCGAAGAATATGGGAATGAACACGTCAGGTAATGGGAATTCAGGTGATGGGTGCGAAAAAGAACACTGGAGAAAGAACAGAAGCGAAAACGCAAGAGATCATGACGATGAGAGAGAATGTTGAATAGTGAAAAGGGCGTTGTTGATTGAAATGGCTTGAATCCTTTCATTCATTTCTTGGTTTCTATGGCATGATCGGCAGTCAGTCTGAGTCACATCCTTTGAGATTATGGCAAGCTCTTATGCTTATTTTCTTCTTTTCGTTTTGGGAAATGCAAAAATGGTAATACCTATAATCCATATGGTTCTGAAGACTTATGGTAAATTTTTGAACTCGGATGTCTTAATTTCTCCTTTCTGTTGTCATTATGAAAAATATTATGGAACTTAAATTATGAACTCAAAGAATGTGATATTTGTATTATTTATGCATTTAAATTACATAGGAATACACAATTGTATAAATCAATCTGAATGGAAAAGTTGTATGCATTAATAGATAAGCTTCTAAGGAAAAAAAAAAAAAAACATACTACAATAGCTCAACCTCTGCTTTGGATCATCTGCAGCCTTTGGAGCAGACCATTCCACATCACAATGACCTGAGGAATTTTATGCATGTACACATGATGACAGGGAGTAAGCCTTTCAGATTCAACCAACTCTCATGGAGAATTCATTCCAAAATCCACTTGTTTTCTTTAGAGGGTTTGCATTCAAATGGTTGTGCAGTAACTGGATTTGACAGACAGCATCTGCTCCGTCACAGAACTGAGCCAACACAAGAATAAGTCAATCTGAATGGGAAACCTAGTACAAATCAATGATTAGGCTGCACTTAAATAAGGAAGTACACAACAATTTCTTGACCTAGGTTTCATGTCAGTTGCGACCTTTGGCAATTGAGAACAAGGACTCCAAGCATGATTTAGTCCACATCCACAAACGAAGTACAATCGATGTCCTGAAGTGAAATTGTACCCATGTATAAATCATGAATGTGATCAGAACAGAGAGGCAAGCACTTCCTGTTCAAACCTTCATGGATTGCTCCCATTCCTGGAACCCACTTCTTTTCATCCAAGGGGTTCACATTCAAACGGTTCTGCAGTAATCGTACTCGATAAACAATGGTATCTTTTCTATCACAGAAATGAGCAACACAAGAATACGCAGGCTCATCAGATGCCAATCTGATCAAAGCCAAAGATAAAGCCCCATCCACAGGTTTAGGGTCTGAAAGATTCTTATCTCCCATCATCTTGATCTCCCTTTCTGCAGGGAAGTGCACTTCTTCAATTCCATTAAAATCGGAGACTTTCAGATCCTTGGTATAATGCCTGATGGTCTCAAGTTTGGTGGACTCATGCTTTTCTGCTAATGTCAAGAGACAAGAGAACCTTAAGTGATAAGTCACAACAGTTTTCACCATTTTAAAGTTGTGACAGCAGCAGAAGAAATCAAGCCACCTTCTTCCTACACCAGCATACCACTTGATAATATCAGTATCTTCAAGAGCAATGAGTAACTTGATTGGCCTAGGACGACCCATGTTATTTGTGAATCCAGCCATTTTAACCGCCTTCCTCACAAGTTCTATGGGTGCATCAACCTTCATGCATAGCCTTGTCAATTCTTGAACTGTTCTCTCAGCATATTTCTGTTCCTCCTCTTCCACTACTCTCCTTTCTGCTTCTTCCAAAGCCTTTCTAGCTTTGACTGGCTTAATATGCTTGTCAACTTGCTCTTGGAAATGATCGTATGCATCAACAAGCTCTTGTGGCAATTGATGTCTAATATGTCTCAAAGAGAGAAAATCACCAACTGAGAGCATCCTGTACCAGTTTGCCTGCTCTTCCAAGGACCCAAGAAACTCTTTCACTACTTCATCAGCCCAAGTTCTAAAGATTTCTCTAACTTCATTCTCAATATGGAAATCAAATTTAAATTCATCACTCTGCTTCAACTTCTTAAAGACATGAGCCAATATTTTCAACCCTAGTTTCTTCCTATTAGTTTCTCTAGCATTTCTCAACTCTATTGCTTTAACCTCCTTCTGTCTTAAATACTTTTTCTGTGCTCTAATTGCCTTTTCTGACATAGGTGGACGCAAAACTGAAGGTTGAACAGCCTGAAGTTCCATCCCCAAAAAATCAATCTTCTCCATTGTTGCACTATGAATAGCCATTTTCAATCTATCTACCTTTAATTCTAACTTCCCTTCTAAAAACTTCATTACCTGATTCTTCAAATCCATGGTCAACATTTTTGATCCAGATGTGATTACTAGTATCTCATCCAAGTACCTAACAGCATATATCTTGACGGGCTTATAGAAAACGCTTGATCCTGATAAAACCTCATTTGAATCAAATCTAGGATTTTCCTGGTTGGTCCTAATCCTAAGATCTTGAATTTCCTTATCAAACCCATTAAAGTAAACATTAATCAAAATTGAACTCAACCCACATTCTTGAGGAAAACCCCTTCCCAAGTAACAACCCCCTAATTCAATTTGCAACACTTCACACTCAAACAATTTCCTTACAATACCAATCAAAACAGTATCTTTTATCTTCTCTTCGATAATCAAACACAGTTTATTGACATTTTTATGCTCGAACTTTTCTCTATCAAATGTAACTTTAAACCACCAATTAGGATTTTGCACCGAGTTCTTCAGATACCGGATGGCCGTGTGCCTTCCCATTCCCACGCGTCCACCATAAGCAAACGTCACCAACCGTTCATCATACACAATTTCCAACACCATCCGAATAGCTTCAATCACAACCTTCAATTTCAAATTTGGAAGAACAAGCGACTCACCTTTCTTCCTCGACGGCACCATTCTGACACAGCAAGACTCAACGTCGAAGCGGTTCTCGCCGAGTTCGCGACCCAGTTCTTCCACCGAAAACCGTAAGGCGACGGCGGGTGAGGCGAGGGAGTTAACATCATTGCTTCGAGGGGTTAGGTTTTGACAAGCCAAGAGGAGGACTGGAGGCGAAGCGACGACGTTTTGGATTAGGTTCGAGAATTTGCCGCGGCTGTAGTGGTTGATGACGAGAGCTTTGAGTTGGGGTTTGGTGAGAGGGGTTGTAGGGTTAGGGTTTGGAGGCAGGGTGGAGTGGCGCCTCAGAAGTGAGAGTATGGAAACCCTTGAATGCAATGTGGCGATTCTTTTAGGGTTCAAAAGCATCGAAACTCTGAGATCAGAAGCAGAAGATTTCTCTACTTCTGAAAATGTTTCGTTTTTCAAAATTTACATTTTAGGGGCTGCTTGGTTTAGGGCTTAAGAGCACGTTTTCCGAAAACTGATTCATTAAGACGACGTTGTTTTGGTAATGCAAAATTACAGAAACAACCTCACATAAAATGATTGTTAGGATCGGACAGAAGCAGTGCGTCCCACATCGATAATTCCCTGATGAAAAAATAGATATTTATTAAGTCCAAGACGGGCAAGGCGTCACGACCTTACTTGAACAGGATCTGTTCTATAGGTTGTACCTCTGTATCCTTGAGTTCTAAGGAGACAGGAACTACAGTCTGGTGGATGAACAAGGACCGTATGATTTGAGCGTGATTGACAGTTTGATGATCTTTGGGTCTTCAAACGGTAGAGGATCGTTCCAGGTCAGGTCCTCCCTGGCTTGGGGGTGATCATTCGGTTGTCTGACAGACTATCTCAACCTTTTGAGACCTATTTACATCCTTATAATCAGCCGATGCACTTAACTCACATAAATTGATCAAACAGCATACACATTGAATGATTGGAGTTTGGAGTCTAATTTGAGTCAACTGGGTTTAGAAAAATAGATTTCAAATGGGCTTGAACACGAAAACTTGGACTAACTTGCATATTTAGGTAAATGGGCTTCATATTTGTATTGAAATTGGGTTGACTACTGACGGACTTGCCTGAGTTGCTCCCCCGAAGTAGTCGGCCCATGTCCCAGTATAAGCCAATACAATACGTATCCATTTTTATGTTTTTTTGCTTTCACTATCCCCATACCAACAGATACCAATAGGCATGTTTAGTAAATGAATCTAAGTTATTAAATATATATTATAACTTATAATAATAAGTTAAAATACAGTGATTCTAGAAAGCGCTTTTAACTTTTCTAAAATTATAAAATTTTATATTTTAAATATTAAAAAAATTAAAAACTTTTTTTAAAATCATTATCAAACATACTCTTAATTTTATATATCCTAAACATCCTTTTTATCTCGATAACTAATGTCATCAATGATATTAATGGTAAATATATCAATTTAATAATCTTAATTAGGATAAATAGATCTTAAAAAGTATCCTAAACTTGCCCAATAGGACCCATGATGCAAAAACAATTTGTATGGAAGGTTTATTTACAAGAAAATTGTTGAAAAAAAAATGAAACAAAAAAGAAATGCACTTAACTTAAAAGTAATTAAAGAAATTTCAGGTTGTTGTCTTTTTTTCTTTTTTTTTTTAATATCATTTTCTACCTTTAAATATTGAGGTAAAGTCAAGCCGAAGTTTCTCTTTTGGCGGTGACACGGCAAAGAAAAATTGGTGATGAGTAATTTCAAAACATTAACTCATAGATTTGACACCAATATATTATATTAAATATAATGAATTGGTAACAGGTGTAATTCAGATCACTAAAAATATATAATAAAATTTAAATTATTGAATAAAGGTATAAATAAATAAAATTAATATAAGAATATAAAATTTTTATTGATATAACAATTTTTATTACATTACCTATTTTGTTTGTGTTTAATTTTAATACGAGATTGAATTAGAGATGATAATGAAATAGGATTTTTAAAGTATTCAATCACATATTTAATAGAACGGGTTTAAAATTTAAATAAATAAGTTAATTTTAAAAAAAAAAAAAGAATGAAGGATTCGAAATAGGTTCAAATATTACTTTGTCCTAACTCACATTATCCTGCGATTATATATAAAATTAATTTAATATAATTTTTATTTTTATATATTTTAATATATAGATAGTAATAAAATAAGTTATAAAATTATAATAAATTAATTATTTGTAAAAATTCATTTCTTTTAAAGTAATTAAAATAATTTTTTTGAACAATTTTTTTTTTTTTTTTTAATTTCTATTCTCTTTAATTTTAATTTTTAATAAATGGAATTAGATTGGGACAAGGGCGGCTCAACAGTTGCAATCCTTAGACCGAGCTTTATGTCTCAATCTTGGAAAATAAGCAAGAAATATCTACGGTTGATCTTAATTTGAGGAATGAGCTTAATGTTGCAATCACAACTCCACATCCCACAGCATGGGCAGCTTGTCACTTGGTGTTGCCAGTGTGAAGCTTCATTCATGCTTCCAATTTTCAATTAATGGAATCCATCCATCTCGAAAGCTTTTCATTTGTCCTTTTCTACCCTTCATCTTGTTTCAATATTTAAAAAATAAAATTAAAAATGGGACAAATACAAACAAATTCAAAAAGTTCATGGGACTTCATATGCCTGTGAACTCCAAGGACCAGGAAAGAAAACGCCAATCCCAAGTCCCACCCCCCATTTCCATTCTTTCTGTGGGTCTAATAATAAATAACAATAACGATCCAAACTCGGATGCTGAGAAATTTTGGCCACTTTACCCAAAACTAAATAAATAAATAAAGCAGCGTCAGCAAGACACAAACTGGAATTCAGATTCCTAAGTCTGAAAACTCAGTAGTACAGGGTCCAGCCAAATGTGACGCGTCCTCATGGAATAGTTGAAGGGAAGGAAGTTTCTTGGAAAGCAGCAATCCCTGGAAAAGGTTGTATGAGGACGCACGACATTGGGAAAGAAAAATGAGACATATTCTTTTGATGCCAAACAGAAACTAAGTATATATTAATAATCAAAAATAGAAAACCGTTTTCTCCAAAATTCCAACTTTCAAACCCCATAAAATTATTCCGAACGAGACTGGTGGCATGGATGTCACAACCAAACAAGAAAAACATGTAGCACCCCACACTTCACGCCAAACCGCCCATTTTCCATGACTTTTCCACCTTCCCAACCACACCCCAACCCCCCTCCCTCTTTTAAATCCTTCCTCGCTTTAGTGCTTCATGGTGCATGAGTATTGTATGGGCTGTTTTACTTTTTTTTGGTTAATGGTGGGTCAAGAGTTTTTTTCATTTTCACTTTTGGTTTGGCCAAAGACAAAAGAAGGGGTTTGGTGGTTGTTGAGATGGGTTTATCTAGAGTTATTGCAATTGCTTTCCTTATTTAGTGAAACTATGGGTGGTAATTGATTATGAATTCCGGCCGAGGAGGGACCCATCCGAGAAAACAAAACCAGCTCCTATAAAAAGGATAAGGTTCGATTTAGGATTTCAGGTTTAGGATTGAACAATTAATTATTGGTTTTTTATCTAAGGGTAAGGTTCGATTTAAGATTTAACAATTAATTATTATATTTTTATCTTTAAAAGTAAAAATTAATTGTAACTTCGCTATCAAACATAATAGAAGAGTAAAAATTAATTGTAACTTCGCTATCAAACATAATAGAAGTGAACCTTTTATAATATTGAAAAGTTATTGTATTTTATATAAAATTTATTATTATTTTTTATTTTAAAAAATAGAAAATAAGAAATATAACTATTTTTTAAGTCTTATAATTAAGAAATAATAAAATAAAATAATTAAAAAATGGAGCTTGCCCATGTAAGAATGTTGATCAAACGGCTGCGGCGCGCAGTGGTCTTGACTCTTTGTCGATACCAATTATTTCTATAATAATGCAAGTCTTCATACGTTATTATAAACTATATAATATGCTAATTATTTCTCCTTTCTCATCTAGAATGTGTAACAACCAAACCCTTCATCTTGTGTCAAACGCAAGCTATATTTCTGTTCATACCCAAAAATCATTACCTTTTAGTTCAAATATCATATCAAATCATCGCTTCTAATTATACCCCTTTATCACTAAATCATAGAAAATCTCCAAATCACTCTTCCACCTCACTGCCTCTGGCAAAGTAAAAAATGGGTGGAGCACTAACACTTGGAAGTTAACGTGTGGAATTGTGCAAATCTGACGCTTTGGATACAGATGAAGGAGTGTTATGGATGATTAAATAAGTAACGGCTAATTTTAGTGATTTGATTGAATCTAGAAAAATCCAATAGTATACGACGCCAGTGCCCAACCACTTTTATGTCGGAGCGTGGTCACTGGCCTGTTTATGTTACAAGGAAGATATCATGAAGCTTCTTTCACTCTCTCTCTGTTTTTGGTACAAGTACAACAAACATTTTGAAATCCTTAGTGAATTTTTATAGAAACATATTCTATTTATGAGGTCCATCTCCAATGTGCATAATTGATGACGGATTTATCTTTTAGCTGATTCTATGACATAATCATCTATTCCTATTTTTTAAATCAAATATTTCATAAATTACTCCTGCGAATAATTTTGGAAAAAATAAAATAAAGGGCACTTATTAAATAATAAATAGTGTCTTTGGCAATTTAAGGCGGGCATATCGAAGGGAGGTCAACTTTTGAACAGAAACGTTCATTATCAGTGGAATAGTCGGAAGCATGGAAAATAAAACAAAATTTCATAGGATTAATTCACTTGATTTCTCATATATTTACGGCAAAAGATTCAAACACAACTTCCGGACCTAAAGAGATCCATCAATCTAGCCGTCCAATCCATCGATCTTTTTTTGATTTGTCTTTCCTCGTTTCCAGATCCCAAACACAGTTCATGAAAACAAAGATCCTAAGAAAAATTAAGGATTAAATCTCTTGGATCTCCATCAAGGCTTCATGTCTGCTGCTCCATCATACGAGAAAAGTCCTCGAAGCACACGAATCCGTCCCCGTTCTTGTCCACCCCGGCTATCATGCGCTGGCAATCCTCTAACGTGCACCGATCATCGCCAATGGCAGCGAAGACCTGATTAAGCTCCTCCGCCGTGATCTTCCCATCGCGATCCGTGTCAAAGAAGCAAAAAGCGTCTCGCAGCTCCGTGTCGCAAGCCGGGCCGAAAGCCGAACTGATGGCGCCGAACTCCTCCAGGCTTATGCACCCATCACCGTCACGATCCACCTCGCTCAACATCATCATAATCTCCTCCTCGCTCGGCGGCTCGACTCCAACCCTGCTCAGCAGGGCCTCCAGCTCTCTTTTCGTTATCTTCCCATCACCGTCTCGGTCTATCATCTTAAACGCATGAACAAGCTCCGTCTGGATATCGGACGAAAAATCGGACCAGTCACCCGATATCTCGTATGAATGCATGGGCAAAACGCTGGTGGGCGTCCCCATACCGCCACCGCAAGCCCCGGTACCGGTCTTCAAATTCGTGGAGGAGTCAGAGGACGTGGAGGACGAAGTGCCGGAACTAAAAGAAGATGGATCGGTTCGTGTAACCGACCTGCTCTTCTTGGACCGAAACAACTGTTTGGGGTTGATCTTGTAGATGAGTTTCATGGCTGAAAGAGAGAAGAACAGAAGAAAGGGGGGAAACAGATAGACAATGAAGAAGGAAGGGAGGATTGAGGGAAAGAATGGGGAAGGAGGGGTTAAATGGAAGTGAAGAGGTAGCCATGGTAGTTTCCACGAAGTTTCCTCGAGTCCTTTGCGGGTACTTATATTTATAATTTACAATTAAATTTAAATTTCATTTTTTTCTATTTTTTATTGTTTTGGGGATTAAGTGAAGGACTGTAGATGAGGTTAAAGTCTAAAACAAAAATAGGACCCCGGGGGTGGGGTTGGGGTAGGACTTTTTCCTAGGGGTTCCCTCCATGTGGGCTTTTGGTAGCAACCTATGAAAAGTTGTCTTTGCTTTGAAAGTTATTTTTCTTTTTTGCTCCCGCTTTCCTTCCCCTTTTTATTTTTAACATATATATATATATTTAGTTTTTTTTTATAAATTAAAAAAAAAAAAAATTGTGTTGTTTTGTCTTGGAAGATGCTTGGTCTGATCTGATGGGTGGGTAGAAACTTTTGGGGACGGGTGTGCACGTGGCATGTGTTTAGTGGGTCACAAAGTATGATGGTTGGAGCGTGGACCTTGAAAATATTCTTTTGTAACTAGTAAGTTTTTAGGTAATCCGATGCCGTTGATTAGGAGAAGATTCCGTTTTTTAGTTTGAACGTTTTGCCAAATCAATTATTTCAAAATATTCAATATATTAGTATCAATTTGTATACTTTTGTTACCATCTTTTCATTCCTTGTAAAGGAAAATAACTAAATGCCAAATTATTCTGTAAATAAAATTTTAGAAATTAAATTTTAAATAAAATATTATATAAATCAATTTAATTTTTTATTTAAAATATAATAAAACATATTTTAATAAAAATATTTTTAAAATTTTAAAATAAATGAATATAAATATATTAAATGACTTTAAGCTAATCTTATATAAAAATTTGATAAATATTATTTTTAATAGTATTTATGTTAATTATATTTATAAAATAACTTATATATATTTACTTATTTTATTATATTTAAAAAAAATTAATTATTTTGAGGAATTTTTATTTATTTTATTGATATTTTTATTAAAATATTTATCAATATTTTTCTAATATTTTCAATATATTTCGATATTACAAAACTTATTTATAAGATATTTTATAACTCATCATATACTTTGCTTGGTTTGAAAGAATCTTGTAAGCCGTTCATATCTTTTTCCCTTTTATTTGGGGGGCTTTTGAAGCCATGTCACCATTATTTCCATCATTACCTTTACTTTTATAATTTAAAAATGATGTATGTTTTAATTCAAAATGCAATTTCAAATCTTGATAGAATAAAATAGATCGTAAGGGGAAGGTATTAAAACAAATTAAAGCTAAACCCAAGTCAAACCGTCAAACCCATAGTTTGAAAGTGGTTTAGGGGTTGATAAACCCTAAATATGCTTCAACTCTGATATGCACATGTCAGATGAGGAAGAAGGGTGGTTTGGTTGTATTCATCATTTAATCATTGGCAGATACCCACCTTCCATTCAGCTCCAATGCTTCTTCTACTTACTAGTTACTACTTTTCTAGTGCTACAAAATTGGGCGTCGTAGAATCATTTTAAATTTTAGAAAAGAATTCCAAATACGTTTCTTGCTGTGGTCTCATTGCATGTGAGTAGGCAACACCATCAACATCATAGGCTTGGTTTTATGTTGAATTTTTTCTTGTTGGTTCTAGCGTTTGTAGCTTGCGCTTTTCCTTGTAGGCGCACGAATTGGTCCATGCTTCAATCATTCTCTGTACTTTCTTATTCCTGAAGCACCGAATTATTAGCTGGACATTGAGTATTTCTTCGTACCATTGCTGTAAATTTTTGTTTAGAAATAAAAGGAAAAGATACTAATATACCCCCAAAGAAAGTGTCATAAAATCAGTTACAACCCCAAATGAGAATGGGCTCCCAGTAAAAAATAATCCTTACTCTTCGGATTTACACTTGTTTGCGGGTGTCACAGAAGAGGACCCAAGGTTTCTACCGTTGCTTAAAAGTTAAGACCAATGGGCACAGGGTCCACCAAGCCGCGCAAACTTGTAATCATGTCCTTGGAGCTGGGCCCCTGTCACAGTAAAGCGATTGACTTAAGAGGGAATTGTGAGATGCCCTTCAGAATTCAGATCAGATTTTAATGGTGGAAACTGTGTCTTCCCATTTGGTCATACTAACAAATGAATATGAAACGAACCATTTTTTGGCACACTTGCATGTAGTCAAAAAACTGGATAATGATGAGGATGGAGTGTAAGTTTGAGGAAAAAGGAGTAGGATGTGAATAAATGATTATATTGACGATATGTTTCCTAAGCAAACAGAGACTTGCGGACGGAGAATGAACAAGTGTGAAGTGTCAAGGGAAAGTGGAGGGAGTGGGAAGTTGCCGATAATTCTATGTATATCTAACGTTTTAAAAGTGGGTCAAGTGATGATAGGGGGCCGACAAGGGGGGTGGCACGCGGAAATGGATGGGCACACGGAAATGCTGAAAGGTGACAACTGGATATTCAATCACTTTGATACCCCACCCACAACTCTGAGTGCTCATTATTGGACCACTCCATTCATGAAAGCAACATGCGTATTCATATTTATTTCTATAATCTAATCAAGTAATGACCACTACCGCAAGCTTAAGAAAAAGGAATATGATGTTTTGACTCCTTTGTATCCTCATATCCTCAACTTATGTCTGCCAGACTGCCCCCTTTTTCATCATGTGCCCTTGCCATCACCACCGCCAAGTTGTTTGGAGGCAGCCAGCCAGCATGAACTAATCTTGTTTTGATTCTAGTGTTTTATGCGCTAGGGAGGATGGAGGGATGACTGCCCCCACCAACCCAACTGGAGTGGGTTTTACCATTCAAATCACTACTAAAATGACAAATTGTATTTTGCATGGTCCAGACTCCGGGATAATTGGGTTACTCCAAATCTATTTATTGGGCAATCAATGACTCATGCCATGTCCATTTAGGAGAGGAACACAGAAATTAAAGGAATGGATTAAGCCATTCTTTTACAAAAGAGTAACAAAGATACTCCCTGGACCCAGAAAGCTTTTATACTTGAACAGAGTATATATTATGTCATACTAGGGTGTATATGGGCAAAAGATAGAATAGAAATAGGCCACCCCTGACGGAAAAAAAGAAGAAAAAAAAAATTCAATTTGTTATTGTTTTTTCATTCATTTTCCTAGAGCTAAATGACCCTCTATTTTTTTTTTGGCAATTTGGATAAATGAATGCAGATGAATCAAATGCACGCTGCATCACAACACCGCCAGATACAGTTCAAATTTGTAATATCAGACAACATAAATTTGCATATTGACTTAATAATGGCGGTCACAATGAATTTTTCACGGCAAAAATAGGTCATACTTTATTGAACTTGCCGCATTGCAGAGCGAAGGCCAGAAACTGCTCACAGGAATATTGCAGCAGTGGTTTACAAATGCAATCCAACATGGCTATGGCGACACCTGAATTAGAAGTTTTCAGTAGTGTTAGTCGCTTCCCTCATAATTTCTTGTAGAATAAGAATCCTCTACTTCTGTGTACAGGTACTGGCAGTGCATCTTTTACTCTTTTAACAACTATCTACTTGATATAAGACTGATTGAAGCAACATGGACCCTCAAATTTCAGCCATCCAAAACACCCGGACCATTACCACCCTCTACACCAGAATTATCAATGAAATCAGTATTCCAAGTCATTTCATTTGGGCACTTTGCAGCAGAGATATCGTCTTCTCCATTTTCAGAAGATGAGCTGGCATCCATTTCCTTTTCTGGACAATCAAGTTGAACACATTCAGCAACTGGACTGTAACTTTCTGAGTCATGGCTCCGGTTTGACAGTGTCAAATCTTCCTTCTTTACAACATTAAAGACAATTCCGTTATGGATCTTTTCAGGCTGCAAAAGATCACCTTCAGTCACCATAATGCTAGATCCATTTGTTGGAGCTCTATTGTAGAGATCTCTCTGGTCAACCTCTGTGCTGTCTGAGCTTCTATCAGGTGTTGTTACCCTTGAGTTTTGACAGTATGGATCCATGCCTACCATCTGAATGACAATAGAGTTAGGAGCACCCATCCCACTTCTGTTCAGTTCAGCATCAAGGTCCAGATTCTGAACAAAGTCTATGAACTTATTTGCTGATGTAGTCCTCATCAAGGGCCCACCGGATCTTGTCCAAGAATTTAAATCTACACTCTCCGGCTCACTATCACTTCCATCATGTAAGTTACGGTGGGTCCGTGAATTCCGGCCAGGATGTCCTCCAATGGACCCACTGACTCCTTGATGGAATGACGAAGCAACATCTATGAAGAGGTCTTCTTCAAGGGAGCCAGTTGAGTTCTCTCTTGCAATGCAGTTCCATGAAGGAATCCTTCTAGAAGCATTGAACCTGACAGTGTTGGCCAGCCCATGAGAAGAAGCAGCAGCTCGGTCAGCGCTCCTTTTGAGTCTACGCATATGATTGAGAATTGCAACACACTCATCAAGAGCAAGCTCAATCCCACAGTTGGCTTTAATGGCTGAAAGCTTCTCCCAAGTGCACCTCCTTCCTTGGTTGGCTGCCTTTTGAAGCTCCAAATAAGAAGGGTTTTGTAAAATTTTTGAGTACTGTAAAAGGGAAAACAAAGAAGGTTGGAAAAACAAACAGCTAGTTAGTAACAGTGAGAAAGATGATGCCAATTAATCCACTGCCCCATGAAGGAAAAAAGATTTATTCAAGGTTTTGAATGTTAAAAGGACTCAAGAAATCAAGATTTCAAATTGTTCTTCCTATCATTCCATCATGGAATTTGGGGGGTGTTTGGTACATCAGAATAGATAATGGAAATAAATATTTTGTTTCCATTCCTATTTCTTAGTGGATAGAAATAAATTTGATGATTTCATTTCTAACATTTGGATGAAATTAGGAATACAAGATTGGAATGATTATTTGTTTCCATTCCAATGTTTGATTATAATAGGAATGAACATGAAAAAGAAATAAATTTACAATAATATCCTTCCACATAATTTAAAATATTTTTTTTTATTTTAAAAAAATAAATTTTGAGAGTTTTTTTGTTATTAAATAATAAGACTAAAAAAATATATATATACTCAATAAATAAAAAATTAACCATAAAAAATCATATAACCCTAATGTACAAATATTCAATTATCATTTTTATTAAAAATTTGAATAATTTGTCATGCTTAAGTAGTTATAAAATTATATTTTACCAAAAAAAATAAAATAATATATATATATATATATATATTATAATATTTAAATTCTCAAAGTTAACAAATGTTTTTCCTATTTCCAAAAGAGGAAATAAAAGAATTCAAATTTCATTCAAAACCCTAGAAATTATAAATTGAAATTTTTTTTCTAAATGTCGTAGAAGGTTTGATTGGTTCAATTTGGGAGAATCACTTATTGCATAGAAGTGGATGATGAATGGGTCTCTAGCTTTGCAAAGAAGATAAGCATCGGCTTGAAGAATGAGATAAGAGGGTAAAATAGTAAATTTAGGTTATTTTGTATTATCAAATGGGTTTAATGAATCAGAATACCATCTACTTTTGATGAATTCAAATCCGACTTATAAGTTGGATTTGATTTTTGCCTAAATAATTTTTTATTCCATTTCTGTCTTCTTAACATTTATCCAAACATAGGAATAAGGGAGAAAATGAATGAGATGTCCATTCCCACTCCCTATTCTTGGGTACCAAACACCCCCTTAAAGTAATTTGACAAAAATATTTATATATACTGAGATTTTCAAATTTAGTATAGACCAGGATGGTACATGAGCAGAACTGAAATTTAAAAGCAATATTTTGTTACACACCTGAGCAAGTGTGGCAGGCATAACAACAGTGACATCTCCCTCCCAATCTTGGGCGAACAGCCTGGCAAGTCCTCCTAATGGGAAACCAAGTTCCAATATCTGGTTGCATCTATGTTTGACCTCCATCTCAGCAAGATGAGCAAGCTGCAAGGTTGGAACACTTGAATCAATGATTTTCACTTTACCAAGTCATAAAAAGGGAGAAAAAGGAAAAATTAAAACAATGAAGTGCTATGGAGGATCAAAAAGGACAAATACCCAATCAACAGAAAATTAGTGTAACTTCAAGTGTTTCCTAACCCTCCTGTCAGGTGGTGGATGTAAAAAAGAATATGGGAAATTCATTCCAGAAGTATCCGGAACAAACCAGTGCTTTGCTAATGGAAGAACAGCAAACTCAGCAAACCAAATCTTCTTCTAAACATTTGAGCATATCGAGTAAAAAGTGAAAGAGACATGCCATGTAAAACTTGAGTATCAACTATCAACTCTGACAGCGGGTCTGGACTAACACAAGAACAAAACTCACAACAGGAACCAGGTTTAACATGAGAATTATATAGAGGTGAAAAAATAAGAAGGGAAATAAGGAGTAGCAACTTCACAAAGCTTTTTAATATTGGTGCACAAACATTATTAGAAAGTTAAAAACAATAAGAAAAAAATAATATTGCTAATGGCAGAACAGCAAACTCAGCAAACCAAATCTTTTTCTAAACATTTGATTATATCGAGTAAAAAGTGAAAGAGACATGCCATGTAAAACTTGAGTATCAACTATCAACCCTGACAGCGGGTCTGGACTAACACAAGAACAAAACTCACAACAGGAACCAGGGTTAACACGAGAATTATGTAGAGGTGAAAAAATAGGAAGGGAAATAAGGAGGAGCAACTTCACAAAGCTTTTTAATATTGGTGCCAGCAAACATTATTAGAAAGTTAAAAACAATAAGACAAAAATGAGAAACAATCAATTTAAAAAGAAATGGAGCAGCTAGGAGGTGGATGGTTTTACATATATAACTGGAAAAACCATTCTGTGCTACAATGCCTCCAAGGAATGGCGCAGAGTTGCATAACCATGCTTGATGAGAATAAAGGCATACACCCTCTTTTGTCCCCTACAATCATGCAAGTTTCTTTTATGCATGGGTGGGATCATGCTTGAAAAAGTAGAGAACAAAAAATAAGCATATTCACAAGCCCTTTTGTATCAATAGCAAGCAACAAAAGGCACAGCAATCACAAACAACACAAGAAATAGAGAACAAAAAAAAAGAAAGGGAAAAACAATATGCCAAAAAGAACAAAGCAAGAGGCCTATTCACAAGATTTTTTGTCAGTAACAAGCAACAAATGCAAGGCAAATGACATACAACACAAGAAATGTTAAAAAAATCAATCAAGATCAGTCAAAGTTTCAGTGCATAAATGGATACCTTAGCGGCAAAGTTTCCTCCATAAGCTCTCACAAACTCCTTCAACCTCAATAATGGTGAAATGTGAGGGTTCGCCTGACTCACAATAAAATGGTTGACATTGAACAGTTCCTTCAATTGCATCATGGGCAAATCAATTTCCAAGCTACCATCCCTCCACCGGCGTGCGGTCGTGCCTGAAGCCTGTTCAGGACCCAAATGAAATGGTGGATGATAAGGAACGATTTCTCCGCTTCTATCCTTTGCCATTAGTTCCTGGGCCTCAAAAAGGCCAGGAAAGGCACAAGAAGCAGTCACTGCGCTCCAAATAACAACATGAGGTGAAGTCAAGTAGTTAAGGCATCTTGGTGGTTCATGCTTCCGAGGGGAGCAAACTGTAATTCCAAGAATTCGACCTGTCATGTCATAAGCTTCTTGGAATGTAAGATTACTTGTGAGATGCCTTAACATCTTCTGCAATTGCCTGATCTCATGAAGTGCTCCACGTGTCATAACTCTCTTAACCACTGTAAAAATCCCACCCATTGTATCAAAAAACTGCAATGAGTGCCAAGAATCCTCAAAAAAACTTTGAAGCTCAGGCCAAGATCTGGTGGCAACAACTGAACACATAATGGATCCCACACTAGAACCAGCAATTATTCGAGGCAAAAGTTTGTGCTCTACCAGCGTTTTCACCACACCAACATGAAAAGCTCCAAGGGAAGCACCCCCACTTAAAAGCAACGCCGTCCTCCCAAAGGCATGTCTTGTTTCATGCATAAAGGCAAGCTTCTCTTCCAAGAGAAGCTCCTCTGAATCAAAGTCACAAACCATTCTCAACTGAGTTGAGACCTCATCAATATACTCCTTTATTCGCTTTGGCACATGAAGCCGACCCTTGTGAAGCTCAGGATTGCACATATTACCAAGATTCCTAATCAGGTCAGCTCGCATAAAGAAGATTATATCTCTTAGAGATCCCTCCTGACGGCGGTGCCGGAGCTCTTGGAGCTTGTTCCTCACAAGTTCTTCATCATAAAGGTCTGATTCATTCAATTTTGGTGTTTCTTTATCAAGCATTTTCGCAGCATGAGCCCACTCCTCATAAGTCAATGCTGTTCTCATCATATTCCTCCAAAATTTCCTCCGATAAGCCAACTCAGCCCTCATCTTCACATTAGTGTATCGTTTCAACAAGAATGCAATTATTGTCACCATAGCTAGTATCCCTTGAGGGTTCCGAGGATGAAACCATGATATCATGGGTGCTATGTTGTCCCTAAATTTATATATCAATTCCAACAAGACGTGAAAAACTCGATGCCTCAAATGTGACATGGACTTGCAGAACAAGATTCTGAAAGCAATTGTCCGACCCACTATTGTTGAAGGTCCAATGGAGAATGGATCAACACTGGCCTCATTACTTATATCCATATCTCAGATTCTCAAGGAATGAAAAAAGTTGGTGCTCAGAAGATTGGTTTATCAAAGGCTAACTAGTTAAAAAAACCTAGTCCAAGGAAAAGGATATAACGATCGCCTAATCTATGATCCGGGTAGCCTCCCACTAACCCCAAGTTTGGCCTCGTTTGCAAGTATTTACAAGCAAAAGAACTGATTTTGTTCAGGAGAGGTTTTGTTTGGTTCCCAAAATGAACGAAAATAGAAAGATACAGGGAAATGACAGCTGGGTTTTAGTAATTGGAAAATTTTCAACAAATTAAAAAGGGGAAATCAACAAGGACGAGAAACAAATTAAGCTCTAAACCCAAACAAGCTATTTGATCTGATATGATACATGTGCTTAATCTAGAAAGTTCAGCAAAAGCCCTACCGGCTTCCTTAAAAAGTCAAAAGCCTAATAAACCTAATTCCACATGCTTGATCAGGACAAGGAAAAAGATGATCAAAGAGACAGATTCCAACCTCGGTTTTCAGAAGCGGACCCGCTAATATGCACAATGCTTGAGCCCACTTCCTCCAATTCCCACGATCAATTCTCGGATCAAACTCCCAAAAGCAAACCCAGAAACCAGGGTCCCAAAAATCGATCAAAAAACGAAAGGGGTTTCCTCCAAAATCCCCAAAAACACCGGAATTAAATCCTCGAAACCCAGAAACGAAAGCAAGAGCAATTCAGAACAAAACAGCGGATCACGAATGGGATGGGAAGAAAAAAAGCGCAGGGATCTAAATTTATGAGAAGCTTGGGAAGCGTGAAAGAGGATAATGATAACGATATGGTGACGTTAAAGCTGAGTCAGTTTTCAGTTGAGATGATAAAGATTGCGTAGGGGATATGACAAAGAGGGATAAGGGAAAGACCATTCTGCAACAGGACAAAGCCTAGGAACTGCCGTGCCCTTCCCATTATTCATGAGTCATGACCAGATCGTCATGATTTTCCAAGTAGCAAGTGTTTCTTCAAAATTCAAATAGAAAGTGCTCTTTTTTTTTTTTGTTTTTTCCATTCCAAGAAACAAACTTGATGGCTTTTGGGAAGGAGAAATTACGTCATTGGAGGTAATGGCGGTGGAGAATAATATTTAAAACTAATTTTTGAAATAATATTGACGTGCGCTTACTGCTTACGCTTGGGAAATTTGACTACTTGTACGATAAGGAATAGTAGTTACCTTTTATTTGTCAAAATAAGATAAACGTGTTTTTGTGTACCCAAAAGTTAGACTGCATTTGCTGTTGATGTTAGAAAGTCGTTCTTCACATTTTTAACCATTGAAAATTTTTATAAAAATATCGTAAACACTTTAAAAAATCAATATAAAAATTATTCTTATTATGATTTTGAGTATAATATTTTATATAAAATTAAATATTGGATGTGAGTTGTTATGTTATCTCATACGAAAGGTTGTGACACATCATTTATTTCTCGTATATATAATATTTGGTTTAGAGAATACTTTAATTTTCTAAATTAGAATACAAATATAAAGATTTATGCATTAAACGTTGAAATTATTTTTTATTTTTTTATTTGGGAAAAGCGTGTTTACATCCCCTCATAAAAAAAAACATATAAAACATAACAACCTAATTTTAAAAAATAATAATAATTAGTTAAAATGGGTGAAATAATCACTATATTAATGAATTCAATATTTTATATGTTTTTTTTAAATAACTCATTTTTAACATAAATGTTTTTTATTATTTTAAATATTTACATATAGTTTTAAAATAAATTATTATTTTTACAATAAAATAATAAAGACATTTATGTCAAGATGTGGTAAAAAAAATTATTGAAATGTTAGATTTCCCAAATTAGGTTTCCCATTACCCTTTTAATCAAATAATCTTTTAAAAAATACAAATTTCAAACAATTATTTAAAAATCAATTAACATTTCATACATTTTTTTTTTTTGTTAAACTCACTATTTTTACCATTCAATTATTTCCTTTTAATAATATAGGTATTATCTTTAATCATCTTAAATACTATTTTTTTACATATGCATAAAATTAGAATTATTTATTTAAAAAATTCTCCTTTGTAATTATTTTTATATAGTGTATAGGAACTCGCTTTTCTTTTTTTTCTTTTTTTTTTTATTTCCTTTGAATCAATATCCCATTTGTTCTAGATGCAAAGCATTGAAATCAAGACACTCGTTTAGGGGTTTTGAAAAAAATATAGTATTCATTCAAAATATATTTTTACACATTTACAGTTGTTCATGAGGAGTAAAATAAAATGTTTTTTTTTTTATTGAATTTTGAAATGTCTTGAAGAAATAATTTCAAATTTTAGAATTTATATTGAAAGTTTTTTTAGATTGTCATTAATCTCAAATTGGTTTAATAATAATTATTTTTTACAACTATTTTTATAAAAATAAATAGTTAAAAGTTCTCCAACCCCACATGTTTATTCAAAATCATTCTCCTGTATGTTCTATTCAAAAAATTAAATAAGCTATCCGGTTTAACTCTTTTTTTTTTAAATTTAATTTTTAGAAAAAGATCATTTTAAATTTTTTTAATTATATTAAAATAAATATATTTTGTAAATATTTAAAATATTATAATTTTGTATAACTTATTTTATTGAAAAATATTTTATTATTATTATTATATATATTAAAAATAGAAAAATAAAATTTAATTTAATTTTATATGTGGGGGGAAGGTGAGGCGAGGTGAGACAAAGCAATATCGGAATCCATCCCGGGTTTTAAAAAAATCAAAACCCGCACCAAACCTATTTATTTAAATTCTAAGCCCATGGGAGGGGCATCCAAAAAAACCTGTCCTTTCCTAATTAAAAGGCCGAAATAGTCACCCAGCCTTTCCTCCAGTTGGGCTAAGATTTCTCAGCAAAACCAAACTTTAGCCCAGAAAACCTAGTCTAGGCCCAAGTACACAAAACTCAACCCACCAAGCATGGGGTTGGCTGGACCAAATTTGGGACCAGAAAGACCGGGTTCAAGTTGTAACGAGCCCACATGCAGCTGTTTGATGGAGTAAAAAATATGCGCTTCTATTAAAGTCTAGATCCAAATAGCTTGGACGAGTCCTGAAATATCTATAATCATAATCATCACATCACATGTGAGGGCGGTGCTTTACTCAGTCCACTTTTTGACCAATTATTTAAAGCGGAGTGCGTTATGGAAAACTCCTGCCTTTCCAGGTATTTCCCCTTGAGATCCCTGGTCCATGGTCCAATCTGCCCACCCAAGTCCTAATTAATACGTCTAGAATGTGGGGGTCAACCCTCCGCAATAGACCTGGGTACTTTATAGTACAAATGTTTGGTTAAAAGATTTTTTTATTATAGCCATCAAACCATATTTACTACTTCCCATATTTTATTTTTCAAAGTTAAACGTAGACTCTCTCTAAAAGAACAAACACATCATCACATCAAGTGAGAATGACATTTTTCTTGTAAAAATCTCCCAACTATATTATTCTTGTACTAAACCTCAACCTAAATTTTAATATAGTAGTTCAAAATATGAGTTTGATTTGGCAAATGGCAATTAAAGACTCAAGTTTGTACAAGTCAAAGACCCAAAAATTCACGATCAAGTTTCCATGGGAAAATGCTATCACTCTAAACCAACCTTACATTTTGATTCTCAACCCCTTTTTGAGTCATCGAAAGAACTTTCTCTGCTTTTTTCTTTCCTGACAAACGGCCTATGTGACTTTGATTTTCTCCGAATACTTCAAATTAAGAGGAAAGAACACCAACCTTTACCATTGACCCAGTTCACACCTTCTCTTGGCTGTTCAATCCGGAATACTGATTCCAAATCTTGCAATGATGATGGCCCAAAGTAATATTCCCAATAAGCTTGAAGTTCAATCTGATTCAGGGAACGAAGCCGAATTAGAAAGCCTGGAAAGCAGAAACAGAGGAGGAACAGAGCCCAACAAGAGACTGAACAAGTTGAGATCAATCAAGCTCCCGAAAGTTCGAAGCTTCAAGCAATCCAAGAGATGGGTGAATTCTCGATCTGATCGGGTTTCCTCCATTTTATCCGGCAATCAAGCAACCCCACAAAAGCTTTCGCCGATCCCAATGTCGGATGCTTCCCCCAATTACATGAAGGCCACAAGCTGTTCCAGTGCCAGGAAGGAGAATTTTCAGGCAAGTCCACGTAATTCTGAATCTAGTTTTGGAAGCGTTGATTCAAATTGGGGGAATTCGAATCATCTGAAACCAAACGTTGCCCTTTTGGGGCAAAAATCAGTGAGAGCTTTAACAAGGAGATCTAGTTTTAAACCCATGAAGGGTTTAACAAGAATGTCTAGTTTGAGATCAAAGAGGTCTTTAATGAAGAAAAACTCTGGAGGTGCTGAGATGAAGAGGAAACTGAAGAAGTCGAGATCAATCAAGCTCGCAGGCTTTGAGAGCTTGAGACTGCCAACAGGAAGAGCAAAGAACCAGTACGATCGACCTTCTATTATTTCAGCCGGCGATGCAGCAACCCCGCGAAACCTGTCTTCAACAAACTCTTCTGATTTGAGGAAGGTGCATTGTCAGGCAAGTCCTCGTAATTCTGGATCTGGTTTTAGTAGCAATGGTCAGAATAGGAAGAATTGGGTTATTTTGAACCCAAATTCGGGCTCTGGTCAGAAAACTTTCATGAGGAAATCTAGTTTGAGACCTGTGAGGATTTTAACAAAAATGTCGAGTTTGAAACCCAGGAGGCCTACTGTGAGGAAACACGATAGAGCTACTTGTTCTTCCACTCTTAAGAATTCCAATTTCCCTCACCATGTTGAGCTCCATTCAGGAGGGAGTGAATCTGAGAGAATTTCAGTTATGAAGGTTTGTCCATACAAATATTGTTCTCTTAATGGCCATTGCCATGCACCTTTGCCTCCGTTGAAGCCTTTCTTATTGAGAAGGAGGCGTATGTTGAAGACCCAGAAGACCATGAAACGACATTTCAGTGGCTTAGAGAAGGAGATCCAGGCATACAAGATGGCGTTTAATATCGATACCAGCAGAGCAGGCTCCCCGACAGCAGAAAAGGCTGGAGAGGATTTTTTTGTAGAAATCTATGCTAAACCTAGCGGCAAGTCAAAAGGTGAAGGCGCACATGGTGGAGATGGTGAAGCCAAAAGTGACTCCGGAAGCCTTGATGAGGTCCTGCTTGGTGAAACATCATATCCTCAAATAGGTATGGAAGAGAGTCCAAGCCAACTCAGTCATTTTCAAGCAGCAAACTGTTCAAACAAAAAGGGGTCGGATGAATCAGTTTCTGAAGCCACTGATAGAGACTGGAAAGAAGAGGAAATTGTGGCATCCAATCTTGATAATGAGTCCCATAATTCCAATGTCATTGATGATCAACCAGATTCTGTTGTGTTCTGTTCGCTGGAGGGAGAAGGGCCTGGCTTATGCAACAAGCCCTCCTCAACGCTGGATGATACTGAAAGCACAAGTCATGAGGAAGTTGCTGTGGGTGGAAATGTCTTCCAAGAAGTCCATGAAGAATTTGTTTCCGTTTTGAACTCAGAATCCAATGAGGGTGGTTCTGAATCAAATGGTGAAAAGGCTGATGATTTAACCATTGCAACCGGTGAACCATCCAGCCCATCTAAAAGCACACAGCCATATGATCATCTGGAATCAATAACAATAAATGGTGTCGTCCATTCAGCCTCTACTTGTGGCCCCTTGGATAAACTGACTGAAGGTGGTGAAGAGAAGCATGGAGTTTCTAAGCTGGATTATGGATCCCTTCGAGGTTGTTCTCCAGCTGGAGACTCTGAGCTCCCATGCAACAGTGATGAGGCCATTGAAAGTCAGTTGGAAAAACAAAAGTTTATCAGGATGTGGCGCTTGATATATCAACATGTAGTATCAGGCACTGCTGCAAAGGTCAGAACACAGCTAAGTCTTGATGGAGCGGAAGGAGAAAAACAACAGGATGAGGCTGACTCAGTGGTCAATGGTGATGCTTGCCAGGATTTCTCTGAAACAAATCCAGATATGGAAGATAATGGTGCAGACTGCCAAAAGATTGAACTCTGCCAAATTGATGCCATTAGGCTGGTAGAAGAAGCAATTGATGGAATCCTCCTTCCAGAAACTCAAGACAACTTATCTGATGATCACTCAGTTACCAGTGACACAAATTCAGACCAGGAGATCTCAGAAACAAATCATGGTAAAGATAAGGAACGAAACATCCCAGCTTCCCCCAGTCCAGCAAAAGATGGCTTCAGAGAACTCAACGAAATCCATGGTAGAGTAGCAGATCCAGAACAAACATTGCTCAAACATGACAATACTACCGTCCAAGTACGTGAGAAAACAATTTTCAAGGTGGAAGACAAACCTAGCCAGAAAATGCGCAAGAGCTGGAGCAATCTGAAAAAGGTAATCCTCTTGAAGAAATTCATCAAGGCAGTAGAAAAGGTGAGCAAATTCAACCCACAGGAGCCACGATACTTGCCCTTGCAGCCCAAGTCTGAAGCAGAAAAAATATACCTAAGGCATCAAGAGATGGAAGGGAGGAAAAGTGCTGAGGAATGGATGCTTGATTATGCACTTCAACAAGTTGTTTCTAAACTAACTCCAGCTCGGAGAAGAAAAGTGGCACTGCTTGTAGAGGCATTTGAAGCGATCAGCCCACTGCAGGATATTGAATCCCCCTTGAAGCCTACTGCAGCAGTTCCTTTTCATGGAAAACCAGTGCAAGCCAGTATTAGTTCCTCAGGTCAAGGTGGGGAAGAAACAGGCAAAGAAAATGATGGTGGAAGTCACCCATTGACCCTGCTCGGTCCTGAAGTGAGGCTCAAAGAATGTGCAGAACAGACCAGTGATTCTCTTACTGTGGCACAGAATATTCCAGTTATATCTCCTGATCTCCAGGAAACAAATCTAGATTGTTTTTGCCCTGAAACAGAGCTGGAAAAACCTGTTTCTGTAGCTGCTGATTCAGATGGGAAAGGAGAAGAAATTGCTGCTTCCAGTCTTGATAATGGGGTGGATAATTCCACCCTCACTGCTGAGCAACCTGATTTTGCTGGTGCCTGTTTACCAGAGATCAAAGATTCTGGATTGTGTGATAAGTTTGCCTTCAAAACAGAAGATAATGGGAGCACCTGTTGTAAGGAAGTTCAAGTGGATGGAGAGATTCTGCAAGATGTCCATCAAGAAATAATTTCAAGTTTGAAGTCTGAACCTTGCAATTGCAATTTTGAAGCGAATGGCAAACATCTTGAGATTGGTAATTTCACTGATGAATCATTGGGCATAAATAAAAGTCCAATCCAAGAGGATTCTGAGGGATGGACCACAATCAACAAGGTGGTCTCTTCAGCTTCCGTTTGTGATTCAGTGGAGGAACAACGTGTGGTCAATGAAAAGATCAATGGAAGTCTTGATCCAGACTATGGATACCTTCGAGGAAATCCTTCACCTGGAGATTCTGAACCTGAATCCAATACCGATGTCACCTACAGAAACCAGATGGACAAACAGACACGTAACAGGATGTGGTACCTGATATATCAGCACGTAGTATCAGGAATTGGAGCAAATGTTGAAAGCCATGGACTTCTAGATGATGTCAACAAGACCCTTCCTCAGGGTGCCTCCGAAACAGATCAGAATAAGGGTATGGAAAATCATGATGCGTACTGTGAAGACACTGAACTCCGCCAGAGTGACGCAATTAAGCTGGTACAAGAAGCAATTGATCAAATGCTTTCACCTCAAAGCGAAGACCACCCACTGGATAATCCTTCAAGCACCGGTGTCATAACTGCAGAACAGGAGCTCTTAGGAGAGAATCAGGTTGAAGGGAGGGAACTGAGCATCTCAGCTTCCAACAGTTCTGCTGAAGATGGGTCCAGAGAATTTGACAAAATAAAAGCGAATCATGATAAGAAAGAGGATCCAGAAGAAGCGTGGGTTAAAGCAGATAATATCACAACCCCAAAAGAAGAGAAAACAGTATCAAAGGTGGGGAGCAAATCTAACCAGCCAGTGTCCAAGAACTGGAGCAACCTGAAAAAACTAATCCTCCTCAAGAGATTCGTCAAGTCGTTGGAAAAAGTGAAGAAATTCAACCCACGGGGGCCACGATTCTTACCGTTGAAGCCTGACCCAGAAGCAGAAAAAATTTGCCTGAGGCATCAAACAACAGAAGATAGGAAAAACTCTGAGGAGTGGATGCTGGATTATGCACTTCAACAGGTTGTCACTAAACTATCTCCAGCTCGAAGACGAAGAGTGGAGCTGCTTGTGGAAGCTTTTGAAACAGTTACTCCACCATCCCAAATTGAAGCTCAAAAAAGGCACAATGCGGCCTCACGGGCCACTAGTTGGCCACTAAGGTAAGAATAACGGCTGTTTCTTCCTCTCGGATATAATTTTTGGGTGATCCATGTAAGAAAAAAAAAAAAAATATCTTCCGGGCTTCTCTGAGTTTTGTTTTTGATCCGTCTGCAAAAAAAAAAAGGTGGCCAATTGTAAGTTTGTAACTAATTTATTTGTCATTGTGCCATATGGTAGGTGGCTTTGTGGTTCAATACTCAATAGTGAGTGAAAGGTATATATATAATAATAAGATTTCTGTAATTTTCAGAGCATATAGAAGTCTACATTTTGTGGGAGAACAAATGGAATGAATGTGTTTTCTAATTTGTATAGTTTCTTCAAGAAGATTAATGAATTATTCTCTATGGTTCTTGAATGCCATGCCAAATTTACAATGTCATTCCCCAACCTAAACAATTTCTCAACATTTGTCCATATTTCATTCGTGGCTTCTTGAAAAAAGAATACCTACCATTTTACATATGGTGCCATTGAGTCCGTTAGGACAAATTGCTGGTACATTTTTAGCATTTTTCTAATTAGTGCCAGACATCGGTGAGTTATCATCCAAAACATCCAACCATTTTAATGTTTTATTTTATTTTTTTTGGCTATTAACAATTCCGAGAATCGAGACCGAATCATGACTAATTCACAGTTTTTTTTTTAAGTATACAATAGTTTTAAAAAATAATTTGTAAATAAAGTTTTCATACAACCTAAATAAAATAAAGCAAAAATCATCTCTTAAAAAAGACAATATTTAAAAATCTTTATAAAAAAATTAATTCCAACAAAAAAAGAGATGATTTGTAAAAGTTAATTTTAAAAGGAAAGATGGTTTCTAAAAAAATGATGTTAAATGTTTTTTTTAATTTTTTATTAATATTTTAGCTATAAAGTATTTTAATGATAAAATTATTATAAATATATATATTGTAAAATTAATTGATTTTGCGTACTAAATTCATATTATAATTGATATATTATTTATAAAAATATAAATTATGTTTATCATCTCATATTAAAAAAATTATTTTATATTAAATTAATTATGGTTAAAATATATTTTAGCCTTTATCTCAAATATTAACTTTTAATTAATTATTATTAAAAATATAAATTAATTTAATTCTATACTATTTTTATTTCTATTATAAATAATAAATATTTTAATTTTTAAACTTTATTTGTTACTTTCTTATTTCTTTTCATTTTTCAAATTAAGAAAAAAAAATATTTTCAATTTTATTTTATTTGAGTTTATAATTTTTTTTAAACTTCCGTGCCCTTATTAAAGATCCCTTAACTCACATAGGCTCAAATATCTAGAATGCTAGGAGATGGATTCTATTGTAGAAAGTAGAATCCCAACCCAACACGATTGCAAATCAAGGTCATATTTCTCTCTCTCCATTCATATTTCCAAAGTCTTTTCCTTTTCAAGGTTTCAACTCCGTCTTCCTTCTTTGAGTTCCCATGGCTGGCCAACTATATTTCTTCTTCCCTACCGACTTCTATTATCCTAAGCCACCCTCTGTTAACACCGACAATGCCAACAACCTGTCTGTTCCTTCTCACCATGTCCCAAAAAGCGTGGACCATCAACAGCCCAAAACTCTAGTACACAGCGAGGTGCAGTCCGACAACTTTGAGAAACAACCATCATTCTCGCCAGTACGTTGCGCAGGTAGTTTCCACGCAAAATTAAGAGTGCAGAATCTACAACAGAGACTGTCGTGGCACATGGGCAGTTCGCCTTTCTTGATTGATACGAATCACAGAAGAGCTTTCCAGGAGGCCACCTTTAAGGTTTAGGTTTCATCGGATGTAGTAGCAGAGTCAAGAGTCTTGTTTTTATAACGGATTCTATGGAATTGAAAGATGTCTGCAGTAAATGAGTTAAAGTGTTTTCTTATCTCCCTTCCAAAAATCAAGGTTGGGAATTTTGTGTTCGGTTATTAATGTTTTGTTTGGTTTTAGAAAAGTTAAAAGAAAATCAAGATTTGGAATTTTGTGTTGAGTTATTAATGTTTTATTTGGTTCCAGGAAAGTCTGAAAAAATGTAAAAGGAAGAAAATAATAAAGTAATATATATATATATATATATGTATATATATTTAAAGTCAATAAATTATACTTTTGAAAATTTTAGGCATCATTAACATATTTTATGTTTTTTTTAAAAAAAAAAATTACCTATTAAAGAAAAAAGAAAAAAATAATAATGGGAGGAATATGTTTGATGGATAGAAATCGTGATTCATGGGAGGAACTCCCATTTGGTTAATGAAAAAAAAAATGGGGTGGGGTAAAGATCAACTTTTGTGTTCTTGAAATTACAAAAACAATTCAAATGGTTTAATTCTCAATTGGAAGCATCATCAATAAAAGCCCTTTAACTAATATTGTTCCAAAATAAGCTTTTAGTACGAAAGACTCCAAATCCCAAATGAGATATTAATTTCTTAAGTAAGTTAAAAGGAAATTAATATTTTAACTTAAAATAATTTTTAATGTTAAGCGTTTTAATGCTTTTAGTACTTTTATTGATATAATTTTCAAATAATATTTTAACTACATGATTATTGATGTGATTATATGGAATATTCAACTTTAATATAAAAAATTAATATTTAATTAAATTAATAATATTTTTATAAACTCAAATATTAATTACCCTAAACTTGAAACATGTGCCCCTAGTCATCTCTTTTATTTACGGGTTCAAATCTTATCTTTCATTTTTAAAAATGTGTCAATAATATTTTTAATTAAAATTATTTTTTAAAATTCAACAAATAACCACCTTTATCATGGATTCCTTTTTTATCAAATAGATGTTACTTGAACTCAAAAACCAATTAAACTCTAATAAATAAACTTCTAAAAGTTTTAATCACTAACCTACACTAACTCTACCTTCTAGTGATTGGATAATTAGTAATCCAAGTTCGATTGTTATCATATATATATATATAGGTATTTCTCTAAAAACAATCATATTTTGTTATTGTGGTATGAAAAAGAATTATCTTTCAACTCTTTTATCATTGCTCTCTCTCTCTCTCTCTCTCTCTCTCTCTCTCTCTCTATGATGATGATGATGATGATGATGATGATGATGATGAAGATAAACAAAGACATGGATGTGATCAGAATGGCTCAAGAAAATAAGAGAAAAAGGTATGACAAAACTATAGAAGTTTTTTAATTTCAAGTTTTAATATTCATGCTTTTGTTTATTTTAATCTATTGTTTCAATCAATTCTATACAAGAAGACAACATATTATTATGAACTATCGCAATTTTAATGGTTGTTTTTGGATATGATGTATTGTGCGTCATTCAATCCAAGCATAATTATTTTAGAACTATGATTGGGATTTTTATTTTTTTTTATGTTGTTAGGAAATTTCTTGATATTATTTTGATTTTTTTTATGTTGTTTGAAAATAGAAAAAGAATCAAAACAACAAAATAAAAAAAAGAATTAATTTTTCTAAATAATATTTCGTTAAAATATTTACATAATTTTTTTTTGTTAGGAAATTTCTTGATATTATTTTGAATTTTTTTATGTTGTTTGAAAATAGAAAAAGAATGAAAACAACAAAATAAAAAAAGAATTAATTTTTCTAAATAATATTTGTTAAAATATTTACAGATTTTTTAATTTTTTTTTTTTATGGATTATGTTTATTACTTGAATTTGCCGGTTCCATATTTTGTAAACAAGATGTAACACATGCACACCTATCCATTTTTAGAATATGTTTTCTAATCGAATAAGTTAATATATTTATAAATGATCTCAATGTATTTATTGTTTAGGATAATGAAGAGGAAAAGAAGTTTGAAGATGAATCTTGAATCTTACTATATACCAAAACAAAATATATCAAATCCAAAAGGAGAGGATGCGCATTTCATTCATAAGGCAGATTATCAAACCATTGGTGTCGCTGATGGTGTTGGAGGTTGGACTCAGAGGGGTGTGGATGAGGGGAAATATGCACGGGAACTCATGAAGAATTGTGTCCTCGCCCTTGATAGTGAAAATAAAGGGGTTGTAAATCCAATGATGGTTTTAAATGAAGCCTATTTCAAAACTAAGGCTCCAGGATCATCTACTGCTTGCATCATAACACTTACACGGGACAATGTACGTATTCTAATTAATTTCTGAAGGCAATACTATGTTATATAGAAAAAAAAATTATATTTCAATATTGGGTTTTAACCATTATTATTTGTCATTTTACAGTATTTGCATGTGGTGAATGTGGGAGATAGTGGATTTATGTTGTTTAGAGATGGAGAAATGGTATATAAATCACCAATACAACAAAGAGGTTTTAATTGCCCATATCAATTGGGAAGAAGCAAGGGATCTGATCGTCCAAGTTCGGCAGAGGTACATAAATTTGAAATTCACTCCAATTTTCGTGGTCGATTAATTAATTATTTTTTTCATAATTAAATCTTATGCTTACAAATATTAATTTGATGTATAGGAGCTTAAAGTTGCAGTAAAGGAAAGGGATATCTTAGTTGTTGGAACCGATGGTCTATTTGATAATATGTTTGTAAGTGAGATGAAGGAAATTATAGGTAATGTAGAGAAAGAAGGTTTGACACCAAAAGAATTGGCTTGGACGTTAGCAGAGTTGGCTTCGTATAATTCATTAGATAAAGATGGAGACACCCCATTTGCACAAGCTAAAAGATTTGCAGGATGTGGACAAGACAAAGGTGGCAAAGTCGATGATATTACCGTTATAGTTGCTTATATTGTACTTTGAATAGAATCATTATTACCTCCAGAATCAATGAAATCATTTATAAGGATGTAATTCAGTTCATAGAATTGATTTTAGTTTAGAAATGTATTTTGTATGATTCTAAAAGGAATATGTATAAATATTTGTCTAATGATAATTTTGATAAAGAAATTAAGCTTGATACGAGAGGTGTTAAATACGTTCATCTCATTTTTCTTTACATCCATATAATTCTTTTAAATAAAATTCATATATTAAACAACCAAATCACTCATATCAATCATTTTTTTTTTCTAATTTTTTTTTATATCAATTGTTTTGTGAAATAAAAACAAATGATTAAAAATTATTTTCTTAATTCAAAAAAGAATGGAATTAAAAAATTCATGTCAATCTTGGTTGAATTTAACTTAAAATGTTAGCAACATTAAGTTTAGAAGTTTTTAGAAATGAACAAAATGATTTAAGAACAATTTACGAAGTCTTGAATTTAACTTATAATATTAGTAAATGTGATATGAAAGTTTTTAGAATTGAACAGAAGTCTTGAATTTAACTTATAATATTAGTAAATGTGATATGGAAGTTTTTAGAATTGAACAAATGAATTAAGAAAAATTTACAATGTTCCAAGTATTTTAAGTGCTTAATGTTTTGTTCAAATAGGTTTCCTCCTATTTATAGGAATTAGTGGAATTCTGTGAAATTGTTGATAATTTCTTATCATTCTATAAGTTAATGTTACCAAACTATCTCAAGCTCGAAGAAGAAGAGTGGAGCATGCTTGTCATTTCCACCCTTTCCAACCCAAACAATTTGTCCATATGTAATTTGTTGGTCACTTCTTGAAAGAAAGAATACCGACCATGCTATGGTGCCATTGGGTGGGTTTGGACAATTGCTGGTTCATTTTCAGCATTTTTCTAACTAGTGCTAAACATGAGGGAGGGGTCATCCAAGCCATCCAACCACTATACTACTTTTGAGGGTTGCAATCTATTCTTTAAATTTCATTCATTTGCTCATTGTCTTTTTGGGCTATTAACAATTCCGGGGAGGAAAGGTGTTTCTATTTTCAAAAATAGCAATGGGCTCAGAATCCTAGAATGCCAGGAGATGGTTTCTATTCTAGAAAGTAGAATCCCAACCCAACACGATTGCAATTGCCTAAGGCCACATCTTTTTGACAGGAATCAATAAGAAATATTTTCATGCTGTCTATAAATCAAGGTTAATTTGCTATTTCTCTATTCATATTTCCAAAGTCTTTTCCTCTTCAACTCCCGTCTTCTCTCTCCGAGTTCCCATGGCTGGCCAACTATATTTCTTCTTCCCTACCGACTTCTATTATCCTAAGCCACCCTCCGTTACCGCAGAAAATGCCAACAATCTGCCTGTTCCTTCTCTCCATATCCCAAAAAGCGTGGACCCTCAACAGCCCAAAACTCTAGTACACAGAGAGGTGCAGTACGAGAAGGTTGAGAAACAGCCACCATTCTCGCCAGTACGTTGCGCAGGTAGTTCCCATGCGAAAGGAAGAGTGAAGAATCTACAACAGAGACGGTCGTGGCAAATGGGCGGTTCGCCTTTCTTGATTGGTACGAATCAGAGAAGAGCTTTCCAGGAGACCACCTCTAAGGCTTAGGTCTCATCGGATGTAGTACCAGACCAGAGCATTGTTTTTATGGATTTTACGTAGAGTGTATAACGGACTCTTTGGAATTGAAAGATGTCTGCAGTAATTGAGTCTAGTGTTTTCTTATCTCCCACTCAAAAATCAAGATTGGAATTTTGTGTTCAATTATTAATGCTATGTTTGATTAGAAAAATTTGAAGGAAAATACTATATATATAATTAAGTTTTTATTTTGTTTTAATTATATTTATTTATTTTTATATCTTTTATAATATAATAAAAAAATATTTTTAAATTTTTTTTCTTAGTACTTTTTTTAGAATCAAATATAATTTAAGAAAATTATATCTTTTAGAATTTTAGGTGTCATCAATATATTCTCTTTTTTTGTCCATTAAAAAAAAGGAAAAAAAATCTTTTCGTTAACTAAGAGAATCATACTTTTGAGGATCAAATTTTTCCCCTAATGTCCATCCCATTAAAATTATAGATAATCTCATATGAATTAAATATATTATATTATTTTATAAAAAGTGTTTTCATGTTAAATATATAGAAAAATATTGATGAAAGTTATTGTTATAAAAAATATTACTATTCTTATCATAAATGGTCTTTTTTTTCTCCGAGGATATTGGGAGCTTTTAATCAAATATCACTACCAAAAATTGTTATTATATTTTTTAAAAACTTTTTCTCATAAGGGGTTAAACATTATAAAGTAAGTTTCTATTTGTAATTCCCTTTTAAATATTTTAATATTCTTTAAAACAAAAAAAATAGAAAAAAACATTTGACGATCAAAAATAGAAATAGAAATAGAAAAATAAAATGTTTTAGGAAACATCTTTTAATTGTTTCCCTTATTTCTAAAAGATTATTTTAAAAATTGATTATATAAATATGAAGAATTACTAAATATAAAGAATGACATCTAAAAATTATTTTTAAAATTTTAAATTTTCAAACAAATTTTTATTTTATAAAACATCCTAAAATAATTTTGAACTAATTTTAAAACACTTTTTAAAGATAAAATATGTATCCCAAAACATCCTAATTATTTCTTTTTTCAGGGGTAGTACTCTTAAATATCTTCCCTTCTGGTAAGTTTTTTTTTTTCTTTCTGTCTATTAACAATTCCAGGGTGGAAACCGTGCCCCCTTTTTAGAACATAGAAATCCAAACCCAAAGGAAGAGCTAATTTGACTAACATAGGCTCTGAAATCTAGAATGTCAAGAGGTAGTTTCTATTCTGGAAGGCAGAATCCAAACCAAACACGATTGCAATACCCTGAGCCCCAAGTCATGATCTTGCTTTCCTATAAATTAAGGTGAAAGATTCCAAGTCTCTATTCATATTTCCACGGTCTTTTACCCCCTTCACTTTCGTCTTCTTTGTCTTAGTTTCAATGGCTGGCCAACTGTACCTCTTCTTTCCTACTGATTTCTATTATCCTAAGCCACCCTCTGTTAATGGCGAAAAGGCTAACAACCCATCTTTTCCTTCTCTCCAAACCCCAAAAACCCTCCACCATCAACAGCCGAAAGCTCTGGTTCACAAAAACACGCAGGGCGAGAAGCTTGAAAAAGAGCCATCTTCCTCGATAGAACATCGTGTGAGTAGTTCCCAAGCAGAAGGAAGACCAAGAGTGTACAACAGAAAAGAAGTTCAGGGCAAATCTGCGGAACTGCCGGCGGCGACCTTTCTTGATTGGAACAGTCGCACGAGAGCTTTCTAGGAGACCTTCATGCATGGCTTTTATGATTTAGATTTTATGAGATGTAATGGAATAGAGTCTGTTTTTATGGATTAATTTACATTAAAATGTCAGTTCGGAGTGATCGAATTTAATCTCGCTTTAAAAAATCTAGTGTTGAAGAGAATTATAGTATTTGCCCTTCTTTCAAAAGCAACCAGTAAATTTAATCCTTTCAGTCTTGATTTTTTATGGCTAATTACACACAATTAGGACACTTATTTTGATGAAGTCAAAGACATCGCTTTATTGCTTCATTCCCACGTGCTTTTACACCAAATTTCTTCTAGAAGTTTTCTGTTATAACAACCATTTGGACGAGACATCGAGTTTGAAAAGTCCTGCAAGATAAAGAAAATTATGAAAGATGTCCAATTCTTTATCATTTTATTCGTCATTAGTCATAATAAAAGTTCTGGTTCAGTTTGAATGGAATAAAAAAATGGCCACCGTAATTGAACCTTGAATGTGGCCTCAGCATTTTGAACGGCTTTCTATTTAGGCAACGTTGTTCCATATGTCAGTGGGCTCACATCGGAATTTGCTACTTTCTAAAATCTCATGTGGTTCATAGATTTTGGAAGTTTGAAAATGGGGGAACGCGATATCCACAAGTAGTGGGCTGAAAACCACTTTCCCAAGGTACTCGTCAATCACCAACCAAAACAAAATTCTAAGCACAAAGGTCTTATTACTTATTGGGTGGACGCTTCGCTCCCATCAATATTTGCTTGAAACCCAAGTCACCTCTCTGCTCTCCCCTTCTATAAATACCCCTGACATTGTAACGACTGTTGTTGTACAACACAGCAACAAAGAAAATTTTCCATCGTCTTTTTTCGTCTGCAAATCCCTTCAATTAGTCTTTCTTTTTGGAAGATTTCATGGCTGGCCTCCAATACTACTTCTTCCCCACTGATTTCTTTTACCCTCTTCAGAAGTCAACCAATGGGGACAGCACCACCAAGATGCTTCTTTCCCTCCAGACCCAAGAAAAAGCCGAATCAGATGGTGGGAAACAAGCCAGGACTGTGATGCAGGTCGACAAGTTTTCCCCTATCAAACATCCCTCTTCAATTGCTCTAACTCCCATACAGAAGAAGCGAGATGGGTTCCACAATGCAGCTTAGCATCAACCCGGAAAAAAAACTTGCAGACTCATGGATTTGGCTTTGTTGGGTTGTAATGTATTTTGTTGAAGATATAAATGTTATAATCAAAAATTTAAAAAAATGTTTTGTTGATTGCAATCCTCATAAGGCCTGAAGAGAACTTGATATGGTACCTTGATTGTAGTACCAAAAGCCAATGCCGAACTTTCAAGTCAAAGCTTGAATCTATACTAATTCTAACAGAATCCTAAAATTACAGTCCTGCACCCATAATTTCTATCTCGTGACAATCATCCTGAAGTTCACATGCTCCCACAATTGCTCCAAAAGGGACAAACTGTCTTACTTTTACATTCCGGAAATCAAGGCCATACACCGTGTTACATCTCAGCACACCAACCCATCAAACCTGGACTTTTCTCAATAGTACAGTAGTTTAAAAAAGTTATGCTTAAATTATTGTAGTAGAAGAAGTTATTACAAATATATGGTAGTTTTTGCCACATAGGAGAGAGGAGAGAGGAGAGAGGGTGAGAGAGGAGAGAGGAGAGAGGGTGAGAAAGAGGAGAGAGGAGTATTACAAAAGGGAACTCGTCTCTTGAAGAGACGAGTTCCATGAAAAAAAATATATATATTTTTTTAAAAAAATTCTCATTTACTCAAGGGAACTCGTCTCTTCAAGAGACGAGTTCCATGAAAAAAGACAAGGGAAAGACGAGTTCCCAGGGAAATTTTTTTTTTTTTTTTTAAATATATTTTTTATTTAAAAAAAATCCCAAATTAAATATAAAAAAAATTTCCTAAAGGGAACTCGTCTCTTTGGGAAATTTTTTTTTTTTAAATATATTTTTTATTTAAAAAAATCCCAAATTAAAAAAAAAAAAAAAATTCTTAAAGGGAACTCGTCTCTTCAAGAGACGAGTTCCCATGTAAAAAAATATATATTTTTTTTAAAAATATATATATTAAAAAAAAAAAAATTCTTAAAGGGAACTCGTCTCTTCGAAAAAAATTATTATTTTTTTTTAAATATATTTTTTGTTTAAAAAAAAATTTCCTAAAGGGAACTCGTCTCTTGAAGAGACGAGTTCCCATAGAAAAACAATATTTTTTTTTTAAAAAAAAATCCCAAATTAAAAAAAAAAAAAAAAACAATTTTTTTTTAAAATATAATTTTTTTACATGGGAACTCGTCTCTTGAAGAGACGAGTTCCCTTTAGGAATTGTTTTTTTTTTTTTTTTGTTTTTTTTTTTTAATTATTATTATTATTATATATATATTTAAAAAAAAAAAAATTTACATGGGAACTCGTCTCTTGAAGAGACGAGTTCCCTTTGGAATTGGTTTTTTTTTTTTTTTTTTTTTTTTAATTTGGGATTTTTTTAAATAAAAAATATATTTAAAAAAAAAAATTTCCTATGGCAAAAAAAAATTAATTTAAAAAATTGGACTTTAAGACGAGTTCCCATAGGAAATTTTTTTTTTTTTTTAAATATATTTTTTATTTAAAAAAATCCCAAATTAAAAAAAAAAAAAAAAAAAAAAACCAATTCCAAAGGGAACTCGTCTCTTCAAGAGACGAGTTCCCATGTAAATTTTTTTTTTTTTAAATATATATATAATAATAATAATAAAAATAAAAAAATAAAAAAATAAAAAAAAAACAATTCCTAAAGGGAACTCGTCTCTTCAAGAGACGAGTTCCCATGTAAAAAAATTATATTTTAAAAAAAAAATTGTTTTTTGTTTTTTTTTTTAATTTGGGATTTTTTTTTTTAAAAAAAATATTGTTTTTCCTATGGGAACTCGTCTCTTCCCTTTAGGAAAATTTTTTTTAAACAAAAAATATATTTAAAAAAAAATAATAATTTTTTTCCCATGAAACTCGTCTCTAGTTTCATCTCTTCAAGAGACGAGTTCCCTTTAGGAAAATTTTTTTTTTTAATATATATATTTTTTAAAAAAATATATTTTTTTTTACATGGGAACTCGTCTCTTGAAGAGACGAGTTCCCTTTAAGAAATTTTTTTTTTTTTTTTAATTTGGGATTTTTTTTAAATAAAAAATATATTTAAAAAAAAAAAAAATTTCCCCAAAGAGACGAGTTCCCTTTAGGAATTTTTTTTTATTTAATTTGGGATTTTTTTTAAATAAAAAATATATTTAAAAAAAAAAAAAATTTCCCCAAAGAGACGAGTTCCCTTTAGGAATTTTTTTTTTATTTAATTTGGAATTTTTTTTAAATAAAAAATATATTTAAAAAAAAAAAAATTTCCCTGGGAACTCGTCTTTCCCTTGTCTTTTTTCATGGAACTCGTCTCTTCAAGAGACGAGTTCCCTTTTGTAATATCCTATCACCCTATCTCCTATCTCCTCTCTCCTCTCTCTCACCCTCTCTCCTCTCTCCTCTCTGCAAAAACTACCATATATTTGTAATAACTTCTTCTACTACAATAATTTAAGCATAACTTTTTTAAACTACTGTACTATTGAGAAAAGTCCCATCAAACCTTTGTGAGATTGTGGATCTACACAATGACACATACAAATAATTTGTGGACTAATAGATGTTAGCATTACAGCAAAATAACAAATTATAGGCCCAATGGTGTATCCTAATTCCTAAGTGGATCTAAAGTAATTAATGACACCAAACTAACAGGTTGAATAAATAACTGAGTTACTACTAAATAAATAGAGTCAGACGAGGCGGCACAAATGTAGCCAAGACATCCTAGGGGCACTTGGGTCCTCCTCTCTTGGTCTTCCAGTTATTGTAGCAGGGGCAGAATTGCTTGTTCCCATATGTTCCTGGAGGCACGCACAAGCACTTGGCACAGCATTTCTGGCAGAAGAACATGCAGGGTTTCTTGTAAGCTGTTTTGGAGCATCTAGTCGTGCAACGGGGCGCACACTCTGCATCAAGTACACCACAGTCTTAGCCGTAGCATCATTCCAAATTGTGCCAGTCATGACTGGCTAGTTCCCCAAATTAATATGCAGAGTGCCAACAGTCTGCATATATGTTGATTAATTTGGGGCAGGGCAAATACTTTCAAAATTATCATTGATTCCAAAAATTATGATGTATGGAAAGGCTACAAATTCTATTTAATTGCCAGAAAGGGTGTATATATCTAATGCTCTTACCCTGAGGATGAAGGCTGCCTTGAGTGACACCATGCTGGAATAAATTATGAGGAAAGAAGGTTAACATGGAAGTTAGTATGAACATGTCAAAGAAGTTGTCAAATATTTAAGAGATGAAACTCACCATGGGAAAGCCGTTTGTGCTTTGTTGGGGCTGTGGAGTTGGAGCCTCGGTGATGGTAGCCTGGAAACATCAGTGAGTAACATAAATGAGCTATCAATTTGATACAAAGGTGGAGCCAGGCAAAAATGATCTTTTCTACTTTGTATGATAATACAATTCTGTGGCCCCCAGTTCTTTCAAGCAGCCTAACACCCCAATAGAAACTTCACTTCCCCCCCAGGAAAAATTAGAAGAGGTGAAGCACAATGTTCCTATTACAGTCCCCCAAGAAAAACTGACACAAGTGTTAGATTGTGGTTTACATGTTGAGCAACAGAAAAAGAAAGAGCTATGAGACACTTGACTTACATTGTTCTGTACTAGTAAAAGAAGCATCATCGAAAGAGAGAGCATCACAATGCTCAGTTTTCTTGCCATTGCCCGCTTCAAAGAAAGTAACTTGTAACAATAGCCAAGAGGCAGAGAGAGAACAGAGAGAAAGTTTTAGGAGAAGATGGTAGGCTGTTGAGGACGTTCAGGGGTATTTATAGGCAGTTGGATCACCATGTGGATAAATAGCGCACTGCCAATACAATGACAGTAACAATGAAGGAATAACCTTTTGTGTCTCCCAAATTACAATAGCACCCTACATTAGAGATGACCTAAAACTGAGCCTTTCCATGAAAATGACCAGTCTTTCCCCTCTGTGTCTTAGAGAAACAACTATTTCTTTTTCATTGTCTGCAACATCAGATTCTATGGATCGACTTAAACTGCTTGAATGAATCGGCAAAAAGGGGAATAAATAAAAAATAATATCAAGAAATCAATCTCACTGTATGGTAAAATCTGAACTGCAACATAATCAGTACTGTTTAACATACAAAAACCTGTGAAATTAATGACCAAAACACACTAGGAAAGACAAGAAAACTTGTAATTTCATCTGAATTTCCATGTAGTTTGAGCTGATACAGGTAAAATTGTATTCTAAAACTAGGGGCTTTTCATTCCCAAAGCTCTGCCACTGATTGCTCTCATGGCATGTGAAACGGAAGCTTGAAAGTGATAAGAGACCCACCTCACATGTGCACTCACATGCTCCTATATGGATTTGCACGGGGCCCTCTAAAACCCAGCAGCAACAACTATACTGAGAGTGTGAGATGGAAAATTGATGAGACATACACTCACCTGTCACCCCCTTGTCTTCTTAGGAAGGCAGACTAGTGGTAAGACATCTGTCTATCTATCTATCCATCTATCCATCTCTCGTGACCTATTTCATAACTTTTGTGCCGTTGTTTGTTTGCCACCTTTCTCTTTTCAATATTGGAAATGTAAGAGATAATGAAGAATTAGCCGTCCACTTCCACCATTCAGGTTAGGATTTCCCTAGGGGTTTTGTTAGTTTCCTACTGTCTTCTCGTGACTCGTACTCATCACTCATGGCTTGTTTCTGCAGATGTGGAAGGGTCTGACCTCTTGAAAGCTTAATGTTCTTTAGTCTAAAAATGGAGCTAGAATATTCGCTCTCATAACTAGTCATGATTTAGTTTATAAATCAAATTAAAATGGTTAATTTTATATAGCATGACAAAAAAAAAAAATTCAATTTTAAGAAGCATACCATAGTTTTGTAAATTTTTTTTAGAAAAATCTATATTTGTAATTATTAAAGTTTAAATTTACATATAAATATAATGAATCTTAGGGACTTTCTTGACAACAATTTGGTATATAAGAATCAAATTGAAACATGGATTATGTGGCTCATTTCAACCATTTTCTTTATTTCTTTCTAATTTTTTTTATATCACTTATAAAATAAATAAAAAATGATCAAAATTTATTTATTTTTAATTCAATATTATTTAATATAATATTATATTTTATATATATAATGCTTTTAACTATATAGCAACCATATATAATATTTTTTATTAACAAATTTTAAATATTTTAATCATAAATATTATTAACAAAGAAGTTGTGGATTTAAGTGTTAATTTAATAACTCAAGATATTTAAAGTTATTAAGACAATTTCTTTGAATTTAACTTATAATGTTAGTAACACTATGCAACACAAAAGTTTTGACACATGAACAAATGAATTTAGAATAATTTGGAATGCCTTGAAGTTCTTTTAAGTGTTTGATCAAATTGGAGTTTTTAGAAATGAGCAAATGGGGAATTTTTTTTAATCATAAAAAACTAGTGAATTTCTAGGAAACTCTTGATGAGTTCTTATAATTCTATAATGTTTTAGGCAAGATTTTACAAGAAGTCTTTACAATAATCTGTAATGTTCTACAATCCTCCAAACTAATCGTAGTAGTCCTACCAGATTATGGAAATATGTGGATATCTCTACATGTTGGTGGAAGCTTTCTACCTCTGTATAAACTTAAATGAGGGATCTTTCTTTTGGTAGAATGAGACGGATACTTCATAAACTTAAATAACTAAAATGGAGTATCTTAGTAATTAAAGTCTAATGATGGTAAAGTATAATTTCAATTAAAATTTGAGGAGTAAACTTTCTTTTGATCTTTAAAGTTCTGTTTCATCTCTTTCATTATTGTTTCACACTTGTAATAGTAATATTATGGGAAAAACAACCAGAGATTACAGTACAAGAAAAGGAAAAGGAAAGTATGATAAAATCATTTTATTTTTTATTTTTAAGATTTAATTAATTACTTTTTCAATTCTATATAGCAAGAAAAATATATGTGGTTATTCTTTTAACTTATAATATCAATCCTATGCAATGATTATGAAATAGTTGGAATGATTTTTGAACTATAAGTTGAAATTTCTTATCAATAATCTTTTTAACATATTTTGTTAAAATATTTAACATATATTTTTTATTTTGTGGGTCTTTTTTATTACTTGAATTTGAATTTAAATTTCCATATTTTATGAACTCAAAAAACTAAAGAATCAGGATTTGTTTACATCATAAAATTGTAAATTGTAATGTGGTATCAAGACTGTTATAATTTGTGATTGTATGATAACTAGTAGATTGAAATTACAGTTATTAAATTTACAATTTTTTGATAAAGGAATTGATAGATTATGCAGATAAAGAAGATGTTCATGCCAAAAGAATTGGCTTGGACATTAGTAGAAGTGATTTACTTAATAATTTTAATCATGTCATTTATCTATTTTTCCAAACATTTTAATATTCTTAAATTTAAAAAAAAAAATAGACTTAATTAAATTAATAATATTTTTATAAACTCAAATTATATAAAGATTATCACACTATTGTGTGATCGGGCGGTTGGGCTAAGAAAGGCTTGTATGCAAGAGACTAAAACTGGTTGCGAAGTGTATCATTGTTCTTTATAATGAAAAATAAAGCACGGTTGTAAATCCAAATTCAATACTAAGGCTAGAGATCATCTACTGCTTGCATCATAGTTACACAAGATAATGTAATTAATCTACTTCATTTTTTAAGCCAATAATATGTTAAATAAAAGATTTTTTTAGTATGGTACATTAATTAGGAATTCACTCATTTTTATGGTTGATAAATTAATTATCCTTTTTCATGATTAAATCTTATGTATACAAATATTAATTTAATGTATAGGAGCTTAAACTTGCAGCAGAAGATATCTTACTTGTTGGAACTGATGATCTATTCAATAATATGTTTGTAACTGGGATGAAGAAAGAAAATGATTCGATGCCAAAAGAATTGGCTTGGACATTAGTAGAGACGACTTCATATAATTTATTGAATAAAAAAATAAAGATATTACTGTTTACCTCTATTCAAGTCTGACCTTTTCTTCACCTTCTTATTTAAATCAGTAGGTGAAATTTTTTCTCTGATATAATTTTAAACGGAATATTCAACTTTAATTTACTTTCTCTCTATAAACTATTTATATTATTTTTAACAGTTTTTCTCAAATTTTACATTAAGAAAAAGTCAAAAGATAATAATAATCAAAAGTTTACGATTTATAAACCTTTTCAAACATTTTTAACATTCTTAGTCTTCTAAAAAATAATATACTTAATTAAATTAATAATAGTTTAATAAACTCGAATTAAAACTACCCCTCTTACTCAAATCAAAATTACCGCTATACACTTTGCTAATAAAAAAGAGATGTGATTCGGGGTAAAAATTTGAAACATGTGCCACTAGTCATACCTTTTATCCATAAGACAAATCTAAAATAAAAATATGTATTAACAACATTTTTTAATTAATATTAATTTTGTAAATTCAACTAATAACCACCTTTATTAGTAATTTTTTTCATTAAATAGGTGCTAATTTAACTAAATAACCAATTAAAACTTTAATAAATAAATTTCTAAAAGTTTTATATATATATATAGATATAAAGCTTAAGGAAACTAAGATTCAAGTACCATCAACAAAATGGGAAGTCAATATATTTTCCTTCAAGTTATTTTAAAGAGTAAAAAGGTTCTTAACTAAAAGATATTCATTTTTTAGATATATTTATTAAATGAATTAGTTGGAAATATTGATAATTTTATGTCAATGTAAACTTTTTATACCCAGTAAATTCGAGAAGACAAATTTGCTTATTAGAAAATGTAACATTCAGGAGAGATCACCATATTGCTGAAGGATTTTGACAAATCTAAAGAGTATTTATTAGATATTAATTTTCCACGTACTGTTGATGGAAAAACACTAATTTGTTTGCTTCCACCTTCTCCCTAAAGATAGTCTTGCATTTGTTCGTTTGTTTGTTTTCAACTTTTGTATAAGTTTTGTGATTGAAATGGCTACATATCGAGCATTTTTAGCAAATCTTCTGGTTTCAATGCGCACTCTTCATTTCAAGGTGATTATACTTGAAGCAATTGAATAACACTTTGTTCATCTCTAACAAGCTTCTAGATTCTAACCAGTTTCTGGGGAACATTTTGTAACAAATGCACAGAAACATGGTCTACAACAACTAGCTTCCAAAATTCAACAAAAATGTCTATCATTTACCCTAAAATTGCAATGGAGACACCCATCATATTAGTTAATGTAATCAATGAAAAGAATGAAAAATGGGGCAGAAACACCTCAGGGAGTGGAGGATGAAGTTAGATCAGATAAATGGAGACCGATCACTGAATCAGATGATGTTCAGGGTTCTGCATGCATGCAATAACTGAATCACGACAAAGGCGCCAATACTCTTTGTAGGGGATGGACATCCATGGCATTGGTGCAGGAAGACCAGTCCCCAAAGTCGATGGCATTCTGCAAAAGTTAAAACTGTGAGTTATGTTTAATCCTACTACATATGGGAAAAAGAATTGAAAAACAGGGCCATAATGATACAAAGAGATAAGGAAAATTCACCTTCTCCCAGTGAGCAAACCACGAGCTGATGACGTGATAAATGACCCACAAACACCAGAAAACATGTTTTTATAGTGAGGTAACAGTATTTGTCCTGCAATTTATTTTACCATTTGAGTTAACACCACAAGAAAGCAAAGGGACAATGTTATTCTAACACCACAGTCAAACAGAGGGAACAACAACAGAAGATACAATACAAGATACGATAAACAACTAGATGGTTCACTTTCAATGCTAATCCTAGTCCAGACTTCTAGAGTAAATTGTTTTTTACTTGAGAGAAGGTTGTATTAACTCACTCTTATCCAGCCAATAACATATCAGAATCTTGATGGGGAAGAACATTCCAAAACAAGGAAGTCTCAACAAACAAGTTCAAATTTAAAGTTGCTAAAAGCCATCCACATATTTGAATTATTCAAAGAAAATTCAAATAAGCTAAAAGCAAAAGAGTAAAATTCTGATTGTCTGGAGTCAGATATACAAATCCTTTTAGACATTTTGCTTTGCCTGATCAAACCAACACCACTATGATTTCCAAAAGAAAATCCAGCTAGTCCCGGAAGGCAAGCTATCATAGACAATTAAAGGCCTTCCTCAACAAAATAAAACCCATGAACCCCTGTTGTTGAAGATCATATATTATTTTAACATATCACCTGCCCCCATCAGGACAAAGTAGAAGAGTTCTGAAAAATCGCAGAATGCCTCACCTATGTTCGAAAGGTTGCTGCGAAGAAATGAAACCAAAACACTGGATCTCCTTTCACTTGAATCCTTTCTTTGCTGTGTACCCGTAGATGGTGAACCAATTTCATTAAGGCACCCAATCTCTGGAGAATCAATGGCATTACTCTGAGAAGATATAATTTCAAGCCATGTCCCAGAGGGAAATCTTCTCGGGCTCATCAACCAAAGGAAAATTTTGCTATAAGGTGTAGCATGAATTATAGATATAGTGATCTCAACCAGTATACAAAGAAGGCAGATGGTTGTATTCAGAATGGTGAAAAAAATATAGAAAACAGAAGTTGTTGGTAGTAGAAGTAATAGTGGTGTAAATAGAAGTGATCCAACTATGTGTTGTTCTACAGTGTAGTCATAGCTATCGAGCCTTCGACGAAGAGGATTCCACTTTCGACCCCTGCCAATTATTATGCGATTCGGTAAGAAACTTGACCCAAAGAAACTACTACTGAGTAATTAATACATAACATGATCTACTGCACATTGTCCTGGTAAGATATTATTTGAATCTACCATTCTTTTGATCAGAGAATCTGGCATTTATTCAATTAAAAAAGAAAAGAAAAGAAAAGATTTATGCATTCAGGTCCTCCATTCAAAAGCAACTGCACAAGAATCCTCTTTTAGGAAAAAATAATACTAATGAACCAGACCATATAAAATATAGCTCCACTATAATTAGTAGAACATCATTTTTGTCACAACGCAAATTGAAGACAGACCGTCTCTGACATGAACTCTGGTCTTTCTCCTCTAGATACTCTAATGGCATTTTTCCCATGGTAATTAATGAGACATCAGACAGATGAACAAGAATATGGCAAAGAAGAGTTTCCACCTCAAAGTACAATTTAATTTCCTTCAACTACTTGACAGTCTCTTATATGAAGCAGGAACCACAAATGGCATTAACTGGACATCTCTGATGAATATGCTTACTAATTTATGTATGGATTATTTAGCAGGATAATTTTGCTTTTGGCTGTGAATCATTCAAGAGGCATCCTAGAGTTCATTCAGTAAATGATGAAGAAATGCCGATAAAAGGCTAAAAATGGATCTTAATTCCTGAGTCATATGTTTATCTTTATGCTAGTCAGAAGATAATGGGCCATCTCTTAGCTTAGTTAGCAAGCCAGTTTCATGTCAAATTTAGTATAGGATCATCATATCAGATCCAGCATCAGAAATATCATGTATCAGATCAAAAATCTGGTGAAGACCCCAAGCATATTTCATCCTCAAATCTTGCTTATAAGGTATAATAAAAAATAAGGTGTCTCGTGTATGAAAATGGATTAGCAATGGCAGTCAAACATCACCAACTCTTAATACTTCCAAGCATTAGCAGCCATTTAAATGTGTCCTAGAAATACAAAAAGAAAAATTATACAAGTTCGAAGGAGAGAAGATATAAACACAGCCAAAGCAGCTGAACAAGCATAGAATAAACCTCTTAGCACAAAGAGACCAAAAAAAGATCAAACTAACACTGCTACTACCATCCATAACATCCATGGCCAACTCCAACACTTAGAAAATCCTCATACTTTCTCTTTCAAAGGGGTAATAGAACAGAAGAAACTGATCATCACAAAATAGTACAACCATCAAAAAGCACCAAGAATGATTAATGGGGACAGGTTTGCTTCATAACTCATTGGGCACCCAAAGAACCCTAGCTTTTAGCCCTTTGGGGGGAGCAAATCCGTTGGTTTTCTAGAACAACTCGCATTGATTCTATACTTTCTTTGGAAAAAGAACACCAGTACACTTATGGGACTACACAATGTACAATATAAAATTTGTCTTTTATCCTTTTTGCCTATTTTGGGCTTCTTTGTATACTTCATGTGTACTTGCTTCACCTTCTCTAAGGCGCTTTTAATACATGTCCTCTTTTTGCCCATCAAAAATAAAATAAATTTGTCTTTTATATTTACATAATTGGACAGTCAGCATGGTCCAACAAACCAAGCAAGCTTGGTTCTTCCAAAATTCATCAGGTCTGGATGGGTGGTTAAACCTGCTTGATAAGTTTGAAAAAAGTGAATTTATCCATAAATTGTAAAAAATGTGAGCGAGTGTGACAAAACAATTTCAATAATTAAACACAGAATAGTGGATCACAAGTTTTACCCGAAAAGGCGCCATAGAGCTGCTAAGGCTTGTATCTGCAGTGAATACAAGAGTGAGAGGAACCAATTTACACTTGACACATGTAGTGTTGCCAGTGCAATCATGTCTATCATCAGAGCAGCAGGTATGGTCACCCCTAAAATAATCCCAGATATGGCAAGCCCTTTAATGAAATAAATGAAGAGGAAACCCATATGGAACCAGAGAGTAGACCAGATTTGGATTGCATTAAAAGAAATCATGCCAAGAATTCCTGCCAGCTCTGTGTTTAACTTAAATCCAGCCGGTACTCCCATCAACCACACACAGCCTGAACGCAATAAATTGTTCGTAATATTGTGTGCAAATTTCAAGACACATAAGCAAGCAGATTCTGCATGAAATAACAATGCCAACCCAATCAAGCTCCCCAAAAAAACATCAACCACGATACATGACCACATGGCATGCCTATGTAATGCAGCTTTCTCCGCATATTCCACGCATGACAGGGACCTTATAAATCAAATAAAGTCAGGTTAATGAGGGAAGAAATATGAAATAATATGACTCCATTCCAAACACTACCATAGAGGAAACATTGTCTAATATACCAAGAAACAGCATATCACAGTATCATCTAGAAGATCTCCAAGGCTAAAATAAACCAGAACATGTGACAATGCCATCTGAATTTTTTTAGCCAGTATAAATATAAAAAATACTTAAATATTATACTAGAAATGGTTGAAATTGGTCAAAATAAATTTTAACACAGCATGGAATCAAACAATTTTCTTTTTTTTTCTTTTTTCATTTTGCCCTCATTTTTGTTCCACATCCTCATCTCAAAGCCTTGCCACATGAGGCTTGTGATGAAACTAAATGTCAAGACATCTTTTGTTGCATCCAACATTAAAGAAGAAAAAAAATCCCTTTAATTCATTAAAACAATAAAAATAAAAAATAGAAAAAAAAATGGGGGGAGAAAAAGAAAACCTTGTATAGGATGGAAATTGTAACCCTTACATATCAATTAAAGAATTCCAAATTGCAGACCCTTACAGTACCTGTGATAATCCCCTCCAAGGAAAATTGGCCAATACAAGATCTGACAACAGCGGATTCGGATATTTTTCCACGTATTACAGAATGCCTTTGCTAATATGATGCATATCCATGATTCCGAACCATAACTTGCAAAATGACTGAGAAGCTGAAGAATGATATAGAATAAAGTGGAAAATGAAGCCACGGAGATGGCAAGTAGGTTCCATATTAAGGCAGAGAACCTGAAAATGCAGAACATAGGCCATTAAACATTGCGGTAAAGGGGAGAGAGGGGAAGGGGGAAGCACAAGTGCTGAAGGGATTACATGCAGACAATGGGGAACTGAACAGAAGATCTTTTGGGCCGCACATTTCTATCAAAGAATATTTTAGCAGCATTAGAACTGTTGATTGCCAAGATCACAGCATCCTATATTTGGAGAATCCAGAAAACAAAGTAAGCAAATAAACAACTGAGCCAAATGCCAAAAAGACAACTCCATGAAAATAATACCAGGTCAAGGAGCGACTGCTTTTGGTGAAGTTCATCAACCCACTTGGGTTTCATCAGAGGATTTTTTACTTGCTCAGAAGAACTTCCAAAACACAACAAGAAATGGTGGACACCAAATCTAGGAGTCTCATACACTACTACCTAAATTTGTTCAAACAAAAGCAAGGATATTAACACCGCTGAAAATTACGACCAGAAAAATAGAAGATGTAGCAAAGATAATCATGACTTACATACGTGAACATCACAATCAAAAACTATTTGCCCGTTCCAATGTATGTGATGCAATCTAGGAATCCAATGAATTTCACTACCAAAATATTCATGAGAATCATATATGAACTGCATCCAGTTACTATTTCCAATAGAAGCTTGCCTACATTGTTCTAATAACTCGCCAAGTTTCTGACATCCGCAGCTCCATCGTCCATAATTTTCTCCAAATCCGTCTTGATAATTCTGCAAATTGATATGGCCATGAATGTTCGACTTTCTTTGATCATCTTTGTCCATTTCAATGCTTGACAATTGGCCGTTACAACTAAAATCTGCTGCACAGTGACCCAGAGTAGTGAAAGCTGATGTTTCTTGAAGAAATACAGGCATGTTTTCATTCGTACAATGGAGGATCCCCTGAAAAAAGGAAATACAAAGCACTGTAAGAAAATTTTAGCTAAAATCCTTTCAAACAGTGAAATAAGAAGAAAATTATGTGCCCATTGCAAATGACAAAGCAACTAGCAACGTGAAAATAAAACAAGCCCAAAATGTTATACCCAGGAATGAATTATAAGTAGCACCTTGTTAATGGAGAATATTGTACCCATTAACGCTGTTAGGATATGGACAAATAAATTTCATATAAAGAAGAACAAATATGAATGGAGATAGATACAAAGCAAAAGGTAGAGGCAATGAGGTTTCAAAAAATTGTATGCAGTCATCTTAAGTATCATAATGTTGTGTGTGTGTGTGTGTGACAAATATGAATGGAGATAGATACAAAACAAAAGGTAGAGGCAATGAGGTTTCAAAAAATTGTATGCAGTCATCTTAAGTATCATAATGTTGTGTGTGTGTGTGTGTGTGTGTGTGTGTGTGTGTGTGTGTGAGGTAGAGGCAATGAGGTTTCAAAAAATTGTATGCAGTCATCTTAAGTATCATAATGTTGTGTGTGTGTGTGTGTGTGTGTGTGTGACAAATATGAATGGAGATAGATACAAAGCAAAAGGTAGAGGCAATGAGGTTTCAAAAAATTGTATGCAGTCATCTTAAGTATCATAATGTTGTGTGTGTGTGTGTGCGCGCGCGCGCTGATACTATGAAGTTCACTTTGTGAACATAAAGACAACCAGCAATAATTTGGACGAGTAACAATTTGGTGAATATTGGGGAAAAGGTGTGTCAAATACTGAGAATCATTCAAAGACAATTTAAGAATAATACATGAACCTGTTAAAAGATATTCACAAGTTTGATTGTTATTAAACATATAATCAGGTTTTGTGAAAACTTTTGTGAACTTGTGAAAAAACTTTTAAATTCATTTCCAACCATCCGCACACTGGATTATAGGTCAGGTCAATTCAAATCCCGTACTTGGCTCAGGAAAGAAAAAAAAATGGCAGAATAAGGAAATTAAATTATGGTTTCATACCTGAAGACCAGATTCGTTTTTAGACAGTAAAACCTCATCAGCAGCGTGGGCTACAACGACATCCAGAGAAGCCGAAGAGCAGGAAACGAACCACCCAAAAAGGGCAGTGGAGGATGATGGTCTACACAAAGAGAGCTGCTTTGGCCACCAAACCCTACACTTTCTTCTCATTTTCATCTCATGGTATCAGCGTGGTGTCTTCTTAGATATCAAGAAAATCCAGCTATCGATGAAAGCAGACGGGTTTTATGGTGTTGAAGATGAAACAGCCGAAGAATTATTGGTTCCCTCTGTTTGGTTGATGAGAAAACTGAGGAAAATGGAACATAAATTTCATTTAATGCTGGGATCTAGTTGGATGCAGAGAAAATGAAGAAAAAAAAACACTAAAATTTAAGTATCAGGGCCAGCAACAGCTTTCTGTTTCCGAAAACGGAAACGACAAAAAATTGAAAACAATGGGAAGAACATGTTCGGCATCGCATTTCGAAAAAAAATAAATAAATAACATTCCCAAATCTTCCTGGGAATTGACGCCTTCTGGAAACTAAAAATGAAAGAAATTAAAATTTAAAAAATATATCATGATTTGAAGACTTAGGGCACGAATCAAAGAGTTTTCAAAGAATGTAGCCGTTTTCATTTCCGTTCCAGAAATAGGTTTTCCAAAAATTTCGCACCCTGAGTCTTGCAATCAAACGAGACATAAGCATGATAATCGTACAAACCAAACCCTATGTCTGAGAGAGTGAGAAGAAGCTCATTACGGAGGAAATCGCCACCATTGCCGTCGTAGCTTCAACTGAAAGCCAAAGCTTGTTTAGCGGAGAGAGCGAGGGAGCAACAAAATAAAAGTGTTTTGCTTTCTCTGTCCTTGTTTTCTTTTATTATTATTTTTTCCCCCTCCTTTTTTCATATTAATGATTGTAAATAAAAAAATAAATATGAGAATTAATACACGTTGATTACATTAATAATTTTAATCAAATAAAATAGGATAAAAGATATGCCAAATGTGATGGGAATAATAAGAAGAGGAAAATGGTATCGTAATTTGGCCGGCCCAGATATTCCAGAGGTTTGAATGTGAACAGAGGCCCAAACTAATAAATGGGCTACCCAAAATGCAAGCAGGCTTCGACGACTAAGCCCAAATACCATCTTCGTATGTATACATATTATTATAATAGTTGAGATCCGGAGGCCAAGGATACGATATCGTGACAAGGAGAAGCATCTTGATCAACTTTATCTTTTTCTCCTTTAAAAATGGGAATGAATCAGACTACAGAAGATCCAACGCCTTGATTTTAGGGACGGGTGGGAATGTGGGAACCGAATCTCAAAAGTGGGAGAACCATAATCTCCATGTGATTCAACGATTTGTATTTATTTTACAGCTTTTTTCCTTCTTTTTCTTTTTCTTTTTGAAGATCAAGTAACATTCCAACACTTGCATTCAAACTATACCTAGAAGTTCATCATTTATTGTCTAGTATTTTTAAACAAGACTTAGCTATCGTTATCAATAAATTTGTTACATGTATACATCAAATTAAGATTATCATTTTTGTCTTGTAACATACACAAACAACCTATTTGAATAATAAACTCCAAAGATATCTATCTAGGCCAAGCTAATTAAACATTAATTGACCTCTTTTCCACCATCGTTAAATTAATGATCTAAATTAAGTATTAAAATTTTATTTTTAGATGGTCAATTGTCAATTGACATTAGAATTATGGTGCAATTTAGACGGATTGACCCGAACCCAACCCAATGTTTGAACAAATTTTGACGATCATTTTCAATATTTTAAATGGACTTAAGTTAATTTTTTTCACCAAAACTCAATTTTGGTTGGACTCTGGTTAAGGTTTGAACATTTTCAGCTCAGTCCAAATCCGATTTAATATTTTTATAATATTTATAATATAAATTACCCTTATATAATAATATTATTTTTTATTTTTAAGAAAAATATCATATCATATTATATATTTATGTTTATTCTTTTATTATTATCCTTTAATTTTTTTTAATTTATTATTTAAATTTTCATCTAAATATTATACATGAAATTTGCATTATGCAATTAGACCAATTTAAATTCAACTCAGAGTATAACCCGATTAATCTAAATTTAACCCAATTAACAAAAATCTAACTTTAACAACTTTATTTCAATCCAAGTTTATAAAATAAAATTGAGTTGGGTTATTTCTTAATTCAAGTTGAACTTGGAATTGGTCATCAATATGAACAAGTCGTCCAAGTTACAACCCTAATTAAAATAGGTTATGAAACAAAATTTAAATTCTTAAAAATATATCCATGGAAATCAAAACCTCTAAGGAAAGTAGAAAAATAGAAGATGATGCGAAAATTTTTATTTTCCTAAATCTAATTTAAATTGTTTACATTTTTTTCCATCTTATAATTTAAAAACGTGTTTATAAAATTAAAAATAACTTGTTACTAATAAAACTACCCAAATAGGAAAAAACAAAAAAGGGTAAATTTAAAAGCATAGGGCCTTTATTATTTCAAATTTAAAAAATGTTAAAAGATAATAATAAATAAAAAATGTCTGATCAAGGTCAAATAGAAGGAAAATAAAGAAATGAGGTGGTGGGTCAAGATGGTTTAACAGTGACATGGCATGATTAAGATGTATGCCATTTACGTGGCAAGGTGGCTTCACTATAATGTCATTTTCGTTACATTATTAATCATACTTTATTAAAACATCTGTGTGTTTATCCCACCTACCAACAACCCATGTGAAATTTTGCTTATAATCGGGGCCTAGTCACCTAAATTGGTCCCACCATCCATATCAAATCATTAACTTAACTCAATTATCTCAACCGTCCATTCTACTAAACTTTATTGATTAGGTAAGTTCCTTTTTCTATGATAATATGTGTCACCCATGTTGACTCATGCCCCATCACACTAAAATCAATGAATGTTGTTAGATCCCAACTCATTCTGTGACGCAAACGTTTCCAATTTCATTATTATTATTTTTTGGGTGTTGATTAATGAAATGATATATTATTATTTGAGACTCTCATTAAATATGGTAATGATATTATTTATTTGTAAAAAAAGTGATTGCACTGAAATCAAAATTAAGATTTTTATTTGGATGCTTCTGTTTGGGCTGGGCAGCTCAAGTCGGTAGAATTGATAGTGGGTCACACACGGTACACGTTCACCGACAACCGGCTGTTGACCGGCTGCAAGTCGTGAACGACCGTCTATAGCACGTGAAAGACTATCAGTGGGTCGGTTCGGTTGTTCCGAACCTGAGGTTCGGTTGTTCCGAACCTGAGGTTCGGCAACAAGCCAGCAGGTGCTGGTCGCCTTCTCTATATAAATGGACTCCCCCGGACATATCTCATACGAGCCTTTCGTTGATTGGTCTGAAAGAAAGAGCATAGAGATCTTTTCCTTGCCAGAAGGTAAAACTCAGTTTCCAAGATGAATCACTTTTTTTTTTCTTTTTTTCTTTTTTTTTTTGGTGAATTTTATTGAGTGATGAATGGTGATTTTGAAGAGGGGGTTTGGGAGATCTTGTGGGTCTATGAGGTTTCTGGCAGTAGAAATTGAATCTGCCTCGACTGATAAGTTTTTACGTTGACTTCTACCTGGGGATCTGATTGTTGCTATTTTTTCGTTTTTCATGAAATTTTTATCATCTTTGGTTGGTTGTTGTAGGTAGAAAATTACATGATTAATATCTTCAAAAACCCAAAGAAAACATTTCTAGGAAGAACAAATGGCTACCGGAAAGTGCTTGAATTTCGTGTTTTCGGTAGGATTGTTATTTGGTGGGTGTTTTTGGAGACTCGACTGAAGGAGGGAGGTGGATTAAGATCTGTGATTTCAATTTGAGTTTTAGCGTAGGGAGAAAGGTTTGAAGATGGTATGTTTATATTAATTAGGCGATGGAATCGTTTCTTTGTTGAATCGAGATTTGTGATCAGTTTGGGGAAGGTGATTTAGGGGCTTGTGACCAGTACGCAGTGTTTGGTGGTAAGTGTGTTGACATCGAAGAAAAAATTTGGATTCACCAACAATTAACCCCATGTAGAGAATGAGGAAGCACTGTGAACAAATTTATTTTATAAAAGGTTTAGCGCAAGAAACATTTGATCGATCAGCTGGTTACGGTGAAAATTTTATCTGGATACAGTATCTGCATATGAAGAAATTTAGAATATGCTTTATTATCATTTCATCTTGAAACCTCAATCCCATTCGGTTTCCTCACCGGGAGATACCCATATTATAAACAAACTAGACAAATTATATTGGGAACTCCATATGCTGTGTTACATATTACTTGTTTTATGTTTCTCTTGTATGTTGGAACTTTGTTGGGCAGTAAGCAATATTCAAGATCTGAACGATCTGAACCTAGTTCCAATATAGGACTGCCTCCAAATATTGCTATCTTATTGATCAATGTTTTTGCTTTTGTTTAGATAACTTTGGGATCAAAATCAAGAACAAGGGTTTAGAGCGCTGCAGAAATTGGAGATGGCATTGGTTACAGGAGGAAGGTCAACATTGAACCCCAACGCCCCTCTCTTTATTCCAGCTGCTTTCCGCCAAGTGGAGGATTTCTCCCCAGAGTGGTGGCAATTGATTACCACTTCAACATGGTTCCGTGATTACTGGCTCAGCCAGCACCAGGAGGGGGATATTTTTAATTGTAATAATGCTGATGATGAATTTGATGCCAATGACATTGCTGACCTGCTGCCAGATGCATTTGACTTTGGCACGGAGGAAGACTTCTCACACATGGAAGCCCAGTTTGAGGAGTTCATTCAATCTTCAGAAGCCGAAGAAGCAAATAAACCATCTCACCTTGCTTTGAATGGAACGTCTGGAAATGGTATGGATGAACTCTTATTGCCACAGCGCCTGATTTTTATTTTCCCATCCGGCATTTCAATTATTATATTTTTCTGGATTGATTTTCATATCATATCAAGTAGTCTCTAAAGGTATTAAGTTGGGGTTTGAGTTGCAGGTTCAGCTGTGATGGATGTGAATGCACTGATGAAATTTACAAATGAAAGGGGTCCCAAGTCTCTGGCAGAACCAGCAAAGTATCAGGAGAAAGCAGGCAGGTGCATGAGCCCAAAATGCAGCCCTCGGCCCATCCAGCAGCCCCGCTGAAGGGTGTCAGCTTTGCCAGGGTTCCAGTTAGCAGATCATCCAAGGGGGTCGGAAAATAACTTTCTTAATGTAGCTTCTGTATAGAGCTAGGTTGCGTCCAACTCGTGTATCCCTTCCTATTCAGTCTCATGTATTTTTCTTCCACTTAACAATAGAAACTTCCCAGAAAATGTATTAAAAAAAAGTTTCAAATGAATGAAAAAGAAAAAACCCAAAAATTTGTGTTCATGCTCCCCTCCCATTTTCTCTGTAAAATCTGCAAGAGAATTTCTAATGGTATCATGTTGTCAAGTCCGTTTCAACCTTCACGTAGCGTTGCAAAACGTCATATTAATGTGCAAGTAATGACATCCACATCATCCGCACTCCCAAGATAGTGCGGGTGGCGGAGGGGAGATACTTCATGCTGATGATGATTGGGGTATTTTAAGATTTTAAGATAGCCAACTTCAGCCTGAACAAGCTTGAAGTGGAGAACAATCATAGAACCGCAACACTACTTTATGGGAGTGGATTGATCGAAAATTTATTAGGCATCATCAAGGGCAAAAACCAAACTAAATTTTGGCAGCAGGAGAGGATCCCCCTATAAATTACTATTTCTTGAAAATGAAACATTGCCGGGCTGCTCCTTTTTTTTACCTCTTCAGTTTCCCTGGATAATTTTTGGTACAACCCATTTCAACCATGCAATGCAGCCGTTCTACTAATAAATGGCACTAAGATTATGTTATTTGTTCCTCAGAAGAAAATGAAAATGCTTTTGTTGATAGTACAAGGATATACATCTCAACTAACATTGTGTCACACTACCTCTCATTGATCCCATCTTCCACCAGAAGGAAGGACACTGCATCAAAAATCCTTTTCTAGATCTGGAAAATTACACATGGATGGTGGTTAGCTCAACCATGTCAAAAAAAGTGTCAAATATACTGTTTTTTCCTTTGGCCAAAAGCCAACAAAATCTATTTCCTATTGAATCCTCCAGTTTCTCTCATCTATATGTTTAACCATGTTGCTGACAGGAAGAGTGACAAACTGACAGCCTTCACTTAACTTTCAAGTAGACATCTCTGAAAGGGATTTTGTACTCTCCTCTTGATCCCTTTTCCTTGCTTCAGCTTCAAGTTTAGATTGATTGCCAATGGCATCAGATATAGCCTTTGGTAGCCAAAACCCAGGTCTCTCAAGGAATGGTGCTCGATCAAGAACCAAAGGTTCACGTAGAATTACCTCAATGCCATCATATGTCCACAATGCCAATGTTGCTTCACCTTTGAGACCCAACGAGAACCAACCCAAGCCAGCTACTGCAATATCTATGCTGTTCACATCCCAGCTTGCTCCAGACACTTTGATTTCTTGCTCTTCCCATTTTCCTATTTCTGAAACTCGATCCACTCTGACAGGAGGCTGAGATAAGAAACCAGCAAGAAGAAACATCTAAATTAAAATTTTCTGTAGGAACATTTAAGAGCATAACAAATTCATGATAGCCACATAAGAAACAATGGAGCAGACACTTATTCCTGGATAACATGCATTTCTTTAAAATATAATCTATAGATCTGTATATCACTTTCATAAGTAGGATATTTTAGCAGTGTTACTATTTAACCACTATTGGGAAGAAAAATTCTTAGTTGGCATACAACTTTAAGTCATAATAGTACTTCAGTTGCAGGGTAAATCTTAACCTCCGTTTCTAATTTAGAACATCTCTTGATTTTCAAAGTTATTTTACTTTAAGAATAAAGGTGGCTATCACAGGGAACTTGATGCAGTTGGTTAAGCTCCAGCCTCCCCTAATTAAATCAAAGAACAAAATATTTATAAAATATCAAACTTGGGTTTTAACCAAGCAAATTACTATTTGATGCATCACTGGACCAAAAGTTCAAAGTGCGGGTCCTGTTGAGAATCACACGGAACCATATGGAAAGTAATGACCCTACTCGTGCAAACCAATAGAGAGATTGCATCTTTTTTTTATCAGAGAGAGAGGTTGCATCTTATTTGGACAATATATATCAATAAATTAATAAGTCTTATTTGATGGATGATAGGACCAAAATTTCAGGAGAAAGCAAAGACCAATAAGTGCCACGTGGAAGTCATAGAACCATATCAACAATGATAATACTATTTCTGCAAACTGATAGAGAGATGGTATCTTATTTGGGCAAAAACTTACCTGCAACCTAACTCCAACATGCTTTCTCCAGATTTCATCAGCATTTTCTATCTTCCCCATGTGTAGAGAAACATTTGGTGATGCCCAAATTGTGACATAAATTGTTTCCACTGAAGCCTGATTAAGGTCTAATCTCATTAAGCCACCAACATGAACAGCCTGCCCAGCCTGCAAAGTAAACATGCAAAGCACATTAGATCCATCGGCAGGCTGTATTCTAATGGAACTAGTGCCTTCCAAATCGAATAAATACACCATGGTGTCTACAGATAGCAGCTTCCTTGCCAATGATGTGATAAATGATCGAGAGAAAAATCACAAAACATAACACTAAAAATACTAAAAAGGAGGAAAAAAAAAAACTTTACATTTTCTACAGAAATATCAAGAGAGCTTAGTGTTATGATAAAAGATTCTCCAATTTGTTGACTCATGTTTTCTTAAGCATTCATCTTAATCCCATTTGTAATAGGACAAAGTTAGTATGATTAAGAGAGTGAACATTGCACCTTAATGTGCAGTCAATTTAGATAACCCTTGGTCTTTTGTTGGATGCTCAAGCTACTTAAAATGTGACAATCTCTGACCTGGCAGACAAGCATGATTATCAAACCCATTCATCATGCCGAGTCTGGAAAAATTTTGAAAACCAAAGCTCACTTTATCAAATAAAAACCAGAACTTCAAGTGGAAGAACCACAAGAAGAACTAAAAGTTAATAATAAAGTCAGGTTCACATGTCCCTCAGATATCATTTAAAGACAAAAAAAAAAAAAAAAGTCCAGGGATCTGGATTCAAATGGCATTTGTAGTGTTCTCCATGCCATTCAATACAACCGGGCATTAGATCTCTAAGTAGTTGTTGACAGCAGTCAAATTTTATATTACTTATCATAAGCTTCTGCAAGTTATTCTCAGTAAGTACTTGATGAAACATTTGTGTTTCTATCTGTATAGAAAGATTTGGTCCTAACAAGGAAGCAGTTATGATAACACACAACTTACCTTCATCCTATAAGTCCGAGGCTGTAGCTCCTTCCGTATCTCAGCCATTTTCTGCTCATCCCTATTCAATCTCATGGACATTAAATATGGATGGAGAAGCCCTGGGGTGTCATACATCTTCGCCTTGGCTGACAAAATCCCTCCAATTCTCAAAATTCCAAGAGTTGTCCCAGGAACAGCAGCTTCTGTAAGCTTTGTGAGTTTCACACCCTCTCTCTTTGCAAATGTGTTGATAAGAGTAGACTTACCTGCATTCTGAGACCCAATAACCCACACATTTCCACGAGGGCCAGCCAATTCCTTGATAAAAGACAACAAATTTCTGACACCCAAATCCTTCCGGGCACTAACCAAATAAACCCCACTTAGCTTAGGTGCACCTCCAGCCTTGGCCCGATTCCGTACCCATCTATCTAATCTAGTTGGTGAAATTTGTGATGGGAGGAGATCAACTTTTGTGGCGACAAGAACAAGTTTAGGCAATTTTCTACTAACCTTTGCCCCAACTCTGCTCCCCTCCAATGCCTTGAACAAAGACTTTGCTGCCCGTTTTGGAAATGAACCATCAAAGTCAACACAATCAACCACCATAACTACAACTGTGGCATCAGCAGTCCCAGTGGGTTTCATCAACCGGGTAGCAATCAACCTATCAAAATCAAAATCGGGTATTAAGTTTTCGGCCATCTGGTTCTTCACTTGCCCGTAATTCCTCAAAGAATGGCACCTTGCACAAACTGTAACCTCCTCCCTCTCTTTCTCAGCCTCCCTAGCCATTCTCTTCTTCTCAGACTTTGAGACCCTCTTCTTTTTTCTTTTGTTAATAGTCTCCTCTGTAATATTACCATATCCAACACCTGCTGGAGCAAAACCATCCAAGTCCAGATCGTCATCTTCACCCTCCAACTCCGATTCCCACTCATCAGAATCCCAATCAAACTCATTGCCATCTTCCGTTCCCAAATTGCTTTCCTCCCCATCACTTCCTTCGAATTTACTCTCAATATCATCCACAACATCCTCTTCTTCAGAACCCAACTCATCGACCCATAAACCCTCCATATCCTCCTGACCCTCTGGCATTTCTGTTAGAGTCAACTTTCTTTTTTGATAATAACCAGGAAGATTTGGGTCTTCATCTTGCATATAAACTCCACAACCAGGACAAATTTGGCCATAGCTCTCATCCTCATCTTTTCCTTCACTCAAAATTGGGTTTCCACCAACTTTTCTTGGGTTTTTCCAATTATTTTTCTGTGTTTCTTGAATTGTGTATTTGCTCTTCACTGATAATGCAACAAATGAAAATTTGATGTCGTTCTTCCTGCTATTTTTTCTCATTCCTGATAAGAGAGTATTTCTAGGTAGTAGGCTTTGGTTTTAAAACAAGAAAATGGAGAAAATGAACAACGGAAAACTGAACTCACCTGTAAAAAGACGAAACGTTGCTGTTGAATTTCCTTCTATTACACCATCTTCGAAAAGCACCGGGCTAAGCTTTGCCCCCGTTGAATGGAGACTCACCGAAGATAACAAGATTGCCATTGCTTCAGCTCCCGCCAGTGGCGCCGTATCTGCCAAGGCTGATTAGCTTGGATGAAAAGATAATAGATTTCGACAAAAGGGAAAAGCGCGAGAAAATCCTTGAGGCTGCGTTTGGTGGACGGAATAGAATGGGATACGATAGGATAGGATATATCCTAGACGGGATTGGATATGTATTCTAGGATATGTGTATTCTAAAATTTTATATCTCGTTCTATAAAAAAATAGATATCTTGTAATATAATTCTTAGGGATATGTTGGATATTAAATCCAATAAATATTATATCCTAGTATAACATATCCAAAAGTAGTACTTATATTTGAATTGTAAAATAAATTTAAAATATAAATGAACTATTTATTATTTTCTAATATTTAAAACAAAAAATATATTACATTTCAATACTTTTTGTTTCAAAAAATATGAAATTTCTCTTACAATTTAACAATATTCATGATTGAAATATTTAAACTTTATAAATAACAAACTTTTATATTATATTATTTAAAACATACAAATAATTAATTAATTATATTAAATAATACAAATGTAAATATTATTTCAAAATATATTTTATAAATATTTTAAAATTTTTATTTTTCATAAATGAGTAATATAATATATATGGTAGATTTACGATTATCATATCATATATTTAGTTAAATATAAAATAAAATAAGTGAAAATAATTTATCTTATTCTATCATCGAGAAATATTTATCCTATATCATATTACATCCACCCAACCCAATATAACTTAAGATTAGGTTTAATCCACTAGATAAGATAGGATGAAGTATGTATAACATAAAATATCATATTTCATTTAATAGGAAATATATACTAAAGATATGCATTTCCTAATTGATATAGTATATTTTGATATTAAATTTAATTAATATGATAACCTAAACTAACAAATCCAGTTGAATTGTTCCGTTGTACTATATATATTTGATTTATAAAATGGATAAAAATAAAATAAAATGGAATATATATTATTTTGCCATGTTTAAAATGTTTATATTTCAATATTTTTATATTTAAAAAAAAATCTTACTTTTCAATAATATTCATGATTAAAATATTTAAACTTTATAATTTTTTAAAAATTTTATGTTATCAAAATATATAAAAATAATTTATTATATATATAATATTTATATTATTTTATAATTTTTTTTAGTTCTTTTTCTTTACCATGATTTTAATTTTATAATAAAAATTATTTTTCAAAATAAGTAATATAAAAAATTAAATTTTGATAAAAGATAATAATAATTTATGATGCATGTGGTATGCATATCTTGTATATTGACCCAATATTAACATATCTTTGTATAAAGGCGATATAAAAAAATAAGATAAATAATATATCTCAATTGAACATAAAATAAAATAAATGACATAATTTATAGTATTTCATCACCAATCAAACATAAGATAAATTATTTAATTCATATCATATCTTATACAATATACAATCAACCAAATATATTAAAAGATGCGAGATAAAATAGGATATGATATGTATGTTTTAAGATATCATTGTAAAATAATATTAATATATGTATTACACACACATACATATATATATATATTATTTTTTTAATATTGGATAAAATAATATAAAAAATTTAATTTATGGAGTTTAGATATTTTAATTATGAATATTGTTAAACATAAAATGAATTTTACATTTTTTTAACATAAAATATTATAATGTGATATAATTTTTATTCTAAACATGATAAAATAATATATATTCCATTTTTTTTGTTTATTTATTTTAACTAAATATAATCATAATATAATATATCTCATTAGATTTATGAATTTAGAATTTCATATCAATTTGATTTAACACTCGAAAAAAATATCATGTGAAAACATATCCTAACCCAATACAATGAGATATGATATTATAATATATATAGAATAGTCAACCAAATTTAGCCTAGTACGAGTATAGCATAATATATGATAGGATATGTATATTTTAAAATATCTCATCTCATTGGGTAGTAAATGCAAATTTTAAGATATCATATATCATAAAGAAATGTATATCTCATGATATAACTTTCAATGAAATATAACGGATATTAAATTCAATAAACATAATATTCTACTATAACATATCCAATGCGATATATTATATTATATTTATATTTAGTTTATAAAATAATTAAATATAATATATATTATTTTGTAATATTTTATCAGGTTGAATATGTGTTAAAATAGGTAATAGGATGACTTATCTTATCCCAACATAGAGTAGGATATGTATTCATACTATATCTAACAAATCAAACATAATTTAAGATTTGATTGGCAAGATAAGATAAATATATATATATTATAAAATATCATATACTAGAAAATGCATATTTTATGATATGATTTTAAGTGGGATATGATATGCCTTGAAAATTAAATATAATGGATATGATATCTCAATGTAGTATATCCAATAGGATTTATTATGTTATGCTTATATTTAATTTATAATATGGATAAAATAAAATAAAATGGAACATATGTCATTTTTTCAATTTTTAAAATAAAAAATATTGCATTATAATATTTTTTATTTAAAATATATGAAACTTCTCCTATATTTAACAATATTCATGATTAAAATATTTAAACTTTATAAATAAAAAAAATTATATTATGTTATTCAATATATAAAATAATATATATATATATATATATATATTTTAGTTCAAAATTAACTTATTTTATGTATAAATTATATAAAAAAGATAGATAATATATTTCATCATTAATTCTATCTTATGTTTAATTAAATATATGACATGATAATTAATAAAAGATAAAATAATTTATTATATTTTATCCGACCAAGTAAGATATTATACGATATTTCATCTTTTATCGTATCCTATGCAGCCAACCAAAAGAAAGGTTTGCCACAAGTATTTGTAGGCTCAAGGTAGGGTCTTCTATTGTCATCGTCACTAATCCATATTATTTGTCACAATTAATAATTCAATTCATTAATCAATTTTACATATTCCAATATTTAAAAATAAAATAAAATAAAATAATAGATTATAAAATCTTACTCGATTGAAAAAATGATAACTTCATCCACGACGGTAATAAAATATACTCAATTTTATTTTTCTAAAAAAATTAAACTAAGAGGATCATAATTGTTGCTTATAAATGGACACGTCCATGTAACCGGACACGCGTGCTACGCAGGAGCAGCACATGTCCATGCAATGCACAAAGCATGCCACGTTTCCCACACGCTACCAGCACATCCACACTCCTACTGTGCTGGACATATATATATATATATATATATGACTCCGAAATACTCCCACATTGCTTTATCCACAGCCCCCAGCATCCCATTCCGCAGGAAGAGGCGATATTAATGAAATCTTGTATTTGTTCACCTCCATGGGAGGTCCTCCTCCTGGTGGCTCACTACCTTGACCCAAAAGCCCTAGCTATATCATCCTGTGTCTCCAGGTCATGGTCCATCTCCATGTCCTCCGACCACCTCTGGCAGCCCATCTGCTCTGCCCACTTCCCCTCCCTCTGCAACCTCCGCGCCGCGGACCCCACCGTCCCCTACCGCCGCCTCTACGCTATCGGCTACGTCTCTGTGAAGCGCCGCCTCCGGAGCCCCTCCAAGCCCCGGCTCTCCCTCGATGACGTCGTTTTCGCAATCGACGTCCAGTGCAGGGATTCCGGCATCGTGACCATTGCGAAACCGGCGAGCGACCTGGAGCCAGACCCCAACGGTCTGTTTCGGTTTGATATGGAGGTGTGCGAGCCGCCGAGGATGGCGAAAGTGTTGGCCGGAGTGAGGGTTATGTGGAGTGTGGTGTTGAAAGGGTGGCAGGGGGTCTTCTCTATGATGGAGTATAAGGGGAAGGGGAGCTTTGTTCCGGACGTGGAGGGGTGGTTCTCGAGTGAGCTGCCGGCGCCGGTGTGTTGCTCGGGTAGGGTGGGAAGTGGGCTGGTGGCGGATTTGAGGTTGGGGTTTTGTGAGGCTGAAGATGGGAGAGGAGGGAGGGTGAGAGTGGGGAAGGTGGGAGTGGGTGTGTTGAGTGTAGTGAGCTGGAGATATGTGAGTGTTGATGATGCTCTCAGGTACTTGCAGCATTTTCTTTCACCCTCTCATGACTGATGAGTAGAAATGCACCTCTGCCTCAGTGTATATCTATAATGCCTCTATTTATATTATCATGTTATTATCTACGTGTGCGCTTGAGAGTTGGGACTCTGTTTTTGTATTAACAAATTTTGGATGTAAAGTTTCAGCGTTTCAAGAAACCTAAATTTCCTTGGGTGAAAGTTAGAGCATGGTTTCAGTGTAAAACACAGAATGGAAAATAACAGTCTTTTTTATCGTTTTCTTCGTTATATTTAACTATAATTTAAAAATAAATAAATTGAATATTTGTATTAGAAGTTTAATATTAAATGAAATAAAATTGTAAGATACTGTACAATAAATAATTATAAATTATTTTGGTATTTAAAAAATAAAAAATAAGGAGGAAATATAATATAATAATATAGGATAATATATTGTACAATGGTCCAAGGAAATTGTTGAGCTGGTTGGGCTCAATTGATTAAAATGGATTTTATACCCTCCTACTTTGAATAACATTTGATGTTCTAACCTTCAACCACCGTTTGTTTGGTTAGTGAAATTGTGAATTCATTTAATAATTCTAATTTATCTTGTATTATTTAAATCTAAAATTTGTACTTGGATTTTGTGATAATGTTTTTTTATCATTTTTTTATAAACCTTTGAGATGTAATCTAAAGTGTAGGATATTGTTCAAGTGAAAAATCTAGTGTGAGGTGTTTGGACCCACAAAGTTCAATCTGAAATCATAGTGTGAGGTGTTTGGAGCCACAAAGTTCAATCTGAAATCATAATTCAATTATAATGTTTGAGAGTTTTTGTTAAAAGTCTTAGATTAGTAAAACCTTTACTCATTTAAGAGTTTGAGGAAAATGGACATAGACCAATCGATTACATAAAATCATCATAAAATTTTGAGTTTGCAATTTTATTTTTCTACTCTATTTATTTCATATGCGTTTTTTTTTTCATCATATTTATTACATAATTGTATATACATAATTGTATATATAGTTGTAAGGTAATTAGCTTAGGTTGGTTTAACTATAATCCTAACACATGAGAATATACAATATATATAAATTCTTATAAATTTATAAAATTCCTTAAATGAGTGTATAAATATGTTGTTTTTTATTTATTTATAATTTTTTTATGAATTATTTTTAAATGAGTTAGAAATCAAGATTACGAGGAAATATTTTAAGCTTTTTTAAAAAAGTATTGATTTTTAATAAAATCCATTTAATTAATTATATCAAAACTTTAATTTTTTTATATGAAAATTTTAAATTTTATCTTAAACAAATTATTAATTAATTGGTTTTTATTTTTAATAAAATAATTACATTTTTATGAAGAGGTCAATATCAATATTTACCAATATTGTTATTTTTTAATAAAAAAATATAATCTATGCTTTTATGATGATACTTGTATTAATAATTTGATTACAAATTATTTACTTTAAAATTATCTATAATTTTAAATTTATTTATTTTAAAATTATTTTTATTTTTAATAAAATAAAATTGAATTTAATGAATATTGCATTTTTAATAAAGTTTTAGTTGAATTTAATTATTTATTAAAATAGATGTTCTAATTCTTAGTTTTTTTTATTTATCATATAATAATTTTTATTAATTAAAATTTTATTTATTTGAATTTTAATTTTAACCATTTAAAAGCATGACCACTGATAATTAAATATTATAACAAGTGAAATTTTAGTATTGAAATATAAAAAATAAATTAAAAGGAGAATATGATTTTAAGCAAAACCATGGTAATTGACCGCCTGTAGTGTCAAAAAGCATGTCGGTTTAGGTGGAAACTGTACTAAAATAGCACTGTACCGTATTAAAATTACGATAGTACCATTTTCTTCCCGCCTATTTAAGATCCTCGATCCTTCACAATTCATTCGAACTCGGAAGGACATGGCGCCAAAAAAGAGCTTACAGCACTCATCAATTCCAATCGGTAAATCAGAAATCAAAACCCTAGGAGACTCTAGGTTTTCTAATCGAAAGATTTTGATGGCAATGGATTTCAAATTTTCAGGAAATTGCGAGATCTCAATACAAGGAAAGGCTACCTGCCAATCGGATCCAAACTGCCTTCTCATTTCTGCATCTAAAAATACAAAAATAAAAGTTTCAGGTACTGGTTTTTATTTGTTAGAGATTTTGGTTTCTTTTTGCCTCCTAGAACTGATTTTGGTTCGCTCTATTGGGATGATGGTAAAATGAAGAAAAAAAACTGAAAAGGGAGGCGAATGTTGAAATTTTTATTAATCTTGAATGCTGCTTTTTCTTTCTTTTTCATTTTGATGGTCTGTTATTGATATTGATGTCGAATACTGGAAGGGATTGAAGGAAGAGAAGAGGATTGAAACATTGAATCTTGAAATTTTCATCATTCTTTACTCTATAGCAGGATTTTTTTTTGGTTTTTTTCATTAATCTTGAATGTTAAGATTCACTTTCCTTTTTTCAGTAGGATATACTGTTTTTTAATTGGTCTGTTTGGTTGATGGGAAGATGATGGGAGATACAATAAAAAATAAGGTTTGAATCTTGAAATTTTCACTGATCCTGAATCTTGAAATAATGCTTTATTATCATTTTTTTTATATTATTTTTGCTCAATATTGAATATCGAATTTCTTTTTCTTTTTATATTTGGTGAGACTGATATTAATTGGTCCAATGGAAGAACAAGAAATTGAATCTTTCAATCTTGAAATTTTCTTTTCTTGGCACCCAGGTAAACTGCAATTTGGATTAATGTAAAAATAGCAGAATTTAATTTTTATTTCCTTTTTTGTTTTCAGTTCAAGAGCATTAATCTTAAAACCCTAGAAGTGGTTGCACGTGTTTGATGGTTTGGATTTAATTATGGTTTCTTTTGTTTTCTTGACAATCAAACTATCGTGAGTCTTGTTGTTCTGAGTAGAAGTTTTGTAGAACTTTTTGCTAAATGTGTCTTGATCAATTTGGTTGCTGATGAAATGAAGGAAAAGAAAAAGAATCGATAGTTGAACTTTTGAACTTTTTATTATTTTACATTTGAGGCAGGGAAAAAAGGAAAAATGAGAAGATAAAATTCAGAATCTTCCTTTTAGTCTGGTTGCTTAGCAACTAAATGTTCATGATGTTATTTCCGCTTTGATTTGAAGTCTGATTATTATCTCTTATTGTTTGCTTTATTGTATGTATCAGTAATGGAAGACGTGGATGGCAAGAATTGCAATGATCTTCGGCATTTGAGATTGGAAGAAAGTGGTATAGGTTTTTTCTCATCTTTTTTTTTTTCCTGATATAATTTTTTTTTTGATCTTGGTCTTTGTTAGAGTGCATGATAGACATTGTAAGTCCAAATGCTATAAGCTTAAGCTTTTAGGAAAATTGGTTGTTCAACATGGTATAAGAGTCTCGTTTGGGGAAAGGCCATGTGTCCATATGTTTATGTCCCCAATTTATTAAGTAAGCCTAAAAAGAAGCTGATTGTGGTTGTTTGCCTATGGGCTTGTGTTTCTCCATGTGTGTGTACGGGTTGCAGTGAGTGAGGGTGTTAGAGTGCATGATATATATTGTGGGTCCAAATCCTACTAGCTCAAGCTTTTAGAAAAATTGTTTGTTCAATAGTCTTGAATATTTGAATTTGTTGTTAGTCCTTGCATTTGCATAACTTTATTTCCAGGTCTTACCTTGTTTGTTTGTTTTACTTCAGTGAAAGCAGAGAGAACATCTTTTGGGGATGAGTACTTCTTTTTGCTTATTAACCCTAAGGATGTCTGTAGCCAAAGCAAATCTCTTCTTCAGGTAACATCTATTTGTATAGGTGCATGGTACTTGGATATGGGAAATAGAATGTCTGCTTGATAATTATCTGTGACCTGTGAATGATGAGTGTGTGTAGAGAGATGCGTGAACAAATTGTCAATTGCATGAGGACCGAAGAGCTACACCATATAAATCCGGCTAGTTCGCTGCCCAATTTTTTACTCTCTCCTTGAAGTTATGATTCCTAGGTCTGGTGGCTATGGATAGAGTATCTAATGAAAGCTCCTCGCATCACACCTTTCATCCAATGAACAAAGAATTTCAGGCAAATCACATCAAAATATGGTGCACCTCTCCATTTCATTTCATCAGGACCTTAGCACTGAATTCTGAACCAGGCATTTTAGCATCTTCTTTCTTTCTAACAAATGATAGTAGTAGTGATTACATGGCTGAGTATGCATTGTAGCATATTCAGCCACACAACCAAGAATAGAACATATCAGTTGCAAGTCACATTGCATAGGTTTCACTGCAGTTGCTGAGTTAGCCATCCTCAAAGTAAAGCGGATCCTAGATTCTAGATCTTGTCCTTTCATGCATTTGGAACATTGGTTACCATGTCTCCCTGGTTTTTTTTTATTTTTATTTTTATTTTATGTAGATGTGTGTATATGTGTATTGGAAATTATATTTGCATGCATTGTGAATTATATTTATTTGCATGTATTGCAACTCGTGTTGCCATAGAGTGGATGACATGATTTATTTCTTCCACACAAAAAAAGAAAAAAAATATAAAAGAAAAGTAACAAATAAACATAAATGCTCATTTGTTATTTCTCTTTTTCATGTTTTTAGGTATTATTCTCTTTCCCAATTCAGTGATATTTTCCTGTTGAAGTTTTGGTTCAGTGTCATGTCACACACATCCAATTAGCTGCTTTATTTGTTTATTTTTTCATTTAATATCTACAGCTATCTTAAGCTTGTGGCTGTTTGGGTTTGTAGGAGGTATTGAACATATACAAGGAGGAGTTGCCTGCAATGAATTATGCTGCAAATACTGGGAAAGAGTCAATGTTCCTTGAAAGATGTGTATCAAATGGGTATAAGATGTTTTTTTATTTTGTTTTCTCCCATTGCATACATACTTGTTTCCAAAATGACTGTTCCTCTTTGTACATTATGCTGATCCACATTGAAACTTCAATTACATATGTTTCAACATCCTTGTGCGTAAACCTATGCTACTTAGCTATCCCCTGTGACTCATTTAAATGACTAGGTCAAGTAGCTGTGAATTACTCAAACAATCTGTTGCTTTTGATTTTCTCCAGGAAATATTGCTCATTGCTTTTGCTATCAAATTTCATGGAAGGACCTGGCAAGGTACTTCTGCTTTACAGTTTTTGTTTGTCTATGAAATTGGCTTGGGTGTGGAACCCTTTCTGATTTTCATATTTCCCTCCAACCAGTCAGACCTGAGCTAAGTCTTACATGTATGAACAAGCATTTGCTAGATAAGGCAAGAGTTGTTGTTCATTGAAAGTTATAAAGCACGGTTCTACAAGCAGGAAATTGAGATGGATTATGTTTCTTTCCTCTGTTTTTCTCACTGTTTCAAAGTGTACTAGTTAAAGTTTTGCATAACTCTGTTTTATCTTGATATTTCATTACTACTCATTGATAGAGCATTATAGTTCTTCAGTCATAGCTAATCTTGTTTCATGATTCATCCTTGTTTTCTTTATACAGGTTATAGCTGCAGTTACTTACCAAATCATTCCTGCTGACACACAGTATGCTGAGATTCCTCTTACTGCTGTTAGCTCAAACTTTCAAAGCAAGGTTAGGTGTTCGTTTTGAGTTTCAGTGCCTAATTTTGGTGCAAAATATCAGTAATTTTAGGCTTGTTTTTTCTATGCTAATATAACCAAACCCAGTTTTCAATTATAAGTTCTTGCAACTAATATCTATCTAGTTTATATTTATAACACTTCTCACTATGCTGTTTAATGCTCAATATCAATTTTCTTGGTTTTGTGTGATACAATAGAGAAGATGAGGTAAATATCTTAAAACAGAAAAATAAAACTGAACAAGCTGTGGACATGGCATAAGTGGATGGAAACAAGAGGCCTTCTAAAGCAAAATAATAAATATTCATGGCTGTAATTTGTTGAAGGCTCTTTGCAGAGATTTACTGGACTTTTTGGACTTAGCTTTTCAGTATTACTTAAATTTCAAGTGAATGCAGCGTAACAGCTTACATTACAAGGAATTTTGCTTTTAAATCTGTTGCATTTTTACTTTTCATTCATGCATGGATTCTCTTGCTGTTTCTGTGATTGTGATAATAATTATTAATGATTTTATGGGGCTTATTTTGAAATTAATCACATGGCAATCAAACCACTCTTTTGAACTTTTAGGGGATTGGTCGCCTCTTGTACATAGAATTGAGAAAAAGGCTTCAGAATGTTGGTATTCGCACGATATTCTGCTGGGGAGACAAGGAATCTGAAGGATTTTGGCTCAAGCAGGTATGTTGGAAAAGCTTGTAATAAGAGTACATAGCTGAGGTTGGTTTGTTTATTTGTTTAATATTTTTAATTTTTCTTATTATTATTTTCCTGAAGCCACATTTCTAAAATGAGGCTTTAGGACACTAAAGCTGCATCCCCGAGACATGGTTTCAGAATAGGACATCATGTTTTCATCATGATTATCTACTGCTACATTATTCTGATAAAACTTGAATCATCCTTTTTCTGTGGATATAATTGTTGTGCTTAACAGTCTAAAAAATATTACCATATTTGCATGTAGGAGGCTGCTTCTTAGGGTAAGCTTTGGACTTGAGGCATAATTATTCTATTGTGAGAAATAGAAAACTCGGCAGTTTCTGTAGAAATAATTGCCTTCTTATTTATTGCATTTGATTTATGAAAGCGGATTATGATTGCAGGGTTTTGTATCGATAGCAGAAGTGGATACCAAAGGGAGAGCTCGCAGACTACCCATTAGGGCTGACATTCGCAGGGCACTGTGCTTTCCTGGTGGATCAACCCTCATGGTTTCTCATCTCAGCAAAGACATTTCAGCTAACTTTTCAGATGCTGTGAAGAAGTCTTTTTCATTAAAGCCTCATGAGAAGTCCTCATCACTTGATGTTCAAATTCAAGGGCTGGGAGATATAGGGGAGAGTCTTGATACTCTAAAAGCACCAGTTCAAACTAGCCTTAAAACATTTCTACCTCATGTTTTGGTGAAGGATGGATTCCAGAAAGATGATGACATGTTGGATGGTAAGTATCCAATTATTTGTTTTGGTAATTTATTCTTCCTATCTAACAATATGCCAGCAGTTTTCTTGTATCAGAAATTATACTCTGGTAAATTAAAGATGATATGGAATTTAAGTAATTTAATCTTGTTTTTAATATCATCTGAATCAAAATTTTGTCTTCTGGTTAACTTTTGTGAAGAAAAGAGTCATCATTTGAACATTTTTTATTTGATAATTATCTTTTTCTGACACAAGGAATTTAACCTTGAACCTTTCCATCTCTGCCCTCAATCCCTCGCCACTCGAGAGAGTCATCACTTGAACTGTTACTAACAAGTTGAAAGGAGTCACTGTATATTTAAATCTTGAAAATGACACGTTCATGTTACAGCTCGCAGCTAAACAATTTGAATAGCTTAAAAGATGACGTAGATTAATTCATTTTTTTTTTTTTTGTGATCCTAATTAAATTTCCTTTTTGCAAACAATTTTAATTATGCTTCCATGATGCAAATGTAATATCCTCTGCTGTTCTTAACAGGTTCTTTTCATAATCATGAGTCAATAAATGTCTGTAGAGACCTGGTTCCTTTTGAGGAAGTAGATTGCAACAACATGACCAATGATGTAAGATTAACTGGTGTTGGAACTGATGTTGAAGCAAACTGTTCCTGTTCTGCACATGGTGCCAAAAAGAGGGTTTGGGAAGCCTCATTGTCTTCACTGAAGTCCAAAAAAGTAAAGGGAAGTCATCAAATTGGCTGCCAGTTAGATTCCAACTGGGATATTGTTTCGGGAAATGGTAAAATAGATAATGTGTGTTTTGTTGGATGCTCCTTGGGCACTACTAGAAATGAATCTTTGTCTGAAGTTCTCCCTAGGGATATTCTGTCCAGTAGCTATGTAGAGAAGAATGTTGAAGATTGTAGGCCACTGTCAAAAGATCAGCTCAGCTTTGAACTTCAAGAAAAGGGAGAAGGATTTAGAATCATGTTGATGAATATTGCTGATGATACTAAGAAAGCACATCTTACAAAGGTATTCAGTTTATTTACTCTGTTTTTATTGATGTAATGTTCATAATGATGTTGCAAAGCATCTGTGGTTTTGCATGTTCTGTTACTGAGATTAAATAGCATGATGATGTGTTATTGAGTCAGATCAGTGTTGAAAAATGCTTTGAAAATGGGATCTATTTCAAGTTTGTTGCTACTTTGATATTTAGGAAAGTCATCTTTTCTCCATAGGTGACAGGAAATTCTTCTTAATTTGGCCTACTCTCAGAACTGGGTTTCATAGTGTGAAACCTAAGGTTTGGTAGCTGATTCAGGATGTCAACCCTTATTTTATGTCGAGTTGCGGAATGTAGTTTCCAGAATGAATAAAATCAGTCATTTTTGAGAGTGGAATAAATGCTCCATCTATTCAATAGCTTTTTTGTTTTTTATGCTAATTTTGGAACCTGCATTCTGAGGTCGTATTTTTATCTATTACAAGACTTTACCAAATATCTACCTTCTCAGTTGTAACAATCCTGCAATAGATTGCTATCTGTGTCATTGGAAACTGGAATATTTTTATCTTTGAGGCTTAACTTCATGTCTCACCTCCTGTATCATTTGCTTTTCTAGATATGGAATCTTGAATTCAACTTTAGCGAGAAATCAAAACCCCTTTAAATACATTTTACTGATATTTTGTTCATTATATTAATTTATTGAATTAGTTATTGCATACTGATTTTGGGGTTTGACTAGCCCATTCATCATGAGTTGAAAATACTTCTGTGCTGTATATTGTTCTTTCCCCCCAGTATTTCTATCTGTTTATTACTTCATTTTTTTTCTTTAACAATTTTTATGTAGATAATCAAGGATCTTGGTGGTTCTGTAACCTCTGATGGAAGTGCATGCACACATGTTGTCACAGGAAAAGTGAGAAAGACACTGAATTTTTGCACTGCTTTATGTTCCGGGTTAGTTTTAATCAGAACTGAAAATTATACCACTTGATTCCAGAGCTTTCTGCCTTCATCATTATATTTTTTAATCACATAGTATTATCTATTATAAGTTTTGTAGCCTGTAATTATTAAGCTTTAGATTATGTTGGATTTTTTCTATCATGTTATTGTGTTATTTTCTTTAGTAGTATTCATCATCCCTATAAATACTGCTGTTATGGTAGAATTTATTGATTCCTGTGCTGTAATGGGTGTCATTCGTTTGTTGTAGTTGAACTGTTTAAGGTGAATGAGGTAACTGTCCAGAAAATAGGGAAAGGCATTTGGAAGTGAATAGTTCAATCAGTTGTGATTGTGCACAGGCAAGAAGTTGAGAGAAGCAAAAAATATCACAATAGTTGCATTCATTGTTAGATTTTTTCACTATTATAATAATGAAGCTTTGCCCTGGTAGTCATATGGCAAGACAGTAAACAAACTTGCAGGTTTACAATTTTGGTCAAAAGTCCTTTTCTTCCCATTCTAGTCCCTGTAAAATCTTCTTGGCTATTGATTATTGGACTTTGGTTGTCGCTTCTCATAGTTCTGTTATTGCCGCTGTTCTACTAGGCTACTAGCTTCCTAGTCTGTATACACTTGTCTACATAAACACGTCTTTCTTGGTTATTATATAATATGGGTGTATTGATTGTTATGCAGAGCTTGGATACTATCTCCTAGTTGGTTGAAAGAAAGCTTCCACGAGGGCAGATTTGTGGGTTAGTCAAGAGCACTTTGTGTCTTTTAGCACTAACTTTTATCCAAGCCTTCTTAACACGTTTTTGGGTTTTCACTTGTTTACTTACAGATGAATCAGCATTTATTTTAGAAGATGCTGAATATTTGTTTAAGTACAGAGCTGAAATAAAAAGTGTAATTCTTAGAGCAAAGGCAAGGCCCCGAGCTTTGCTTAAAGGATACAGTGTATGCCTTGCACCTCATGTGCAACCTGCAGTTGAGACCTTATCAACAATTGTCAGGTTTGCTGGCGGAAAGGTATGTTAGAAACTCACCAAGTTCCATACTAATTAAGCCTGTGGAAAAGTTACTTATAATCTAATCATTATATGTTCTATGTAACATTTGTAAATATATGTAAAGCACGGGAAACTTATGAAGATGGTGAAACTAACCCCAACCTTTTTATTTGATCAGGTAATTTATGGATTGGATGTGGTTGATGCATCAAAAACAATTTTTGTGGCGTGTGAAATAGACATGGAGGAAGCGCTGTTGGCAGTGAAGAAAAGGATATGGACTTTCAGCAGTGAATGGTTTATGAACTCTATCATGAGACAGGAGCTCGACTTTGAGGCCCCCCAGTTTGCGGAGTCTCTGTAAATAGACGTATCAAGATTGCTACGATCAGGTAAATAGTTTTTCCTCTTTGGCTCACCGTGATGGAGTGTTTGGTACTCCAAAAATGAGGAACGGAACAAATAATTTGTTTTCATTTTTATTCCCTCCTGAACAGGAATGAATTTCGGTGATTTCAATTATTATGTTTAGATGCATATTGGAATGTACCGGTAAAATAATAATTTATTTTAATTTCAATATTAAGTAAAAATTGGAATGAAAATAAAAAAACTAAATTATAAATAATAATATCTGTACATATTATTTAAAAAGGGAATGAAAAAAAAACACTAAATTATAAATAATAATATTTGTACATATGGTTTAAAACAACATTTTTTTTTATTTTTTTTATTTTTTTAAAAAATCTCACATTGTACATGATTAAAAATATATATTTTGTTATTTTCATTTAAATCTTTTATTAAATAATACAAATGGGTTTGATTTAAAAACAAAATTATTTTAAAAAATTACTATTTGGTTGTTCTTTAAGAAATGATTTAAAAAACAAAGTGAAATAAAGAATTGTTCTTTTTTCTTATTAAAGAAGATAAATTTTAAATCAAGTGAGATTTGTATTGAATTTATTAATAAGTTTAATAATTTTAAAAAATAATTTAAAATTCAAAAAATATATATAATGATTATAAAAAATAATAAATATAATTAATGCTTTTAATTCTTTAATAAATCTTGTAATTTTTTAATAACAACTTCAAATTCAAAAAATTGATTAATTAATTATAGATTTAATAAAGTTATATAGAATGTCATATCCTTAATTGAATAATAAATATATACTATAATAAAAAATTTGATTCATTTATACCTTAAAAAATTAATTTTTATATGTTTTTATATTCATTTAAAATAGAATAGTATTAGTAATTATTAATTTTGAATAATTGTTTTTTATTAAAAAAAGAAATTAATTATGTTTTCATAAGGTGTTAATATCCATATTTTTATAATATTTATAAAATCATATAAATAGTATTAAAAATGATTAACTTTGAATTATTATCATTTAATTTTAATAAAATTAATCAATTAATTTTTAATGTAATTTATATTACATAAATTAAATTTACACTTTGTGTTTTTTACAAAATCAAAATAAAAAAATATTTTTAAAACTAATTTATCAAAAAAAGTCTTTAATTTTTTATTTTTTGAAAAATATTTTAAAAAATAACTTGCTTTAAAAAATCAAACGAATTGAAATTTTATTTATAAGTAGAATTTTAAATTATTTTTTTTTTATTTTTTATTATCGGTTAAGATATTTAAATATAAGAATGAAAGAGAAAATAAATGGGATGTGAACCTCATTGGGTGCCTATGAAATGGGAAGGATGATAAATGCATGCTGTATCAATCGAAGTAACATGTGACTTATGATCTTGTCACTTAAAATTTGAAAAGGTTAGTCATATGAATCGGGAATTCAAGCTGAATGGGATGGTTTTCTAATTTGTTGTTGGACTTGTCCCAATGCAATCAGATACGGGGTTCCTGGTGTTGGACGCTTGCCTTAATTTTTAAATATCTGGGATGAAAAAGGGTAAATGTAGATAATTCTTGCACCAGGTAAAAGATTTTAAAAAATCTCCAATTTCTTTAAGGACGATTTACGGATAAATCAAAACATGGACACCGTGTTTTGGACGAATTTAGATTTAAATAAAAAGGAAAAACGAAGTCCAGATAACCACGGAGCAAGTTGCTCGCTTGCTCCTTGGTCCCGTTCTCAGTTTATACTTTTAAATGGTCTTTCTATATTCTATAGCAACCTGACCGCACTCGACCCTAGTCTCACGACTCTCACCGTAAACAAATCTAATATTTTTGCAGTCACCTGACGGCGCAGCTTCATGGCGAAAATGGCGGCAGAGTCAGTGACTGTGTCCGTACAAAGAGCTCCATTTAGCTCCAAGTGGCAAGCTTCAAGAAGGGACAAGTTGCATACCCAGGTTCGAGCTTCTCAGTCCATGGATGACAAGAACAAAGTCTTCAAAGAGCTGGGTCTGTCTCCATATGCTTTCCCTCTTCTCATACTTTCACAGTTTTTGATAAGGATGGTTGAGCCCCCCTTTTTTTCCTGATTGTTTGTCTTTCCGTTGTCGAAATTTTGAAATGGGTGTTACCCTAGTGCTAAATCCAATTGCTTTAAATGCCGAAATATTACTTATTATTGTGCAAATCCATTCTGGATGTTCAAATTTGAAAACGGGTAGGACTCTTTTTCTCTAAATTTTTAGCTCGTCAGGTGTATGATAAAATTTCTCAAATACTTTTAATGCACTCTCTCTGATTTTGTGTATCATGTGTCATAAGGATAAGTAATATCTCCTCTTACTTTGGTTTTGTATTTGAAAATTTGAAATTGGTCGGAACAAATATCAATATCCAATTGGTTTATGCCGCAATGCTTTTTTTTTTTGGTGGGAATTTATTTTGAGCGGTTAAATTTGAAATGGATTGGACTAAATTTCGTTGAAGTTAAATGGTTTTTACTAAGATAGAGGATGAAATTAAAGCTTGGCTTTCAGGCCGACTTGGTTAATAAGCCAAAAATGAGCAACCATTAGTGAGGTTTGAACTCGAGTTAGCATTCTGGTTTGCTTAGAATGTGAAGCATGTATAACAGTGGGTTTTCATTGTCTATGGTTGCAAATAGTTGAGGTGATTATCATATATAACCACAGAAACATATGCTTAAGAAACTACCGAAGGAATTGAGATTGGGTGGAGGTAACATGTAACATGTGGTAACAATGTTCATGAGAAATTAATTGTGCTTTTGGAGTCCTAAATTTTTGAGTTAAGGGTATCCATCATGTATTGGGATGCACTCGATAATCCAGACCAGACAGATAGCTCTCTCAGTTGGGCTCATGAACAAGTTTGAGCTTGAATAGGGTTGATTGAACCTGATCAAGCTTCATGTCCGGTGCTTCATCTAACTTTCTCCTAATGATTGAAGAATGAATGCTAGGCTTGACTTTGTTTTCCTAGTACAGAGAGGAGGTATGAAGGAAAGGATGGACAGTGAACTATAGGTAAAAAGCATTGATGCATCTAAACTTGCAGATACTTGTGGACTTAACTACCATTTCTCAAATGGGTAAAACATATTTGGTATGTGTAAATGGTGGGAATGAAATTTTTGTTTTCCATTTACGAATGACCTGATCAGAACTAAATGATGAATTGTGATTATTTGTTTATAAAAGTGAATATTTTGCTATACAAGGAAATAATGTTCTGCTGTGCTTCATCACTTACATGTTATTGGAAGTAATATTTGTTTTTTTTCCAGGTCTGTTTTCATTAAGAAAGAAGATTGAAGGTGTAGTTCTCCAAGCTGATATGTTAGCACCGGCAGCATTGGAACTAGAAGAAGCATCACGGATTAGGCAGGAAGAAATGATACGGAAATATAACTTATGGGATGATGTAACTAAATCCAATGAAATTCTTGGCAAGTTAGCTGATAGTTCCAAAGTGGTTGACACTCTCAAAGACCTAACTTATAAGGTAATGTGTTATTCGTTAGTAGAGTTCAACTGGTAATTTTTGTTTGTTTCTTTTTTTCTCAGTGGGGAAACCACTGTGGACCTCCAACCCAATCTGTCCCTGCAGATTTTCATGGAAATCTCATCAAAAGAATATGCATTTTCTTTAACAGGATTATGGCACTAAGAGTTTGGCATTTTGTTGATTAAGCCAACTACGTGTTATCAGAAGCATGTATAGGGCCTGGAATCCTTACCTGCCTTAATCATAATCATCGTTTTTAGTATATTACTGTCTGTTATGGGTCTCTGGAATTAGAAGATATTTAGATGAATACACACATCCACATGTGTAGTTGAGTTATCCTATTTCTGCCTACATAGTTGAATTCATCTGTATCTATCATCCAGATAAATGGCTTGATAAGGAAACAAATCTCCTTCAATTTTCCCCCCTAAATATTTTCTGTGTGAAACATTGTCAATGGTTTGCATTACTTTGTTTGTGGTGTTATTTTTCAAAATCAAGGTGAAGACGATGCATTACATTTTTTACTTGATTATGTCTGCAAATTGGTTCAGGCTGAAGAAGCAAAGTTGATTACTCAGCTGGTGGAGATGGATGCAATAAATCATGGGCTTTTTGAGCAAGCATATAATGCATCTGTAGATGTAAGCAAGTTCTTGTATCAGTACGAGATGTCCAAACTTCTCAGGGGCCAATTTGACATGGAGGGAGCATGCCTGACTATTAAAGCAGGGCCTAGAGGCATTTACTCTGAGGTTTGAGAACCTTGTTCTGATTTTAGATTTAAACAAGAAAAAAGTAATGATAATGGAGTGCTGGAGTGGGAATTTGGTGCATTCGCCATGGCTTGGAACTTCCTATCAACTCCCATCACCCTCCACAAACTAATTCCGCTTACAGAGTGACTAAACCTATGCATTCTTCACTTGATGTTGGACTTGAGCTTCCTTTGATTTTGTAAATTAGTTCTGATTTTAGGGACCAGACTTAGTTTTAACTCGAAATTTAAAACTTAGGATCCTATATAACAGAGGTTCTTTGATTCTTGGCAAAATTTGCTTTGATGCTTAACTTAAAAAGAATCTATTCCTCTTTTCCCCTTCAACTTAGCGTATGAAGAGGATGACATATTGTTAATATTATCTAAGATATGAAGATCCCTGGCATATCTTGAAGTTTATGTATTTTATAAATTATGGCATAGCCTTAACATAGATGAGTGTCATTATATTCTAGTGTGTGAAGCCTGTGAACTGAAGGTGCTGATGTCTTTATTCAGCTGGAATTATCTGCTTATAAAAGGCTTTTTTGAATTAAGTTGTAGATAGACCTTTATATGATCTGCAAAAATATTTCCCCTTCTACAACATGATTTTACTAATATGCGAATTCAGATATGGGCAGAACAACTTCTCAGCATGTATACCAAATGGGCTGAAAAGCAAGGTTACAAGGGAAGGGTAGTTGAGAAGTATGCTTCCAAGAATGGTGGTATCAAGTCTGCAACTATTGAGTTTGAATCTGAGTATGGTTATGGCTATCTTTCAGGAGAGAGGGGAGTTCACCATATGATAAGAAGTTCAGATGATGAATCTATACTCCATGAGGTACAAACTATCAGTTTCCTTCTGGCCTGAAGTAGGATATCAAAATTAGTATATAAGCTTTGATAGATGAATATAAGGGGTTTGTGTTTATGTGAAATCACTTCTTCGTGCTTGTAGAAAGTCACAAAATTTTCCCCTTTTCTCCTTTTTTCCCCTTTTGAATGATGGATAAGATTTTAATCACTTATTTTATAGAGTCCTAGGCTTGTGTTATTTCATTTCTGATTTCCATGGAGCATGAATTTGCATTTACATTGGTACCTATTAATTACTAAGGTGTTGTTTGTTTTTTAAAATTTTTCCTGAAAGCAACTTGGATTCAGATTTCTGATAATTTGATTTTTACTTTTGTTGACTTATTTCTTAATTTGTTTTACTGAATAGAAAAAACCAAATTATTTGACTTTTTTCTGAATGCTAAAAATAACATGTTGAAACCAACCAGCAAAACAAAATCCGAAGACTTGACCCTCACCCTCCACCAACATAACTAAAAAGCTAGAAACACTTCCTAGAATCACTACCAAATGTACTCTAAAGTGAATGTATTGAATTTTTTTTTTTAACTAAATAATATTTAATAAAAATAAAATATTAAAAAAACAAAGAACTTAATGCTTGACACTATTAAGTATTATTTAGCCTTAAGTTTTATTTAGAATTAAGTCAAAAAAACAAACACCACCTAAGAGTTATACAACAAAAGCTCCATAAACTGCAAGCTACTGTTCACCATCCATGAGTTGCTTTAGCAAAAGGGCTGACCATGGGCTAGCTTTCACTCATTTATATTCACCATTTTAGCCAAGTTCTATAATTTTAGCATCATGGGTTTTTATATTAAGTTTTAAGTAGAAACTGACAGCCAAAAGCAATGATAAAGACCCCAGATAATGTTGCTCCATGCCATGATTATTTTCTAAATTTTGAAAGTTATCAATCATTTGATTTGACTAACATATCTTATCCTATTTTGTTTTTGAATTTGGAACATCTTGCAGCAGACTGGCTCAGCAGTAGTGGACGTTATTCCATTATTCCTTGAAACAGCTCCTGACCTACAAATTGATGATGGGGATTTGAGGATCTCATCTCCTTCATGTCATGGGGTTGAACAAGGCCGAACTGGGCATGCTGTTTGCATTCAGCATATTCCAACTGGCATAAGTGTTCAATCCTCAGGTAATAAATGAACTGGTGAAAACTCGTTATTTATAGTGATACTGGAATTTGAACCATTTATGTGATATCAAGAAGTAAAAACCATGCTCTAGCTTGCAGCCCACTGTACTCATATATGCGACAAGAATACCAATGAAGATGTTTCTGTTACTTCTAACAATATATAAATATTGTTCTGTGAAACCATTTTATTCTCTTTCCTAAAGCCCCTGAAAGGATAACTTAAACAGCTCAAACACCTGAACTGCAGACCTATAGGAACCAAACATTTGATCATCCTGTTAAGCTACCAGTTGATGAAAAAGCTTAAACTCGTAGCTAATAAGGCAACAGTCATGCAGCGCTAACAATATATAAGAGAAAACCCTGTCTTTACTTTTTTTTTTCTTGATAATTTTCTCAGAGATCAGATGTGAAAAATAATTTTTGATGTGCAGGTGAGAGAAGCCACTTTGCAAATAAGATGAGGGCCCTTAATCGCCTGAAGGCCAAACTTGTTGTGACTGCAATGGAACAGGGAATTCCTGAAGTAGGTGGCATCAAGAGAGAAGCCATTGCTGATATGTGGAAACAAGAAACCAGAAGGTATGTATTTCATCCAAACAAGCTTGTGCAAGATGTAAAGACCGACATCCAGTTGCCGGATTTAAATTCTGTTTTGGATGGAAATATTGAACCTCTGATTGGAGCAAATATTAGTATGAGACAGGCAAGTGATATGATCATGTAAAACCAAATCATCTTGCTCTTCTTTGTAACTCCTTTGGAAGTTCAATGTTCTGTTCCACATTGTACAAATTTGAAAATCCAAATCTAAAGCTGATCTTGGCTTTCCAAATTAATCCAGACTCGCATCTTAAAATGAAAAAATATAAAATAAAATTGTTTGATGATATTGCTGAGGGATATTTTACCAATTTGCTTGGACCCCTCCTAATTTTTTATTGGCATTTTCAAATTTTCCAGAAGTTTGAACTCTATAAACTTAGATATCGTTTTTAGTCGTGATTTTAAGAAACTCTTCTAATTTTTTTAACATTTAAAATTTTTTATTAAAAAAATTAAAAATATTTGCTAGGATTATTACCAAATATATTCTTAATATATGAAAATAAAAAAATCTGAATAGTAGGCGAAGTGGCTGGTGGCTAATGACTAAAAAAATAATATCATCACTTTTCATTTTTCAATTTTTATTGTGCCTCTTCCGCCATCCATCCACCAACTTCTAGGAGAACTGTCCGAATCGATGAAGGAAACCCCATCTTTCTCATTTTTAATTTTTAACTTTTGAGAAACAAATTGGAGCAACATGAATACACCCACACCTGAACAACGCAAAGGTTTTTTTTTTTCTTCGAACATTTTGTAATTTAAATTTAATAATGAATTAGATTAACCCAATTACCATATTTCATAATTAAAAAAATGGTTTTTTGAGAATAACTTTTAACTATTTTTAAGTGTTTTCATTTGTTGTTTTAGGAATATTTTAAGTTTTAAAATAGATTTTCATTTAACAGAATATTTTATAAAAGCACTTCCTACACAATCTTAAATATTGGAAATTGTCGAATTTCAAGTAAAAATAACTTAATTGTAAAAAAATAAGCCACAAAATAAATTTTATTCCAAAATAATTTTCAAATTAATGAATCTCATTCACATTGGTATTTATGTCATAAAATCTTAGTTAATATTTGAGGTTTTGAATTTTTTTCAAATGAACAGAATCATGTTTATAATTTCAAATTTAAACATAAAATCTCTCACTTTATGTTACAAAAGAATTTAAAGTTATAATTATTAATTAGATTTTTGTGACAAAAAAATTCTCAAGACACTTTGAATGTAACGTGGATTTTTTTTTTCAAATATATTATCTTTGCTTATTAGAAACGCGTATTTCCAAAAGATTTTTCTGTTTCCTTATTTGGAAAGAAGACGAAGAAAACAAAGTATTAGGAAACCCTAAATGATGGTCACGTGGCACACACCTACGACGGCACCGTTCCCGAAATATATCTGAAGGCACAGAGCCACCAATCCAGCTATATATAGGGACGAATGGAGAGAGCTGTCAGCCAAGTTCATCATGGATTCGACACTTAGAACAAGTATGTCTACTATCTTAATTCTCTGTCTATCTCTGTCCCTTTCTTTCCCTCTCTTTCTCTCTTTCTTTATGTAGACACGACTTACTTGGAACAAAAGGCTACTCCTGAAATCGGAATGTCCTTTTTTTTTTTTCTTTTTCCTCTGTTTGATCGGTAAACAAACAGAGCATGGGAGTACGGCGGCCTTTTCCTTTTTCTTTGTTCTTGTTTGATGTCGGTTCAGGGTGTCCACTCTTCGCGTACGTTTTGGTCTTGTTTCTTGTGCTGTTTTTTAATGTGGAGTCGAACTTTATCGAGAAAAGGGAAATCGTTACTGTTATATATAATTTTCTTAGGGTTGCATTTGGATTTGAGGTTCTGGGGAAACAGGTTTAGATATCATCTCGCAGGTTCGAGTTATTTGGGTAAGGCTTTGCAACTAGGAAAAAGAATGCTAGGAATTGTTTGGGGATTGGATTTGAAATAATACTTCGCCATCGTTTTGATTCAACCTTTTAACAGGCCTTCAGTCGATCCGTGGACTTAACTAAGTTAAAAAATTTGCAAAACTTAGGGCTGAATTAAAATCTACTTCTCCAAATTCTCAAATCCAGTTGCATCCTTTCATTATTTGGATCCTTTTTATGGTAAAATATTTGGTGCCTAATTTGGAATTTGAACCAGCGGGTATGAGAATGTGTTGGCTGTTGTTTAATTGGAAATGGTTAATGATACAAGAAAACTCTCCGTTTAAAAACACGATCAGTGGTACAATATCCATTTTTGAAGTATCCTCGAGTTGTCCTCTGCTACTGTTTATGTTTTTCCTTTATTTGACAACTATTATGTCTTGCAGGGTCAGTTTAATCAAATGCTTCTTCATACGGGCATTTATCTGAGGCACAGGATGCTTAGGGTTTCAGAATGGAAGTTACCTGTCAGATCAACATGGAGAGTTTCATGTTTGCCCGCTTACCTAGACACGTGTGATCTCACTAGAAACAGTAAGTTCCATTTTGAAGCAAACAGCAGGCACAAAGTCACTCCTGATCCATATATGCTCTCATCCAAACATTACTTTTGAAAAATTTATGAGGTTTACTGACATAATAAAAGTACATTGCTTTATATTATTGTTGGGTATTTAGCTCCTTATCCCTAATTCTCTCTCCTTCATTTCCTTTCCATGCACATGGTTACTTTGGTACCTCCTTGTGTACAGAGAATTTGGTGGGCAATGAGAGTTGTGGATCATTTGGTTCAATTTGAATTGCTTGAATATCATTTGACCTTAGTTTTGCTTAATTGAAAAGTAGTGGCATTGATACTTTGGGATAAATACACATCACACCAAAAAATAATTGACCAAAAGCATAGCAAATATAATTGGTTGAACATAGCGCAATGATGATGTTGGGGGAGGGGTTTTTATCTGTCATCATAAATGAGGCTTCCTGTTTTTGCACATTGATGATGGATGTTGAAATAACCTCCTTGGAAAGTTCATCCTCTTGCAAATTCCCTTTCTTTTTCTGGTGGTTTCTTTGTCCTGAGGCTCAAGAAGGAACAAATAAATTTAGTAGAAATTATTGTCTTATTTCCAAGTAATCATAAATAGAATTTAACTGATTCTGGCCATTTTTTAGTATAAGTGTGTTGTCTGACCGCCCTCTTTATTTTTACCCTTGTAAATTCTTGTTTTACTTTATTGGGAGGTGGGAGAAGTGGAAAACTTATTAAGCAAGCTTCATCCTTTGGCTATTAGAAGAGGTGTGGATGACTCGCTCAGGTGGAAAGCAAATAAGAATGGGACCTTCTCTGTTAAGTGTTTTTATAGCTCACTCTCAATGGGCATCAACCACCCCTTCCCAGTCAGTACTATCTGGAAGTCCTGGGCTCCAACCAGGGCTAGTTTCTTTGGTTGGGAGGCGGCTTGGAACAGACTACTCACCACTGATCGCCTAAAGAGATTTGGTTGGAACATCCCCAACAGGTGCTTCTTGTGTAAAAATGAGGAGGAGTCTATTGATCACCTTCTCCTGTTTTGTGAGAAGGCCAGAATGTTATGGTATCTAACCTTCTCCCTTTTTGGGGTGCAATGGGTGATGCACTCCTCTGTGAAAAGGAATCTCCTGGGATGGTATGGATCTTTTGTGGGCAAGAAAAGGGAGAAAGCATGGAAAACTGCCCCCCTTTGCCTAATGTGGACTATTTGGAAAGAAAGGAATAGAAGAGCCTTCGATGATGTGGAAAGAAACGATCAAGATATCAAATCCATTTTTTTGTACACTTTTGTGAATTGGGCTAGGGTATATATTAAGGATCATACTTTATCGTTGTTTGATTTTGTAAACTGGTTAGCCACCAAGTAAGGGTCAGAACCTTTTGTTTCTTGATCCTTTGTATCTTGGTATACTTCGTGTATACTCTCTTTAGCCTTTTGGCTTTTAATGAATTTCCTTTATCTATAAAAAAAAAAATGATTTGTGCTTATAACTTCTATTACATACCTGCTAAAATAATATTTTAGTTATATTTATTTTTTACTAATCTATAGGTTCAGGTTCATCATCCAGGTGCCTTCATGCGTGCAGTGATTTCCTTTTTGTTTTGTAATTCTTTGGAACTTCTGAAGAGACATGTGGAAACCTTATAATTGCATATACTTGATACTGTTGCAAGTCACCATCCTAGTGTTTCCAAACTACTTCATTGACTTAATTTTCAGGTTTCAGATATGCAAAAATATCATATCAGACCATGGAAAACATGAAAAGTACCATAGAATGCTCCGAAGAGCTGCCTCTTTCATCTTCATATGAAATGGCCATGGAAGCACTTTCATCTCTCATTACTAGTCAGAAACGTGGAGGCAGATCGTCTGTAAGTGGCAAATATGGGAAATTGGATAGGATGTCGATGTATCTTAAGGTAACATGCCCAAAACTACTTGATTGTTGAAGTGTTTGCAATACAGAAAGCCATATTCTTTGCACCTTCACAAATTTCTGTTTTAGTACGGTTCTTTTTTGTTTTTTTGGTTCTTTAGAACTTCTAAAGGGAAAAATGTGGAAACCTTATAATTGCATACACTTAAGTCTTGTTGCAAGTCACCATACTAGTGTTTCCAAACTACTTTATTGACTTAATTTTCAGGTTTCAAATATACAAAAATGTGATCTCAAACAATGGAAAAAATGAGGAGTATGCCTTCTTTTACTATGCGATTCATGCCAAAATTTATACGCCAAAAAATTAGTATTGGAAGTTCTGTCCTCTAGCTGTGTTACTGAGAGTCCTACTTTCCTATTTGAGGCTGAATAAAGTAACCTTTTTTAGCATGAGCACCAACCTAATCAAATGTTTGAAGTAGTTGCAGCCTCTGGAAGCCTTTGCAGTTTTTTTTTTTTTTTTTTTTTCAATTTTCTGGGTCCCCTACAACCCCGTATGGACAACTTTATAATAGCCAACACATCCTTTGTAACATTCTCCGTTTTCCTTTTCCATATTTTATTGTTATATTTGGAAAATAATATTTTATTTTATTTATATATCAGAAATTAAAAAATTCATTGAAATTAAGATATGTTAAAATTTTATGTGATAGTACCAATTAAAATGGCATGTTCTAAGAAAATATTCAGAATTTGTAGTGATGGTAAATTGTTGATTAGCAACATTATTAGGATATTATTAAGGTATTTAAAAGTGCTGGCAATTGGATATGTATTCTTGCCATCGGGGTGGATTCACTGTTATCAAAAGACACTAGGATATTGGAAAGTGATCATATCATAATCTCTTATGGATTTGAAGATGTCTGCCTTTTCTTTGGATGCATATTCTTCATCTTTCCTTTATGGGTTTCATTGGATTAGGTGTATTTCTGCTGCTTTGATTTCTGTCAATAGTTGCTTGTGTAGTTCTACCCAATATTTGAAAACCAGACTGGACCAACTGGTCCAACCGGTCGAACCACCAGTTGATATCCTTTCAAGTCTGGTTTGATTATTGGGCTGCTGATGAGGTTACACTGGCTTCAAACAGGTTATCTCAGCAGTTCAACCACTGACATGGCTGACTTGGCAGGTTCATCCAAAACCGGTTGCCACTAAATCTTTTTTCCCCACATGCAAGTGAGGAATTTGATGGTAGGGCTATCAACCAAAAAATTCCAAACCTGAACCACTGGGCTACTATATTCCTTTATCATAAAACTTAAAACAATAAAATATAACATGACCTACTTGCTTTCAGATAAAATTACATCTAAATCTTTTAAATAAAAGCAAACATTTACCCATGGTAAAAATACTATAGCTAAAATATCATAGTAATTTTTAAGATAATATAATAATTGAATATATACTTGTTAAAAGACGATAATGTTAAAAATAAAATCTTATTTCATTATTGAATCTATACTATATGTTATTTATAATTAAATATGATAAATATATTACTTACATGAATTTAAAATATTGAGAGATTTATTTTATTTTTATCTGAACTTACTTTGTTAACGTTAAAGGTAAATAAAATGAAAGATCTATAAACTTTTTAATTATTTATATATATTTTAAATTTATTTAATTATTTTTAATATTAATAATATATAAATTATATATTTATTTAGACATGTTGTTATCATGGATTGACCACAGTTCAACCACTAATCTGATCATTAAACCACAAACTAGTAATTTTTTCGATTCAATGACTAGTCTAGTTCTAAAAACATTGGTTTTAGTTTCCATCCAATTGTTGTAGTCAATGATACTAATCTTTCCCTCGAATACAACGCTTTGTCTATGCCCTGCTTTTGTCAACTGATAATTCACAATATCTTGATCTAAAAGATTATATGATTGAATGTCTACTGGTGGCTTAATAGGTAACTTATGTTCCAAATCCTCTGTATAATCATTGAAAATGCAACCTGCAATTTCTTTTATTCTATTTCTTTGTACCTTTCCTTACATTTCCTATATAAATATGATGCATATGAATCTTTAATTCAAAGACAGATTTTTTATATCTTTGTTCTTGATCATATCACGTTATGTATTAAGGCTGCTCAATTATGCAGCACCTTCCGGCGTGATCAATATAGTTCTTACCATAGTTTTTAGAGCAGAACTATAAAGAAATCAGGACTGATAGTACCAACACCTAAGAAAGGACTCAGCTTGGTCTGGTTCTGCTGGAAATTTTTTCTACCAAAGTATGAAAAATTTAAATCTTTTTGGGCAAAGGTATTATGTTTGTTGAATTTTTGTTTGATCTCTGTTTAAGATTCAAATGTTACTGCTTTGCTATTTTAATATTCTGGCTCGGTTGCCTGATCGATCATGAGGTGTTTGAGTGAGCATAAATAAATAAATTAATTAATAAAGAAAAATGCCAAGTAGATATGATCTGGGTCGGTATAGTAAATATGCAAGGGCCTAGAATCTAGTTATAGTCTTATTCTTTGCTGAGGCTGTTGCTGTATCCCTTTATATTATCTATTTCTCTTATAAGTTCTCTTGAAAATATTCACTTTTTATGCCAATTCCTGACAAGATTTCCTTCAAGTAGTAGTTGGACAGTGTTGTCGCCTTAATTCATTGTACTTGTTGAAAAAATTCAAACATAGGAGATAGTCAATATCTTGCATTTCTTGTTAATAAAAGTAGAAAACATTCTTTGACATGAAAATATTATGATTTCTTTGAAATTCTCTTCTGTAAAAGGCTATTTGTTTTCTAAATGGGACTGTAGGTAATGTTAAAATAGAATTTGTGTTCCTTTTACAGATATTAGGCTTGGAGGAAAAAATAGCTGGCCTTAAAATTATCCATGTTGCTGGAACTAAAGGGAAGGTACTTTTCCATTTTAATTTGTTTACATAATTTGCTTAAACAATTGGGTTAGGCTTCAAATTATCATTACAAATCTCATCCTAGCATGGGATCACAGTAAGAACGAAAGGCGAATTGACTTCCTTGTTTAGCCTATATCACTCCTACCCTTTCTCTTTTCTTCATTTCTAGCCTGCCTCTAAAGTTCTCTGCTGTCACCTAGGCCTGAGAGATGCCTCCTATTGTGCTTTAATCAGACTCCCTGCCCCTGATATCTGCAGCCCTATTTGTCGACGAAGGGCCTCTTGGAGCACCTGCTGCTCCAGCTCTTAGAATTTGAAACTTACCTTTACAATTGTATCAAACTTTATTGTTGATACCATATGCCACACCAAATACCTTTACAATCCCTATGACATGGCAACCTTCAAAAACCTGAAATGCAATAAACTTATGGGCATAGGCACTATTGTCATAAAAGTCCTTTTTTGTTTTTCAGGGTTCAACATGCACATTTTGTGAGGCAATTTTGCGGGAGTGTGGCTTTCGAACCGGACTCTTCATTTCCCCTCACCTAATTGATGTGAGGGAAAGATTACGTATAGATGGGTTAGTGGTCAAATGCATTCCTCTATCACTATCTGCATAATCTTTTACCTTTAGTTTTACTTAAACATTGTTTGAACTTCTCTCTCTCTCTCTGTCGCATGCGTATCATGATATAAATTTTAGGAAATAATAATAATAATCATAATAAGAGACACCATAAGAATGACAATCTATAACAGAGATGGCTAGGAGGTTGTATTGGCATCTTAACATCGATATTTGTACTCAAGATTAATTGAGTGAAAATTCCAAGTTTGCAAGATTCACAGGCAGCTAACTTTTTCCCCAAAATCCTTAGATATTTTAATGCTTCAGTTTTCTCCTTTGCTTCATTGCTTCACATCCTTTTTTGTTTCTGATAAAAAAAATAAAAAAATAAAGAAGACTTGCTTCACATCCTTTGAATAATGACTGTTGGCAAATAATAGCAAGCCAATGATATGTGAGATCAACTTTTACATCTTTTATGCTGTGTCTCGGGATGCATGTATGGATTTGAACTCCCAAGTAGACTCCAGCAGAAAATTTCATCCTTATTGCACCTTTTTTCCCGAATTTTTGAATTATTTGTTGCTGATTGAAAAAAAAAAAAGAAAGACGGTTGGAGGGTAGTAACAGGGATTCACTTGAGGCAAGTGGCAGGAGTAAAGATACAATTCTTTGATACACATGCGAGTTTTAAACCATGGATGTGTGAACCAGGATAAAAACATATCTCTCATTATGTTTGTTAGCTACCAACTTATTTTTAACCTGAAGTCATATTCTTGGTTTATTTGAATGCTGAATAGTGAATACTAAAAGTCAGCATTCAACCAGTGTACCTTGGTTTATAACTTTTGATTATAAACATATTCACTTTGCTTAGTTATCAAAATAAATAAATAAAGAATGCTAACGAAAAAAAGTATTTTATTCTAATGGATGCCCTTCAATTCTTATACAGCTTGGACATTTCTGAGGAAAAATTTCTCATGCATTTTTGGGATTGTTGGAACCGGTTGAAGGTATTGCTCAATGCTTGCTTATGATTATTGGAAGAGTATAGTTTTATTGTACAAACCCTTTATTTTTAAATTAAATCCAATACAGGAATAGTTACTTGCTAAAAAAAAAAATGTAATCTACATTTTCTGTGAAGATGTACCACCAGTTAACTTTTGACAGGATCAATTTGCATTTTAATCAGAGACCAAGTGTGGTTCTCAAGCACTATAACATGACCTTTTCTGTCATGGTTTTGGACCAGCCAGTATATTGGTTCCACTTAGGATATTACCAGTTTTATCTATGGGTAGTCATGCAGAAGTCATTTTTGCATTTGAAAACATGCCTGTGTCTATTGGATGAAAAGAAGGCTTGTGAAATTATGCTGAGCTGGCTGCCATTTCATAAAAAACAATCAGAGAATAAGTTCAAGATACTAGATTCTCCCTGCTTTAAGCAGGTGAATATTTCAGTGGTTTGGGTTAACAGTTGTAGGCTGCGAAGTTGAAAGAAGTAAAAAAATAAAAATTTGGTATAAGCTTGTTTTGACTAAAGTTATATTCCAGTTCCTCACTGTTTTGGGACATATACATGTTATTTGGTGATGACTCTGAGTCTGACAACCTAATACAGCCTCAAATTTCTACTAGTTCTAAAGAATTTCTTTGATCCCTCCTACCTTTAAAATACATGTAATTGCTTGTGATATCTATAACTCCAAATTATGCTGCCCAACACACCCATCAATTCCATTACTGTTACTTGAATTTATTTAGTTGAATTCTTAAACTGCATATTTGCACAGTAAAATTTGTTTTGCTTGTAATTGATCAACTGCATTGATCACTAAACATTTGGGTGGCGATTGATGGCTGCCCACTTGCCATTTTAAGGTCACTAAATCCTGCTATCCTATGATCTAATCCTAATATCCTGTTGATGCTTCCTGTATTTGAATTACATAGAGGAAGCAGGAAACTATTACTGGCTCTTAGAAACTCACCAGATATTAGGATGGCTTCCTTGAAGCTGTTTGGCTTCTTTGTGTTGCTTCAGTTTGTAAGCTCTGTTCTTCAAGTGATTGTTGGTGATAGCGGAAATGTTCTTTTGAGACTCTGAATGATTCTTCTCACCAAGGTGGCACTTTGGGGAGAGTGATAAGCGAGAGACTGTTGAAGGACAATCCACAGAGGATAGAGTGGAAACGTTCTGGTTGAGTGTTTTTGCAAGTTTCCACAATCTAGCATATCTACTCAATTTATTATTGTTTTTATTTCTTGGAATGACATGGCAACCACCTAAATATTATATTAATTTTCTTTTCCTGATTTTATTCCATGGTATATTATATTGTTTCAAGAGTATGGGATAGAAAAACTCGATAAAAAGAAAAATAACTCAGCTTATAAACAAGAGAAGTGGATTACTCAAAGTCATGTTTATGTATCTTGTCAAAGTTCACTTTTCATTAAAGATATTCATGATGAGCAGTTTTTTGAGATTAAGTGGTCTTGTAATTTTGAGGTTCTTAGCATTAATCAATCATTAGGCCTTTTTTTTTTTTTGATAGGAAACGACAAAGAAATATATTGATAGAATTAAGAAGTATAAAAGAAGGATGAGGAATCCTCTCACAAAAGCAAACTAAACAACAAGAATACAAAAACAAGAAGCTAAAAGGTAACAACAACAAACAAACTCTCTTAGCTAGACCACCCCATTGGAGCTACACATTGCTAGTCAATCTAGTTGCAGCACATTAAGGGGAATACCCTTAAAAACAATCATTAGGCTTTTAGGTAATTGATTCTTACCACTCAGTGAGAAACATATAAAAGGATAAGGAAACTAAAGGTGAGTAATTTTTAGCCTGTCTGTTGCATGTATCTATGTTATGTTTCGGAGTATTTGTTTCTTTTTCCTTTTCCTTATATATAGATATATATGTATATTATCCCTTATTCTGCTTCCAAATTTAAAAAGTTTAAATGTAAATTCCTATAGTTTAGAAATTTCAATTTTGCAGGAAAAAGTTACAAATGACTTACCAATGCCTCCATTATTCCAGTTCCTCTCTGTTTTGGCATTCAAAATATTTACATGCGAAGAGGTGAGTTGGGTATTTTGTAATTACTATTGTACCTTATGTAAGTTTTGTGAGACTTTAATTTGGAACTGGTTACGAATGTGCAGCTAGTGTTCTCTTTTCCTATCAATTCTGAGTGAGACTTTATTTTTATTTTTCTTGGTTGTTTCATAATATATCTGGCATTGAAAATAGCTTTCATTCACAGGTGGATGTTGCTATTATTGAGGTTGGTCTTGGGGGAAAGAGGGATTCAACAAATGTGGTATATATCTGCTCATAGTCACCTGCATTGATTGTTGAGTTAATCATTATCCAAGAAAAGCTTAAAAACATACAAAAATTCCGTTCTTCTCCTTGGCTTGTTTTTGAAACAATTCTAGAAAATTAAGTTGAGAATGAAGTCCATGGTAATGGAATTTGGTGATAAAACTGATGCAGATCAAAGAACCTGTTGTTTGTGGTATTACTTCTTTGGGGATGGATCACACTGAGACATTGGGTGAGTTATTTCTAGAAATATCGCCCTACTGAACAAATGTTCTCTAATTTGCTTACTATTGTATATCGGTGCTTGTATGTAATGCATTTGGTAGCTGGTCCTGAATTTGACTTTTCTCTCTCTCACACACACATATGTACACACATACACACACACGCGCACGCACGCAGACATACACACAATGGAAGTTGAATTCATGAGAAAATAAAGAGGGTTTTTACGTTTTGAGCTGGTGTATTTATGGTTTACCATAATGATATTCAGGAGATACCCTTGGAAAGATAGCTTCGCACAAAGCTGGAATTTTCAAGGTGTAGTGCTCTTATATATGCAATTTCAAGGAGAATGAATCTGCTTTCTTTAGTAATGAATAATTTTATTGCACTATTTTTCTTTTTATTATCTGAATTGGCAGTTTTCATTTTCAAGTGTTTACTGAACTGGGCTGATTTCTTCCCTGCTCCTGAAGCCTCAAATTCCTGCATTCACAGTACCCCAACTTTCTGAGGCAATGGATGTTCTTCAGCAGAGAGCCCATGAACTAGAGGTACCTCAGCCTCCTCGGTTCTATTGTCTATGATAATCATGATGTAAACATGTGATAAGGTTTATTTATTTTGGTCATTTTATTTTATTTTTTGTTTGGAGGGTCTTTTATGTGTGTGTATCTATGGGGTGGGGGTGGGGAGATGTGTTTGGGGTTTTGGTTTTGTGTCAATTTCACATGTTGATGAAATTAGTTTATTTCCTTGACATGATGCAGTAATCTTATCCATGGAAAAACACCATATCTTATGGATTGGATCCAAAGTAATATTTTAGCTAGTGACCAAATTGGATCATGATTTGAATGCAATCCTGATGAGGATGAATCTCTAAGATATACATCAAGAAAGGGCATTAGTATTAGATGCAATTGAAGTAGGATTAGCATTACTTGGAATTAAATTAGGATTAGTATTTGTTGAAGTTAAATTAGAAGTAGCCAATTAGGTTATAGGAGAATTAGTCATAATAAATTATTTGAATCCTAGTAGACTTTCGATTTCTTAGAGAAGCGTATAAATAAGGCTAATTGACATCAATTGATTAATGATTGATAATATTACGTTTTTTTATTGGATCTCTTCAACTCCACAATATTATATTTTTTATAAAGAAGGGTTGAAGTGAATTCTTTGAAGAGAAAATGGATTATGGGAGTGTGTGAGAAAAAAAAAAAAAAGACTTTTTTCTCTCCTCGTAAGTTAAGTAAAAAAGATGAGTTAAGTAAAAAAGATGAATTGAATACATTTCGTGGTTGTAAGAACCGTTTGAATCCATGCACACCCACATTAATAATTGACCTGATTCCAACATTGAATAAATCTATAGATAAGAATATTTGTCCTAGGATTAGTATTTGTTGAAGTTAAGTTAGAAGTAGCCAATTAGGTTATAGGAGAATTAGTCATAATAAATTATTTGAATCCTAGTAGACTTTCGATTTCTTAGAGAAGCGTATAAATAAGGCTAATTGACATCAATTGATTAATGATTGATAATATTACGTTTTTTTATTGGATCTCTTCAACTCCACAATATTATATTTTTTATAAAGAAGGGTTGAAGTGAATTCTTTGAAGAGAAAATGGATTATGGGAGTGTGTGAGAAAAAAAAAAAAAAAGACTTTTTTCTCTCCTCGTAAGTTAAGTAAAAAAGATGAATTGAATACATTTCGTGGTTGTAAGAACCGTTTGAATCCATGCACACCCACATTAATAATTGACCTGATTCCAACATTGAATAAATCTATAGATAAGAATATTTGTCCATCTGTAATGAAAATTACATTTATAGGAATATAAGCTAAAATATATCCTAACTGGGTCTTAGGATTGGATCAAATTGGAAAATAGAAAGAACTTTGTGGAAAATCGTTAGGTATGAATATGTTAGATACTTGTGACTCGACCAACATTTACATTTACATTTTCCCTCTATGTTTCATTTAATACAAGTTTGAACCTGAGTTTCACTAAAGTTAAATCCACTTTTATTCTCTCTTACTTTATTCCCATCCTTCTACTACTCTATTCCCATCCTTTTATTATTCTACACTATACTTCTGGGTCTTTCAACTAATTTAACCTTTCGAATAAGTATGAAGTATTAACATTCTTTTTGAATGAGAGTAGAGAAGACACTATATGAAACAAAAAAATATAAAAAAGAAGAGGAACATAATCTTTGAAATCATATAGTTACCTCATGGGTAGTTAGCTACACCCATGAATGATATAAATACAACTGTTGCTTTAGCTTTACTCACACCAGTGGCCTATTTCTATGTGGGTCTTATCAAAAAGCGATTAGGTTATTTCGGTGAATACATTAAATCGGCTCCAATCCTTTTATCCATTAACATTGGTCTAAAATTCTTGAAAAAATAGCTTTTTATGATTACATCAACAATAATTCGGCAAAAAAGGGGTATGAATGGCATAACAGTTACGATTGGATTAAAAAAACATAGACTTCAAGCAATTTGGAGAAGAAAAAATTACTTGAATAAATGGTAGAATTAAGACAATAGAGAAAAGCCAACTATCAGAATTGAACCGATGACTGTCACATTACAAATGCAATGTTCTAACCTTTGAGCTAAGTGGGCTCACCAAAAATGGTACATGCATAGAAATTCAATAGTGGAAAACTTTATCTCTTATTCCTTTACTTAAACCCTACAAAATATATATATATATATATATATATATATATATATATATATATATAGAGAGAGAGAGAGAGAGAGAGAGAGAGAGAGAGAGAGAAAGAGAGAGAAGATAAGAAGAAGAAGGGATAAACCTAAGGGTCACACTAAGGCCTTCTAAGTGTCTCACCTATAAGAAAATCAACGCAGTGTATGCAAAAAAACATAATATTATCAATTATTAATACTTTGGTTTATATCAATGAACCTTATTTATAGGTTTCTCTAATAAATTCAAAGTCTTCTAGGATTCTAATAACCTATTATGATTCTAATTCTTCTATAACCTAATTAGCTACTCTTAATTCAACTCCAACAAATACTAATCCTAGTTTAATTTGAAGTAATATTAATACTTCTTTAATGCAACTAATACTAACTCCCTTTCTTGATATCTTGGAGATTCATCCTCATCAATATTAACCACAATTTAGTGAATTCCTTTTAACATGCTGTTTTTGCCTGACTGAAATCAATTTGATTATGCATTTATGTATTCATATCAATTCTTTATGTGTATGATTGAATGAATAATTAGTAAATTCATTTTGCTTATGTATATTAGCATTCTAGTAAAATTTTTACTTCTAGAAAGACAATAAAATTGAAAAACTAATCCATGCAGAAGTGTTTTGAATCTTATCCAAATTCAATATATTATTTTTTTGCATCAAACATTGGATACCACCTACCTCCTATTTGAACCCACATCGACAGGCCCAGTCATTTCTCATGGGTATACATCCTCATACTATTCTAAACTGTTCAATTTGAGGTCAAAATCAGAAGCACACCAAATGACAATGTTATACATCCTTATACTATTTCCAACTGTTCAAATTGAATAGTAGAACTGATTACTTTTGAATGGTTGGTCTATATGTACATTTTATATATTCATTCTTGTACTGCAACATTTTCAGTATGTTCTACTCTTTCTCTCTCTCCGCATATTCACACAGACTAGCACACATATACTCACAACTGTTGGTAGCATTCTCAAATGATATGTTCTTATTCAATTGCAGGTTCCTTTAGAAGTAGCAGCACCACTTGATCATAAGAACTTGAAAGGCTTGAAGCTTAGTTTGTCTGGTGATCACCAGTTCATTAATGCTGGCCTTGCTGTTTCCCTCTGTAAATGTTGGCTTCAAAGTACAGGAAATTGGGAAAAACTATTAAAAAATGTTGGTTGAATTCCATTGCCCTTTACCATTCATTATGCTTTACATGGAAAACATGGAATAATGCATATCTGGTTTATAATTTCATAAAACCTTTTCCAGTTATTGTCATGAGAACTGCAGAATGTTTAGAGAGAGGGTGTTTGAAATCTTTGAAGTGGATGGCAGCTCAAAACCTTAATTTTATTAAAGCATGAAAGAGAATATTTTGGCAGGATTGGGCCATAGATCTGTATAGTTTTAAATATTTTGGGCATTGTAAAACATGCATTTTTGCCTTTTTGTATTGGAAAATTATTCCATCCAAAGAATTAGGAATATGTTTTAAGATTTTTCTTCATGAGTGTGCATTTAATTGTTTGCATACTTCTTCTAACTGCTCAATGTTTGGGAATAAAAAATCAGGCTAACCAGGAAGATGATTTGCTCGAGGCATTCCTCAGAGGTCTTTCAACTGCACGCCTTTCTGGAAGGGCTCAGACTGTATATGACACTCCTCTGAAGTCATACAATTTGTCAGAAGCTACTGAAAATTCCTTTGGAGATCTGATCTTTTACTTGGATGGAGCTCACAGTCCTGAAAGCATGGATGTTTGTGCCAGATGGTTCTCAAATGCTGTGAAAGAAAGGAGGAATTCACCATCATCTTCCTTTGTCAAGGTTGGAAATATGGTGAATGGTTACATTCATCACAAGAAGGAAGATACTGAGGAATCTAATAAAATATCAAAGCAGGTGACATTCATATCCGATAATGAGATGCAATGTCCTCTATGCAGATGCTTTAAGTGCTTCTAGACAGCTTATATTGATTTCATTATCTGGCTCCTTATAAAGCAGTTGACGGTTCTTGTTATTTGTAGCTAGTGTTATTGGTTTCCTAATATGACTCCTCATGAGTGTTCTTTTTCTTTTTTTAATATAAATTACTTGTAGATTCTTTTATTCAACTGCATGGAGGTGAGAGACCCACATATTCTGCTTCCACAGCTTGTGAGGACATGTGCTTCATCAGGTGCTGTTGCTTCACTTGGTCATATTATTATTTTCCCTTCACATGTGAAACCTCATGGCTGATAAATAACCATAATGCTCTGTTCCTTTCTACATTTCAAAAAAAGCTATACTCAACTGTTAGTAGTAATCTGCCATGTTAATCTTGTACTATCTTCTCTTATACTAAGTTACATCTTTGTTTAATGTGGTAAAATATGTCATTACTAGTAACCTAAATCCATGTCCTTTTTTATCCTAGTCAGCCATTACAAGCCTTCAAATTGATTGTATCACTCCATCTTAAAACTGATGTCACTGGTTTGCTTCCCTGAACAAGGGCAATTGATCTCAAATCAAGTCTTCTTTCCAATAAGTGCTCCATTTCTTTATTTGAACAAATTTCTTAAAAACATGTCGGAAAAGTTCACTTGAAAGTCAAACTCAAATGAAAAGACAATGGTATATGTGCTTCATACTGGACTAGGGCAGTAAAACAACTTGCTTCCATATTTTTTAAGCAGAGTTGGGGTAGAATTTTGGAGAAATATTACAGCTGACAGGATTCTAAGCTGTCAACTCATGGAGATAAAGTAGGTGATTTAATGAGGTGGCCTAGTTGACACTATTTTTTCAGCTGAAAATAATTGGGCAGGTTCTTGTTTTCCCTTTACTTCTTTCAAGAAAAGTTCTGCTTGTTTATATGAGACCTGACAAAGCATTAATGCATTCAGGTACTCATTTTTCGAAAGCCCTTTTTGTCCCAAGTATATCAACATACAACAAGGTTACTTCCGGTGATTCAATTGTTCCATTGGATCTTCCTGCCAGGGATTTGTCATGGCAATTCAACCTCCAGAGAATTTGGGAGAAGATAATCCATAACAAAGGTAAACTGCTCCATGGTTTTGCATTCTAAAAAAGTTAGTATTTTATTTCTCTTTTTCTTATCAGTCTCACTTTGTTTTTTTATCCTTCGTTTTGTTGTTGTGAGTGGTGCCATATTGTGAGAAACCAACAAAGGATTGTTTCATTAAATGCTTCTCTAATTGTTATTTAGCTGGTATAGTGGTTGGTGTTGAGCAATGTTTTAAAAACCGGACCGGACCGGCCGGTCCAACCGGTTCAACCGTCGACCGGTCACATTTCCGGTCCGGTCCTCTCTATTAAACCGTTAAACTATTGAACCGGTTACGAACCGCCTGAACCAGCGGTCGAACCGGTGAACCGGTAGAACCGGACGGTTCTAAACGAACCGAACAGTCCATATTGGCCCATCATTTTGCAAGCCCATTGTATAAAATATTAAAAGTTGTAGGCCAAAAACCTTACTGGGCCATGTCTTTGCATGACAAAGCCCACACCCAAACCATTTAAGTAGGCTCAGTCATGAGCCCACAAGGTGGATGCTGTAGCTTTCAACAAGGATGCCTTTTATAGGCATCCTTTGCACCCTTTTTTCTCTCACAAACCGATGTGGGATTGCAAACTATGAATGAAAAAAATTTAACAAATGCAACAAGAGGATTTGAAGCTGGGACCTTAGGTTCTGAAGTGCATTAGGACACCACTCGGCTACACTGATTTGTTATTTGATATACCAAACAAAACAATATATATTGGATTTTAATTTTTTTATAATATTAAATAAAAATAATATAATATTTTTAAAAATTATAAATTAGTTAAAATTTTCATTTTTAATATATTCACATTTAAATATTGTATAGATTTCATTTAATATGATTTAATTTGATAATATCAAATATATAAAATAATATTATTGATGTTTAATTTATTCATATATATTTTAAAATTTTTATAATTATTTTTAATTTTAATAATATATATAAATTATATATTTATGACGTCACCGGTTCGATAACGGTTCGACCGCCGGTCCGACCAGTGAACCGTGAACCGGTAACTTTTCCGGTTCGATCACCGGTCCGGTTCTAAAAACATTGGTGTTGAGCCTAATCTATTTGCAAGTGAAATTGCATCTAAATACTAAATGATTAAGATTCTTGGAAAACATTTTGTGGGGACAATATAAGGAAGTTTTAAGCAATTCCCCTATTGTGGTTTTCTGATTTTTTTCCGCAATGATGTTAGGAATAAATCGTGACATGTGACTGTTGTTTGAGGGGGAATCTATGAATGAGGTATTGGTGTCACTGGTAATAGGTAGTTCATTGTAAATCGATGTGTGAATCATCAGCTTCCTAATTGAGATAACACACACATACACACACACATATAGACACATAATTGACAAATTTTATCCACAAAAAAAAAAAAGGAAGAAGATGAAAGTAGAAATTAGAAAGCAAGGGGGAAAAAAAAAGAGCAAGAATAAAGTATAAAATTAGGAAACAGGGTTAATGATAAACTTGGGTTTTCTTAATAGAACATTTCAAAACACATGAAGGTGCTTTACTTCACTAATAATACATTTGACCTATCTTTTCTAATTTATTGATCATCCCTGGTTTGGGCCTCTAGTTTTATCCTATAAAGAATTGAATTAAAGCATACTACAACCTGATAAAGGAGAGAGAAGCTCTCATTTCATTTTTTTTAAAAGAAAGAAAGAAAGATATTTTAGTAGTGATTCACATATTTGGCCATTTTGGTTAAATCATAGCATCACTAATTAATATCAATGATTAGAGGACTGGGAAATCAGGGAGGATCACACCATGAAGACTTGAACTCTCATCTAAATTCTGAATTTGCATGGTGGTGAAAGTCACTCATGCATTTAACAATGTTGTGGTGATTGTGCTTAAGCTTCTGGATACTGATTAGACTTGCACTTTTTCCTGTTCACTTGCATGGGCAGATGTTGTGGTTGACGAGAGTTTCAAGATGGATAGCCCTAGGATTTTACCACCCTTTGAATTCCTTTATGAGAATGGCTCAAGTGGCAGTCCTTCAAGTAAATGTCTTTCTTCCAGTGCAGTTATGCCCTCACTGCCTTTGACAATAAGATGGTTAAGGGATTGTGTTAAAGAAAATCCCTCCTTAAGACTTCAGGTAAGGATGCCATGTCCATCTTCATTTAACTTAAAATAGATATTCATTGTTAAATGTGAATACCACTTGTATGCGGATGGCCTAATGACTTGGGATTGAGTTTTAAATCTCCTGTAGATGAGGCTGAGACAAACATATTGCAAAAAACCAATGTGCAAATTAGAGGATAGATAAATGGCATTTGATGCTTGATGAAAAAATTTCGGAGCATGAGGATTACTACTTAATCATCTCAGAGGAAGTGTCTTATTTTGCATTTTTCTAGATGTTATTTTTCTGGAAATAGGTTGTTCTGAGAGATCTTACAGAACAATATCAATATTAATATACTATCTTTGTGATCACAATAGCATTGCCTTAGAAAGTAGGGTTAAATTCATTCTTCCTGATTCCCTTTTTTTCTTTTGTTGAAAATTTGGGTTTTGAACTAAAGCTAACATGGAGATGATCTTTACAGGTTCTTGTCACCGGGTCATTGCATCTAGTAGGAGATGTACTAAAGCTATTAAGGAGGTGATAATTTAAAATTTGAATCTGGACGCTTAAAATTAATCATCCTAGAAAAAAATTCTTTGCTCATATTCTCTTGATAAACTTCATTCTCAATTTGGTTGAGAGCAGCCATGGTTCCTCATTCAATCTAGGCCTGGCTAATCTAAACATATTCTTTTATTGAACAAGGAAGGGGAATGTTCTATTTATAGAAGAACAATGAGTTTATTGTATTGTGTATAATTAGCCAACATTGAATTCTGAAGAGAAACTCATGCTATTTCTCCAGAACTTACATTTCCTGCAACATGGTTATGTGATACAACTCTTGGTTTAGACTTTTGCCTACTCTCCTGTGTAGAATAAAGCCATTTCAGGAAACCTTACCAACGCTGAAAAGATGGTATTTTCAGATGAAGCTTCTTCATCAGCTGGATTCCCTTTTGATTGGTTGATTAGTCTTAATTCAAATGTATTGTGTTGAAATGCAGTAGTACTCTCTGTTAGGTTAAGCTCCTTAACAGTGAATTCTTGGTTATGGCAGTTCATTTGTCCAATCTGATTTATTTGTAGTATGATGTGTTCCTTGCCTATACAGTGAAGAAGGGCATGTTCTTTTTGTTTTGGATGTTTCAATTTTTTCCTTTTTGTATGTAAACTGCATGTTTACATAAATAATGTCATGTCAGTATGGATTCTATATGAATTAATATTTTGCATTACCCTTTTTAATCATTTATATCTTGAAAAATAGGAAAGAAAAGAAAAGGAAAAAGTTTTACATGAAGACGGAATTAAATATTTTTATTGAAAGGTATAAATACTTTAAAAACTTTTCTCTCTTTTTTTTTCATGATTAAAACTTGTTTTTCCCAAATATGGTTTCTTGTAAAATGCTTCTTACTGTCTCCGTTTTGATTTGATGAGAGAAAAGTTTCTGAAGAGGGAATTGCCTTCAAAAAATTCTCTCTTAGAAAAAGGCCTTTTTATATAAAAATTACAAGGAGGTGAGAGACCCTCGTATTCTACTTCCACAGCTTGTGAGGGGATATGTGTTTCATCAGGTACTGCTGCTTGGAACTCCAGTCACTTGGTTGATCAAGTGCTTAAAGCGCTGTTCCTTTTTACAACTCAAAAATTGCCCTACCCAACTGTAAGAATCTGTGACACCAATCTTGTACCATTCTTCTTTTTTCATGGAATCCATGTCCTCTTTTTTGTTATCCTATTCAGTCATTACAAGGCCTTCAACCTGACCACGATGTCATTGGTTTCTTTTCCTGAAAAGGGGCAAATAATCTCAAACCAAGTCAACTTTCCAACTGCAAATAATTTGACAATATCATACCCTTGGTGCTTCTTTTTCCTTTACTTATTTCAAGAACAGTTCTACATGTTTATGAGACTTGACAAAGCACTCATGCATTTAGATACTTGATTTTAGAAAGCCCTTTCTGTTGCTTTGGTCCTTCCATCAGACCTTCCTGCCAAGGATTTGTCATGACAATTCAAGCTTCACAGAATTTGGGAGAAGATAGTCTGTGGTGATCAGGAGTGCATGGCAAGATTCATAAGAAATATCCAATGTAGAATGCCCTTTCCAGGATTTTTTTTTTCCTTTATCTTTTCATAATATACTACCCCGAGTTACTGTTTAAACTTGGAAAACAACTGCCATATGATACCGAGTTTAACACAAAATATACAAAAAAAATAGGATAAGATAACAGTATATGTTATGAATTTGATTAATAATGGGATAAAATATGTTATCTGATCTTCATTTTATATTTTTTTATATGTAATTTTGATTAATAATCATTTTCCATGTTTCTATAATTGTTTTTTATGATTCACAAGTCACAATCTTGAGGCACATCAGCCTTATTATACAATACATAAAATAAATATAATTGAATATATTAAAAAGTAATAAAATAAAATTTAAATTTAATTATATTTAATATTATTTAAATAATTATAAAATATATGTTATTTTATTTTATAACTTCACATTAAATTTAATTAATCACACCCACACACATAATTTTTTGTTGTTTGCTCTATTGAGAAAAGTTTTACATGAAGAAAGAATTAAATATTTTTATTTAAAGATTTGCTATTTTAAAATTTTTCATTATTTAGTAGAATATAGAATGAAAAGGCGGGGTGAGGCATTTCTTGAAGAAAAGCATGAAATTAGAGTAATGAAAATCCAAATTCCCGGAGGTGGAGATCCAAAAACATGATTTTAGGCTTTCAGAGCTTCATTAATCTTACACAGTTCGTATTCTCCGCTTTCAAATATCAACGACGCTTATATTCTCATTTTCTGCAAATTCCAAACCCTAAATCTGACGTTTTTTTGCTTGCAATCTAAAGTTTTTTCCCCCCGAAAAATGGTTTCTTGTTCAAGCGTAGTAAAGTACCCATGTCTTTACTTGCTTGAATCAACACTTTCCTGAAAACACTTCTCTTACTTTCACCGTTTGTTTTGACGAGGAGTAGTTTCGGATGGTGGAATTGCCTTCAAAATTTTCTACTAGAGCTAGTTTTTTTTTTTTTTCTTTTAGTTGAGACAAACAGAGGTTGAAGCCGCCATTTTTCTTGCAATCCACTTTTCTCAGGACAATTTTGCATGCGGAATGTTTCTCATCAACACAAACAGAGCCAATAGTTAAATTGACTGAGAATGTTGTAGTTTTGCAGTAACTCCTCTGAGTTTGAGAGCCAGAACGTTGGTTTATCTGAAAGCTAGAACAACAGGGTCTCAAAGACTCGTTTGCTACTCATCGGAGATCGAATCGTCATCAACTCTTACTAGCAAGAAAGTTAAGAAAGAGAGTAGTTCCATGAGTAGTAGGCCAAATACCAAAAAGGGTGTTATCGAGGTTGTTTAATGTCTCATTTACTATTACTATTGGCTTGATGTTCTTTACCATCTTCATGATTACTTGTTCATGCGTAGGAAAATGCATCCAGAACCCAATCGATTGAAATTCAGAGCATCAGGGATGATCCGGCTAAAGTCAAGGCAATGACGGTCCAAGAACTGACAACAACATTAAGGTAGTCTTTCTTTTATATTTAATGGGAAAGTTTCAGCTTCACAGCATGCCATTCATTATTAGGTTTTTTTATATTTAATATAGTTCCCTATTTTTAAGCAGTGCTTCTTTTAGGTTAAACGGGAAATCTAGGTTTGTTACATGTTCACTAATAGATTTTTCTTTATTGTTGTGGAAATGTTTATAATTAAGATGGGTCAATTTCCACTCACTACTTTACTCTCATTGGGAATGAAATAATGAATGCCAATTTATATTTATAGAAACATATCACATAGCCATATATGCTTTGAATGGTCTATGAATAACGATATGACAATTTTTTTTTTTTGTCTGAATGATATGAAATAATATATGGCCCTAAATAGAGTTGCATGGCAAAATAGGATTCTGTAACTGATCCCTTGTATCTGGAACACACCTTCATTGAAGTAAGTGGATTTTGTATGCCTTGTGAATTACAGCATTAATTGTGAGATATTTCTACTTCTATATAGTAATATTCTTTTTCGGGACTCTTTGCAATTGTAGAGGATGAAGTCAGTCAAGTGCATAGTGATAGACTGATAGTCAAATGAAGGGTAATTTGCAGCAGTATGTTATTATTTTGTGTCTATTAATAGTTTTGTTTTTTCAGGAGTGTTGGAGTCCCTGCCAAAGGCTGTAAACGAGATCTCGTGTTGGCATTGAAATCGTTCCTGGACAATAAAGCCTCTGGTATCTCATTCCACAAAGAAATCTAGGTTTTATGTCTTTGATGGTGCTTTATGATGCTATGTCTGGTTTCAGAGATGGTGGAACTCTAAAGTTCCCAAGTTTATCTTCTTTTCTCCATCTTCTTGGAAACCAAAAGATGCATATATGTTCCAAATTTTAAGAGTTTCTTTTATGCAGATGAAAGTTCTCAGGCAGAAGAACAGCTGGAATTAAATATTTTGTCCAAGAGGAAGGCCAAGAATTTATCTGTTGAAGACCATGAGCAAAATGTCAACATTGTTTCAGATGCTTCTGGGCTTAAACAGAGTAAGAGAAGGGCAAAACAGTCTCCTGTTGAGGCTAAAATTGAGGTCAATACTGAAATCATCAATGAAAAAGAGAAGCCATCAATCAAAAATAAGGAGGCTTCAGGTACTCTGAAACATTCATCTTTTTATCCCAATGATGCTCGTGTGTCAACTGTATTTGTTTCTGCAAGTGTTGACTTTGTCACACAGTCTCACACACTCCTCACAGAGTTCACCATAGAAATATGCTTATGTTGTTAACTTGAGTTCAATTGGTTTGACTAAGAGGATGACACAGTATTGTGGTTATTACGGCTAGGCAACAAGCTCTATCAGGGGGAGAGAAAAGCATCCTCAAGAAGTAGTATCAAACAGATTGCAGTTACTGAAAGAATTGATATATCTATGAACGAACCTGAACCATGGACTGTTCTTACCCACAAGAAGCCTCAAGAGGGCTGGATTCCATATAACCCCAGGACCATGAGGCCTCCTCCTCTTACAGGGGATGCCAAGTTTGTAAAACTAATGTCTTGGAATGTTAATGGGTTAAGAGGCTTGCTGAAATCGAAGGGCTTCTCTGCACTGAAACTGGCACAAAGAGAAGATTTTGATGTTTTGTCTCTGCAAGAGACCAAACTGCAGGCAAGCATTTTTAACCATATTGCATGATTTATTTTCCTAATTGGAACTTGAGTTGTTTGCTTTATTGTTGTTTAATTTAGTACTTTATTATAGCTTCAGAATGAAATTGGATTGAAAGTGGACAAGATAATTTTTCCATAATTGAAGTAAACTAGTTTGGTTTCATTTCAGGGAGCGTTGCAAGTTATGAAGGAATGAGATCGACAATTAAATTGTATGGTGGATTTATGAATGATGATATATTTAGTGATTGTTAATTTGATGAAAAGACATTCTTCATTATATATTTTTACTTTTTATTTATTTGCAATCTTCTGTTGTATTGTTTCTGGGTTTTTTTTTTTTTTTTGTTGATAAATAAAAACCAAATGCATTAAAAAATAAAAAAACGCCACAAGGATGCACCAAAGTAACACAGGGATATTGTTTCTGGCATAGTACATTAGTAGAGAAATGAACTTGTTATTTCTTGGTTGCTGAAGGTTATGTTCCATCAAGAATGATTGACCAGATCATTGTTGAAGTACCATCCCTATTTTTCATTATGTTTAAATCATAATTATCTCAACCTTGAGAAATTAGGAGACTTACCCTATTACCCTTGCTGCCTTCATGTATATTTTTTGAAACCTTTGCCTTTGTGAAGTGTCATTTTGGTTCTACATCTGGCTTTCTGCATCCTGAAGCCTGACTCACTATGGTTTCTCCTATAACCTTAAACCTTGAGAGAAAGCCTAAGCCAAGATCAAGATAAAGCTTGCATCCTCCAACTTCTTAGCTCAGTTAGAAAACATTTACAAAATATAAATGTTGTTCACCTAGGTCAATATATTTGAGCTATTTATGATTCTTTGTTTTGCAAGTAGTAATTTAGTGTCATATACTTGTTTGCCTATCATTACCTATTGGTCTTTTATAGCCGTTTCTTTTTAGTTTAAATACACCTTTTAATCCTGGAACAGGAGAAGGATGTGGAAGCAATCAAACAGAGTGTCATAGAGGGCTATGAGAATAGTTTTTGGACATGTAGTGTTTCCAAACTTGGATATTCTGGTACTGCAATTATTTCACGGGTATGTTCATTCTTTTTCTCTAGGAGAAAGTCTATTTTATGGATGAAGAATGGTTGTTAAGTTTGTGTTATTCCATTTGTGGAAATGCAGTTTAATCATCTCTCCAGTCTTCCTGAATTAGAAATCATTGTGGCTTTTATATCAAGATACTAAAAAGTGCAGCTATTTCTTATGTCATTAACCTAAGCTGATTCCTCTGTTCTGAGCACTTTGGACCCTCCTAGCTTCTAAGAATATGTATTAATAATTGCCCACACAATTCATATATTTGATCAACAGCTAAACTTGCTTATTTGATGAAAATGCCACCCTGAGCTTTCAGTAGCTAAGCTTCAAGTGGTTTTGAATGGCAAAAACTCTGGGCTGCACTTGCATAAAAAATTGTGTGGGAGGAGGGTATCAACATTACAATTTTGCATGTTAATGAATTATAGATTTGAGGATACTTCAGGAATATTTGGGATAACACACCAGTGACTGATTTATCAAGATCCTGAATTATGGGTTTAAATCTGGTAAGTTAGGCCCACAATCTCAAGTTGTCAATACATTATAATTTCTGTCCATGTTTTCTTCTTGCAACTATTTGTGTAGATGAAATGGAATTTGAATTGCACTTTCTATGTGTTATAAATTCCAGATCTCATATTGAAGCATGATTTAGATCTCTTAGGCTAATCTCTTAAACTTACATTTCTTATATTCTAACTGGTTTCTACCTGTGAGTTTTCAAGTTCACTTAGGGTGCATCTAGTTCACCAGCCCTAACTTAGGAATCTAAATTATATTTTGTGAAATGAATTCCTGGAATTTAGGATTTAAATTTCAAAATTCTTGTCAATGTTTATTTTCATTTTAGTGTTTGGTTATCTTGGGAACTACTTGGGAATTAATATAGATTTACATAATAAAACCCAAGTAATATTTGTAAAAAATGGATTTAATTATAAATAAGGAAAAACATGTAAATAAGTTGTCCATGTGCCTTTGTCTTCATTCCCTAGAAAAGGGGGTAAAAAGAAAATACCAAGTCTTCCATGGGTATGGTATTTTCTCAAATCTGAAGAAATATTGGAAGCAATTAAAACTTTTAAAGTTTCATGCAACTAAACATGGTAATCTTATACTTGGATATAAGATATCCATTCCCTAGTGAAGATACCTACGAATGAAATGCATCATTATTGTTAGCCTTATCTCTCCTAGACATCCCACTTGACCATCTCAACATTCTCATCTTGATTAGTTTTGTTTTATGCATAGTTCGTAGTTTACCCTGCTTTTTATTCTATGAACCATAGCAGGATTTGTGGCCTTTTTATAATTAAAAAAATAGTAAGTTCACTTGACTGTAACTTTACTTATCCCAAAAAAAAAAAAAAAAATTGACTGTAATTTTAAGACACAGGTGTATGCCTCAAGGCAAGGTGCAAAATGCAGAAGAAAAAAAAATTGAAGTGTAATAGTGATGTACAATTATTCTATGATGCATCACACACACTCTGCATTTATTATGCACTTTTAATGCAGGTAATGTCTCTTGTTATCATCTGAAGATTGAAAAAGAAAACAGCATACAGGCAGAGCAATGATAATGTCCCTAGGTGGGTGGGAAGTGTAGAGTAGGGTGGTAATGAAAACTAAGTTGAGGTTTGGGCAAGGCATAAGGAAGACACACTTTAGTCTTGTTTTTTTCAGGGGGTGCAAAGGTAGCGAAATCTACTTTTGCTGATTTCCATACTTCCAAACTATCATAATTTGCTGCCTGGTAATTAGATGCATTGGCATGCTTTTTTCCTTTTTGGTATCTGGTCTTTTAAGTTACTGATAAATCTCATCGCTTAATCTACCAGATAAAGCCACTTTCAGTCAGATATGGTCTAGGCATATCAGATCATGATAGTGAAGGACGGCTCCTGACAGCAGAGTTTGAATCTTTTTATTTGTTAAGTGGATATGTTCCTAATTCTGGAGATGGTTTGAAAAGACTGGTAATCAACCTTGCACATCTTGTATTATGCTATTTGTTCTTCAGAGAAATGTGTATATATATTGTTGCATTTTTTAAATTTATTTATTTTTTGTTTACAATAAAACATTCTTAGACTGATGGCTCCTTTTTATCCTAGTCATATAGGGTTACACAATGGGATTCAGCTCTTGGAAGTTATATGAAAGTGAGTGTTCTTTTGTTGGTTTTCTTATCAATTTGTATATTGTCTGTGGGGTGTTTCCCTTTGTATATCTTATTTTTTGTATTTCCCATGTTGGAGCATTTTCTTGGTGATTTGTTCTATTTATGTTTACAAGCTGCAGAATCGTTTGTTATCTATGTTGCATGTCTGCCCTAACCCCTTTAAAGAAGAAAGATCTCTCTAATTCTTTGTTAAAATTGTGATAACATTATTCTTAAATATTGTAGTCAATACTCAGTTCCTTTGGTTGGGTGCTAATGCTTATTTCTGCTTCCTGTGCTTCATACAGGAGCTCGAAAAGTCAAAACCTGTCATTTTGACTGGTGATCTAAACTGTGCTCATCAAGAGATAGACATTCATGATCCTGCTGTAAGTGACCAAGATTCTGATATAATAATTCTTCTATATTCTCTTTACAGTTTCCCGTCCAAGCATATCCTAAGCAATAAATTGGCTATCTGCTTGGATGTTGCAAGTTTTCTTGCTTTATGATCAGAACAGAGTTAAAAACAGTGTTCATTTTTGTAAATTTCTTGGAATTTATTTTCATCTTTGAGTTTGTGTTCACTTTTTCACCTTAATATTTTTATATTCTCTAAATTGTTCATCTATCCATAGGGAAATAGAAGAAGTGCTGGGTTTACTGACGAAGAAAGACAATCGTTGGAGAAGAATTTCTTATCAAAGGGTTTTGTGGATAGCTTTAGAAAACAACACCCTGGTGTTGTTGGCTATACTTACTGGGGTTATAGGAATGGCTGCCGCAAATCTAATAAAGGTATTCTACAATCTTTGTTGCTCTATTTTGTTTGTGATGTTGTTCCTGTATTGCTTGATAAACCAGATCGCATTTCTTAGGGCTGTTTTTAGTTTACAGAAGGTAGGGAATGGGAATAGAAAACCTTGGGTTATGAATTCTAGGAATTAATTTTCTAGGAACTAGTTATCCCCATTCTATTGTTGGGAAAAGTTGGGATTTGAGTACAAAACTGTTTTTAATCATCTATGGTTAGTTCGTACATGAATTAAGTTTTGATCAACTTTTAATTGAAAATTAATAATGTCTCGTTGGATCTAATACAATTTCAGTGTAATATTTTGTTTATCATCACACAACACTACATATATGCCTATTTTCATTATATCAGAAAATTAATTTTATATATATTCATTCTTAACTTTTGATTTTTGTCAAGATTGCATTTTCATTAATTAGCATATAACATAAAATGAACATTTTTCACAACACTGCCTAATGTTATCTGAAGGCATCTAAAATGGGATTAACACCGTTTGATATGTTGTTATTTCTGTGTTCCCTTATTCAGTCATGTTGAATTGTAAAAACAGGGTGGCGGCTGGACTACTTCCTTGTCTCAGAATCCATAGCTGACAAGGTTCATGACTCATACATCCTCCCTGACATTGGTGGAAGTGATCATTGTCCAATTGGCCTCGTTCTCAAGCTCTAGTTTTAGTTTTGCAAACAGCAGCTTGTCCAATTGCTGAGGCGATTTGGATTGGATATTTTGGTGATCAGCACAAAATCACACCTTGGGAACAGATTTTCATGGTGATGAGGGTAAAAACACAGAAGTCAGATTTTAATGGAAGACTCTTATTTACGGTTTTGGCATCAATTTTTAATTTTTCCCTGGAAATCATTGAAACTTGTGTATGGGAGAAATTAGGAGGAATTTTGTTGAAATTTACCTGGTCTCAAAGACCACAAGATTTAGCTATGGTAATAATCGCTGATCATATTTGGGACTGGCCTCTGTAGCCACTATTGTTTTTTGAGCCTTGCCATGTAGTGGAAGTTGTAAGGTTAGTAGGGTACTAGGGTGGAGGTTTTTGGTGGTTGTAGCAGTTTCTGTCACTTGTTTCCTTCTAAAAATGCAACCGTAAAGATGAAGTTTTGGGTCAAAATGGTCCATGTATTAAAAAAAAAATATTACATCTATCCACTTTTATGAAATTTATATTCAAACTAGCTTTTTTGATGTCACGTAGAGTCATGCTATAGAAATTTTTTTTTTTCAAAATTTTAATTAAAGCCCTAATTGACAATTGAGGTTTTATTTTTAAACTAAAATTTTAATTGTCAACTAAGATTTCATTTTTTTTTTTACTTTAAAATTTAATTAAAAACTATTAAATTATAATTTATCATTGAAATTAGAAATACATATTTAATAATAAATTATTTATATTTAAGTTTAAAAATCTAGTTTTATTTCAACAAATATAAATGGATAGATAGAAGATATTATAAATGAATATTTTATTTATTAATAATATTAAAATAATAAATTTATATAATATATAAATAAGATATATAATTGTATAATTTATTAATTTAATATATATAATTTGTTGTTTTTTTTTAAGATATTGGTTTATTTGTATTATGTCAAATTTATCCATAGGTTCTCTCCTTGTTGAGGCATATGAGGTTATATATGTATTTTTTTCACTATATAAATATTTAGTGTGTATTTTTTATGACTTTGATGAAACTAGTAAAAATTATATTTTGTAGTAGATTTTTTTTAACTAATTTTATTAAAAAATCTATATATAGAAATTTAAGAGTATACTATTATTTCAATAAGATAAATTTTTCATAATACAAATAAATTAATATCTTAAAAAATAACAAATTAAATATCTTAAAATAATAAATTATAAAATTTTATTATCTTATTTGTATGTCATATAATTGTATTATTTTAAGATTATTAATTTATTGATAAATAAAATATTCATTTATTGTATTATATTTATTTTATTGAAATAATACTATAATTTTAAGTTTAAATATAAATAATTTATTATTAAAGTATATATTTTTAATTTCAATAATAAGTTGTAATTAATAGTTTTAAATTAAATTTGAAAGTAAAAAAAAAAAAATATTAACTGAAACCTCAATTGGCAACTACAGCTTAAGAGTATACTATTATTTTTATAAAGATAAATTTGTCTTAATTCAAATAAATTAATATCTTAAAAATAATAAATTAAATATCTTAAATTAATGAATTATATAATTTTATATCTTATTTATATGTTATATAAATTTATTATTTTAAGATTATTAATTTATTAATAAATAAAATTTTTATTTATAATATTTTTTATTTATCGATTTATGTTTATTGAAGTAATACTATATTCTTAAGTTTAAATATAAATAATTTATTATTAAATCATAAATTTTTAATTTTAATAATAAATTAGAATTTAATAGTTTTTAATTAAATTTTAAAGTAAAAAAAATTAATTACCAATTGAGACTTTAATTAAAAAACGAAGCCTATTGAGGCTTCATTTTTTAACTAAAACCTTAATTGATAACTACAACTTTAGTTCAAAAACTGAAGTCTCAATTGACAATTGTGATTTTAGTTTAAAAATGAAATCTCAGTTATTAATTGAAGTTTTTATTAAAAAAATTTAAATATATTTCTATGGAATCACTCGTGGCACTCTTTTCGGCTATGTTTGGTTCCCGGAAAATACTAAGAAAAGGAAAAAAAATCATGTGGAAAATTATTTTCTTTAGTTTGGGTGAAATGGAAAATATGATGGAAAAAAAATATAAAGGAAAATATTAAAGAAAATATCATAATATTTTCCCTACTATTTTCCTTAAAAAATAATGAGGAAAATAAGAGAAAAAAAAGAAAGAAAAAGGTGGAGAAAATTTTATCGGACTGCTATCGTCTTCACCGGAAACAGCGCAGCACACTAGAGTTGGTCTCGCGATGCAGGAAGCATCGATGACAGCTTCCGCGGAGGGGTGGCCGAAGACGAAGGCCCTCTGCTCGGAGAGAAGACGATGACAGCGGCCTCAACACTGCACAAAAAGTAGAGCTCGCCGGCCTTCTTGAAGAGTCCTGTTCGACGCTCGGAGAAGGTGACCTCCAAGGACCTTTTCTTCTCGATTTTTTTTATTTTTATTTTCTGTCTTCTCATGCTCTGTTTGTTCGACGCTTGGAGAAGGTGACCTCCAAGGACCCTTTCTTCTCGATTTTTTTTATTTCTATCTTCTGTCTTCCCATGCTCTGTTTTTTCACCATATTTGTATTTGCTGAAGACATGCTCTGTTTTTTCACCTTGTGTTTGCCATAATTGAAGTCGACTTCAATGAATGTTTCTTGATGGCTTGATTGCTATTTTATATTGATAAAAAGCAATATTCAAAAAGATTTTCTAAATCTTAATTTAGAAATAAAATATTTCCATATACCCTAAAAATAAAAAGCTACTATATAAAATATAAAATTCAAAATTCAAAAAGATTCCCTAAATCTAAATTTTAAAATTAAATATGTAAAAATAAAAAGTTACTATTTTTTATTTTTAAAATAAAAAATATTTTATATTATATCTTTTTATTTTTACAAATTTAATTTTTAAATTTAGATTTAAAAAATCCTTTTTAATTTTGAATTTTATATTTTATATAGTAGCTTTTTATTTTTACATTATATGAACATATTTTATTTCTAAATTTTGATTTCGAAAATCCTTTTGAATTTTTTTAAGAGCTTTTTATTAGTTGTAAATGTTCCCTTGAAAATAAAAAATAATTATTACTTGTATATTTTATTTGTATTGCACGAGGAAAATTTTATACATAAATCTTATAATTAATAATAAAAAAAATAATAGTAGAGACTTTTTATTAGCAATGTTTCATGTCCAAAAATTCATTCTTTTCAATCGTATTTTTATTGGATTAATTTATTTTATTATTCAATAAATTAATAATCATTTAAAACAAATTATTGATTTTGTTTTCTTTCTATTTTTTTCTTGATTTTTTTTCGTGGTTAACCAAACAAAAGAAAATGAATTCTTTTTTTTTTTTTCCCTTAAATTTTCCATGGATAACCAAACAAGTGAAAAAATTTATATTCATTTCCTTAACTTTTCCTTTCTTTCTATTTTTCCTCCCAATTTTCTTTCTCTCGTATTTTCTGGGAACCAAACATAACCTTCATAAAATGATTTGATGTAATTTTATTTTTTTTTCTTTAATAGATGGGTCATTTTGACCCAAAACTCGTAAAGATGTCTTTAACTCTATGTTTGGTTCCCGGAAAGTACAAAGGAAAGAAAAAAAATGCTAAGGAAAATGATTTTCTCATGTTTGGTTGTCCTATGAAAAATATCAAAGAAAATCAAATATAATTAAAACTAATTAAAAACTTATATATTTTTAAATTATTTAATCTTTATATTGATGAGTTAAAATAAATAAAATGAGTTTGAAGTAATAAAAAAAAATAATTTATCAATTTTTAATCCATTTTTTTATTTTTCTTCACTTTTTCTTTCCTTCTTAAAACAGAGTGACAATTGTGCTCGTGACATGACGCTTGGCCGTGGTACCTTTCCTTCCGAGCAAAAGCTAGATAAACATGACATCACCTCTCAATCATCTCAACCACTACAGAATCATTCAAATATAAAAAAATTAAATTAAAAACTTTAGATTGCTATTTGACTATTTCCATGCCTCTTCATCACTTCCTTCCACTTTTTTAACATTTTCAAGGCAAAGAAGAAATTGTCCAATTTTAATTTTTTTTAGCAGAATTTAATGTTAAACAAATGAATTTAAAAAATGCCTATGTCAATACTTAGATCAATCTTAGTGTAATCAGGCATTGGATGATTCATTCATTGTGGTTTCTTTTTTACATTTTTACATAAATTTTTTCTAATAAGATTTCAAAGAAAAAAATCTTATGGAAGCTTGTCAATGATCAAATAATTACTAGTGGGAATATTTAAATAGGATCATTGCATGGGAATATTTAAATAGGATCATTGCATTTTACATCCGATTGGACCCAAAAATTAAACTTTGGTCCATATAACTTTACTAAATTAAACTTTGATTCATATAACTTAACTATTTAAATTAAATATTCAAAAGAAGTATGAAAATTGAGAAAAGAATATGAACTTTTTATCATTTTAGAAATGATTTTTATTGATCATGAATAAAGAGAGAGTATAAAAACATTAATTTAAATTTTATTCTTTTTGTAAATCTCAATAAAAATTTAATCTAATTTAGTGATTGGAAAAAAATTACACCATTTTTCAAAAAAAAAATAAAAAATTATTATTATTATTATTTTAAAATCAATCACCTTGAAAAATATATATTTTTAAAATAGTGTATATAAAAAATAATTAAAAATATGTCAAAATTATTTTTTTGAAATGATATTTTTTTAAATATATTTTTTTAAAAATTAGTTTTCTAAAAATAATAAATTTTCAGAATAATTATTAAAAAAAATGTTTAAGATAAAAAAGTTTGTTAAATATTATAGTAAAAAATAGTTTTGAATGGTATATTGGTCTCTTCACATTTTATATCATTCCCATTAATTATATAATTTATATGGATCAAATCTTAATTTTTGGGTCCAATTGAATTCAAAACATAATTATCCCTATTTAAATTACTTAGGGAGTAATTTAATGTAATTATTAGCAGAATAATTTAGCGTAATTACTATCCAGAGTTTGGTTGAATGTTGACCAATGAAAGTTAAAGACTTCTTCTCATTTTCTTTTAATATAGTTCAACTTTCTTTCATAATTGTCTTCCTCTTTTTAAATTTTACATTAAATACTCACTCTTTTCAAATATTTGAATTGGTTTTAGATTTCTAAGAACAGGGCCTTATTTATTTATTTATTTATTTTCTTTGCATAGGTGGCGAAATCTAATTGGTCGAGTGACGAAGACGGGAAGGATTGATTGGACGAGCCCAATTCGAAAAAAGGTACAAAGAAGCAGAGGGAAGGGGCTTCACGAAGAGTGTCCGCTCGAAGAATCAGAGGAACGCACCATGACTGTTCGGAAGAGAGCATCATCGGAAACAACCGCCGCGGCGGCCGCCCAACAACCCAAATCCCAAGAAACAACCACCGCCACGTCCGCAACCACAACCGATCCTCCAATCGCTCCGCCGAAATCAGGGACGATTTTGAAGCTGTCTCTCCTACTCATCATCCCATACGCCTACCTCATCTTGTTCCACTACAGAGTCGATGCAGACCTCAAGAGATCTATTCTTATCAACGCGGGTTTGAGCCTCGCCGGCTTCTTCGTTACTCGTACTATGATCCCTGTGGCTTCTAGTTACGTTATCAGGCGAAGTTTGTTTGGTTACGATATCAACAAGAAGGGCACTCCTCAAGGCTCTGTCAAAGTGTAAGTCTTTTTTTTTCTTTGCTATCCTATTCGAATGTGGGAAGTGTATATCTGTTGGATCATTAATTTTGTTTGTGGAGCCTTGAATTTAGGGTGACACTGTTTTGTTTTATTTTGAACTACGTGTGTGTTGTGCTATCAATTTGCATCTCCTTTCTTACCACTTCCTTATTTCGTTTATGTAAAACCGATGTTTATTCAAATTCATGAATTGAGTATGTACCAGATGCTGAATCGTATCTTAATTGTTCAATGTATGTGGTGACTGCTTTTATTTTATTCTACTTAAGAGTTGATATTTATTAAAATCCGTGTTAGATTCTAACTTTTTTTCTTCTTAACGCTCAATGCCTAGAGGTTTTCTTTCTCCTCTCTTTCTCTCTTTTTTTGTCAATTTTCCTTTTTTCAAATTCATGAACTGGGAATGTGGCTTAGTCCATGCTGTTTCTTTTTTTATTAATCGTGATTTCATTCAAATTAAATTGGGCATTTGTTAGACCGGGCGATCTTGTCATAGGCAAATGCCAAATTCCAAATAGAAGCTAAGAGCTTGATATGTATCTAATATTTGCCTCCTTTCTTTTTTATATCAATGCTTTATCTTGAATTACTGGTATTATTTCTGTCTTGCAGGCCTGAATCACTGGGTATTGTTGTTGGGATTGTCTTCTTGGTCTTGGCAATCTTATTTCAGTATTTTAATTTCACATCAGATTCAAATGTAAGTGTATTGTCTTATAAAATTTTCCAGCTCATGGTTTATTTTAATTGCTTTTCAGTTCAATTTTAGTTTTTAAAAGGTCAACCATGAATTTTCTGACTGTATTTCTACAGTTACTTTTTGTTGTAATTATTTATTCATTTGTTATTCTAGAACATCAACTGGCTCTTTATCAGCTAGATTGATCAGGAAGCTACTTTCTTAAAGCAAATGAAGGAATTATGTAGAGGGACAATAGGGGTATAAAATAAATGTTACCATGATTCAACATGTATATAAGTGGAGCTGTAATAGTGGATGCATGCTTACAAGCTTATCCAATGAAGGAAGACAATAAAAACTTTCAATGTACCTATAAGTTGCCTCAAACCTCATAATTTGCTTGATTTCTAATTTTCTAGTGTTTTTATTTTTGAGTGAAAGATCCATGTTAGACATGCTATGTTGCATATCACTTTGCCCTAAAGTAGTGAAGAACCATTAGACATTGAATACAATTCAGTTGTATTCCAATACCCTATTGTTTTGGAATACATGAATATGAACCTAGATACACAATTGCACCTGAAACTACCCAAGCCTCTGTAACATAGTTGGTGCCTTGGTGGTATCATACCTTAACAGTACAAAGGTAGGTGTGGTGACGTAAGCCACAATGTAACGAGCATAGTTCAAATGTCTTTAATAGCCTTATCATTTCATTTGCGATCAATTGGCATAGGGTCCACTTGTTGGTCCTGGCTGAAATCTTAAATATTATTAGTTCCCTCAGAGCATCTGTTGTGCCATAATGGGGCCAAAATCTCCAGGTTGAGAGTGGTCCATTTCTTCTAGTGAATCTTCAAATAGATAGAAAATTTATGTGGTTTGAACCATTTATTTACTGTCAAGCTTCTCTTTGGGCTTTTTGTTCTAAGGTTTTTAAGGGGATTCCCCTTAATGTGATACACCTTGATTGGTTAGCGGCGTGCAACTCCATTGGGTTGGCCTAACTTATAGCAGTTGTCTGTATCTACTTTGTATTTTCTCGCATTTGTTTCATTGTAGTTTTGTTTTTCTTTGGTGGGAGGATTCCTTATCATTCTCTTGTACTTTCCTTTTTATCAATATATGCCTTTGTCGTTTCCTATCAAAAAAAAAAAAAAAAAGTTTCATTTGAGTTGAGAAAGTATTATTTAGAGTTTGGCTCTATTATTTTTGTTTTGGACCATTGATGATAATGTAATTGGGAAACCCTTCTAGAGTTAGAGCAGCCAATCTTGGTTGTAAAAATAGATATTTTTGAGGCCATTGTTTATATGGTGTATAGGGTAGGTGGAAATTGCTAACCTCAGTAGACTTGAGTTTGAAAATAGCAGGGGTGGTCAGTTTTTCTGTCTCTTAGTCTTTGGGTGACTTGTACTCCTTGTATACATGGGTTGCGCCCTTATTTGGCTAGGCACTCAATGTATTCTACTTATTTTGTTTGCCTGTCCAAAAAGACAAAAAACAAAAACCAAAAAAGAAAAAGTGGGGGAAGGTGGTGGGGATGGTTTTGTGGTTTCAGAAACCCATGGATGAGGGCTCTTTTCATTCATGATCACTTCTTATCATTCCCTGAATTATTATTATTAGTATTTATGTATTTCTTTTCCATCTTGTATTTACCAATTTAAGTTAGCTAAGCCCTAGGTTAGTTAGGTCTGACTTTGAAGACATTTTCTTCTTTTAACTTTTAGAATTAAAATGTTGACTACTTCATTCATGCAGTGGCTTGTTGAGTACAATGCAGCCTTAGCATCCATCTGCTTCATGACCCTGCTTGGATTTGTAGATGATGTTCTTGATATTCCATGGAGAGTGTGAGTATTTGGTCATTTTCAAAGGTTTTCTGATTTCCTAGGGTCATATATCTTGCAGAGATATTTAATTTCCACTACATAGACTTTTGTAGTTGTGCTGAAATAGATCCTTATGTGACTGTAATTCTGAAAACAGGAAATTAATATTGCCATCATTTGCTGCTCTTCCCCTGTTGATGGCTTATGCTGGCCATACCACTATAATTATACCAAAGCCTCTCATCCCATACGTTGGGCTAGAAGTTTTGGATCTAGGTAAATGATTTCTAACTCTCTCAATTATTGTTACATAGAAATAACTTATTATAATGTAAATGTGGTGTTTTCTGTCTTTCCATTACTGTTAACATGGATACTTTAAACATGATTGCTGCATGATGGTTTTAAAGTAAGAATTTTTTTAGTTTTCCATTCCTGTAACTTCATGATAGTAGCCCCAGACTCTTATTTCATATGTTGAGTAAGATTCATTATCATTTTTTTTTAAAATAAGTTTACTAAAAAGTTGAAATTTTGTGGAATCATCCATCTAATTGGTGAATATACAAAACCTCTAAAAAACATAGTGAAAATATATAGATGTATGTCTATGTGTGTATTTATTAGACACCTTCATTGGAATTATTGAAACATAAGTGACTGAACCATCATGTGCTAGAACTATCATAGGCAGGGATATGAGATGCCCTTGGATATTCCTTTTTCATTTTGGACCATTCCTTGATTAGATAATAACTGATGGAATTTTTTTAAAAAAAATAGGATTATTCTATTTTGAAAATAAGACCCAGCCCTTATCCATAGAGTTGGTTCTTGAAATTTCAAGTTTTGAATCATCAAGCTTGTTAAACTTTTCTTGATCTCTGGGAGCTGGTTTATTGAGGTACTTTTTGCATGAATCGCTTTAACATCATATAACATAGCACACTAGATCCAATTTTTTTGTTTGGATGACTTTAATTATCGGCTGTCCTGGGTGAAGCCATTTAACACTGGGGGACTGACCGTGCACAGCTTGATGAATAATTACTACATTTGAACTGTTGGTTATTTTGATTATTGAGTTGTTTATCCTTTGGCGACTGCTTACAACTATACCTTGATGTGAACAGGATGGATATATAAATTATATATGGGACTTTTGGCTGTATTTTGCACGAACTCCATCAATATACATGCTGGTTTAAATGGCCTTGAAGTTGGGCAGACTGTTGTTATTGCATCTGCTGTAAGAATAAAGCCTTGTAGAACTGTTGGAATTTGAATTGGTTATGGAATCTGATGCATCATAGCAATTTACAGATTTTGATACATAATGCTATGCAAATTGGAGCATCCACAGACCCAGAGTATAAACAGGCACATGCATTCTCTATTTATCTTGTTCAACCACTACTAGCCACTTCCTTGGCTCTACTTAGTTACAACTGGTAAGTATACTGCAATCCTTTACTGATAGCTGTTTGGGGCTGATTCGTGGAGCCTTAGAACCACATATTAATGCTTGAGTGTGCTTTCCTCACAAAATTAAGTGTTTTGCAAATTTTAATAATTGCTTTTAAAAATCTTTACAATCACTTGAAGTGATTTTTGGACTAGCATTTAATAGGAGTTTCTTTTAGAAGTCTTTTTTTTTTGTTATGTAACACATTACTAAAACACTATTAAAACACTTTTTTTAGTTTATATCTAAACACCAACTGGTTCTTCATAAAAGTGCATTTGATAGAAGCACTATTGACAAAAGTGGCATAGGTTAGAAGAACTTTCATTAGAAGTACTTCCAAGAGAGTCCTAAGTTTCTTTAAAATTTGTTTCTCCTGCATAATCAAGTCTTGCTAACAGTTCATTTGTTGTATCTTGCATATTCCAGGTATCCTTCTTCAGTTTTTGTTGGAGACACTTACACGTATTTTGCTGGAATGACAATGGCTGTAGTTGGCATTTTAGGCCATTTTAGGTATGTTCTGTCATGTTTCTATTTTATGATTAGTTCAAGGTGTTAAGTGTAATACAGATGATCTGCCAGAGCTTGATTGGCAGCCTTAAGTAATAGGTTGCCAGATGAGCATAAATGTGTAGTATTTAAAACATTTCCATTTTTGAACATCTGTAGATTTACTTAACTAAAATGCTACAGTATCTTTTAGTTTTTTACGTGGCTACAAAATCCGAAGTTTGCTTTACCATGTAACATTGTTTTGCTTTCTTACCTTAGAGTCATGTGGTTCAAGATGGTTGGGCAAACTAAAATAGTTATGGCATCCATTTGTTTCCATGGAATTTTCTTCTCTTGAGAGAAACTCATTGTTTCAATTGGTTTCCCAAGTTTTATTTATCAAGAAATTACATGGAAGATATGTGCCAAATCTCACTTTACTATTTTGATCCCATCTGATCTTAATGCATAGAAACTCTTTTTGTTTAGGTTTCTACTGCCTCGACAATACAAGGGATCTATGCATACCATTTATTTGCATAAATTTGCTAGTTATTTATGTTTGTTAATTACCTACTAACTGATATACCTTTCATAAATGATGTTCCAGTGAAACCCTGCTGATTTTCTTTATTCCTCAAGTTTTAAACTTTCTATTATCACTCCCCCAGGTTTAATTTCTGTCTCCTTCTCTCTCAGTCTTCATAACTATGCCAGATGTATAAGGCTTTTAAATTTGGATTGTTTTTTTTTGCAGCTTTCTGGCTATGTGAAATGCCCACGGCATCGTCTGCCAAGGTAGCTTTATATGCAGTGTCATGCTTGAGGAATTCTTACTAGCATCTTCTGTGAAATTTTTCAATGATATTTTACATTTACTTTTTCAGGTTTGACCCGCAGACAGGGCTACTGACTGGAACAAATGATGGGACTGTTGTAAACCTATTTTTAAGACAATTTGGCAGGATGTCAGAAAAGTCACTTTGCATCCTACTTCTCGTTTTCCAGGTGATTGAATCATGTTTTTATGTAGTTTTTTCTTCAACCATACCATCATGTTATATTTATCATTGATGTAGTAATCTTATTGAGCCCAACTGTTAATAGATCCTTCTTGAAGGTCCACATGATACTTAAGAGAGAAAAAAATTAAATAGGATAAACCGATGATCATCTGACTATCTTTAGCCTAAATGTGGCAAGATTGAGGGTGAAGTTTGAGCTTGATATCTCCAAACTAGTTCAAGTCTGTCAACTTGATTGCAGTTGTGTTGTCGTCCAGTGATGATCCCAGACAATAGCAATATGCAGTATGCTTTAGTTACAAAAAGATGATGTATTTTGACGATCAAATTAGAGGGCACATAAGAAGTGGTCCCATTTTTTTCATTGGATCCAGATGGAGATTAAAGGTCTTGAGTGATGTATCTGGCAGAACAACTCAAAAGTAGTGTTGTTAATTTCTTCATGAAGTACCATTTGTAAAACAAATAAGAATCCCCTTCATAACATGATTTCTTCTTGATAGATGTAGAATCCATGGGGCAATTACTTAGAATAAGATTTTGTGCAACAGCCCTTCTTATCTAATAGAAAAGGGTTGCATGATCCTGAATTGATCTTATTCCCAAGCTTGTCTATGAAGAGTGGATTGTAGGCAGGAACTCTTTTTTTTTTTTTTTCCCTTTTATCCTTTTATTTATTTATTTTTTATTTTTTTATATAGACTATATCACTGAGTTGGTCTGAGTGGACCTTGATTAATGGGTCTGGTTGTGGCTGGTTGTTTTGTGACCAAACATATCAACAGTTCTCCCTCAGAGGAAAATTACTTGAGTTTTAAATCTTCAAATCAGCTGGTTTAAAATTATCTGGTGGATTGATAATCTCTTATTGGCCCCTTTGATGGGGGATCCCTACAACTTTCCTACCCAAAGTTCAAACCCAAGGCTCTTATGCATCATAATGCCCTTATATAGTTTATATCAGTCTATACCATTCATTTCAAGTTGGTTGGATCCGGATCCTCATCCATCAGTTTCAAAAGTATCTTTCTTACTTTCTTTATAGTTTTAAATAATTTCTTATGAAGCATTTTCCTCATAAAATATGCTTGTATATATACTGGCAATAATCAGATGTCCAAAGGCTAAATCTATGTATTTCTCAACAGGCTATTGGATGCTGCTTCTGCTTTGTGCTGAGGTGGTTCCTTGCTGGTTGGTACAAATGAGGCAGCAACATGGAAGAAAAATCTTCAGGTTATATTCAGTAACTTGCATGAACTTTTACTTATCATCCAGATGTTGTATATTTTTTCATGCTCCTGAAAGGGAATTCAACACTAGCAATACTGGAGTCAAATCTTTCAGTAGGAAGCGTGCATGGTTTGCAGTTGAGTCATGAGATTCCTATGGACCGATGCTGGTATGATGTGCCAAAAAAAAGAAAAGGCTCCTGCAGGTTTTCGTGTATTTTTCCTTGTATGAGAGGAAAAGTTAATTTATACATTCAAAAATTTTGGATAGTTTTTGACCACCAGACTTTGGTCAAATTTTTGCTTAACATATTACCAGCAACAATGTCCTAGTTTTCTGATAATTAATGGTGAAAGCTTTACTTTATGCATGATATGAATCATTAAAGATTTTGGAGACACCAAATGATGTGTCTTTTGAAGATTTTTAGATGAATGAATTGTACCTTTGGTTGTAGCATATTGATTCTTGCTTATCCCTCTTATGTCGATGACTATGTGGAAGGAAGCACACTGGGGAGTTCGGTCTAAACTTGAACCTAAAGTGGCCGTCTGTAACATTTGCATAAACCATGCATGTTTCTCTCGTCTCCATTTTTTTCTCTTTTATACGATTTTGCTGGTAGTTTCATTTTCCACTTAATGATCTGAATTAACTTACCTAAAAGTTCAAACTCCATATTTTTCTTCTTCCTCTGTCCAGTTTCATCCTGCCAAATTGTTTCCATAACCCGGAAATGAAGTGTGATCCAGCATCATAACCATTTCGCCAGGCCTCACCTAAAGATCTGATGGCTTCCCTATAACCCCCTTTTCGTGTTTTTAATCATTCACTAGAAGCCCCATTTAATTAGTGTTTTCTTGTCATTTTTTTGCTATGAAAAATTCACTCATTTTTTTTTTTTTTTTTTTGGATAACATGAATTCTGACGTTTTCATCAAGAAGAGAATCTATGTAAATAATAGAAACCATTAAAAAAAAAGTAAAAAACATGCAAATAACAGGCAAGAACTAAAATCCCCATAAGCACTTATCAAAATAATACCTGTAGCCAAAATCAACCTCAGATTAGCATCTCTTAAAAGTTGCACAAATTTTGTGTTGCTTGAAAGGTCATTTCACAAATTACCACTGCTAAATTTAGGATCTGTTTACTCCCTTTCAAATCAATTACAAGAAACCAGGTACAGGTGAACCAAACAGAACAAAAATGCATGCTTATGAGAGACTTGACACAGAAGGTACGGGAGGTCCCTATCACCTGTGGCAAAAATTGCTCTCACAGTAGACATGTAATTCCAAAGTCGAAAATTCTGTCTTGGGGAAACCACGTATGCTTCATGTCTCCTTGGTGGATATCTCAATTAAAATTGCATATATGAATGTTCACAGCCGAGTGAAAGGCCCCCACATATTTGAAGTTTCTTGAGAATGGTATTGGGAATTAAGTTAGTCTATATCCATAGCCTTCTCCTTTTCAATTTCTGCAGATGACCACAACTTAATTGTTCGATCATGTGACACAGTTGCAATACAATGTCCATCTGCCACAAATAACAACAGTAAAATTATCCACTTAATGCAGAAACTTCAACCCACAAAAAGAACAGCAAAAAGGAAAATGATGGATACTGCATTATTTAAGAGGTTTTGATCTAAAGAAATAATTAACTGATAATAGCATATTATTATATTACCCCATTTAATTCCTATATGAGACATGTATATATAATTATAGAAAGAATAGATGGTGTTCTAGCAAAATCATTCAATTAAATATAGCTTCTATGGAAACATAGGGTTACAAGACAAAAATCCCAAATAAGGTTCCAACCAAGGCAAAGCTTGTCTACAGGACTGTGCTATGAGTTCACTAAGTTAATCTCAATAAGTCATGTTACCACTTGAAACCATCAACAGAGTTTCTATAAAAAATACAGTAAAAGGGACATACCTATTGGGGTTCCGACACTAAAATATTTTCATTTTTTTATTTATCTGTCTTTATGTTTTTACATGTTTCTAGCCATGGTGTTTATTCTTTAATAGCCCCCCAAACACTAATGTTCATACTCTAAAAAAATGATCTCAAATTGAATTGCTTAATTTCAATTGTAGGTCTAAGCTTTGCTTCTCTAGAACTTAAAAAACTGACCTTCCGTTATATCCAAAGATGTAACTTTTGCTTCATGTCCAGATAATGTTTTAACAGGCTTAAAATCTCGGGCTGACCATACCTGATTCACAGAAATCCAAGATGAAACAAGCTAGCAAGGAACTAAGAAGTCAACAATAAAGAACAATATTTTAAAAGAAACAACCATGGCATTTAGAAAAGAATAATACCTTTGCTGTCATATCATACGAAGCAGTTACCAAAAAGTATCCTTCTTGAGGCTCAAATTTAACTTGTGAAACAAGGTTTGAGTGAGCTGGAATTACATACAAGGATTTCTTCTTTCTTAAATCCCAAATTCGACAAGTATTGTCTTCAGCACCAGTGGCTAAATGATAACCATTAGGGGAAAAACATATCCCCAGAACCTAAAAAAGAAACCACAAGTAAATTTAATTTGGTTTTAAAATATATATATATATATATATATATTTTGTTCTATCTTTTGAAAATCATGAATAACAAAGGAAAAGGCAGCCAGATAAATCGAGTCCTCACAGGCTTAACATGGCCTTCCAATGCAAGAATGCTTCTCCCAGACCGAAGGTCCCATACACGACCAAGTGCATCCAGTCCGCATGATGCTGCTAAAGATCCATCCCGGTGGAAAGATATCCCATATACACTCCTACTATGACCTTCTTGAAGAAGCAACTCCTCACCAGTCTCTACATCCCATAATCTCCAAGTCTTGTCAAAGCTAGCTGTGCCCAGGTATTTCCCTGATGGATGAAAGGCGATGCGGGCAAGACGGTCCAGATGGCCCTCAAATGTCTTCAGAAGAGACCCTTCAGAATTCCACAACCTTGCAGTTCGGTCAGCAGAGGCAGTTGCTAAATGGTTGAGTGCAGGAGAAAATGCAACATCAGTTGCACGTTCTGTATGTCCCTTTAGGGCAGAGACCTTATTTACTTGAGGCATGCTCCATATCTTAGCAACTCCGCTTAGAGCACTAGGGAAAAGCAAACCAAAAGAAGAAATCAGGTAATCCTCACCTCATTTGGCATTTGAGTAATCTTATTGAGCCTTGAGTTCCATTAATCACAGACAACATAGAAAGACCTAATGACCATGTTGCTAGCATTTTTCTGGGGAAATGCTAAGATCCAATTATCTAATCTTTTGATGATTTCTTAAAAACACAATGTTGTAATTATTAATATACCTCAAAAATTGTTTAACCAACAACAAGTACAGACTTCCAATTCACTAAATTTTCCATTTAGATCATAGAAGGGGCAAAAGGTCTACCCATGACTGCAACCTGCAAAGAATAAAGGCTTCTTGCATAACCAATGATAGTGGTGGAAAAAGTAAAGAGATGCTTTTAAAAAGAGCGAGAGGGAAAGAACAAGAGGAAGAGAATTAGCAAAAGGTATGAAAAATTGTGGATATAAATTATGCCTTCACAGCATAAGAGCATCTTAATACTCGGGCCACACCACCAAAGGTTAGATGTAATTGTGTTTGCCTGACAAAATAACTCATTACTCAGAAAATGATTTTTCACGTGTTCTGCTCCTAAAGATTTAAGTTAAGCACTCACACATAAAGGGCACAACATGAGAGAGAGAGAAAGAGAGAGAATACCAGGCGGCAAGCAGTTTTCCATCATGTGAGAAAGAACATCCAGAAAGTGGTCGATCATCTCCAATTTCACTGCAATCTAAGACCAAACTCCCAGCCTCTTTCAAAACCCAATCCATCTCTGCATCCAAATCTTCATCTGGATCATCCCTTTTCCTCCTTGCACGGTAAAGACGTGAAGCTGCTCTCTTAATCGAATACTTAGCAATCTCAACTCGAGCCTCTAAAAGAGATTTTGAACCTTCAGTATAGAATGGGTACTGAAGAGTTTCCTCTTCAACTTCTTCCATTGCAACAGGAGCTGCAGCCTCCTCCTCCTCATGAGCTTTCATCAGCTTCTCCAATTGCCCCTCGGCATCCAGTTTTGCCATAATCATCCTCAGCCGATCTCGTCTTTCCATCTCTCTTTCTCCAAAAAGGGTTATGGGTTCACCAAGCCGGCGAAGGCGAGTCCGTACAGCCATGTCATTAGTAGGCACTGCTAGAGCAGAAGCACGACGCTTCATCAAGAATTCCTGCTTTGCTTTTTCTTGCCGCTCTCTAAACTGTCTGCTCTCTTCTGAAATCTCATATTCTACAGCTGAACCTGAAGCTGCCTGGGCACGGCCTGAGTCATCACGATCAGAATCTGAATCACTGGCTCTCATCTCACCATTTTGTGGAAGGGGTGGCCTAAGGACAGGTGGACGCACAGGGAGAGGAGCCAATGGCCGGAGGATTGGGGCAGAAACTGAGGGTATGGGAGCAATAGGAGGCACAATTGGAGGGGGGACTAATGAAGGTATAATAGGTTGCATTGCTGGTAGTGGGGTAGGATCAATGGTTGAAACTGGAGTTTGATCATCAGTGACTGCCGCAGAAGGTTCTGCAAGTGAAACTGAAACAGGGTTTTCCTCGTCTACATCCATGCCTAACAAAGGAAAACTCAAAATTAATAAAAGCTTATCATAAATAATTCTAGAAAATAAATTGCCACCAAGACAAGTATAATGGTGCACCAGCAGTTCACAAACTTGAAAAAGGAATACAGCCAAATTATGATAAACATAAAAATTATCTCAAAATTTACTATCTGAAACCTCAGCACCATACCAGATCTCATATCATGAAATAAAACTGGATTTTTTTTTTTTGGATAGGTAAGTAAAGATTGTATTGTCAATGAAAGAAAAAGCATGAAGGTATACACGATGTATATATGCTTTTAAGTATGCAAATCATAAGGTAATTTTTTGAACAAATGGGAAGGTCTAGAAATTTTTTTTGAGGGGGAGTGAACCACTCTTATCAACCATACTAGTATCTAAATAAGAAACATTTACGGGTTTATCATATGACCAATATATTTGTGTGCAATAACATCATAGAAGGTAATCATGTCATTTTGAAGAAATTTTATTATTCTTTTATAAGGACAATGCCAATATCCTTTCCCCAATAACCATCAAACAATTAAAGCATTAAAGCAAGCTTTTTTCAAATCCACTTAAACCCAACAAAATATTCCGTAGGAAGTAGTTGTGATTTTGTGGTTTTCACATAAAAAGAGACAATAACACCACAATGAAACTTACCTTGCGAAGAAAATTCAAATTCTGTTTCTCAAACCAATCCAATAATAGCTAAGAAAAGGTAATGGCTTAAATAGGAGTTTTTGGGTTCTAAAGAAAGTGTCACTAAGAAAATATAAATGCAAAATTCAACATAAAAAAAAAAAAAAAAAAGGAAAGAAGAAAAAAGAAATTAAAGAGATATTAACAAACCTAAACACCATCTCAATATGTACCAAACCTAAAGCTTAAGGCTATATTTGGTTCCCGGAAATTTCAAGGAAAATACAAGAGAAAGAAAATAGAGATGAAAAGAAGAAAGAAAGAAAGAGTAAAGTAAAATAAAAAATAGATTTAAATAAATTATTTTTATATACTACTTCAACCTCATTTAACTTATTTTACTTCTATATAAATTTTAAATAATTTGAAAATGCATAAGTTTCTAATTAATTTTAATTATATTTGATTTTCTTTTATATTTTCTATTGTGAAACCGAACATGAGAAAATCATTTTTCTTTTAACATTTTTTTTTCATTCCTTAGTGTTTTCCTAGAACCAAATATAGCAAAAATTTCTGCAAAAATTCTAGTTATGGTTGGAAAAACCAAAACCAAATAATCCAGCCTTTGGATAATGATAAAAAAAGAAAAAAGAAAAAAGAAAAAAAAAAGGACTAAGAAAACAAACTATATCCAAACAATAATAAAGACACAAGGTATAATTGAACACTAAGCCAAAAAGAAAAAAAGAAAAAAAAAATCCAACCTGTATCAGCCCTATAACTCCTGCAGAAGATTCCTCCTTAAAGAAGGCTGCTGCTTCAGATCTTAATTCAAGCCACTCAAAATTACGGGCACACCCACTCGCACTGAAATGCTGAGATACAAAGAACTAAAATAAGAATAATAATTAAACTACCAAACTGATACAAGAAATAAAAAATGAAGAAAAAAGGCAAAATTTTTCTGTCCTCCCATAGCACTTTTGTTTCTTCTCACAGCAGTGAGAAGCAAAAAAGGAGGTGAAAAAAAAAAAAGAATATGTCCGATATTCAATTGTAGAGGAAACCAGTGGATGAGCAAAAAGAAAATGTTCCTTTGCTTGCTTAGAAATGCAGAAAGCTAAATTCCCAATCCTAAAATTTTCATCAGATTGCACTTATTCCCCATCGTCACAATTTCCACTATTTTGCAATCCAGTTCTCTGCAAATACAGCATGTCTGATGTCACTTGCAACTTTTAAAACCAAAAGACACTCAGCTCATCCAAACAACCACCTGGCTTGTTCATGAGTTGTGTTTTCATTTTTTAAAACTACAAACAGCAAAAAGCATAAGACTCAAAAATTTTATTTCCTACCCTTTCCTTTCCCTCTGTTTTCTCAGAAGCCCAATCAACCAAATAATGGCAACAAAAGTTATAAATAAACAGTGAATTAGATATCACAAACGAAACACCAGCTAAATCAGCAACCAAGTAAGATAAGCAATCAACACCATAGTTACTTGACAGGGAAAATTCTCTCTAGAAAAATAATAATAATAAATTTCAGGCGAAAATACATATAGTTGTCCTGAACCTAACTGAAAGGACCAACATATGCTTCTCCCAAGCTCGATGGTAACTTATAAATGAAGATAAATATAAGCTTGAAGAAAGAAATTCCTGGGGAGTTTCCTGGGATTAATTTTCCCAGAACAGAGTGGCAAAACAGAATTAAAATTAGTCAGACCCGTTTCAAATCAAATTCAAATTTTTATGAACCCAAAGAGCCGGAGTGGAAAAGGCTCACACAAAGTGCAAATGATATCGAGTATGGTTTCTTTCAAGACAACTCATCAAACGGGGGGTATGCAGAAAAAAAAGAAAAAGAAAGGGGGCAACAGGTTACCAAATGAAATTGCTGGCTAGTTTTTCCCCGTTAAGTCTCTGATTGGTTGGCGAGAAACTATAGTAAAAAATAAGCAAAATAAATATGAAATTGACACTTCTTGGCACTGTTTGGTTTGTGTTTTGGGAGTGATTCTCTTGCTTTTATGAGGTTAAACCAATGCATTTTTGTTTTCTTGCAAAAGCGAATAATTAACACCGAAACCAAACAACAACTACACAAAACTCACCTAAAAAGAGCTCGAAACTTTTATCCGCTAACGTTTGCTTCTGGTTTCTCAGCAACCAAACACGGTATAACCTGACCCCCTTCACACGCTCACATCTAATCCGTAAAACCCTAATCTCACAGACTTGTCAAAATGAAAAAATAAAAATAAATAAAAATACTAATAATAATATAGAGTTAATGCGAAAATGAAAGAAGAAGAGGGGCACAGTTGCGCAGCAGTTACCGGCGATCGCCGTTCACCAAGATGGGTAGTAGCAGCTTCTGCTTTCCCTGCTCTTCTCCTCCGCGATTTCCACTTCTGAATTTGGGCTCCATCAGACTTCATGGGCATAATGGGCTTACTAAAGGAGGCCCATGGCTCTCGGGCTTCAAAAGGACCTTTGCATAGGGCCCATCTGTGCATAAGATCACATCTCACAAACAATTCACCCACACTACTCCAACCTAATATCCTTTTTATAAGTTTAGGTTGAGTATAATGCATTTGTATCAAATTCACATCAACTTGTGTAACTTGTCGAATAAATAGGCAATTTTTTAGTGAATTCACATGACACAAATTCGTATCAACTCACGTAATTTTATTTAATAAATAAGTTATTTTTTAAGTAAACCTACATAACACAAACCCGAATGGACCTATTTTATAATCTTGTTGATTAATCTAATTATAATTTTAAACCATATAATGCATATTTAATTTGCTTTTAATTTGTTTTTAAATAACTTAATTTAGTCATAAATATATTTGGTTAAAACATAAATCATATAATTTTATACCAAATTAATTCATACTAATTACTAACATGAGAATTGAATTATTAAATAGGTTAGATATGTTACACAATGCATCACTTGTTTAATAATTATATAATATATAGGTTTATTTTTTGATACGATTATTATTAGTGCCGGATTTGGGTTAAGCTATGTAATAGAATGTTTAAGTTTTGACACAAATACAAACAAGATCCATTAATAGAATGCTGCCTTATATGAGATTGAGGGCATATTTCAAAACTTTTATTGAAAATGATTTTTTTTTTCTTGGAATTTTTAAAAGCTTATAATCTTTTTTAAATGAAGTAATGAGAATATATTCTTAAAATATGTTTTTAAAAAAAAAATAGATTTGACATGTTTCTAAGCGTTTTTAATAAAATATGTTGAGAAATAATTGAAAATATGAAAAATATTTAACAAATTCTACATTATATATAGATACATAATATCTTTATAGAGAATAAATAAAAAAACAGTGTTTTCATTTTTAAGTTTGGTTTTTTTTTTGGTGAAAATAATTGAAATCTATTATTAACAACTTTTCTTAAAAACTATTTTTGAAAGTTGTCACACATCCTTGATTTTCAAATTGAATAATCCTGACCCCAATTTGGAAAATTTAGCAGGGTTTTAATGATCCTAAAAATATGATTGGCTCCTCCTTGTGAATGTAAAGCGAAATGCAATGTAGAAGAGTTGTAGAAGCAATAGTTGGAAAACATAAAGGGCACCAAATGTTTGGGGCAATTTTGGGAGTGGCATCATGGTCTTGGTTGTGATGGTGGTGAAGTAGGAGATGTAATAGGAAGTTACGAACATGCGTGGTTGTGGTGGGGTTATTGTGTCCGGATGTCCATCGAGTATTAATGGGGTTTGGGGCTATGATCTTCGGCAGGGGCTTGTCTAATTGTGGGACGCAGTCCCTGACTTCCCACCCATGCAGTCCACCAATGCCCTGCCCTCTGCTTGGTTTGTTTTGTTTTGGGAGTCAAACACCCTCTCAATTGCATTACATAGCACTGCACTGCTCTGCTTCCTCGCTTGCAAGAGGTCCAATCATGGGGAATATCAGATCCCAGCACCTGCTCATCATTAGTTTCTGTTTTTTCTTTTTTCTTTTTTGGCATTAGGAGCTTTTGTCTCCTTCTCCAAATGAAACTCAACTAAGAAACAATGCCCCGGTTTTGCTGTAAAAGTTTTACACAATGGAAATGGGTCATAAAGGTTGAATAATAGAGAGACTTTGTTCCAAGAGCATCACAAAGAAACTAAGTGCGCAGATTATGACAACTATTAGCCCCAGGGATTTCACTTTTCAGGTAGGTCATACATATCAGCATTCACTCCCATCAACTGGTGGGATGGCTCTAATTGGCAACCATAATAAGCCTTTTCCCTTTTCCTCCTTTCATAAGGCAAAGCTGGGTTGAAGGACAAGGCACCCACCCAGATTCCAGACGTCTTTCAGTCTGTTCCCTGAGTGACATACAAGAGAGTTCAGACCACTACTATTCTGAGACAAAAATTAAATTGTATAGGCACTAAAATAGAAAAGAATTAACATATTAATGCATTATTGGGCAATCTCTGGTTTATCAGAATACAAGAAGACTCTCACTCAAAGCCAACAAGAAGATTGCTGACTCATCATTGACATTCCTTTATAAACATATACAAGTACCAAGGATGACCACCAAAGACACCATGTACTAACAAGGCGCCCTATTCCCAAATCCCAATTGGGGAACACAAAGTTCCAAATCACTTTACAGAATATCTTCTGAAGCAGCTACAAAAATGCAACACCAAATGAACAATCATCACTGTGTTGCCCGCGTTGGACATGACTCACTATGTTGGCTGAGTCGGTGTTATGTACTGTGCACTCTCTGACACATAAGCAAAAAACAAAAAAATTAAATGAAATATAGAGCACTTCTTTATTTAGTTCGAAGTCACAAGTCTTCTATGAAACAGGCTTCTTCCAGCTCCAAGAATTTCCTGCTTTGCCTGATCCATGGTGACTCACTGGACCGCAATGATGTATGGTGTTCCTTGGCTGCGAAGCAGCCTTCTTATCCAAAAATGACCCTTCATCAAACAAAAAATTTGCTCTCTTCCTCCCTCCACTCCTCCATCCACGATCTGCCTGATACTCATTATCATGAAACCTTGAGGATCGATACCTTGACATATAACCTACCTCCTCCCCCCTGCTATTCCCGTTCCCTGTTCCCCAAACTCCACCAGCTCTTCTATCTTTCAGATTCTCCAAATCGTTATACTTATTCTCATACTGGTTCCAACCTGATGAATTATTCCATCCATCTTTCCATATAGGTACTTCCATGGCCCCATAATAGTCCCCCCATCCTGTTGCTTCCACAGGCTGGTGGTCCCAGTCTCCCCATCCTGTTGCTTTCACAGGCTCATTAGAATTTCCCCATCCTGTTGCTTTCACAGGCTCATTAGTATTTCCCCATCCCGTTGCTTCCACAGGCTCCCCACAATCTCCCCATCCTGTTGCTTCCACAGGCTCCTCAGAATCTCCCCAGCCTGTTGCTTTTACAGCTCCCTTATTCTGAGTACAACTAAGTTCCCAAGGATTATCCACATTTTGATTATGATGCCATAATCCAGGACCTGAAGGAATATCAGCTGCTTTCCCAATATCCTCTTCAGCATCCCCCCATCCAGTGCATGAAAATGATTGATTTAGTAGGAGGAGAGAATTACCAAGACTTGAAACCTTTTCACTTTTAACACAATCATCAGGATCCACAGGTTCCCGCTCCAAGTCCAATATCATCTCAGGATCAATGCTACAGTTCCAATCAATTTCATCAATATAAATATCCGGATCAGGCAATGATATGTCACAGGGGAGACCATTAATCTGTGCCCAAAATCGGTTTTTTGCATTGTGGAATGCCTCTTCACCTGCAGAGTCATTCCACTGCAGCACATTATCATAGAGGTATATGAATCTCTTGTTTTCCAAGAGCCTTTGCCAAGAAAATGATCCAACGGAACTGCAGAATTTCTTCTCCCATGAAGGTACAGTGGGCTGCCAATTGCCTGTGAAACAAAGCAGAGGTAAAGTGTCAGATTAATTACTAGAACAAAACCCACTTATCATATTTGGACCAGAAGCATAATATTTTCCAAAGGGGGAAAATAAAGTATAATTGCTAGAAAGGGGAGCAGAATATATGCAATTAGAAACAGGAATGGGAAATAAATTCTAAAAGGGAGTTGCTTAATGTAGAACTGAAAATGCTCAAACTTGTCAGAGGAACCCATAGAAAGCATAAAGAGGAAGAGAGTGGAACAGGTAAGCAAAACAACTATGAAGCAACTCCACAAGTCAGAAATTTGAATTTCTCCAACACTCATCATTTTTCCACTGCATTAAGTATGTCATTAACCCATTTCCAAAGTCCACTTCTCGCCATTTTTTGGTGAGATATTTGTTACTCGAATCTTCCCTTTATTTACTCGAATGTTTCCAAAATTCTCCACTTTTCCAGAGTCACATCCACCATATTTTTTTTGGGTGTTTTCGACATCCGTTACATGAATGTTTTCAAAATTCTCCACATTTTTAAAGTCCGCATCCAACGTCTCTTGGGTGTTTTCAACATCCGTTAGTCGAATGTCTCCCTTACCCTGAATATTTCCCAATTATGGAACTTGCAACAGATCATTTGAACAGAAAAGCCAAAAAGTATAACAGAACTAACGACTTTCCAGAGTTTCCCAGCAGCCATGCAAAAGTTTACAAATTTCCATGACTAACACAATTAGGACCTCTAATATTTAGAACAACAATAAAATATGAACTACCTTCAATTCCCTAATTATCACTCATCAAACAAAAGCATTAAAGAGAACAAAGTAAACCTACCACAAACCCTGAACAGCTATAAGAGAAGTCACTGTATCTTACTTAAAATAACTAAATCATTGAAGGAATCCAACCTTTTTAATGCTCTAGAAAAGAAAGTGAACAAATTAAAAGGTGCGAAACCCTAGTCAGTAGAGATCAATGAGAACGTAACAGAAACCATCGACTACAAATATATTCAATTTGATCACAAATGCAATCATAAACAGACTTAAAACCCTAATATAAAAAATCCCAATCTGAAACAGTGTGAAAAAAACCGCTCTCACAATCAAGCAGAAACTTCAACTTTAAATAAACAAAACCCTAAACTTCATAGCAACCGCCTTAAACACAATAATCAAGAACAAGCGTCAAAAAAGTCAGAGAACAAACCCACCTATATAACAAAAACCCATTGAGGAGAAACTGAACATGAGGAATTTTACAGACCATTACTCAACTAAGAGGATTCTTCGTTTTTCTATCTAAGGCAACAAAACTAAAGAAAACGCATTCGAAAATTCAAGACTTAAACAATTAAAAAGAAGAGTTTTCAAAATCGGAAAGAACCCATTAGCTGAGACCAAAATCCCATCAAAAGACGCCATCACCGCAAAAAAACCAACGAAGAATTACTCATACAAAAGATTGAAAAACGATCAAAGGAAAAAAACCACCAGAAACCACACAAAACACGCACCCAGCGGAGGCTTCCTGTTGAGTGATCTCGTCTTCTGAGATTCTTGATGATGGTAATCACCTTGTCGTCTCCGACCACCCATTCTCAGAACCCAAAGCCAGCCAACACCAAAAAGGCCTGGTTCCAGGACAAGAAGAGATCGGTGTCAGACAAACTGCGTTTTCCGCACAGAAACAAAGCTAAAATAACAAATAAACAAAACTGAAAGAAGAAGAAAAAGAAATACCAGGAATCGCAGAGAATAGGAGATGGGGCCTGACAGAGATTTGATCAGAGTTCCAAAAATGGTTTGATTGATCCGAAAAAAGTTGTTGCGTATTGAAACGAGTTTGGAGCGAATTGCGAATGGGAAGGCCTCAGAGGTTGTCTCGATATCACTCTGATGCGCCCATTGGCATTGTATTTATAGCCCCTGTCTTTCATGTAATTTGGAAACTATATTTGGTTTCCTTCTCTGATTACGAATTTACGACTGAGTCACGTGTAATTGACACGGTTAGTTTCCCACTCTCTTTCCCTCCCCGTGTACTTCACGCTCGCGGTCGCTGCACACGTGGAGGCTGCTGGTGCATCCGTTACTATTTCTTTGCCATCTTTCTCTTTTAAGTACGTCGTTTATTTTGGGAAAGATAAAATTGATGATATATTTGGGTTAATTGTATACGAATATCTTTAAGAATGAAATTTTACGCAATCTTTCCCTTCCTTTACAAATAAGGGATTGCATTTTCATTGGATAAAAATCCCGACTTCTATTCTAATTCAAACTCTATTTCCTACTTTAATTTAAACAAATAACAAATTCTAGCTTAATTTAAATTCTATATTCTACTTTAATTACAATTAATAATAGTTTTCTACCTATAATTTAAAATCTATATCATATTTTAATTCAGATTAACAATAAGCAGATAAATAAAAAGATAAACATTAACTTTCTCTAATCTTTTTAATTAAATAATTATAATTTTTTTATTTTCGATAAGAAAATATTTAACAAATAAATCATTGAGCCTCAAGCCAAAAATGATTTCATCTATTTAGGTCAATTAAGGAAAATAATAAAAGATGACAAAAAATAGGAGGATAGCAAAGCATATAATGAAAATAATAAAGACGATATACAAAATTAGAATGACATGAAAATAATAAAAATGATGCACAAAATTATAAAAGGAAATGTCTAAAAATTAAACACATAATAATAATAAAAATATTTCTTTAAATTTAAAATAATTAAATATTAATAATATTTAATTCTATAAAAGTTATATTTATTTTCATATAATTATGTATGAATTTCTAAAAATAAATAATAAAACAAATTATACTATCATATCAACTGAGGAAACTAGTATAGGTCTAGAGGGGTATTAAATTCCCATTAAAGTTATATATAAAAAAAAAACTTAATAATTGAACCAAATTTACTTTTTTATGTGACATTGCCCTCCTTCCAAATAAAATTGGAGTAGTATATACTTTTAAAATATCTACAGATCATACCAACATCAAATTCTTATGGAATAAAGCGACAATATATGCCTATTAAGAGATGGTGGAAAAATATTCTAAATAAAAATGTGTCTTGATGAACTTTGATGTGATGGAGTGTCGACACGCGCTTATGAGACGAGTTGTGGCGCGAGTGGCTGAGTGTTATGTTGAATGCGGTTTTTGGCGAGTCGGTGACCGAACTGGACTAAAAAGAATTCATAAATTGACGAAAATACCCTTGTCGAACTAGTTTCAGAAATTTCAAACTCACCTACTGCGAATTGAGAGAGGTTACGCCTCGTGGGTCAAATTTTAAGTTTTAAAATGTGGGTCAAATTTCTTTGAATGACGATTTCACCCTCACACGTTATTTCAATATTACCATACGAGCACCTATAGACTATCGTAGAGCAGCAATTTTATTGGTCCGAGGGTACTTTGGGAATTCATGGTTTCATGATTACTTAACCTAGGACCTATGATGATTAGGAAGAACGTGGGAAAAGTAAACAAAGAGCACCCGCGCTTGCATGCACAATGTTTTCCATTATTTATTTATTATTTATTTTTTCATTCTTAGGTTTGACTTCAATTCAAGTGTTGTCTCTGAAAATTACACATGGGTCCCACCATGGAATGAAAATAGTAGTGTTTTTAAGATATTTCCCGGTCAGAATTAGAACAAATCATTATTAGAATATGAAATATTTTGTTGTGATTCTTTTTCAAATTACTTCTCTACCACCAAAATTTGTTGTTTCCTTAGTAATGATCAAACCCGGTCTCTTTTTGTTTTTTCCTCCTAATAAAATTTAAGTTGAAATCATATAAAAACCGACATCAAATTATAAAATATATTAAATCGAGTACAAATAATTAAAAAAATACCTCGTATTTTATTTGTGAGTTAACTAGAAAGTCATTAATAACTTTGTAATAACATATATTCTTGTAAAAATAGTTTTTTATTATTGGTTGTTAGGTTTTTTTTCCTTAATAAAATTTTTCCATGTAATTGAAAAAATATATAAGAAACAATTTTGACTTAAGAGAGTTTTTTTTTTTTTTTGGGTAATGTCCTTTCATGAGAAGTGTTTCTTGCCCTTATACATAGGCTTATGCCAAATCATGTAAATCGTTTCACACGATGAGATTTAATTAATTGCACTTTTTGATACTATTATGATTTGTAATTAGATGAAGTAGACGAGAGGATTAAGGGTATGTTGGGGAGGCAAGGGCAAGTTGGCGTGTAGGCAGAATGATGGGGAACAAAGCAGGAGGAAAATAGAAGAAGAATGTGCGGTGGGAGTCATTCAAGTATTGGATGGGTGGTAGACAAATGATAGTGATTCCAAGTCCAAGTCCAAGTACATTGAAATGGAATATGCCAAACCACCCTAGCCACCGGAATTGTTTATTTATTTATTAATTTTAATAAAGAAAATCAACAACCTATTCATAATAATCCACGTTCAACCATTTTTTTTAATTTTTTTTTTTAAATTCTGAATTCAACTAACTCATTTGCAAATTAATTAATGTTGAGTAAGAGAGTTCAAACTTTTATGGTATTTGAAATCTTTACCAAATTTAAATTTAATTTTAGAGTCATCATTTAATATCACAACCTCCTCCATGTGCATGATGACAGTTGTTCTTGCTACGTCTTGTCTCACAGCCATCAAGGGTGATGAAGCAAAAGCCACCACTGTTCAAAGATTAGCTTGTCTGCTGATTTGCATGATGGCAAAGTGACCCCACAGCACCACATCAATCTACTTTGCTTCACACTGAAAAAATGGCCAAAAGCATCGACTTCCACTCCTTATGAAATGATTAAAACTGACCACTCTTAATCGACTTTGGTATTTGCCTTAAATCATAATGAAGTTTCATCATTATTAAGATGGTTTTAAAATGCATGCAGTATCAATCTTCAATCCTAAGAATCTTTTGATGGTTTCTATTGCATATTTATTGCTAATTTTCATGGCCTCCTGTTGCACAATATTCTCTCGTGACTTAGTTAATAAGCATTACACAAAATTTTGCATTTAAGCTAATTACTAATTGGGTTTGACCATCGCAATCCATACTCCAATAATCTTTTTTGAAGGTTATTGCTTGAGGAATGATGTTGTCTTTTAAGTGATTGTATTCATGAGTCCAAAACTTTGTATGTGTTGGGTTCTTTTTGGTCCTACATAGGATGGAACATGGTTAAAAATGATTGTGAACTTGTCGAAATAGGTTTACTTTTTGACCTTTTGAGGTCTTTGATCAATCTTACCACTTGCATTAATTATGTTGCAATATGCTCTTAGTTTGTTATGTGTATTCTATTGATTGGATCACTAACTTAATTATATTGATTATGTTGCAATATGTTTTTGGTTTTAATTTTGATCGAGTCACATGTATTCTATTAATTAGACCCCAAACTTAGTTACATTGATTATGTTGCAATATGCTATTGGTTTTAATTTTGATTGAATTACACGTATTATATTGATTAGACCATGAACTTAATTGCAATATTGATTATGTTGTAATATGTTTTTGGTTTTTTGGCTGTTGGAAGAAACTATCAGAGGATTATATATAACAAGTTGATTATGCCGAAAACATGTCATTTTATTGATTAGGCCATGACTGTATATAAGTGTGGGAGCAGGTTGTGTTGGATGATAGAATAATAGTATTTCACACTTGCTTTTTATTGAGGTTTAGGTTAATTGTCATTTCTGAAATGATCCCATCGGCTAGTAACAATAGTTGCATTGATTTCGAAAAGACATTGGAGCTAGTTAAGATAACTTTTTCGTACCCCTATCCACTCCATAGATACTACATTGGATGCTAAAATTTCGATAGGAACAAATGAATTAATGTGGCATGAATGATCTAGGAGAATGTCTTTACTATGACTTCCCTCGTAATGGTGCTAAATCATCACCATTTATTAATTAGACTCCTTATTTCAACCATAATTGTTTAATTCTTTTTAAGGATGGGACACTGCATGGATATGATTCCATGATTTGAAAGAAACAAATTAAAATTTATAGATAAGGATTTCCCATTTATGACTTGTGACTAACTACATTAAACCTTATTACTGAAGATAGGGAAAAATTATCGCTTTTGATAACGAAGAGATATAATTGAAGAGGTTGATAATATGATATCTTCTTGTTCTTGTTCTCCTTTTTATATGTGGTAATCTAACCATCTTTAGCCTATCATCGATTTTAACTTCCAATTGATCTTCAAAGTCAAATTCCGATCCTAATTCCTTTATCTATACCCTTAACTGCATTTCATTCCTTTAAATTGTGTACTTTTAAGTGGATACAATTAACTTGACTAGAAGTTTCCATTATCCATGCTTATTAGGTGAAACAAAATAATCCGTTCTTCTCTTCTTGTTGATCCAAACACCTTCAAAAAAAAAATTATAAAATATGAGCCATCGAAGTCAACTATACTCCAAAATCTTTGGATCAATAGTATTCTTTCGAGTATTCTTGAATAATTTGCAAAATGATGGCTAATGACTTCTAAAAAGAAATAAGAAAACAAATTTTTTTTCTTTGTATGAGTACTTTCATTAGTGTTGTCATCTCATTTCTTTGCTAGATTAGAGTTCCTCTTCTTATTCCAGTCTCATGTGTCCATTTTTCAAAACAAACTTAAATGTTGGAATTCAATTTGATTCCTAGACTACCAAATCCTAAATTTAGCAAATTTGCTATTAAGATTCTTTACCCTTTTATAATATTAATGAGTTGACTGAATGAATTTGTTGTCAAAAGAGAGTGTCCAATCTCTTAGCTTAAATGATTGAGCCATTACCAATTTTGAATATAATTAAGGTGAAACAAAAATGGACCACCCATTACAAATCAAGTCTATTGAATACATTCTATATGATTTAATTCTTATACATTTTCAAATAATTTAAACAGAGTTATAAATATCGACACTTCCGATGTTGGGGGGCAGTTTTAGCCGTTAATACCAAGAACCGCCGAAGAGGTTCTTGTCCATAGTCGTCAGCTCCGGTGCTCCGATCCTTAAAAACTTTCCGACCCATTCGACAGGGACCATGTCACTCACGTCTCTCTATATTCTCTTTCCTCTAATCTTGACCATTGGATTCGGAAGTTCCTCGGAGGAGCATGACGCCTTGCCGCTAAACTATCTTCAAGTGCGCCCGGGGTCATCATCGTTTAAAATTGCTCTCTTCGCTGACTTGCACTTCGGAGAGAGCGCATGGAGCGATTGGGGTCCTCTCCAAGATGTGAACTCTATCAAAGTCATGTCCGTTGTACTGGATCAAGAAACCCCAGGTGACACTACCAAACTGATATGAAGTTTGTGAATTTTTGGGTTACGAACTTTAAGTATCTTAACTTGGACAGCAGATTTTGTGGTATATCTTGGAGATGTGATCACTGCCAACAATATTGCAATTGGTAATGCAAGCTTGTATTGGGAAGAGGCCATATCTCCAACAAGGGCAAGAGGCATACCATGGGCTAGTGTGTTTGGGAACCACGATGATGCACCATTTGAGTGGCCACTGGAGTGGTTTTCTGCCACTGGGATTCCTCACACTCGTTGCACTCTGCCCAATTCATCAGTTTCTGGTGGGTATCAGCTTTAAGTTCTCAATTTTAGATCAATAATTTGGTGATAGCATGTTGTTCATAAAGACATGGCACACGTAGCTTTATGATGATGGGTTCATTGTTATCATGCTGGATCAACAGTTTTGGATTATTGAAGAGTTGTAGTGATTGGAGATGCCCTTTGAGATGATATAGTGGACATGAGTACTAGTAGTTTAAAACTGCACGATTTTTACACGTTGGAACAAACTAGATTCAAAATGATGTCTGCTTGATCCCTTTCCTGAATGTAGTTTAAATGGCATCATTTAGAGGATCAAAATAAGAGAAAAGAAAAAAACAAAGAGCAAAATGATTGTATTTTGATAGCTAGCTTTGATTGTTCTAAGGTGCAAATATGTCATTTATTTGGTGCATGGCTTTGGTCAATAAATGGTAACAAGTAAAGAAGGAGAATGGTCTTATTTCTGAATTCAATATATGGCTCCATTTCATATTACATTTCTTAACTACCAAGGGTAATGATTTCCATTTCAGGGGAAGAAGAGTGCAGTTTCAGAGGTACACGCCGTATAGAGCTAATGGAAAATGAGATTAAGCAAAACAATCTGTCATACTCGATAAATGGTCCTAAAGATCTTTGGCCAAGCATATCCAACTTTGTTCTTCAAGTTTCATCATCCCAAGATCCAGACTCAGCTGTGGCACTCCTCTACTTCCTTGATTCTGGTGGTGGGTCCTACCCAGAAGTCATATCCAGCTCTCAAGCTGAATGGTTCAACCGCAAATCCCAGGAGCTGAATCCCAGTTCTAGGTAGAATAATATGGAAACCCAACTCTTATAGCATTCCATTAGGATAGAAATGTAGTTCTAATTGATTTTTGGTTTATTCATTGAGTTGTAGACAAATGGGGAAAGGAGGATAAAATTTGCTCATTTCTTGCTGGTTTTTTCTCTTTGGGCTGCCAAACAGGGGATGTTTGAAGACAATCAATTTTTTTTTTCCTTTTGTTCTTCTGTTTTCCCATTAAACTAAATAGACTTTTATCTAACAGTGTACCTGAGATGATCTTTTGGCATATACCAAGTAAAGCCTACAAGAAGGTAGCTCCGAAGCTTGGAATACACAAGCCTTGTGTAGGCTCAATTAACAAGGAGGATGTTGCCACTCAAGAAGCTGAGATGGGTATCATGAAACTTCTTGTGAAAAGGCCTTCTGTTAAAGTAAGAATGCAAAACAAATTACAGAAATGCATGCACATATTCCATAAACGTTACTCAATGACATATATTACATAGATACATTTGTATTTACAGGCATAGATGGCCTGTAATGGGCTAGCCCCAAATTTTGAGCTCACATGATCTGAACATCAGAGTTGGGCTGGTAGCTCTATCAAATCTGCAGGCCAAAGAGAATTAAGCCATAACTGGGCAGGCTTTGCCTAACTTGATTCATTAACTACAAAATGGCTCTTGGCAAGCTCTGTACCCAACTGATAATTGCTCCCTGTTATATGATTTCCCAATCTTCTTTTCCCTTACCCTTCATTTCTCAGAAAACAAATGGAACATAAATTTTTTGCATACGTTTATCTCAATCATCTAGAGAACTATTTTCCAAATGACATTTTCATGTTTTCCAAATCTGTTCTAGTGCTCACCATGTTGTTTCCATTCGAATTCGGAAAAATGATAACTAATGCAACAATGTTTATGTACCCAGACCCACCTATAGTTTTCAGTTTTCAGTCTGAGTCTTCAAAGAAGATGTTCTAGGTTAGAGCCTGAGAATAGTTGGATTTTCTGAAAGCTGAACTATTGATGCAAATGGGGTCTTACTGATATTCATCCCTCTGCATGGTGGCAGGCTGTGTTTGTAGGCCACAATCATGGATTGGACTGGTGCTGCCCCTACGAGAAGCTATGGCTATGCTTTGCTAGACACACAGGTTATGGTGGCTATGGAAACTGGGCAAGAGGAGCTAGAATTTTAGAGATCACTCAGCAACCCTTTTCTCTCAAGTCATGGATAAGGATGGAAGATGGCCAATTACACAGTGAAGTTGTCCTGAGTTCTTGATGTCCATGCTCCATTCCTTTTTTTTTCCTAACCTACTCTCACAGCAAAGGGGAACAATGAAAGGACATGTTGGTACATTTCTTATACAAATGTTAGGTGGCTCGAGACAAGCCATGAAATACTTTACATTAATATGGTTTTGGAGGGATTGAGAGTTGGGTGGCAATGTACATATTCTACTTAGCAATATCATAAGCAACAGCTTTGCATCGATGTTGTGGTTCTGTGAAACAACGAATGTGTGTATAATTATAATGACAGTGATGGTACATTATCACTACACGTTGCCAGTTCTATCTCTGCATTATCTAATGTTAAATATATGCAATTTGATCATAATTTAATGTCTGAGTGCAAGTTCCAAGGATTTCTTTTAGTTGTTGTTTTGGTCACCCAATCATTATGTAAACAAGGGAAGGATATGTCATGTGATTCTCACATTGTACTAGCAAAATCTAAGCAAAGACTACTCATTATTGTATAGACTAATGCCTTCTTAACACCAAAGCAGAGGTGCACTCGTTAAAGGTAAGGGGCCGGCCATTCATGTTAACCAAATAACGAGGTTTTCAAACTTTTATGTATAAACTCATACCAACATCCATCCGTGTTTTCAGGACACTTCCACCTTAATACAACTTGAGGCAGCAAAAAAAAAAAAAAAAAACTGGGTTGAGACGAATTTTCCAAAATTTTCTCCACATTCATGGTAGGTCTTCTGCTTGGGCCATGTCACAGCTCAAAAGCCACTTTTCTTCAACTGGGCCACAATGGGGACTGACCCATAATGGGAAAGCTTAAAGGCTTGGTCAAGCACTTGGTTGTTTTGCACATGGCTAATCCATGTACTGGGTCCAATCCTCGTAGACAAACAGTAGGCCCCACTGGGGAAATCACAACCGTCCAATCATCTAGACTTCACGCATTCATTCATATTTTCCCTCAAGAAGCCAAGCCCTAAGGGTTTTTCAGTAATTTGATTCAAACCGACATTTGAACTGAGGAGTGGCAGTTGTGAAAGTGACAGTTGGAGAAGAAAGGAGGCAGTCCCCTAGTTTAGATAGCCTTCCTCATAAGCTACTACAAAGTACCTGAACAAGTCCACTCCATTGAAAGATTACAAAGGCATGCTTTTCTCTCCACAGTTGTTGCTTCTTCCCCTGTCTAAGCCTGTATTTTTTTCTTTTTTCTTTTTTTCTTTTGGAAACGAAAATATCAGAGAAAGACAGAAACCCCACTTGGATTAATATCCATAGTTGAAAGATTGATTGGATTTTGCGTGCTTTCAATATCACGGAATGGGAAGTCTCTGAGTTCATATCCTTCACACAGTCGGTTTTCTTCTTCACGAGTACTTTCTCCAGGTATGCCATCTGATGCTCAAAGAAGTAGCCCCAGTTCATTGATTTCTTGGTTGATGAAATGGTACGTGGGTTTCTATGGATTATTGTGTATATTCTGGTTTTATGCATAAAAATTGAGCTTGTAGGCTGGTGCTTTTGTGTTAGATGAAGTACCCATTCTTTTGATTTAGATTTATTGATGCGTGGTACTTTTAAGCAACATGGGTGAGAGATTCTTTTGGATTTCATTCAAAATTGTGTCTGCTAAAAGAAGGAGCTGAGCTCAGCATCTTTTCAAGTGTTTGTACTTCTGATATGGGCTTCTCTGGTTTAGGGTGGCAAGACAATTGATACTCTATATATATTTTTTTCTGTTCTTTGTCTGCTATCATTTCAGCTTCTTTTCTAGAGAAATTCATAAATGCTCTCTGGTTGTTGAGAAACTGTTGGAAAAGTTAGAAAAATGGGAACTAAAACTTTACTTTTTCAATTGCACTAGAACTTGGTAGATGAATGCTAGTTGTCATTCAAAAAATAAGGTGTGCTTGAAGATCAGCAGGCGAAATTCTTTAATTTTGGATGGGGAAAAAGAGAAGCTGGTTCAGTTTGGTGAAGAGAATCTTCATTTCTGAGGCAAAAGAAAAAGAAGAGAAGGTTGATTGATGCTCTTCTTCTTTCCTTTCTCTAACTGATATTTTATTACTCTTCTAGTATAGCATTCCCAGGACTTGAGTTCACTATTTTTTCCAGAAACCAAAGAGCTGGAGATGCCTTTTCACAAGGTTTAAGCTCAAGCAATGCCCTACACTTGCAGCACCACGTAGAACATTGACTGAAGCAAGAGCCGAGCAGAGAAAACATGCTTTAACTGTTGCCTTAGCAACAGCAGCTGCAGCTGAGGCTGCAGTTGCTGCTGCCCGTGCTGCAGCTGAGGTTGTCCGGCTCACATGCTCTCCTCCATCTTATTACCATACCTGTGATAAGAGAAACCAAAACTTGGCTGCCATTAAAATTCAAACTGCTTTCCGGGGATATCTTGTAAGTTTCTTCTTCAACTCAATAAAATTTCATTTATAATCATTGGTGAAACCATTTTATATCTTACTGAAATTTCCACTATGAAGTGAAATTTGAGCAGAACTATTATGAAAATTCAAACATCTGCCAGACTATCTTCAGTTACAGGATAATTTTCCTTATATTTCGCGACTTTACCAAGGAGGAATATAATATGAATCTTCTTGACATTGGGTTCAAATTTTTGGCCAAATTAATTCTAAAAGTTTAAAGCTACCAGGTTTATGATTCCATTCCCAGATTTTTCCATTTTCTTGTCAAATTTATCGAAGGAAATTCTTTCCATATGAAAACCTCAATTCAGTTCTTCTCCCATCTTTTGTATTTGAATCTGCTCAACATTATGCTACTATATCTTTAATTTGAAAGCCAATTAAATTTTCATTGGGAGAGTGATGCAGGCAAGGAAAGCACTGCAGGCATTGAAAGGATTGGTAAGGCTTCAAGCTCTGGTTCGAGGCCAAATTGTGAGACGCCAAGCAATCACGAAACTCAAGTGTTTACCCTCCACTGCAAATACACGGGCACAGGTCAATATAGGGGGAGTTCTAACTACAGAAGAAACTTATAAAGATGGTAATAACAGAAAGTTTCTTAGGCCAAAGAAAGAGTGTGGAGGGAGAGAAATAAAGGTAGGTGAGAAGAAACCGAATCAAGCTTCTAGTTCAAATTCCTGTGGTTGTTGGATTACATTTCATTGTTTCTTTTACTCAGGCTTATGTTATTGAGCAGCTTGAAGGCAGCGGTCAGAGAAGTTGGGATTACAACATTTTATCACAAGAAGATGTGGAAACCATATGGTTGAGAAAGCAAGAGGCTCTCATCAGAAGAGAGCGGATGAAGAAATACTCATCCTCCCATAGGGTAACTGTATCTGACTTTGGGATTCTTGGTTATGCTACATTTGGTTGACAATATTGGGACAACTATAAAACTTGTATGCTTTGTATTCTGTACAATCAAACGGAGGTTAAAATTTCCTGATTACATCTTTCAATTTTGCCTCATAATTATTCTGTTTCAGGAGAGGATAAATGCTCAAATGCCAGAGGAAACTGAACCCTACAAGGAGAATGGAAGACAGAGCTGCCAGTTAGTGCGGTGGATGGACAGTATGGAACACAAAAGAAAAGAAGCAGAGAATTCAAAGGCAGCAGCTGATTCAAATCTGTTAAATGGCCACATAAATGGAACAACAAATATTGAACTGAGAAATGGGTGGAAACAGAATTCCACAGAAGGATCAGATATGCCATTTTCACTCCCGAGGAGATCATTTTGTCACAGAAAGCATAATTCAGTTATCGATGACAGTTCCTTTCCAAGTTCTCCAGTTTTTCCAACTTATATGGCAGCAACAGAATCTGCCAAGGCGAAGGCTAGAGCACTGAGCACACCTAAGCAGAGGCTTGGGTTTCTAGACAGTTGCTTTGATCAGAGTTCACCATACACAAATAGGCCATCATTTTGGTCTTCACTTAATGGTGAATCAATTAGCAGCAGTGGAAGGAGTGGCTATTCTTGGCAGAACACTGTAAGCATGAAAAGCCTTAACTGAGACTCAAATCAAAGTGGTGCTTTTGGAAGATTCTATGCTAAGTTTTCCAGATTTTCATGATTGACTCTCTGGCTGTAACTGCAGATTGAAGAAACTTCCAAGCTTATCTGATTGGTACAGGAAGTGTGATGCCCCACTTTTATCTTTGTACATTTTCTTATGTGTTATCTTTTTTTGGATCTGTTTGTTTGAGTGCAACTATTCCCTGGCTAAAATTTTCAATCAGAGATGGCTTTTCTATCCTTGTGAAGAAACTTTTTACCGTATATCACTTTAGAAGAAACGTTTTCATTTCTATCATTGGGTACTTGAATATTCTTTTGAGTTAAATTATGAAGAAGAAGAATTATAATGACATGCTTTGGCTGAGTGACACCATGGGAGGATGACAGTCCATTTACTACTGAAAACAAGGCCTATTCTGAAATGGATGTAGTTTGTCATGGGGCATTTCTTCTTCCTTCATCCAGTAGCTTATAATTTAATTGTTCTGTAGAACTTTGGGGTCCTTGCAAGATGTCATGTCTCAAGACAATTATACAAGTATTGTACTACCCTTTACTTCTGCAGTACTGCTTCATAATCTTCATCTTCCTCGCTTTCGAAGTTCACTTTCGAAGTGACAGCAAGACATGGACCTAAAGCAAAGCCATCTCCATTCTCCATTCTGCTTCACACTGAAAAATAAGGTCATCAGATCCTTCAACTTCACCACAGTGTATGCTTTAATCTATTAATATACTTGAAGCATAATGAAATGGAAGCTTCATTCATTATTAAGATTTTCAATCACAACAATCAATCGCTAGTTTGAATCTCGCATTCATTCCCATTTTGGGTTGGATCCTCTATCGTCACATCCATCTACACCTCATAAGATCAAGACAAAATTTCATGATAATAAAAGTTATTTTATTTTATTGAATTTAATTTTAATTTTAATTTCAATTTCAATTTCAATTTCTAATTAAATAAAAAAAATAAGTTTTTTTTTCAAATTTAGGTTGAAAAATACTATATTCCCCTCACGGTTGATAATTTTTGCATGGATTTATACTCTGAACTTATAAAAATACATCATCCCTGCCTTACTTAAACTTTTGTAGCACGTGTTCATCACGCTCCCTCAAGTGGCCTTCAAAGGCTAAACATTTCCACGCGCATAAAATGCAAGTGTGAGATGTAGTCCCTCGAAAATCTACGCCGCTTGGATCCGAATATTCTCAAAGTGACGGGCTCACGATTTAAATATTATTAAGAAAACTTTCTGTTTTATCCTGAACTCTTACATATTTCTATTTATGTCCTCGAAAATTTTATATTTCATTTATTTATCATATGATGCCTCTCCTTATTCTTCTCATTCTATATCCCCTATTTTCCGAACAAAAATTAAGCGGAATTCAAATCGAAAAAATTTAAAATAATTTCTGAAAGCAATACATTACACTAAATAATAAAAATTAGTGACTCATTTCCATTTCCCAAAAAATAAAAATAAAAATCATGGGTCATAAATACAATTATGACGAATTACGGGGCCATCCCCGAATCCCAACACTTAGAAAGTTGATATTTACAGGGGACAGTTTTAGCAGTTGGTAGCACGAACAGCCGAACAACCCCTCGGCAATAATTCCCTGCTCCGGTGCTGTGAGCCCTCCGATTCTTCCAAAATTTCCCAACCTATTGACGGCGATCATGTCCCTCATGTGTCTCTTTCTTCTCTCGCAACTAATCTTGACCGTCGGATTTGGGAACTCCGCGGAACAACATGAAGGTACCGTCGCTCTACGAACACTGCGGCGAAACTATGTTGAGGTTCAGCAGAGGTCATCGTTTAAGATTGCGCTATTCGCTGACTTGCACTTCGGAGAGGACGCGTGGACGAACTGGGGTCCTCGCCAGGATGTGAAGTCCATCAAAGTCATGTCCACTGTGCTGGATCAAGAAAACCCAGGTGAACTTTCAAAATGATATCAAGTTTAGGATTATTTTGAGGTATGAAATTTTAAGAATCTGAATTTGGGTAGCAGATTTTGTGGTATATCTTGGAGATGTGATCACTGCTAACAATGTTGCAATTGGTAATGCGAGCTTGTACTGGGATCAGGCCATATCTCCAACAAGGGAAAGAGGCATACCATGGGCTAGTGTGTTTGGGAACCATGATGATGCACCTTTTGAGTGGCCACTGGAATGGTTTTCTGCACCTGGAATTCCCCACACCCATTGCAATCTCCCCAATTCATCGGTTTCTGGTGGGTTTCATCTTTCAGTTTTTGGATTATTGAAGTTGTTGTTGTGAGTATAAAATACCCTTTGTTTAATAAATTGATAACAAGTAAAGAATGGTCCTATTTCTGAATTCAAAGAAAATGTGCATGTATGGTTTCATTGATTCATTGTTTTACTATTGTTTTGGTATGCAGATGATTTTTTCCCCATTTAGAAGTTATGATTATGTTGGCTTCAGCTATATGCAGAAGGGTCATTGGGGTTTTGCGATACCATCATTTTAAGATACTTTCTGTTAGATACTTAGATAAAAATTAGTGAACATTATCATGTGATTGATATTAGTTTATTAACAGTAAAGGGCAATGCTTTCCATTTCAGGGGAAGAAGAATGCTTCAGAGGTACACCTCGTATAGAGCTGATGAAAAATGAGATTCAGCGTAACACACTTTCATACTCGAGAAATGGTCCTATAGATCTTTGGCCAAGCATATCCAACTATGTTCTCAAAGTTTCATCATCCCAAGATCCAGACTCAGCTGTGGCACTCCTCTACTTCCTTGATTCTGGTGGTGGGTCCTATCCAGAAGTCATATCCAGTGCTCAAGCCGAATGGTTCAACCGCAAATCCCAGGAGCTGAATCCCAATTCTAGGTAGAATAATATGGAATAAAATAACTGGAAAGGAACAGAGAATTTGGAAATTTGTAACCTGTTTGTTGCCCAAATTTTCTTGTTCTTTTGTTCTTCTGTTTTCCCACAACTAAATGGTGTTATATCTAACAGCGTGCCTGAGATAATTTTTTGGCATATACCAAGTAAAGCCTACAAGGAGGTGGCTCCAATGTTTCGAATTCACAAACCTTGCGTAGGTTCAATTAACAAGGAGAAAGTTGCCTCTCAAGAAGCTGAAATGGGCATCATGAAACTTCTTGTGGAAAGGCCTTCTGTCAAGGTAAGGATACTAATAAGATACAATCACACATCGGAACATTCCTGTAAAGAATTTCTCAAGAACATTTATAATTTATATCTATATATACATGTGCAGATGACCTCAAATGGGCTAACCCCAAATTTTGACCTCACATGGTCTGAACAGATGAGTTGGGCTAGTAGCTTATTAAGTCATGACTAGGCAGGCTTTGCCAAGCTTGATTCATTAGATACATATTGGCCCCTGGCAATATAGTTTTCAGTTTTCAGATTTGTACATGTTCTTTCAAGATGATTGGATGACTCGGAATTTGGACCTGAACCTTCTAATCTTATTGTTTTATTTTAATTGCTGAAAAATTGATGGAAAAATGATTGAAAATTCACCAAATAAGATGTTCTAAATTAGAGGCTGCACATAGTTGGATTTTTCGAAGCTGATACTCAGATGAAACTATGGCTTTGCTCGATTGATGCAAGTGGGGTCTTACTAATATTTATTCCTCTTCCTGGTGGCAGGCTGTGTTTGTAGGCCACAATCATGGATTGGACTGGTGCTGCCCATATGAGAAGCTATGGCTATGCTTTGCCAGGCACACAGGCTATGGAGGTTATGGAAACTGGAGAAGAGGAGCTAGAATATTGGAGATCACTGAGCAACCCTTTTCTCTCAAGTCCTGGATAAGGATGGAAAATGGTCATTCACGCAGTGAAGTTCTTTTGAGTTCTTGACATCCATGCCCCATCCTTTTTTCCCCTAAAGTGCTCTCTCCCAGCAAAAGAGGGATAGTAAAAGAAAATGTTGGGACATTTCTTGCATCAATGTTATATACTTTATGCTAAGTTGTTTTTGGAGGGAGAGACAGTTGGCTGGCAATGTATACGCCTGTGCGTGTGTGTATATATATATATATATATATATATTGTGAAACAAGGAATGCGTGTATAATTATAACGACAGTGATGGTATACATTGTTACTACATGTTGCAAGTTCCACCATCCATTAAATATATGCAATTTGATCATGATTTATCCTCTTAATGCAAGTTCCAAGAATTGATTTTAGTATTGTCTTGGTTCTAGGGGATGATCTGGTCTGGTCTCACCCAATCATTATGTAAAAGGTACAAGTACCATGTAATTCCTCATACTGTACTAGCAAAATCTAAGCCAAGACCACTCATTATTCCATACAATAATGTTTTTAACACCAAAGCAGACATGGAATCATTGATGGGGACAATTAAATGAACCAAACTATGGGGTTTGAAAACATTTAAATAGGAATATAATCAGTTCTTTAAAACTCTGTGTATAAACTCTTACCAACATCCATCCACATTTTCTTAATACAACTTGAAGCACCCAAACTGGGTTGAGAAAATTTTCCCATAATTTTGTCCATGTTGATGATGGATGGCTCTTCTACTTGGGCCCAGGAACAGCTCAAAAGCCACTTCTATCTACTGGGCCACTGTGGGGACTGGCCCATAATGGGAAAGCTGGGGCGAAAGTTCCCATGCCGGTCAAAAAACGTGGTTCTTCACACATGGCTCATCAATGGAGAGGGCCCAATTTTCTTGGAGGATACCTCACTGGGAAAATCCCAACCGTCCAATCGATCAAGATGCTCACGATAGGTTGGCATCACATATTCTGATATTCATATCCTTCCTGGAGGAACCAAGCCCGGAGGGTCTTTCAGTAATTTCATTCAAACTGACATTTGAACCGGTGGTGAATGGCAGTTGTGAAAGTGACAGTTGGAGAAGAAAGAAGGCGCGGGGAGGTCCCATGGTTTGGATAGCCTTCTTTATGAGCCACTATAAAGTTTCTCAACCGGTCCACTTCATTGAAAGATTACTAGGGCATGCCATTTTCTCCATGGTTGTTGCCTCCTCCTCCATTTTCTCAGCATGTGATTTTTTTCTTCTTTTTCTTGGAAACAAAAATATCAGAGAAAGAGAGAAACCCCACTTGGATTACTGTCAAATAGCTGATAGATTGATTGGATTTTGGTGCCTTGATTATCACAGAATGGGGAATCTTTAAGCATACGCTTCACACAATCAGTTTTCTTCTTCATTTCATGAGTACTTGTTCCAGGTATGCTGTGTTAAGATCAATGAAGTAGCCCAATTCATTGGTTTCTTTCTGTTTTTGATGAAATGGTATGTGAGACTCTAGCTGGTTTTATGCATAGAAAGTGAGCTTGTAGCTGATATGTTTCTACTCTGTTTTGGAGGTACTTTTTCTTTTTGGTTTAAATTTATTGATGTTATGTACTTTAAGCGTATGGGTAGGTGATTCTTTCTGATTTCCTTTAGAATTGTGAATTGCTAAAACGAAGTACAGTGTTAAATTCACAAGTGCTCTGTTTGGCTGTTGAGAAACTACTGGAGAATTTAAAATTTTCAATGGCCCTACATTTATGGTCAATGAATGCTAATTATCTTTCAAAAAACCAAGGTGTGCTTGAAGGCCGGCAGGCAAAATTGGAAAGTTTGGATGGGAAAAAAGAGAAGCTGGTTCAGTTTGGTGAAGGGGGTTTTCATTTCCGAGGCGAAGAAAAAAGAGGAAAAGGTTGATTGATGCTCTTCTTTCCTTTCTTTAACTGATATGTTCTATTAGTCTTCTTGTATAGCATTCCCAGTACTTAAAAGTTTACCATTGTTTTCAGAAATCAAAGAGGTGGAAATGGGTTTTCACAAGGCTTAAGCTCAAACAATGCCCTGCACTTGCAGCCCCATGTAGAACATTGACTGAGGCAAGAGATGAGCAGAAAAAGCATGCTATGACTGTTGCCCTAGCAACAGCAGCTGCAGCTGAGGCTGCCGTTGCTGCTGCCCATGCTGCAGCTGAGGTTGTCAGGCTCACAGGCACTCCTCAATCTTATCATACATATGACAAAGGAAACCAAAACTTGGCTGCCATTAAAATTCAAACAGCTTTCCGGGGACATCTTGTGAGATTCTTCTACAACTCAATTAACCTTATTTATCATCACACTGATTATACTCTGTATATCCTGCTGAAACTTTTAGAAGAAAAATGTATGCTATGTTACTAGAAGTGTAGAATGATTCTCAAAGATGGTCAAAACTTTTCATTAAGTGTTCTCAAAATGGGATCAAATTCTTTTCATTTGAAATCCTCAATTCGGTTTTGGCCCCAATTTTTTTATTTTTTATTTTTTGTATTTGAGTCTGCAGTGTTATGTAACTAAACTGTAAATTTGAAAGCAATTTTTTCACAAATAAGACTCTGGGGAATCTGTAATTCTTCTTCAACCCAATTAAATCCTGATTGGGGGTGATGCAGGCTAGGAAAGCACTGCGGGCATTGAAGGGATTGGTAAGGCTTCAAGCTCTGATTCGAGGCCAAATTTTGAGACGCCAAGTAATCACCACACTCAAGTGTTTGCCCTCCACTGCAAATAATCAGGCACAAGTTAACAAAAGGGGAGTTCTGACTGCAAATGAAAGTTATAAAGACAGTGATAACAGAAAGTTTCTTAGGCCAAAGGAATTGGGAGGGAGAGAAATAAAGGTAAGTGAGCAAAAACTGAACAAAGATTGCTTTCAGGATTAGTGCTTCTTCTACAATGGAGCTTCTAGTTCAAATTGATGTGGTTATTGTCTTACATTCAATCTTTTCTTCTGCTCAGGACTATGTTATTGAGCAGCTTGAAGGCAGTAGTAAGAAAAGTTGGGATTGCAGCATGTTATTAAAAGAAGATATGGAAACTATTTGGTTAAGAAAGCAAGAGGCCGTCACCAAAAGAGAGCGGATGAAGAAATACTCATCTTCGCACAGGGTAACTGCATTTTACTTTGCTTTCTAAATTATGCTCCATTTGGTTGACAAGCTGGAATAAATACAAAACTTTCATTTTTTTTTCAGCCATTCCAACCCCAGATAGACATTAGGTTCCTAATTTTCTTTCCTTTCCCTTTGTCTTCTCAATAACCAAGTGGAGTGTAAAATTTCCTGTCTATTTATTTCAATTTTGCAATATAATTATTCCTTTTCAGGAGAGGATCAATGCTCAAATGACAGAGGAAACTGAATCCTACAAGGAGAATGGAAAATGGAACAGCCAGTTTGAGCAATGGATGGATGCCAGGGAATATGAAAGAGAAGAACTGGAGAATTCAAAATCAACAATCCATTTGAATATGTTAAACAGCGACAAAAATGGAACAACAAATGTTAAATTGAGAAATGCCTGTAAACAGAATTCCATAGAAGGATCAAATTTGCCATTTTCACACTCGAGGAGATCATTTTGTCACAGAAAACATAATTCAGAAGCAGATAACCGTTCCTTCCCAAGCTCTCCAGTTTTTCCAACTTATATGGCTACAACAGAATCTGCCAAGGCGAAGGCAAGATCAATGAGCATGCCAAAGCAGAGGGTTGGGTTTCTAGACAGTTGCTTTGATCACAGTTCAGCCTACAAGAATAGGCTATCATTTTGGTCTTCATTTAATGGTGAATCAATAAGCAACATTGGAAAGAATGGCACTCCGCAGAATTCTGTAACCATGAAAAGCTTTAACTGAGACTCAAAGGATGCCAGCTTTAGTTCCCGACATCAGTTCGTGAAATCAAATCAAGTTATGCTTTCAGAAGATTCGATACTAGATGCCTACAATTAAGTTTGCCAGATTTTCATGATCCTCTCACTGTTTCTAACCCTCACATTACATAAAGAAACTTCCAAGCTTGCAACTATCTCATTGCTGGAGGAAGTGAAACTAGTTTGATCTTTGACGTTGAAATCTTACATGTTTTAACATGAAAATGTAATTTTGCACATTTTTTTTCCTTGCGCTTCTTTTTTTGTTCTCTTTTTGTGGCTCTGTTTGTTTGATTCTACCATCCCGTGTCTAAAAAATTCAATCAGAAATGGTTTGTCATTATGGAGAAAACTTTTCTCTGCATATCATCTAAGAAGAAACCTTTTCATTCCTATCCAGCACGAACAGTTCTATAACCATTTCACCTCCCTGTAGATATATACCAAAACTTGATCTTCAACACTTTCACCCTCTTTTTAATTGAAAAATGAAGAAGAATATAGAATGACATATGATCTCACATCCATGTTTTGGTTGATAAAATAATGCATATTCTCAAATGGATGTGTGTGCATGTATACAATGTCACCTATCAAAAGATAGAAAAGGCCATTTATATTTCATTTGAGACAATCGCTGCATTTCTTCTTTTATTCAACAGTGCATAGTTTGTTCTGTAAAGAGTTGGAGTCCATGAAAGGTTGTGTACTGTTTCTTGAGTCAACTTTTCTAGTGTGCTAAATGGTGCCAAAGAGATGATTTTAGTAGATAGTAATCTTTTTACTATTGCCTCTATATGGGCATGCTTTGAAGTACATAAATTTTTCTCCACCTTTCTGTGGAGACAAAAAGTTGCCCTTAACTCTTTTTTTCACATAGAGTAACCCCAACTTAAGATAGAACATGAATTAAAAAAAAAAGTGCCCTTGTTCAGAGACAGAAATACATGAAGTCCCTCCTTCACTTACACTTAGTTTTGCAGCTCTTCAATTGAAACTTGTGTGGTTTTTGGGTTGTTTATTTGGTAAAAGAGGTTTTCTCATGTTTTACAGGCTTTCCAGACCCCTTTGGACTCCTTCCCTCCACACGCTGAATCAAATGAGGTATTAGTCCTTGTACTAGCTATTGTTGTTGCTGTTCTACCCAGCTGAAGGGCAACCACTCTCTGAGGTAATCATTTCCAACAAACATTCATCAGTGGCAAAGTAAATGGAAACCTGTAAAAATGGTTTGGGAAACACAGAATGAAATTGATATTAGAGCCTAGGTATGGTATTCCATAACTCACACTTCTATTTGAGCACCTGCATTAGATGGATTGAACAAAGTCCCCGTTGTGATTGTTTTGCAGCTCATTTTGATTCTCATGGATAAGATGTAAACAAAGCGAGAGAGACCTGTTATGTCTAGGCTAGCCATTAGAAGAAGCAGCATTGCAGGCTTGCATCTATCAAGCCGTTGCCATCTGAATTGAACTTAGCCATGGAGTTGTTGAGCTTCAGTTTTTTCTTTGTTAGGTTATGTAAATCCATCCACCAACAGAGTCATTGCAGAGCAATGAACCACCACTGCAGAGGACTCCAAAAATTTGCGATGATACCATTTTGTAGCATCCCGACATTTTTTTATACATGACATAATACATAAAACATAAATAACTTCGATTTTGTCCAAAAAAAAGTTGAATTTCTTACCTATGAAAGAAACATTGATTGACGAAAAAAATTCATATGTTTCAATATTGGTAGACTAAGAAGACCGGTGAAAATCCATGCCCCCGACCAACCACGTTAAGTACCACAAAAATTGGGTGGAGTCAAGTCACAGTCCCTAAATACATTAAGATCTTAATCCTAAAATAACAGCCCATGTGAATTCATGGAAGGCATGCATGTTGTTTACCTTGCTGGAATCATTCTTCACTAGAATATGCCAAGATGTTTGAAGGGTGTTGATTATTGATCTTTGATAGAAAAGAGAAACAATTTTGTTTAATTATTTTGTCAGAGGTATTGAATAAATATCCTAAGTTTTGTAAAAAATAATTATATTTCATATCATTGTAAGTATCATGGAAGCAAACTGGCAAAACATTTCAAAGACATTTTGATTGACATAATGGGATGTGAAAAATTAAACTTGAACAACCAATTTATGCCATAATTGACCTTACCTTACAATGCTTAATCGGGTTTTAAGCTACGGCTAGACTGGGGAATAAGTCTAAATCTTTTATTGACAAGAACAACAATTCCAAAATTTAATTTAATTATGAAAAAAATAATTCTCAGAAGGTCTTAAATATCCATATGTATTGACTTGATGCTAAGGCTCATGACAATGTTAAGACTAAAAATCAACTAATGGTTCACTGTGTAACAGCATAGCATGAACTTTTAGAAAAATTATTGACATGGAAATTTTTTCTCTGAAGGCTTTGAGAAAACTTGGAACCAGGGCATACATCAACATCATTTGGATGTTTTTCGGTTTATTCTGTCCTCTGTGAATGTTGTTTATCACATTATAAAATTTGTCAAAATTTAAAGAACTGAAAGAGCAGATGAATTTCAGTGATTAGTGAAAATGCTGTAAAATGATCGACCTGTGTAGGAATTTTAGCTAATTATGGTTATTTAATAATTTATAGGTCATTGATGGAGGAGTGAAAAAATTGAAGGCTACCTTTCTTCATCTTAACAATTTTCTTGAAATCAAGATTCAAAAACAGGGATTTCAGCTAAAATGTAGTACAGATTCCTCCCCAATACTTGTCTTATTGAATATACAAGCCTTTCTAAGGCCCTTATAAATGAGGACATAAAGTTCAAGAACCCTTATTTGGGATAAAACTTCACTACACCCCCTTCCTATACATTAATTTGGAGAAAACTCAATCTGGTATACAGACTGTTTATTTGGATAAAAGAGGCCCCAATGTTTCTCCAATTCTAGGTTTTTGTTGTTCTCATTGAACATGGCGAATATGTAAGTTTGTATAGGTTTTCCAGGCCTCTTGGGAGTTCCTCCCTTCACGTGTCGAAGCAAATTTGTGATATAAGTCCTTGCATTCTCAATTGTTGTAGCCGTCCCACCAGCCGTAGGCCAACCAGTCTCAGACACAATAATTTCTAAAGAAGCACCACCAGCCTTCTCCAGAGCTGAGTAACCAGCATCTAGCATTGCATCAAATATGTTTTGGTACCCAAATTGGCCATCTTGCTCCATAACTCCAGGAGATGTAAAAAGAGCATATTCAAGGCTGATGTACTGGGTGTTGCCACTGTAGCTAAAATAAGGATACATGTTGAACAAAAATGGGGCTCTAGTGTCCGCTAAGAAGCTGATGATTGGATTGATAAATGATCCGAAATCGGGTCTGAAAGATCCTTTAGATGGAGGGTAGGATTCTCCAAGGACCATGGCACTGAAGGGGGTTGAGACTTTGATTTGGTTGCCAAGGCCAGCCTCTGTAATCGCCTGGTGAATGTTTTTCATGGCCCCCAGGAGATAATTTGCTTCCCAGGCAGGAGGATTTATTTCATTACCAACAGCTATGTATCGAAAATTGACGTTGGCATAGCTTCTGATGTTGTTTTGGACCCACGAATATGCCTTGGCCATGTCGGTAGCTATGCTGTGAAGGTCTTCATTCGCCACACCAACCATGAGCTCAATATTGGAGCCTCTGAGGGCCTGGAGGACTTCTGGGGCCGGAGCGTAAATCCTCATTTTCTGGATGTTGTTTCTTTTGTACAGATCTATAACTTCATGGGGTGGTGGTAAGTTGTCCCCCAGTAGTCCGTAGCAAACTCCAGTGTTGGCACCTGCTTTGAAAATTTGCATTTGCAATTACTGAAGTAATTTGAGACAATAAGACAGCAGCTATACTCTTAAAAAAAAAACTATTAGAGTTAGTCTGAATAAGTCAATTTAATAATAAAAGCCCATGAAAATCGAACAATAGTAAATGAAAGAATATGAAAGAAATAAGGTAGAATTCATCACTCAAGAAGAAAAACAGTGAGAATCGACCTGTTATATGGAAGGTGGCCACTAGAAGCCCAAATAGTAGCATTGCAGCAACCATGGAGTCACGGGAATACAAGGCAACAGCCAAGTAGAAAGGGGAGGAAAGAGAATTCAGCTAAGATGGGTTGCAGATACTGCTATTTTAACTCCCATTTTATAGACAGAGAAGGGGACATCAACTTGTGACTTTAGCCGTTGCATTTGCAGATTGCTTAGCCCTCCTGTCCCACTTGTCAGGTCAATAACTCCATGGAAACCACACAAAATCAATCATTGCAACCGCGTCCCTTGTCTTGTACTCTTGGACCTCCACCGTAATATCTTGGGAGAGTTCCGGATTTTGTCATTGCATGTGGCTTTCAATTTCACACCCTGAACTAAGAAACCTATCAGAAATTATATGGCATATGTCTTAATGTTCACGTGACATTCCTGATTAGAAGTTAACTTAACGGGGAATATTTCATGTATTTTATTTTATTTGATAATTGTGAATATCTCCCATCTTATTTTCACCTCGGTTTAAATACACAACTAATTTCTACGAAATGCCCTAGCCTGGTGCGTGGGGTTTATGAACTGAACAGTTTCAATGACATTAACCTCATCATTTTTGTGAACCCAATTGCGAAATGCTGCCAAAAAAAGAAGATTGATTTTACTAGATGGTAATCTTTTTACTATTGGCTCTCCATGGGCATGTTCTGAGGTACAGAAAAAATTTGGTCTTCACCTTGCTGAGGGGACAACAAGTGGTCCTTTCTCTTGTTTTCACATACTAGTTTGTTCAATGCTTTTACTGAAGTAATATTAATCTTTTTATTTTTGCTTCATCCTTTGGAGTAAAAGAGTTTTTGCATCCACATTTCTGAGGAGATTAGGAGTAACCCTTACTTAGGAAAGAAGAACATGGAAAAAAGAAGTGCCTTCCTTCAGAGACAGAAATACATGAAAAAGGTGCTCATTCACTTGCACTTGTTTTTGCTGCTCCTTAATTGAAATTCATGTAGCTTTTGGGTTGTTTACTTGGTAAAAGAAAACCCAAAAATGAAAGTGGCTCATTGTTTTGCAGTTTGGGATCCATATGTATGAGACGTAAAGAAGGAGAGAGACTTGTTATCTCTAGGCTAGCCATTAGCAGCCCAAGAGGTAGCAGAATGTAACAAACCTTGGAGGGATTTTACTAGTTGAATAGAACTTAGCCATGGAGCTAAAGAAAGGGAAGCCAGACTGAGAAGCCCAGTATACATCTAGCGCTAAGATTTAGCTCTCCTTTTATGGAGACAGACAGAGGCCTCACACTTGGAATTTTAAGTGTTTAGAGTCCCCACACTTAGACTTGCAGGGAAATCAGTGCCCCATGGAAATTGAGTTAGAAGAAACAAATTCACCACCATACCAGCTTCAGCTTTCATCATTTAACAACTCTGTCTCACTTGAGGGTGAATTCTTCACAGTTTGTAATGGCTAGCCTTCTCTAAAAAAATTGACTCAGATTTTGTATATATTTTCAAATAACTTACTTTTCTTAATTCAAATCCTACTCTTAACAGCTATATGAATTCATGGAAGGTATGCATGTTGCTTGCCTGAAGCATGGGATTTTTCCCAGGTAACTAGAATATGCCAAGATGTTTGAATGGTGTTGATCATTATCTTTGATAAAAGGATACTAAACAACTGTTTTGTTTTGTTAGACATTGAGTAATTTCCTAAATTTTGTAAATAAAATTATATTACATATTCTTGTATGCTCTAAAGAAGCAAACTGATGAAACATTTTAAAGAGCCAAATATTTTTTATTGACAACGAAAAATTGAACTTTAGTTAAGCTGGAAGCACCATAAATTATAAATCTTCTCTTTCAGGTCTAACTTTTCTCAAATGGCTAGGCTGGGGAGAAGCACAAAAGCTCAAAAGTCTTAGGATAACACATAAAAATGAATTCATACACATAGGCTAGAAACTAAGACTCATGAAGGAATGTCTTAGATGTCTTCACATAAATGGTAATAGCAATTAATGAGGCAATTGGCACAAAGGCTAAAAAAAGAATACTATTTCATTAGACTTACTAGCCTTTCTTGTGGTCTTTTAAGCTCTCAGTTACATAAAAAGTCTTGCATTCTCTAGTTTAGAATAAAACTTTGACAGGTGGGTGCCTAAGAAGTGAGTTCCAGAGAAGGGCATTATGCAACTCATTATAATTATTTTATTTAATGTGAATTTTTGTTCTATATGCTGTGACTGATCATGGTCTTGATTGATACTTGAATGAGTTTGGTTAAATTATATATATATTGTGCACCAGTTCCAATCAAATACACCTTTACCAAGCAAGACCTGTATCATCGAATACTACAGCCGACTTAGAAAATGAAAGATTTCAAATTCAAATTAGACCAAAGAGTATAAATGTGATGCCAGATGAAGCTAAGCTACACAATTGAATAGACAATTTGAGTGGCACTGGGGATCCTACAAAGTAAAGGGTACTTAGACTGCTTGTTTGGGAGAAATAGCCCCCAATGTCTCTCCAATTCTGGGGTTTTTCTGTTCTCATCAAACATGGCAAACACATAAGTTTCTATGGCCTTTCCAGGCCTCTTGGGAGTCCCTCCCTTCACATGCTGAATCAAGTTGGTATTGTAAATCCTTGCATTATCCAGAGTCGCTCCTGTGCCACCAGCTGAAGGCCAGCCACTTTCCGATATAACAATTTCCAGCGAACTCCCACCAGCCTCCTCAAGCGCTGAGTAACATGCATCCACCATGGAATCAAAGAGATTTCGGTACCCAAGCTGCCCATCTTGCACCGTAACCTCATTAGGCGCCGTAAAAAGAGCATAGTCTAGGCTGACGTCTTGGGTGTTAGCACTGTAACTGAGGTAAGGGTAGAGGTTAACTAGTAGTGGGGCACGGTTTTCCACTAAGAGACTGATGATGGGATCAAGAAATGTACGGGCTTGAGTCTGGAAGGAGCCTTGTGATGGAGGGTAGGAATTCCCTAAAACTCCAAGCTGAGTGGCAGTGGAAACCTTGATTTGATTGTCTAGGCCAGCTGCGGAGATTGCATTGGTGATAGATTTCATCGCAGGGAGAAGAAACTGGGCAACGTAGTCTGAAAGACTCACTTCATTGCCAACTGCAATGTATCGAAATTTGACCTTAGTATAGTTCGTCACATATTTTTCGACCCATGAATTTGCATTGCCTTGGTCGGCAATATCAGAAAGGGCATTGTTTGGGACGCCCAGCATGAGCTCAATGTTGGAGCCTTCAAGGGCCTGCAGAGCAGCTATGTTTGGTTCGTAAAGTCTCATTCTTTGGAAGTTGTTCTGGGTGTAGAGCTCTACAACCTCTTCCGGTGGTGGCAGGTTGTCGCCAAGCGTTCCATAACACACTCCTATTTGGGCTTCTGCTGAGATTGAACAAAAACCATGGAATTAAAAACCAACCAATCTTGTAGGGAAAAGGGCAAATAATTAGTGAACCACTCGTGTATGGGCCGGGATTAAATATAAAAAAGTAAGCTAGTAGTAAGTTGATAAGGGACGACCCTAATTAATCAAGGCCAGTACAGAGCATATATAGAATCTCACATGGGAGAAAACAGATTTCTCAAAAGTAATGAGATACCAATCTTTATTAGACCAAGGCATATTGGATTGAAGTCTTAAAACCCCACTGGCAAGATGCAAGGGAAGAGAGACAAACCTGTTAGGTGTAGGTTGGTCATCAGCAGCCCAAGGAGTAGCAGAACTATGGTCGTTCTTGGAGAGGTTTTAACATAGGAATTGACAGCCATGGAAAAGAAAGGGAAGAATAAAAGGGTAAGTTATATATGTCTCTAGCACTAAAATTTAGTTCCCTTTTATAGAGTGGATCAAGTCTTGCAGCTGGAATTTAAGTAATGATAGATCCATTCCCACAACCGGCTTGAGCCCTCATCATTGAATGCGATTCTGTCTGTTGCTTGAGATTAATTTCTCCCCCTTTTGAGAAGTCTTGGATCTTTCTACACCTCTTTTGGAGGCAAATTTCTGAAACAATCACTGTTATTGTAGTTGCCTCTCTCAGCTGGTAGTGTCTGAACTTAGTTCAAAACACTCCCATGAAATTCAAAACATCAAAACACTGGCATATAAAAAAAGATAAAGAAAAAAATATAGAGAGAAAAGAAAACAGAGATTTTGCACTTGAAGAACATCCATAGATGTGCGGAAAACTTAAAAAAGAGGGCAGGCGACGAACTTGACCCAAAGTGCCAAACATAGGTCATGGAATATCTTTGTGGAAATTACTATATGTTCTCCAACATCCCATGTGAATTCAGGGATGCATTTTGCTTATCCTTCACGGATCTCTCTTCCTGGACGCCGGATCGTGGCCCATTATCAATGGTACGGGGAAGATCGTTGAATTTTGAAGTCGGTGGTATCATAGATGACAAACATCTCCTGACTCTTTTAGTCAAGTCTTCCAGTAACTGATCTTATCCTGTTAGGCTCCGGTAAGCTCCCGTTAGACCCTCATGACTTTGACTAGGCAACAACCCCAATTCACGGAACGACAAGCACAATTCCTCAAAGGAAAAATAAAAAAGAAAAAAACCACCCAAATTGGTGACTATTTATTTGTTTTAAGTTTGTTTTTCTTCTCTTATTAGTCCATTTTTCTCTAGATTGAGCTGGACCAAACCAACCCCCAAGTTGGACCATCTCAGCTGGCCAGCATAGCTATTGATTCATCCCCCAACTTGGTTCGATGCCAAGGCCCAAAATTTGACCCAAGCAATGGCCTAGCTGGTGGGCCTCCACTTTCCATCATGGGCCATAGGTGTACTTTCTTATCATAATCTTGTCTGATGGGTAAGCGACAACTTGAAATCTATAGACTTTTCAACATTAGCGCCATAGGCCCATAGCCCAGATGCAAATGAGACAATTCAAGGATTAACATAGGTTATGGAATATCTTTGGGGGTTGTTCCGGGACTTTTCTCAATAGTACAGTAATTTAAAAAAGTTATGCTTAAATTATTGTAATAGAAGAAGTTATTACAAATATATGGTAGTTTTTGTCACATAGGAGAGAGGAGAGAGGAGAGAGGGTGAGAGAGAGGAGATAGGAGAGAGGAGAGAGGGTGAACGGATAAATTTTTTTAAAAAAAGGAACTCGTCTCTTCTCTAAGAGACGAGTTCCATGAAAAAAGACAAGGGAAAGACGAGTTCCCAAGGAAAAAAAATATATTTTTTTTAAATATATTTTTTATTTAAAAAAAATCCTAAATTAAATTAAAAAAAAAATTCCTAAAGGGAACTCATCTCTTTGGGAATTTTTTTTTTTAAATATATTTTTTATTTTAAAAAAAATCCCAAATAAAAAAAAAACTCCTAAAGGGAACTCGTCTCTTCAAGAGACGAGTTCCCATGTAAAAAAAAATATTTTTTTTTAAAAATATATATATTTAAAAAAAAAAATTTCCTAAAGGGAATTCGTCTCTTGAAGAGACGAGTTCCATGGAAAAAAAAATATTTTTTTTTAAAATATATTTTTTGTTTAAAAAAAAATCCAAAAAAAAAAAATTTCCTAAAGGGAACTCGTCTCTTGAAGAGACGAGTTCCCATAGGAAATTTTTTTTTTTTAAATATATTTTTTATTTAAAAAAAATCCTAAATTAAATTAAAAAAAAAAAATTCCTAAAGGGAACTCATCTCTTTGGGAATTTTTTTTTTTAAAATATATTTTGAAGAGACGAGTTCCCATGTAAAAAAAAATATTTTTTTTTTAAAAATATATATATTTAAAAAAAAAAATTCCAAAGGGAACTCGTCTCTTGAAGAGACGAGTTCCATGGAAAAAAAATATTTTTTTTTTAAAATATATTTTTTGTTTAAAAAAAAAATCCAAAAAAAAAAAAAAAAATCGAAGAGACAAGTTCCTATGGGAAAAAAAATATATTTTTTTAAAATATATTTTTTATTTAAAAAAATCCCAAATTAAAATTAAAAATATATATATATATATATATATATTTTTTAATATATATATATATATATATTTTTTAATATATATATATTTTTTTTAATATATATTTTTTTTTATAAAAAATATATTTTTTTCATGGGAACTCGTCTCTTCAAGAGACGAGTTCCCTTTGGAATTTTTTTAAATAAAAAATATATTTAAAAAAAATATATATTTTTTCCCAAGGGAACTCATCTCTTCAAGAGACGAGTTCCCTTTAAGAATTTTGAGGAATTGTTTTTTTTTTTAATATATATATTTAATATATATATATATATATATTTTTTTTACATGGGAACTCGTCTCTTCCGTCTCTTGAAGAGACGAGTTCCCTTTGGAATTGTTTTTTTTTTTTTTTTTTTTAATTTGGGATTTTTTTAAAATAAAAAATATATTTAAAAAAAAATATTTTTTTTCCCATGGGAACTCGTCTCTTAAGTTCCCTTTAGTATATGAGAACTCGTATTTTCAAGAGACGAGTTCCCTTTAGGAATTTTGAGGAATTGTTTTTTTTTTTTTTTTTAATATATATATTTAAAACAAAAAAACAAAATTTTACATGGGAACTCGTCTCTTCAAGAGACGAGTTCCCTTTGGAATTGTCTTTTTTTTTTTTTAATTAATTCGGGATTTTTTTTAAATAAAAAAATATATTTAAAAAAAAAAAAATTTCCCATGGGAACTCGTCTCTTGAGTTCCCTTTAGGAATTTTTTATTTATTTTAAATATATATATTTTAAAAAAAAAAAATTTTTACATGGGAACTCGTCTCTTCAAGAGACGAGTTCCCTTTGGAATTGTTTTTTTTTTATTTTTTTTTATTTGGGAATTTTTTAAAAAAAAATATAATTTTTTTTCCCATGGAAACTCGTCTCTTAAGTTCCCTTTAGGAATTTTTTTACATGGGAACTCGTCTCTTCAAGAGACGAGTTCCCTTTGGAATTGTTTTTTATTTTTTATTTTATTTTTTTAATTTTGGATTTTTTTTAAATAAAAAATATATTTTAAATTTTTTTTTTTTCCCATGGGAACTCATCTCTTGAAGAGACGAGTTTCCTTGAAGAATTGTCTTTTTTTTTTTTTAATTTGATAATTTTTTAAAAAATATATATATATTTTTTTTCATGGAACTCGTTTCTTCAAGAGACGAGTTCCCTTTTTTAAAAAAATTTATCCATTCACCCTCTCTCCTCTCTCCTCTCTCTTATCTCCTCTCTCCTCTCTCTCACCCTCTCTCCTCTCTCCTCTCTCCTATGTGGCAAAAACTACCATATATTTGTAATATCTTCTTCTACTACAATAATTTAAGCATAACTTTTTTAAATTACTGTACTATTGAGAAAAGTCCGGTTGTTCTATGTGTTGTGTGTTTGCCCAAGTTCTGCAATTTTCTATCATGTCTCAGGAGTTGTTGAGCTTCAGTTTTTTACTTTGTTAGTGGAGGTACCAAGCATAGAAGACGGCCAACCCATGGGTCTACCTACTTGCTCGAGTCGGATAGCGGATTTCACTACAAAAGCTACCTCCCGGAGGGTGCCGATTTTTTCCGAGAAGGGGTACCCGGATGTTGTATCGACTGAATTTTGTCTCCTGGTTGAGAAGTCCTCCCAGCTCCATTTAAACCTACAATGATTCGAGAACCCACCCGACCAATCCTAGAAGAACTAAAAAATTGATCATCGGGAAGAAGCTGTCATACCGCTAACACAGATCACGTGGCATGGATATCGAGGGCAACGACAAGGCATGTATGAGGAACAAATCTCAAAGGAAAATATTATCTTCACATTAGCAGGAAATGTCAAGGTTGATTGGCCATGGGCCACCTGACACAGATCTGCCAAGCCAACCGTGCACGCCACACAACCTTCAATCTAACTCAAGCCTATAAAAGAGGAAGAAGAATAGGAGAAAAGGGGGATCCTTCTCCTAGAGAGTCGAGATACCCACCAACAGAGTAAGTGACACTGGAAAATTGGCTACAGCCTTGATAGTCGTTGGATCATCATATCTATAAAGGTTATACACCAACAGTTAGGTTATGTAAATCCATAAACCAACAGTCATTGTAGAGAAAAGAACCACCACCGCTGAGAACTCCAAAGATTTGCAATGATACCATTTTGTAGATAGAGTGACAGAGGTATAAAAAGAAATTGATTCATTATCTGTGGCATCTACCCATACTGTGATTCCGAATCAACATACCTAATTTCCGAGATATGGCAACTCTTGAGTAAACTAATAATAAAATAAGAACTGTGCCATGTAACTTCATTCACAAATGAAACTTTCTTTGCGTCACTATGAAACAAAATTAGAAAATCATTTCTATTTTGATTATTTCTTTTTTAATTGTATCCCAAAAAGACATTTTTTATACATGACACAATACATAAATAACTTTGATTTTGTCTAAAAAAAAATTGTTGAATTTCTTACCTATCAACGAAACATTGATTAAGAAAAAAAATATATATATCATAAGTTTCAATACTGGTAGACTAAGAAGACCGCTGAAAGTCCATGCCCCCGACCAACCAACTTAAGTACCACTGAAATTGGGTGAAGTCAAGTGACGGTCCCTAAATACATTAAGATTTTAATCCTAAAATATAAGGTGCTTTTAAATCTAGTACAGATTCCTCACCACGACTTATCTTATTAAACATATAAGGCGCTCTTAAATGAGTGCATGAAGTTCTACATGACACTTTTTCTCAGGGCTCAAGACCCCTTATTTGGGATAAGACATCACTATACCCTTCCTACATTAATTTGGAGAAAACTCAATCTGGTATACAGACTGTCTATTTGGATAAAAGATGCCCCAATGTTTCTCCAATTCTGGGTTTTTGTTGTTCTCATTGAACATGGCGAATATGTAAGTTTGTATAGGTTTTCCAGGCCTCTTGGGAGTTCCTCCCTTCACATGTCGAAGCAAATTTGTGTTATAAGTCCTAGCATTCTCAATTGTTGTAGCCGTCCCACCAGCCGTAGGCCAACCAGTCTCAGTCACAACAATTTCCAAAGAACCACCACCAGCCTTCTCCAGAGCTGAGTAACCAGCATCCAATATCGCATCAAATATGTTTTGGTACCCAAACTGACCATCTCGCACCACTATTCCAGGAGATGTGAAAAGAGTATATTCAAGGCTGATGTATTGGGTGTTGCCAATGTAACTAAAATAAGGATACATGTTCAAGAAAAACGGGGCACCAGTGTCCGCTAGGAAGCTGATGATTGGATTGATAAATGATCCGAAATCGGGTCTGAAAGATCCTTTAGATGGAGGGTAGGATTCTCCAAGCTGCACTGAAGGCGGTTGAGACTTTGATCTGGTTGCCAAGTCCAGACTCTGAAATTGCCTGGTGAATGTTTTTCATGGCCCCCAGGAGATAATTTGCTTCCCAGGCCGGAGGATTTATTTCGTTTCCAACAGCTATGTATCGAAAATTGACAGTGGGATAGTTTCTAATGTTGTTTTGGACCCAGGCATATGCGGTGCCCATGTTAGTAGCAAGGTTGTAAAGGTCTTCATTTGCCACACCCACCATGAGCTCAATATTGGAGCCTCCGAGGGCTTGGAGGACTTCTGGGACGGGAGCGTAAATCCGCATTCTTGGGATGTTGTTGTGTTTATAGAGATCTATAACTTCGTGGGGTGGTGGTAAGTTGTTCCCCAGTAGTCCGTAGCAAACTCCAGTGTTGGCACCTTCATAGTAATTTAAGACAAATGAGACAGCAGCATTATCTTGAGAATGTAGTGATATAAATTCCGGACTTCCAGTAAGTTAATCAAAATTGGTAGTAATAGAAATTAGAAATTGATGAATACCCCATCATTCAAGAAGAAAAACAGAGAGAACCTGTTATTTGGAAGGTGGCAAGCAGAAGGCCAAATAGTAGCATTGCAACAACCATGGAGTCGAAGGAATGTAACAATGCAGTAGCCATTGAGCAAGAAAAAGCAAGAAAATTGAGGTTAAGTGGGGTGCAGATACTCCAATTTCATCTCTCATTTTATAGGCACATAAAGGGGTCTTCAACTGGAGTTGTTTAGCCATTACGTTTACAGATTTGCTAATTGCTTGGCCCTCCTGCCCTTCCTGTCGGGTCAACCACTCCATAGAAATCAACGCATTTATCCACAAATAACCACCCATCATTGCAACCGCTTCCCTCGTCTTATTTTCTCGCCTCCACCATCCTACCCTGGAAGAGTTCTGGGTATTGTCATTCCAAGTGGCTTTCACTTTCACACCCTATAAGGAAAATAGCATGTTGAATCTGTCCTGATCAGAAGTCTAACTTAACAAGGTATGTTTGTGTAGTTCATTTTATTTGATAATTGTGGGTATCTCTAATCTTATCTTCACCGAGGTTTGAACATAGAACAAAATGACATTGGCAATTTGGCATGGTGTAATGGTGTTTATGAAGTCAACAGTTAAAATGACAGCGGCCTCATCTCTTCAGTAGTGGCAACCCAACAGCTTCCAATAATGGAAGTCTCGCATGGAGTAATGGTGTTTATGAAGTCATCAACTAGAATGACAGTGGCCTCAACTCTTCAGTAGCGGGAACCCAACAGCTTCCAATAATGGAGAGATGGAATTACTGCTTTCAGCTACTAATAGGAATACAATATTGTGTATTAGTGTAACTTGGACGGGCAAACTTGATCCAACCCAAACCCACCCTGCTTAGACAATCATTTTTAATACTCAAGTTGGATTAGGGTTAGGTTTTTTTCAACCCAAGTTCAATTTGGATTGGGCTCGGGTTAAGGTTCAAATAACCTAATCCTAATCTGAATTCGATTTAATGTTTTTATAATATTTATAACGCATCTTATTTTATATAATAATATTTATCTTCTTTTTATATATTAAGAAAAAAATATTAAATTATATTATATCATATGTTTTTCATTATTTTTAAAAATTATATGAATTTACGTTTATTCTTTTTGTTATTAAATTGAAATTTTATCCTATTTTGAATTATACAAGAGTCTAATTTTGATCCATATGACTCTAACTTAAACAACTTGAAATTAACCTCAACTTAGAAAAATGAGGTTGAGTTGGACTTGAGTATTTTAAGTTTGAATTCGGGTTAATCATTCCCTAATTTGGATTAGGCTTGGATTAGTCATTAACTCTATACCAATTTCATGTTCACTCCACAACTTTAATTCCTTCTCATCTTTGCTTCTCTAAATGAAAAAACAATGTCACATGTAATAGAATGAGTAACAGACAAAACTTCTCATTTTAGCGATATTTATATTTCTTGTTATTTTTTGGTATGGAAGACATTAAATAGTATTTGCTTAATTACTGAGAAAATTGAGGGGCATAAAGAGAATATATATATATAAGTTTATTTCATAATTTTTAGTATGGAAATGAAAGAGAGAAATTCAAATATATAAAAGATGAATTGAAAAGAAATGAGAATTTTTGGTCCCATTTCCACGAATTTACAGAAAAGAAGCTTAAAAAATTGAAATAATCAACACCAGCTACGGTTTGAAAATGGAAGTTTCTCGGGAAAATGGTCCTAGAAATTTTTTGGACTAAATCTAACATAATGATAAGCTGAAAAAAATGAGATACCAATTCTGATATTATGTTACTCAATTGAATAAATAATTTGATTGGTACTGGGGACCCTACAAACTAATGGCTACTTTGGCTGTTTGTTTGGGAGAAATAGCCCCCAATGTCTCTCCAATTCTGGGGTTTGGCTGTTCTCGTCAAACATGGCAAACACATAAGTTTCTATGGCCTTTCCAGGCCTCTTGGGAGTCCCTCCCTTCACATGCTGAATCAAATTGGTATTATAAATCCTTGCATTATCCAGAGTCGCTCCTGTGCCACCAGCTGAAGGCCAGCCACTTTCCGATATAACAATTTCCAGCGAACTCCCACCAGCCTCCTCAAGCGCTGAGTAAAATGCATCCACCATGGAATCAAAGAGATTTCGGTACCCAAGCTGCCCATCTTGCACCGTAACCTCATTAGCCGTAAAAAGAGCATAGTCTAGGCTGACGTCTTGGGTGTTAGCACTGTAACTGAAGTAAGGGTAGAGGCTAACTAGTAGTGGGGCACGGTTTTCCACTAAGAGACTGATGATGGGATCAAGAAATGTACGGGCTTGAGTCTGGAAGGAGCCTTGTGATGGAGGGTAGGAATTCCCTAAAACTCCAAGCTGAGTGGCAGTGGAAACCTTGATTTGATTGTCTAGGCCAGCTGCGGAGATTGCATTGGTGATAGATTTCATCGCAGGGAGAAGAAACTGGGCAACGTAGTCTGAAAGACTCACTTCATTGCCAACTGCAATGTATCGAAATTTGACCTTAGTATAGTTCGTCACATATTTTTCGACCCATGAATTTGCATTGCCTTGGTTGGCAATATCTTGAAGGGCGTTGTTTGGGACGCCCAGCATGAGCTCAATGTTGGAGCCTTCAAGGGCCTGCAGAGCAGCTATGTTTGGATCGTAAAGTCTCATTCTTTGGAAGTTGTTCTGGGTGTAGAGCTCTACAACCTCTTCCGGTGGTGGCAGGTTGTCGCCAAGCGTTCCATAACACACTCCTATTTGGGCTTCTGCTGAGATTGAACAAAAACCATGGAATTAAAGACCAACCAATCTTGTAGGAAAAAGGGCAAATAGTTAGTGAACCACTCGTGTATGGGCCGGGATTAAATATAAAAAAGTAAGCTAGTAGTAAGTTGATAAGGGACGACCCTAATTAATCAAGGCCAGTACAGAGCATATATAGAATCTCACATGGGAGAAAACAGATTTCTCAAAAGTAATGAGATACCAATCTTTATTAGACCAAGGCATATTGGATTGAAGTCTTAAAACCCCACTGGCAAGATGCAAGGGAAGAGAGACAAACCTGTTAGGTGTAGGTTGGTCATCAGCAGCCCAAGGAGTAGCAGAACTATGGTCGTTCTTGGAGAGGTTTTAACATAGGAATTGACAGCCATGGAAAAGAAAGGGAAGAATAAAAGGGTAAGTTATATATGTCTCTAGCACTAAAATTTAGTTCCCTTTTATAGAGTGGATCAAGTCTTGCAGCTGGAATTTAAGTAATGATAGATCCATCCCCACAACCGGCTTGAGCCCTCATCATTGAATGCGATTCTGTCTGTTGCTTGAGATTAATTTCTCCCCCTTTTGAGAAGTCTTGGATCTTTCTACACCTCTTTTGGAGGCAAGTTTCTGAAACAATCACTGTTCTTATAGTTGCCTCTCTCAGCTGGTAGTGTCTGAACTTAGTTCAAAACACTCCCATGAAATTCAAAACATCAAAACACTGGCATATAAAAAAAGATAAAGAAAAAAATATAGAGAAAAAAGAAAACAGAGATTTTGCACTTGAAGAACATCCATAGATGTGCGGAAAACTTAAAAAAGAGGGCAGGCGACGAACTTGACCCAAAGTGCCAAACCATGTCATGTTCCAAAGTGGTAAGGTTGGTGTTGACTATTCAGCCTGAAACACTATAGACTTTTGACTTGGTAGCGTACAAGTGACCATCTGTATGGAAATTCCAATCCCACCTTTCTAAACAGCCCATGTGAATTCATGGAAAGCCCTACCCTGCTGGGATCATTTTCCCGGTCACTGGAACGTGTCAAGACGTTTGGATGATATGTATCTTTGATAAATATATATGGAAAATTGAAATTTCATAAGTCAGTTAAAATGGATATGTGAGAATAAAAAATGATGAGTTTGTGTCTTCCTGGAATGGTAAGATACCAAGATAGAATATGCTGCAAAGGAACCATCACCAACGAAGGAAAACAGAGGGAACCTGTCATGTCCAAGGTGGGCAGGCCTAGTAGCAGGCTTGTGACAATCATGAAGTGGGAAGAATAGAGACATGAACAAAGAACAATCAAGAATTTTGTTAAAATATGGATTAATGTAGATACCGCAATCTTAGCTTCTCTTTTATGCACCGAGAAGGGGACTTCCAGACACTCATATTTTTTTCATTGCAGTAAATTACTCACAAATTACTTGTTCACGCTGTCAAGTCGAGCACCCCCTATTTTAAACCGAGAACTGAGACCTTCCTTGAGATTTTAGTAATTTCCAAGTCTTTCCACTACCCTGAGGTCAAACACTCCATGGAAATTAATAAACACAACTAATTCAAGTAGAGGTTTCCTCCATTTATATTATTGGTCATGGCTGGCCGCCATGTTTATTAATGGGACAGGTTTCAGTATTCAATTTTCGTGAGACATGGAGGGCCCTAATACATGCTTGGATATTCTACATTTGTTTGGATGTTTCCTGGAAATCAAATTCTTCAATACTTCTAGGCTATGTTCGAGATTTTAGTAATTTTCAAGTCTTTCCACTACCCTGAGGTCAAACACTCTATGGAAATTAATAAACACAACCAATTCAAGTAGAGGTTTCCTCCATTTATATTATTGGTCATGGTTGGCCGCCATGTTTATTAATGGGATAGGTTTCAGTATTCAATTTTCGTGAGACATGGAGGGCCCTAGTACATGCTTGGATATTCTACATTTGTTTGGATGTTTCGTGAAAATCAAATTCTTCAATACTTTTAGGCTATGTTTGAGATTTTAGTAATTTCCAAGTCTTTCCACTACCCTGAGGTCAAGCACCCCATGGAAATTAATAAACAACCAATTCAAGTAGAGGTTTCCTCCATTTACATTATTGGCCATGGCTGGCCTCCATGTTTATTAATGGGATAGCTTCAGTATTCAATTTTCGTGAGACATGGAGGGCCCTATTACATGCTTGGATATCTACATTTGTTTGGATGTTTCCTGGAAATCAAATTCTTCAATACTTGTAGGCTATGTTTGATTTTCATAAAAAAATTAAAAGAAAATACGACAAAAAGAAAATCAACACAAAGATTATTAAGATAATGTATTCTCCTTTATTAAGATTATTTAAAGACATGGAGGGTCCTAATACATGCTTGGATATTCTACATTTGTTTGGATGTTTCCTGGAAATCAAATTCTTCAATACTTCTAGGCTATGTTCGAGATTTTAGTAATTTCAAGTCTTTCCACTACCCTGAGGTCAAGCACTCCATGGAAATTAATAAACACAACCAATTCAAGTAGAGGTTTCCTCTATTTATATTATTAGTCATGGTCGGTCGCCATGTTTATTAATGGGTCAGCTTTCAGTATTCAATTTTCGTGAGACATGGAGTGCCCTAGTACATGCTTGGATATTCTACATTTGTTTGGATGTTTCGTCTTCAATACTTTTAGGCTATGTTCAAGATTTTAGTAATTTCCAAGTCTTTCCGCTACCCTGAGGTCAAGCACTCCATGGAAATTAATAAACACAACCAATTCAAGTAGGGGTTTCCTCCATTTGTATTATTGGCCATGGCTAGCCTCCATGTTTATTAATGGGACAGCTTTCAGTATTCAATTTTCGTGAGACATGGAGGGCCCTAGTACATGCTTGGATATTCTACATTTGTTTGGATGTTTCCTAGAAATCAAATTCTTCAATACTTGTTGGCTATGTTTGATTTTCATAAAAAAATTAAAAGAAAATACGAAAAAAAGAAAATCAACACAAAGATTATTAAGATAATGTATTCTCCTTTATTAAGATTATTTACCTTTTATTATGGCATATATGAAGACAAAAATGTGGTAGCATTTTGCCTCTATAGGATCATTTTTTGAAGAAGTGGGGGGAGACCCTTATTCAAGATAGTAATACATGAAAGAAAGCCTCGCCCTTAGTCTTCTACTGCACTTAATTTTGCTTCTTCTAGTTGAAATTGATTGTGTATTTAGGTTGTTTGTTAGGGAGGAAGAGCCCCCAATGCTTCTCCAATTCTGGGGTTTTGTTGTCCTCGTCAAACATGGCAAACACATAAGTCTCAATAGGTCCTGTAGGCCTCTTTGGAGTCCCACCTTTGACATGCTGAATCAAATTGGAGTTGTAAGTCCTTGCATTATCAACTGTGGTTTGTGTCCCGCCGGCTGAAGGCCAACCACTCTCTGAAACAACAATCTTCAAAGAACTCCCACCAGCCCTCTCCAGCGCTGAGTAAACAGCATCCAATATGGCATCAAAAAGATTCTTGTAACCAAGCTGCCCATCTTGCACCACAACTCCAGGAGCTGTGAAAAGAGCATAATTCAGATTGCTAAGGTCACTGAAATAAGGGTACAAGTTGACAAGTAATGGGGCATTGTTCTTGACTAAGAAGCTGATGATGGAAGTGAGAAATGACAGGACGCCACTCTTGAAGGAGCCACTTGATGGTGGGTAGGACACTCCTAGAACTCCAGTGTCAATGGCGGTGGAGACCTTGATTTGGTTCCCTAGGCCGGCGGACGAAATTGCATTGTTAATGTTTTGCATGGCAGGGAGAACAAATTGGGCCTGGGCGCCTGAAGGACTCACTTCGTTTCCAACTGCGATGTACCGGAACTTTACATTAAGATGGTTTTTTATGTTGTCTTGGACCCATGAATCGGCATTGGCCTGGCTGGAAGCAATATTTTGGAGGTTATCGTTGGGGACGCCTAGGATGAGCTCAATATTAGAGCCTCCAAGGGCTTGGAGAGCATCTTGTCTAGTGTCATATAGTCGCATTCTTCGGATGTTGTACTGGTTGTAGAGAGCTACAACTTCTCCTGGTGCTGGCAAGTTGTTGCCATTCCTGCCATAACAAACTCCTATTTGGGCACCTGCAATATTAGATTTAACAAATTACGAAGGCTGTGATTTTGATGTTCCTCTATGGGAAATACGTACTATAAAGCAAAGGCGATCAGTCCAGGGTATGCAAAGAGAGGAAACCATTTGAAGATTTAAAATAAATAATAAATACTATAAATGAAGTATAAGTTTTAGTAACATGAGTGGGAATGGGTTGAACCAAGATGAGTCCAAAAAAGTATGAAGACAGTGGTACAGAAAGGGACTAAGGAAGAGACCTGTTATCTCTAGACTAGCCATTAGCAGCCCAAAAAGAAGCAGCATTGCAGCCATCCTTGGGGGGCTTTTTCCTGCTGAATAGAGCTTAGCCATGGAGTTGAAGAAAGAGAAGAATGAGAAGGTAAGATATATGTTTAAGGCTAGGATTTAGCTCCCCTTTTATAGAGGCTTTGCGCTTGGGAATTTAAGTGATTAGAGCCCCGAGTTTCCACGGCTCCGCTTGCAGGTCAATCACTCCGTGGAAAAATCAGCATTCATCATTCAATTCGATTGTACCTGTTTTCTGGGATTTTTTTTTCTGCCTTTGAAAAGTCATCCATCTTCTCGATGCCTATTTTGAGGGTTGCTTGTTGCTAGCTAACGTTTATTAAGAACTTTAACATGCATATTGTGTCATAAATTTTTAGCTTTATATGCAATTCTTATAGTTGAGTGTTCAGGAAGCAGAGTTTTGAGAAAGGCTCTAAAGCACCTTCAAATGGACTTAAGAGATTCATGGGTATTGGTATTGAATTCATAATATATAATCGATCTGGATTTTATTTGACGCGAACTTTCCTTTATATGGAATAAATAATGTTGCCCATGGGCTGCAATTTTGTTTCATGACCCAGAAGTTTTTGATCCTCCATCTTAACTTGGCTGGTTTGGATCCGTTCGATATGCCACCGACATAAAAAAAAAGAACCACACAAGTTACAGAAAAATAAAAAAGGCAATGTCCGTGGTGCTTGAAGAAACGTTCATAAATGTCTGGTATAGTAGTAGGGCCAGGTTAATTTCAAACAAATGGATAATGTTATACACAATTTCTATGAAGATGTGTGGAAATTACTATATGTTCTCCAACATCCCATGTGAATTCAGGGATGCATTTTGCTTATCCTTCACGGATCTCTCTTCCTGGACGCCGGATCGTGGCCCATTATCAATGGTACTGGGAAGATCGTTGAATTTTGAAGTTGGTGGTATCATAGATGATGACAAACATCTCCTAAGCCATCCTCTTTTAGTCAAGTCTTCCGGTAACTGATCTTATCCTGTTAGGCTCCGGTGAGCTCACGTTAGACCCTCATGACTTTGACTTGGCAACAACCCCAATTCACGGAACGACAAGCACAATTCCTCAAAGGAAAAATAAAAAATAAAAAACCACCCAAATTGGTGACTATTTATTTGTTTTAGGTTTGTTTTTCTCTCTTATTAGTCCATTTTTCTCTAGAGTGAGCTGGTATAGAAGTGCTGGACGAAACCAACCCCCAAGTTGGACCATCTCAGCTGGCCAGCATAGCTATTGATTTATCCCCCAACTTGGTTCGATACCAAGCCCCAAAATTTCACCCAAGCAATGGCCTAGCTGGTGGGCCTCCACTTTCCATCATGGGCCATAGGTGTACTATCTTATCATAATCTTGTCTGATGGGTAAGCGACAACTTGAAATCTATAGACTTTTCAACATTAGCGCCATAGGCCCATAGCCCACATGCAAATGAGACAATTTAAGGATTAACATAGGTCATGGAATATATTTGGGGGTTGTACAGTGAGATGGACGTATACATACCATCAAATGTACAAGTCATTATCTTTCATTTAAGATAATTATGGGATTTTATTTTATTTTCTTCCACAATGCAGCTTTCTTTGTGCTGCGAAGACTCGGGACTTCTACTGGATTTTCTAGTGTTACACAAAGATTTTACTCAAGTAGAAGTAGATAATAACTTCTTTTATTAGATATGTCCGCCTCCAAATGGGATTTTTGTCTTAGAGAAAGTAAATAACATTTTTGCCTCCCATTTTGCCACGAGGCTACAAACCCTTATTTATTGTAGAACTAGTACACAAGAAAAAAAAAAAAGAGCCTTTATTCCTTAGTAATTTTGTAGGCTCTTAGTTGAAATTGATTGGGTATTTAGCCTGTTTGTTTGGTAAAAAGAGCCCCCAGTGTTTCTCATATTCTGGGGATTTCCTGTTCTCATTAAACATGGCAAACACGTAAGTCTCGATAGGCCCTCCAGGCTTCTTTGGAGTCCCACCCTTGACATGCTGAATCAAATTGGAGTTGTAAGTCTTTGCATTATCAACTGTGGTTGCCGTCCCACCGGCTGATGGCCAACCACTCTCTGAAATAACAACCTGCAAAGAACCGCCACCAGCCCTCTCAAGTGCCGAGTAAACAGCATCCAATATGGCATCAAAAAGATTTCTGTAACCAAGCTGTCCATCTTGCACCACAACTCCAGGAGCCTTGAAAAGAGCATAATCTAGGCGAATGTCCCGGGTGTTACCAATGTAACTGAAGTAAGGGTACAGGTTAACAAGCAGTGGGGCACGGTTTTTGACCAGGAAGCTGATGATGGGGTTGAGAAAGGACGTGACTTCAGGCTTGAAGGCGCCTTTTGATGGAGGGTAGGATGTTCCCAGAACCCCAGTGTCAATGGCAGTGGAAACTTTAATTTGGTTCCCCAGGCCAGCTGCGGAAATTGCATTGAAAATGTTTCTCATGGCAGGGAGAACAAATTGGGCAGTGGGGCCCGTAGGGCTTACTTCATTTCCAACCGCAACGTATCGGAATCTGACATTACCGTAGTTTTTAATATTGTTTTGAACCCATGAATTGGCATTGCCTTGGATGGAAGCAATGTTTTGAAGAGCATCATTTGGGACACCTATCATGAGCTCAATGTTGGAGCCTCTAAGGGCTTGGAGAGCAGCTTGGTTAGGGTCGTAGAGTCTCATTCTTCGGATGCTGTACTGGTTATAGAGACCTACAACTTGCCCTGGCGGTGGCAAGTTGTCACCCTCCATTCCATAACACACTCCCGTTTGGGCAACTGCAATATTTGATAAAATTGTACAAAGTCATGAATCAGTAATAAAGCATATATACAAAACTTAATCAAAGTTCTCCCAACTTTTGGGAAAATGATTAATCGTACAAGACGAAAGGGACGAGAGAAAGACCTGTTAAGTGTAGGCTAGCCATTAGCAGCCCAAAAACAAGCAGCAGTGTGGCCATTCTTGAAGAACTTTTAACAGTGGAATCAAACATAGCCATGATGGAGAAGAAAGAGAAAAATAAGAAGCTAGGTTGTATGCATTAACACCGAGATTTAGCTCCCTTTTATAGACAGTGGATGGACGCATGCACCCAGAATTTTAAGTGATGATAATGCTAGTCTCCACCTCGCAAGTCAAGCACTCCATGGAAATTTGAGAGAAGATTACATAAATAAATAAATCCACCTCCCCAACCAGCTTGTACGTGCACTACTAAGTGCCATTCTGTCTGTTTTCTGAGACTTTTCTCCCCTTTGAAAAGTCCTACATTACATCCTCATATTGAAGTTAATAATTCTCTATCCTCTGGATTTCACTTCTTTTAGGAAGGGGAAATGCAATTTTTAGCTAGGTTCATTGAATCCCAATTACTTTAGAGCTTCCACTATGAACTTTAAGAATATGTTTTATATAATGATTTTAAAAAGTGTTTTTAATTTTTTTAATATTTAAAATTTTTTATTTTTTAAGTGTTAAAAATAATAAAAAATACTTTTTAAAATTACTATTAAATACACTCTTAAAATATGTTTCACAATAATTTTAAAAAATAATTTTAATTTTTTTTTAAAAATTATTAAAAATATTAAAAACATTTTTTAAAATCACGATAACTTAAAAGATTGCAACTTTCAGGTCACATTAAATTCACCATCAAATGCACTGTGCTCAAATGTACAGCAACTTAAGATACTTAAATGCAACTTCCAGGTCACATTAAATTGGGATTAATCTGAGTTTCTGACCCACTTCAAATAAAGGTAAATATAAAACACTAGGCTCCTTTTGGGCCGCACGAAAATATCAGACCCTTACATCTTGTTTCGTACGCGGATGTGAGGTAATGGGATGAATAGTCAAATAACTTAATCCGAGATCTTTCTGGTTCTAATGTAAACACCTCCCTTTTGATGATTTTTCCCCATCCGAGTCCCACTCTCCGTCTACTCCAACTTAGACTAAACGGCACGCACGGCATGAAAAATAAAGGAATTAAAAAATTTACTCCTATTAATATTTTTAATGTCACAATTGTATATTCAATTTTTAAATTTTGAATATAAAATAATATATAATATATTATTTTTTAAAGCATTATAAATATAAAATTACCTAATAATAATAATACATAGAAATAATTTATTAAAATGATGAAATACTTCTCATGTTTATAAATTTATTTTTTTTTTCATATTTTTATTTGAAGATTAACTCATTTTTAATATAAATATCATTGACTATTTCAAGTATTTATATTATATTTAAAAAAAATATTTTTAGAAGAAAATATAAGAAGATTTTTATCAATATGAAACCAAAAAAAATAAAGGATTAAATTTTAAAATTTGAGTTTTTAATAATCATTTTAATTAAATAATCCTAATATATAATCATGGTATGAATTAGGGTAGCGAAGGGATTTTTTTTTCATTTTTATTTTTGTCTAATTATATATATAAATAATGAGTCCCACTTCCCTTCCGTTTTCTTATCCCTTTTCAAAAAGAAAAGAAAAAAAAAAGGAGTAATATAAAAATAATACTTATTTAGTAAATCTTCAATATTATTAATCAAGAAAAGTAAGGCAGCAAAGACTTGAGCAACGAGGTTCCTAAATGCAAGTGTGGAGAGGGTGATGACCAAGACCAAAACATTAGCCACATAAAATGCCAATTGCCAAACCATATCATTGCCCCTATTTCAAACAAGATTAGCCACATAATTTGCACATGGGCAGCAGAAGAAGTCACTATCCATGTGGAAATTCCCCTTGTCCACTCTTAGCAAACAATGTGCGTTGATGGAAAACATTTTCCAGGCCGTTGGATTTGAGTGATGGTATGTGGAAATTTGAAGCTTTAAGAAGTGGGTATCATAAATTTATCAAATTACAATTGGTTCAATGACTTAGTCTATCTTGATAGGCTTGGAGTGGGACTTGACCCAACTGGCTGCACTTGGTGACGAGCGCAAATCATGGTGTGACAACTGACAAATAAAACTCCAAAATCCAATTTGATTTCCGGATAAGGATGATTTTATTAGAAAGTTCTTAAATATTGATATTGAGATGAGTAATAATAAAATTGGTTCTTTTCGATTATGGAGTGGAATAATTTAAATTAGAATGAAACATAAAAAAGATTTAGAAATGCGCCAAAGTTTTGTTTTTTAAGTTTATGTTTCACAACTTTTTTTAAGAATATTTTTTATTTCTTTATAAAAAAAAACAATAAAAACATGTTTTACAACTAGAAATTTATTATTTATTTTTTATTCTTAAAAATATAAAATATAATATTTTGAAGTGTATTTTTTAGTTATTTTTAATTGTTTTTACTTATTTTTTAAAAATAATTATATAATTACGTAAAATGATTAAAAAAATATTAATTAAATATAAAAATATTTCCAAATTATATTTAAAAATATTAATAATAGGTTAAAAATATTCTATGATTGTAAATGAATTTTTGTTTTATAAAATATTAAATAATAATTTTTAAAACTTATTTTTAAAAATAATTATCAATGGTCTAAATCATTTAAGTTGTTGTCGTCTGTACGACCTACCTACCACCACAAAAAACTTGATATTAAAAATCAAAATAGCACTTAAGCGTAACTCTTAAAGCTACGTAGTAGACAAGTTAAAAAATTCATGTAGGTTCATATCTTAGTTATCATGTTAAATCTTGGGATAATCAATAATGAAATCATTCTCACTTTGTAAAATTAATATTTCACCATTTTTTAACCTAAAAATTACCTATTTTGGACAAAAATGTCCTTATCTTTTCTCATAAAAATAACTTTAGGGTATTTATGTTAAAATTAGATTACACTTCAAGTTCAAAAATTAAAAAGATTAGTTTTACAAATTTAAGATTCTTTCATCCTTTTTAACCTATTAATCCTTAAATATTTCAAATAATTGGTATATATATAGAGTAGACTTGGGCTCAAAAAAGTAAAAATAAAAATGGGAAGGTGTTAATGTCTCCATATAAGTCAGATATATGCAAAAACTGAATTAAGGAAATTTCTAAAACAACTTCACATCAATATGGATAGGAATCAGCCAATCAGGGAAGAGATTGGCATATAAGGATATATGATAAAAGCACTATACTATTTTATTAAACATGCTAGCCTTTCTAAGGCGCTTTTACAGTAAGCATATAAAGCTCTGCATGACACTTTTTGATGCGGCATGCTGCATGCGGCACGCGGCAGCTCAGCACTCATGAGCCCTTATTTAGGATAATATATAGTTAACCATGCCCTTTGCTGCACTCAATTTCGAGTATGGTATACAGGCTGTTTATTTGGATAAAAGAGGCCCCAATGTTTCTCAAACGCCGGTTCTTTCTTATTCTCATTAAACATGGAAAATAGGTAAGTTTGTATAGGTTTTCCAGGCCTCTTGGGAGTTCCTCCCTTCACGTGCCGAAGCAAATTTGTGTTGTAAGTCCTAGCATTCTCGACTGTCGAAGCCAACCCACCAGCCGATGGCCAACCAGTCTCAGCCACAACAATCTCCAAAGAACCCCCACCAGCCTTCTCCAGAGCTGAGTAAGCAGCATCCAGTACTGCATCGAACATGTTTTGGTACCCAAACTGCCCATCATGCACCACTACTCCGGGAGATGTGAAGAGAGCATATTCCAGACTCATGAGATGAGGGCTGCCAATGTAACTGAAATAGGTATACATGTTCAGGAAAAATGGGGCATGGGTGTCCACTAGGAATCGGATGATTGGATTAATGAATGATTCCATATGGGGTTTGAAGGAACCTTTGGATGGAGGGTAGGATTCTCCAAGGATCTCGGTGCTGAAGGGGGTTGAGACCTTGATTTGGTTGCCAAGTCCAGCCTCTGAAATTGCCCGATGAATGTTTTTCATGGCCCCCAGGAGATGATTTGCTTCCCATGCGGGAGGATGTATTTCATTGCCAACAGCTATGTATCGAAAATTGACATTGGCATAGTTTCTAATGTTGTTGTGGACCCAAGAATATGCGTTGGCCATGTTGGTAGCAATGTGGCAAAGATCTTCGTTTGCTACACCAACCATGACCTCGATATTAGAGCCTCTGAGGGCTTGGAGGACATGTGGGAGGGGAGAGTAAATCCGCATTCTTGGGATGTTGTTGTGTTTGTAGAGATGTATAACTTCGTGGGGTGGTGGTAAGTTGTCCCCCAGTAATCCGTAGCAAACTCCAACGTGGGCACCTGCTTTGAAAATGATCAGTCTCTGCTAAAAAGATTGATACAGTTTTAAATGAAGATTGCGACAATTTTAATGTCCAATTAACTAACTAAAAAATATGCTGCCCACGTTAAATAATAGAAGCAAAGCGCATACGACATACAATGGGTCCCGGCAAAGTGAATATTTCAAATAAAAGTCAAACTTTTCGGATAAAGCAGTCCGCCACAAATGGTAAGTAAGACACAGAAGCAGTTGCAGCAGAAAATTAAAAGATGGAATGATCAGGTTGTACCAAAATTTCTCATTTCCACGGCAGTGACTTCTTTTAGTTTTCCCCTTGAGCCTTCAGAAGCCAAAAGCTTCTCTGTTCTCCCACAATACACCCTCCCAGCTGCCGAACCACTCCTCTTACCTATTTCTTTTCGTCCCTTCTCTCCTTTTATAGCTTCCCATTCCAGGACCCAGCTTAATTCCGACGCAGGAACCCTCATTGCAATCGACATGTATCATGTGTGTAGAATTCCCAAACAGCAGCCGCCGCATAATCCCCAGATTTAACCCATGCTGCTCGTGATCAGAATGATATTTGTGAGTCCTGGAATCCCATGCCTGAGCAGAAGCATTGGATTTTGAAGCAAATTAAAGCTTCAAGAACAAGCAATCAAGATATTCAGAGCAACCTCCATTACAGAAGTGGCTTCTTTTGTCAAGAGTTATGCATGTTACCTCATAGGCATTAGGTACGACGCATGTCTCCCAAACAGTTGGTATGATCATAAGACACAAGTCACACTTTCCATTGGTCAAAATTCTATTATATCCACCCAAGAATCAATTGCAAAATGCGATGTTCAATAGTTTAATTATGCCATGTTTGGTTGCAGCGATATATATGTGAAAACAGTTTTTTTTTTCTATTTTTTCTTTCTACGTTTTTTTAGAAAATTCTTATTAAAAATAAATTTAAAACTTCAAGAATAGGATGCTTCTTTTTTATAAAAAAAACTATTTTCAAAAGTCAAAACTAAATGAAATCATAAAAAATACGTAAAAACATCAAATTACTCTTTGGTAACTATTTTTTTAAAACAACTCTAAAAAATAGTTTAATTTGAGAATAATTTTTTTAAATTGATATTTGATTTTTGTAGAATAAAATTCTATTTGAAAACTTAAAATATTTTTAATTTGTTTTTAATATTTTTAAATATATTTTAAAAATAAAATTTATATATAATGTTTTATTTTTAATTATTCTACATGATCGTATAATTATTTCTTAAAACAACACAACAAATGAAAACAACTAAAAGATGTTTATTAAAAATACTATATTTTTTTATTCTTAAGAATAGAAAATAGAAAACATAAAACAATTTTTAGTTATCAAACTGTTTTTTACGTTTTTTGTTCTAGAGAATATAAAAATATTCTAAAAAATAGTTTTCAAACAAGTTCTAAAAACCTCATTTAAAAGACGAGGCTGATTTTATGACAATAATTTATTTTAATATCATCCTAAGTGTTTTTCAAAGTCAAATAGAAAGATTAATTAATTATAAAAGACAATGTTGCAACAAATTTAAAAAAAAAATTACTTTTTTTTTGCTTTTATAAATAAAAATATATTCACTTGTATATTTACTTTAATTAATTTATATACTTATTTATAGGAAAATACAAAATAAGAAACTAAAATGATAAATAATCCTATTGATAGGAAAACAAAGAACAATGTAACATGGACAGATCTTTAAACTTAAGTTTGGTCTATATTAAATAATCGAAAATAATTTTGATAATTAATTAATTGATTAATAAATACAATGTCAAATAAATAACAAAATTAATTTTTTTAGATTATCACATTTTGACTTGATGGGAAATCAATGCAAAAATAAATGGCTTGGATAACAACAAATGAGTTAACACAAGATGGCTAGCAAAGGAGTGAATCGATCGAGATGACTACTAGGGTTAGTGGTTGTGGTAGATCTACTCTTATATTTTTATATACAAATCATTTCATACTTAAAATGTTTTAATAAATAAATAAAAGAGAAAATAAATAAATTAAGTAAATACTTAAAATAATAAGTGGATGCAAATAAATCAATTTTGATATATATATAACAAAATTATTGTATTTACACGTCAAAATTAATCTATTATAAATAAGATTATCTTCTTGTTAATAAAATAATAAATTATAAAATATAACGATTTTTCCTATTAAAATAAATTTTGTATGTAAAAAGTGAAAATTCATAAATTATACTCTTTTCTCACTTTTTTTTTATTTTATGCCCAAGGCATTTATCAAATTACCAAATCAATTTATTTACTTTAAGAAATTATTTTCTTTTTCATTTATCTTAAAACAATATAAATTTGCATAATTTGAAATACAATTAGATTTGAACATACTTAAATTGCCTACTAAAATAATTGCAAAAATTATCTCTTTATTCACTTATACATAGAAATGCATATAAATTAATCCATCTTTTTATATGGGAGTGATTTTGAAGAAGAAATTTAGTTTGTTAGTGATTTTAAGAAGTGTTTCAAACCTTTTTAACATTTAAAATTTTGAATCATTCAAATGTTAGAAAAGCTAAAAACATTTTCTAAAATCACTATCAAAAGCACTCTTATAGCATATTTTAATATTTCTAATATTTTAAAATTTTTATCATTCAAATATTAGAAATGCTAAAAATACTTTCTAAAATCACTTCCAAACACACTCTTTAAGCATTTCTAATATTTGAAAAATAAAATATTTTAAATATTAAAAAGACTAAAAACATTTCTCAGAATCACTATCAAACTAACTCTTAGAGTTCATTTGATAGTAATTTAAGGAAGCGTTTTTAATATTTCTAATACTTGAAATTTTTTAACATTCAAGTATTAGAAATACTAAAAAAAACTTTCTAGAATCATTCTCAAATGTACTCTTAGAATCCATTTTATAGTAATTTTAAAAAACGCTTCTAGCATTTTTTTTTTCAGTATTAAAAATATTAAAAACACTTTTTAGAATCATTGTCAAATATACTCTTAACCTATGAGGTTATTTTTCCACCCGAACCAATGAAAGCAACAAAGCTTTTAATAGCCGGGTCAGTTCGAAAATTCTGAAGGGTGATTTTATAGGAAACCGCTAGCCCACGAGAAATGAATTAGTTTCGATATGTGTTTCCTTGGCAATATTATAATTAATTCAAATAAAAATGCAGTCGCATTTTAAGACTGCCCACAACCTCATTGAACCCAACCTCATAATATAACTCATTATTGTAAGAACCACAACACCTCGGCAAAAAATTATTCACACATTTTTTTCTCTTGTTGCACAAAGGATACAACAGAGATTGCCAAGGGATGACAAATTGTTGAGTGCGAGACAAATCCACCATCAAAGACAAAATACTTCCAAAAAAGATGTTTGTAATAGAACACAAATTTCCAAATACAATTTGAGATTTTAATTCTAAAACTAGAAGGTGAGAGAAAAAGCAAAACCATAGGGCAGAATAGTTTTCGATTCTCCAGAATTTAAAAAATAAGAAAATACATTTAACAACCAAAAAGCCATTTTCTATTTTCTGTTTGATGTTTTCAAAGAACATCCTTTAATTGTTTTCACTTGTTTTTTTAGGGTTGTTTTAAAAAATAATTATACAAACAGGTAATGAATAAAGTTAACGCACTAGATATAAAAATATTTTTAAAACATATTTAAAAACATTAAAAGCATGTTAAAAACATTTTTAGTTTCCAAGCAGACTTTTGTTCTACAAAACATCAAAAAACAATTTTCAAAAACCATTTTTTCGAACTGTTTTCGAAATCAGTTACAAAAAAAAGGCATACTTTCGTTTGCACCTTAACAAGCATACAATTGTTAAAATACTAATAAATAAATTCTACAACTCAAACTGCCTAAACTACAATGGCACATGAGAAAAGTTCTTAACCATATCAATGATTCAATATAGACCACTTTCTATGATTTCTAAGCCACAAACTGCCTCATGAACAAGCTTTTTATTTATTTATTTTTATTAGAACCTGGGTACAAAGGGAAGTGCAAGAAAACATGAAATCCTTAGTCATGCCCATATAGCTGTAAAAGAGTAGAAATATACAGCCTCCCTAGATAACAATGAAATCAAGCCAAGCTTTGTGAAACAAGGAAAAATAAATAAGAGAAAACCGAAATTTTCAAACAACAAAAATACATTGTCCTCCCAAGATAAGAATGAAATCAAGCAAAGTTATATAAAAAGAGGGAAAATGAATAAGAGAAAGAAAATTTCAAAAGACAAAAACTCCCATAACAATTTACCCAACCCTGTCATTTGGATTAAGTTGAGATTGACGGGGCTCAAACCCGCAACTTCCGCATGGCAAGGGCATTGCTCAGACCAATTAAACTACAATCCCAAGAAGCAAGGTCATAATGGTCAATATAAGCAACCAAACAAGCCGTTAAGGCAACAAATACTTAAGTTCAATTACAATATATTAAATGACATACAATTATTTTGTGGGAGCAATACTTAAAAATCAAACACCTTCAAATCATAGTTTGTTGGACATATATTTCAAAAATCATACATCTTTCAAATAGACCTTGTAAAGAAAGTGTGTTCATATCCATGTGCCGGGAGAAAATAATTCATATTAAGGCAATTTATATTATATGCATCAATTTATATGAAAAATCAATTTATATTATATGCATCAACCCTACATCCCACATCATATTATGTCCTGATGAAACCTAAACAATTATCAGCCCAAAACACATAATGACTCCAAAATCATGGAAATACCACCATCACATCAACCCCACATCCCACATCATATTATTTCCTGCAGAAACCAAAATAATCATCAGCCCAAAACACATAATGAATCCAAAATCGTGAAAATACCACCATCACTCAGCATGGAACAAATAGTCCCCATTCAAAACCTACAAATACATAGGTAAATCTCAATGCTACAGCCCACACCATAATGACAGCGATTACAAATTGAAGGGATTTCTATAGTGCATTCGACTTATACAATTTAATAAGAAATTTAACCATGCCTACCAAGAAATCCCCAAATAGAAACAAAACAATAGAAAGTAGAATTATCACACAAGGAAGCCCATCAGGCATCTGCAGAATTAACGCAAATCCAACGCTGCTATTCTTTCTCCTACTCATGGATATAACTCAAATACAACATAAAAATCAGATGGCTTGAAAAAGTTTACCAATCCATCAAATCCTTTCTGATATACTTTGAAAATATCAGATACAACATGAAAATCAGATGGCTTGAAACAGGTTTACCAATCTATCAAATCCTTTCTGAAGTACTTTGAAAATATGTACCAGTTTCTCAAAATCAAAGACTAAAAAAATTACATGAAAACATGCTTGGTAAACAGAAAGAATGAAGACCAAAGAAGAAGCAAAAATTTAACCTGGCCTGCATACCATTACAGGAACCCAGATGAACCAAGTCTGAACAGAAGAATTAACCATGAAAGATGGATTCTGTTAGAAATAGTCTAAAATCATATGGTCTACCAACATTTTCTAGAATGACAAAAAAGTGCACACAGTTTCAGCCAAATATGAGGAAAAGAAAAGACTGATTGATGCAAGGTCAACACTACAGTCTTTATGTATGCCACTTATCTGGGTTATGTATGGATCTCACTTCAGCAGGTGCAGGTCTGATATAAATGCAGCTGCTAAAGCATGGTTCAAAATCGCAGTATCAGTCATTGACTGAGAGGGTTCTAAGGCACATGGCGTCTCGGTTCCGTATCGGGCTATACGCAGAACAAGATACTTAAAAGTTCAAAAAATTATAAAAATTATTTTTAATATAATTAAATGAATTAACAAAACTAATAAACTTAATAATAAATCATTAACATAATAATAAATGAAATAATTTCTTAAATTATTAATAATAAATTAACATATAAAATAATACACCTTATATAATACCATTACCATGTAAAATAATATGTTACCTAAATTAAAGTCATTCATACCATATTTAATATATAAAATACTAATTTTCAAATTTCTAATTCCAAATACCGTTGGCATATAAGGTAAAATGATGCAAATACATGAACATTTGAAATAATAAATCATTTTTATATAAAACAATGCATTAAGCCCTTTTCTTAAATTCTCAATCCAAAACATCCCTTATTCACACCACGGGATACCCGGTTTGCAGAAGCAAAAGCCTCTCTATAGTACACAGCCAAACAACACTACGGAGATCGAGCAAGGAAAGGCAACACCAACATGCAACGATCATCATCAATGAAAGAATGTGATGTGGTCGGTCACCACGACTACATCACTGACACAAAGCTTTCTTTCTTCTTCTTCTTATCCTTCACGGCTATGGATCTTGAAAAAAAAAATTATTTTTAAGAGAATCTCTCATATTTATTAAAGATTTCTCAGTTTTGGTTGCCCTTTGTTGTGATTTGAAAGGGAAAAAAATTTGGTTTAATCTGAGAATATTTAGATCTTAAACGATTGAACTCATAATTTCCACCAAGTTCACACTGAATCTCAACCGAGGCGACCAAGTTTAACCGATTCTTAGTTGGGTCTGTGTTGAAGATGGTACCGGGTATCGGACTCGACGCAGAAAGGTTCCAGACAAATACGACTCGGCCAAGTCATATTAGACTCCACCGATATTTTGAACCATGTGCTAAAGTGACATACATCATCTGCCAAAGTCAAACCTGCACCTGCTAAAGTGACATACATCAACACCGTCCCATTTCTGATCCTAATTTGCTTAGGTTCCTTCACTTATTTGTGAAAGAACCCTACCCACATAGTAAATTTCCTGAAAAGTTCCACACACAGAGAGCTTCCATGTTTGAAAGATGAGATTCTAAAATCTAAAAAAAAATATATATATATATATATATATATATATATATATATTAAAATCACATCAAAAGCTATCAACAACCTTATTGAACCAAACCTCATAATAATATAACTAATACTCATAATAAAAAAATAATTATCTACAAAGAAATATAGACATATCCTCCTATGGTATTGTACAACATCTCAGGTATACAAGAAAGATTGCTAAGGGATGAAAAATTGTTGATCTTACATTTATTTAGACAGTATGGTAACAAAGAAATTGATGAGGTTGAATCTCTAAGATAGATTTGTTGCAATTTAAGTAAGACTAGTATTACTTTGAATTAAATTAGGATTAGTATTTGTTGGAGTTAAATTAGGAGTAGTCAATTATTAGAATCATAATTAGGTTATAGGAGAATTAGAATTAGAGTCATAATAGGTTGTTAAAATCCTAATACACTCTGGATTTCTTAGATGTCTATAAATAAGGCTAATTAATGTAAACCAAAGTATTAATTGATTGATGATTAATAATACTATGTTTTCTTGTGGAGTCTCCTAGAAGTCCTGAGTGCAACTCTAAAGTTCTACCCCTTCTTTTTATCTTAGTTCTCTATTTTTTTTTCCTTTTATGTTGTTGTCATAAACTTTATCTCTTATTCCTCTCCTTAAACCCCTAACCCACCTATTTGATGGTAGATAGTCATCCTAGGGTTGCCCTACATAAAAAATACAAGGATCTCTAAGGACAAATGGATGACTTTTCAAACGATATGGGACCTAGTCTACTTCTATTCATCTTTTTGGGCCTCTACAAGGGCATTCCTCTCAACATTATTCAACTTGATTGGCTTTCAATATGTAAATCAAAAGGTTTCAATAGCAATCATTTTCATGTCTTTTAGATTGTCTTGATAAAAAGAAAAAAAAAATGCATAATTGTTGAAATGGAGACAAATGGATTGGTATACTACCAAACTTGCAAACTCAAAACGGATGGCCATAGAACTTGAGAATCTGAACCAAGAAGTAAAGCCATAATTCATAAGCTTCCAAACTTATTTATACTCAAGCAAAAAAATTTCAATGCTTTGCTTCGAATATTTAATTAATCAATAACTAGAGCGCTTCAACACACCATGAAAGCAAGTAAGAAGCATAGATGAATTATAAAAATCCAATTGTACTTCTTTGGGCATCAGTGGGCCCTTGAGGTCTGGCTCAAGTGCTAAAGGGTTGGAGAGGGTTTATGGGAGGTTTTAAGTTCAAGTCTCAATGGAGACAAAAATTTACCTACCAACAAAAAGTTCTCTAGGCATTAGTGGGAAAAGGAAGCAATAATAACATAACAAATTAATCAATGAATTCTTGAACAAAACACAAGCTGCCTAAAATACAAATGGCACATGACCAAGTCAATATACAATTCCCAGGCAAGATACCACTTTTTACATATAAACCACAGTGCAAACCCCACATACATTTTTACTTATTTATTTACCAAAACCTCATAGACAAAATCTTCACAAACCAAACCTTGGTAATCCAAAGGAAAGTGAGAGAAAAAAATAAGCTCTTCATAGACAAGTATTTATTTATTTATTTCCAAAAACCTCATAGTTAAGGTTTTCACATATCAAACCTTGGTAACCCAAAGAATAGTAAAAGCTCTTCAATTTGTGAGCTAGACAACTATATTAGCCATGTTTTTATTTACAAATTAACAAAATAAATTAAAAAAACTGACCTGTTTTAATGTCCTCACTCTGACCCTTTCTTATGAAACCAGAAATCAAAAAAATTGAGTTGAGGCAAATTGATGTCCATGTCATAAAGAAGAGTGCTCAGAGACATAAATGTAACAGCCCCAAAAACATGATATTCAATAGAAAATAAATAAATAAGAATTTGTTACCACATAACTCCACTTATTCTTATTTCAAATCAGTATCTATAATGTCATTTTGTTCAAATACAAGCTATTGTAAATGAACACTTCTCAAATCAATCTTTCAAATAAAAAAAATTAAGTTCAAATACAAAAAAACTTAAATTCCATTTTGTTCTTCAAAGGGAAGAGATGATTTAAAAAATCAGTATCTATAATGTCATTCTTCTATGAAAGAAATAATTCTAAGAATCAAATGTCCCTTGATTAGGCTTTACGATATCCGAAAAAAAGCATTCAAATACAGTTCCATTTTGTTCTTTAAAGGGAAGAGATGATTTAAAAAATCAGTATCTCTATGCCATTCTTTTATGAATGAAAGAATTCTAAAAATCAAATGTCCCTTGATTAGGCTTTATGATATCTGACAAAAAGCACTGATACAAGGGACAAAATGCTCCATATTGAGGAAAAAGAAGAAAAAAAAGGTAACAACGAAACTCATCATTATATGTAACTCTTAATCTTATCAAATTCTGCATAATACGTCATATCACTTCTTGCAAAAACAACATCAATTGGAAGCCCAAAAAAACAACTCCTGTTAGCACTCCAAATAAACTTATCCCACCATGCTAATCAAACTCGGATCATTGAGAGTAATAGACCAAGCTGCAGATGTTAATACCCAAATCGCTAATAAAGGGTTCATTATGAAATACAGGGTTTGCATAGGACTTTGTTGGGATGGATGATCATCAGTTCCCTGATATTTCTCAACAATTGTTGTTAACCTCCTCCCGACTTTCTATAAAAGGAGGGTTCTACTGTGTCAAATGTGCCTGAAAAACAATGTAGCCAATCTATGACACCAATTTATTTAGACGAAACTGTAAAAGTACACACAAATAAAACTCAGGCATTGCCCAAATATCCCAAAAAATTTTAACAAATCACAAACACATAACCAAAAATATAAATTTCTGTACAAATTACCAACAAATCAAAGAACATTTGTCACTAACAACGAGTTCAAACAGATTGTAATCAGATAGCTGCCAATGAAGACAAAACCAAATATCAGAAATAAAACTCAGACATTGCCCAAATATCTCACAAAAAGTTAACAAATCACAAACACATAACTTGAAATTTTTAATTTTTTTACAAATTACAGACAAATCAAAGAACATATGTCACCGACTCACCAACCATCATGAACCCTTTCCTTGCGTCAAGCCCGATCCATTCCTGAAAAATCCTAACGCATGCCCAAAAAATTCCTATAGAAAATCCTATCGTCCTCACCCAACGTCGAGAAACCCTAACAGAAAAATTCTAACGTCTTCGTCTATCATCTTTATTTTAATATGGAATAAGATCGTCGTACAAAACCCTAAAAACCGCCTTCACCCATCATCCTCAAACACAAAAAAACCTAATGCCTGTACTCTTCATTCAACACCCATCAAAAAGGAAAACCCCAACACCCCACTCCATCATCTTTCATCCTCCAAAATCCCAACCCATTACCCTAAACTCTGAATTTATACTCTGTTCTACGCGGAACGGACGCGTATAGCCCGCATGCAAAACATGAAAAAAAACTCACTCTTTAGTTTTTAGAGTCGATCGTTGGGCTTTACAATTTCAGCCCAATCGGAGCCCAAAGTCCCCGTAGTAGCGAGCCAGATAATCAGGCCAGGACCACCACGCGCCCCACGCCACCCTGTGTGTGAGGAAAAAATATTCTTGGAAAATTGATGATGACGTGTATGCGAAGATTCCAAGAAGCTTCCATGTTTCTTGGAAAATATTCTCTGCTTCCCGATTTTATTCCTCGTCATCAAAGATTCTTCGCATACAGATTCTTGCAATTTTCATGTTTTAGAAGATCCTGCCTTTCAGCTTTTTTCTGAGCCCTTCCAAGAAACGACTTCTTTGACCCTAGGATTGCACCAGTGAGGGCCTCCACAGCTCAAAGTACACAAAACCAAACCCTCTGGATTTCCCATTGCCATCCTTGATGATAACATCAGTGCCAACTTTTCCAAACTCAGAGAACTTACCTCGAATTGTATCCTCTGTCAAATCTTCACCCAGATTATTCACTTACACATTTGGACACGTATAATTTTTTCCCTTCAAGACATTTTCTGCAAGTTTGGCAATATACTCTCTTGCAAGGTGGTGGAAGAAAGCTGCTGCTATTAATGCTTGATAAGTTGCTTGACGGGAAAAAATTATATGTGTCTAAATTTGTCAAGGAAGGTGAGAGGAAAGACGTTTCTGCGGAAACAAGGTCATGATACAAGAAATTTTTCAAGAAAAGTGAGAGGATGATAGGTTGAGAGTTTAGGATGATAGGTTCTTTTAAAGATTTTAAAGGATGAAAGATGGTGGAGTTTGTCAAGAAAAGTGAGAGGATGATAGGTTCTTTTAAGGAATTTAAAGGATGAAAGATGATGGACTGGGGAATTGGAGTTTTCCTTTTTGATGGGTGTTGAATGAGGAGTATAGGCGTTAGGTTTTTCGTCTTTGAGGATGATGGTTGAAGGCAGACCATGGGTGAGGACGATAGGATTTTCTATAGGATTTTTCAGGAATGGATCGGACTTGACGTAAAAGCTTTTGTAGCTTCACTTCTTAGTAATACAATAAGTTCCGGAAGGGGGAACACCGGAGGTGGATTGCAAAGGGGTTTTAATTATCTGCAACTTGATATCGAGCATAATCCTGATTTAATATTTTTATAATATCTATATTATTTTATTATCAATATTTTTTAAAATTTTAAATGAAAATATCAAATTATAATTATATTATATACTTTTTTTTAAGTATATATAAGTTTTTTTATTGTTATATTGAAATTTTGTATTATTTATTATTTAAATTTTAGTATAAATATATATATATATATATATAAAATGTAAATAAATTTTGAATCTTACTACCCAAAGAAATGTAGTCCAACCAATCAACTTGAGTTGAACCCGAATTTAAAAAAATAAGGTTAAATTGAACTTAAATTAAGTAACTCAAATTAGAGAAATTGGGTTGAATTTGAGTTAACTATTTTTTGTTTGAATTAGACAAACTTGGGTTAGTTATCAACTTAACCAATCTACCTAAATCGAATAAAAGAATCACATAAAGAAATAACTTCTATCAAAAACACTTTTAACAAACAAGATTTTAACAATGTTACCATAAACAATTTCTTTACATATTAAATTATTTTTAAAATTAAATTTAAAATGAAAATATTATATTTTTATTTTTATTTAAAAATAATTTTATTAAATAAACTTTAAAATTAATATATATATATATCTTAATATTTAGAGGGTGTTTGTTTTTTTGGCATTTTGTTTAAAGCAATTTGTTTTCAGAATTTAGATTGTTTGTTTTTCTACTTTTTCAAGACTTATTATAAATTTTTTACTAAATAGAAAAAGTCAAAATATTCTAAATAGAAAAAATAATATATTGGTTTTTCTTTACTTTTTAATACTTGATAAAAATAAAATACTATAAAAACAAACAACCTAATATTTAACACTATTAAACATTGAAGTTCTATTTAGAATTAAGTAAAAAAACAAACACCACCTTAATCATTTTATTACCAATTGCAAACCAAAATAAAAAATAAAAAATTAATTTTCTTATTTTTAAAATTAATATAAATTAATTTTTGATATAAAATTCAAGATTAAGATAAACAATTTTTATCTTTATTGAATTTAAGATAAAATAATATTTGTTTTCATACTCAAAATTTTTATTTCTTAATTATAAATAGTAAAAGATAATATAATTTGAAAAATAAAATAACTATAACAAATTTCAAAATCGTAAATCTGAAAAGTGGTTACATATCATCATTTTCCAAAAAAGGTAAATATTTAAACCAACATTGCAAAAGATTTCTTATTCTTTTTTAATGACATCATGATTTATTGCATATTCGCTATTAAGAAAATATGTCATATCAATTATTTCTCAAAAAAATTATATAATTTTTATAAATTATAAATTTATATAAATTAAGCAATAAAAGAAATTAAATGTTGGTATAACAATAGATTTTTTTTTCATAATAATTTGAACGAAATTAATCTAAAATTTTATCTTAAAAATCAATAAAAAAATTTTAATTTTATTTATTTTTTAAATCTTTAGAAATCAGCCACAATAGATAAAGAATACAAATTTTAATTCAAAGGATAATTTTTTTCTTTCATTTTAAAATAATAATCTATTTTTATATTTATTGAATCTTTTATATTTTGAAAAAAAAAAAATTAACGCTTTGTTTTTATTTATATTGATTAACATAAAGATAAATCTAACTTTGTCAAATCAATTAAAATAGTTTATTTTTTATTTATCCAATTTTTTTAATTTTAGTAAAAGATAATGAATGCCTTTTGACGGTGATTTTAGTCAAATTGTTTTATCTAAAAGTTTTTAAAAAAAATCACAGATCAATTTTTTCTCCGGATAATATTAAAAAGTGATTTTCAACCCCATAAGTTATTTTTCATATTTTTGAAGGTGCTTCCTAAATTTTGTCTTAACATTTAATTTTTTAAATTCAATATTATAAATAATTTTTCAAATTTTTAAAAGTGTATCTGTGGACCTTGTATTTTTGCTTATGTGTTTACACTCGATGGAGAGCTCGCTTTTTATTTGAAAAATATTTAACTTTTTAGAAAATAATTTAGAATCGTTACTTATTTTTGTTTTATTTTTAAGGGTAAACAAAATAAGAAAGAAAACCCTAAGTGTGACTCCTTATTTTAAAAAAAATGATATTTGAAAACCCAAATACGAGTTTGAGGGTCAAGTTACATATTGGGAAGATACAGTAAAGACTGTAACACTCCACTAAGTCCCTAAAAATGGGTCTCTATTAATGAGATGAAGTAATCATGAAAATTAATAAGGAGATCAATGGATATCAATATGATTACACATTGAAAGCCAAAATATACATGAAGGATGTTCAAAGTGAGAGATGATGCGTACCTTGGCAACAAATGACAATGCGCTATCAGAAAATGGGGTTATTGCACAAGTATGAGCATAAAATATGTTATATAGGCCACTAAATAGAGTGAGAAATCATCTGATATCACAATTCAATCAAATTTATTTTTAGAGAAAACATTCACTAATGTTAGGCTCCCACTAAAACCCAATTTATTTTTACATGAATTAATTTTATAAATTTCATCATTTGGAATTACAAAATTAAATTAATGCTTATGTTAAAACATTTTAAAAATCATAGAATTTATGAAATTTGCTTGCCAGAAGAGAAAATGGCAGCAAATTTGATTGAAAATAAGATTTTTGGTAACCTAAAACTCTAAGGAATGAAAAATTGAAGAAATGAGTTATTTGCAAAACCAGAATTAGAAAAATATTCACAAAATGGGGGTGGAGAAAATTATTTTCAAAATCAGAGATGATGAAAAGGCAAACGACACATGGCTCAAAAGTTGCATGCCAAAGGTGGCCATGCAAACTGGAGACATGCAGAGGTGGGCCCAAGGTAGAATGATTGGTTTGAGATCACTGAAGGATTGAATAGGGGAAGCAGACCCAGAAACAACATGCTCAACACTCGTTCCAATCCGCTGTTGAATTGTTGAGGCCAATCCTGATGCTTGCACCTTGTCTTTGTCTTTGCTATCCATTCAAGTGAGAGAGCTTTTGGATGGCATCTTTATGGATGTTCTGCAAATGAAGTCAGATATATGCAAAAACTGAATTGAGGAAATTTCTAAAACAACTTCACATCAATATGGATAGGAATCAGCCAATCAGGGAAGAGATTGGCATATAAGGATATATGATAAAAGCACTATACTATTTTATTAAACATGCTAGCCTTTCTAAGGCGCTTTTACAGTAAGCATATAAAGCTCTGCATGACACTTTTTGATGCGGCATGCGGCATGCGGCACGCGGCAGCTCAGCACTCATGAGCCCTTATTTAGGATAATATATAGTTAACCATGCCCTTTGCTGCACTCAATTTCGAGTATGGTATACAGGCTGTTTATTTGGATAAAAGAGGCCCCAATGTTTCTCAAACGCCGGTTCTTTCTTATTCTCATTAAACATGGAAAATAGGTAAGTTTGTATAGGTTTTCCAGGCCTCTTGGGAGTTCCTCCCTTCACGTGCCGAAGCAAATTTGTGTTGTAAGTCCTAGCATTCTCGACTGTCGAAGCCAACCCACCAGCCGATGGCCAACCAGTCTCAGCCACAACAATCTCCAAAGAACCCCCACCAGCCTTCTCCAGAGCTGAGTAAGCAGCATCCAGTACTGCATCGAACATGTTTTGGTACCCAAACTGCCCATCATGCACCACTACTCCGGGAGATGTGAAGAGAGCATATTCCAGACTCATGAGATGAGGGCTGCCAATGTAACTGAAATAGGTATACATGTTCAGGAAAAATGGGGCATGGGTGTCCACTAGGAATCGGATGATTGGATTAATGAATGATTCCATATGGGGTTTGAAGGAACCTTTGGATGGAGGGTAGGATTCTCCAAGGATCTCGGTGCTGAAGGGGGTTGAGACCTTGATTTGGTTGCCAAGTCCAGCCTCTGAAATTGCCCGATGAATGTTTTTCATGGCCCCCAGGAGATGATTTGCTTCCCATGCGGGAGGATGTATTTCATTGCCAACAGCTATGTATCGAAAATTGACATTGGCATAGTTTCTAATGTTGTTGTGGACCCAAGAATATGCGTTGGCCATGTTGGTAGCAATGTGGCAAAGATCTTCGTTTGCTACACCAACCATGACCTCGATATTAGAGCCTCTGAGGGCTTGGAGGACATGTGGGAGGTGTAGGGACCCCTCTCCTTGGGAAACACGTGGCACGCGGCTCATGGTGACGCGTGGCACGTACTGTCAGCCGGACCATCATCATCCGGATTCCCCTACAGATACGTATGGTGCGACTATCCTATCCGGAACCCCCCAAGGAAAGACAAACAACGTTTCAGCTTCTCCTATCCAAGGAAGAGCAAACGACGCTGGCAGAACGTAGACACCCGGGTAGTCTCCACAAACACATCCGGATATTCAGCATGATCCATCCGGATATAAATCGTCTGGATGGTCAATTAAAGTAAAGCGAGTCTTACACGCAATCACAACAAGCAGCCATGGCCCACATCCCATCACCTGCAGAATGAGAAGACAAGAGGAAGTGACAGCAAGTCACTTCCCACGATCATTCTGCATAATCGCTTCCCACGATCTCTGACAGCCGCATCACCTACCATGGTCTCTGACAGCCATTCGTAGGATGATAGTGCTCCTACTAACACCTATTGTCATCATCACAACAGAAAATATCTCCCCACCATTAATGAGAGGAACAGTACCCCTGAAGCTGTATATATATGACTTCACACGAAGAAGAAAGGAGGATCTCCTGGTAACCTCTTGACACCTAGTAAAAGGCCAACTGCCTCATATATCTTATTCTCTTACCATGGCTAACAACATCATCGGAGGGTGCATCCGGACACCCTGTCCGGATGCCTTTTTGCAGGTACAACCACTGAATCAAGAACCCCTTGTGTGTTGAGAATCGCGTGTCCATCCATCTAGCAGCAACGTGGCCCACCTAATACGCGAGGTGACAACAGAGGTTGCTCTGAATATCTTGATTGCTTGTTCTTGAAGCTTTAATTTGCTTCAAAATCCAATGCTTCTGCTCAGGCATGGGATTCCAGGACTCACAAATATCATTCTGATCACGAGCAGCATGGGTTAAATCTGGGGATTATGCGGCGGCTGCTGTTTGGGAATTCTACACACATGATACATGTCGATTGCAATGAGGGTTCCTGCGTCGGAATTAAGCTGGGTCCTGGAATGGGAAGCTATAAAAGGAGAGAAGGGACGAAAAGAAATAGGTAAGAGGAGTGGTTCGGCAGCTGGGAGGGTGTATTGTGGGAGAACAGAGAAGCTTTTGGCTTCTGAAGGCTCAAGGGGAAAACTAAAAGAAGTCACTGCCGTGGAAATGATAAATTTTGGTACAACCTGATCATTCCATCTTTTAATTTTCTGCTGCAACTGCTTCTGTGTCTTACTTACCATTTGTGGCGGACTGCTTTATCCAAAAAGTTTGACTTTTATTTGAAATATTCACTTTGCCGGGACCCATTGTATGTCGTATGCGCTTTGCTTCTATTATTTAACGTGGGCAGCATATTTTTTAGTTAGTTAATTAGACATTAAAATTGTCGCAATCTTCATTTAAAACTGTATCAATCTTTTTAGCAGAGACTGATCATTTTCAAAGCAGGTGCCCACGTTGGAGTTTGCTACGGATTACTGGGGGACAACTTACCACCACCCCACGAAGTTATACATCTCTACAAACACAACAACATCCCAAGAATGCGGATTTACTCTCCCCTCCTGTAGGGACCCCTCTCCTTGGGAAACACGTGGCACGCGGCTCATGGTGACGCGTGGCACGTACTGTCAGCCGGACCATCATCATCCGGATTCCCCTACAGATACGTATGGTGCGACTATCCTATCCGGAACCCCCCAAGGAAAGACAAACAACGTTTCAGCTTCTCCTATCCAAGGAAGAGCAAACGACGCTGGCAGAACGTAGACACCCGGGTAGTCTCCACAAACACATCCGGATATTCAGCATGATCCATCCGGATATAAATCGTCTGGATGGTCAATTAAAGTAAAGCGAGTCTTACACGCAATCACAACAAGCAGCCATGGCCCACATCCCATCACCTGCAGAATGAGAAGACAAGAGGAAGTGACAGCAAGTCACTTCCCACGATCATTCTGCATAATCGCTTCCCACGATCTCTGACAGCCGCATCACCTACCATGGTCTCTGACAGCCATTCGTAGGATGATAGTGCTCCTACTAACACCTATTGTCATCATCACAACAGAAAATATCTCCCCACCATTAATGAGAGGAACAGTACCCCTGAAGCTGTATATATATGACTTCACACGAAGAAGAAAGGAGGATCTCCTGGTAACCTCTTGACACCTAGTAAAAAGCCAACTGCCTCATATATCTTATTCTCTTACCATGGCTAACAACATCATCGGAGGGTGCATCCGGACACCCTGTCCGGATGCCTTTTTGCAGGTACAACCACTGAATCAAGAACCCCTTGTGTGTTGAGAATCGCGTGTCCATCCATCTAGCAGCAACGTGGCCCACCTAATATGCGAGGTGACAACATTGGCGCCGTCTGTGGGAAGCTTTTACTTTTTATTTTGATTCAGTCACTAGCAAAGATGGCCACACCTTCCCAAAGTCGATCATCTGGTAGAGAGGAAGAAGATAATCACGAATGGCGTCAAGCCATCGAAAAAAGACAGTTGGCGAGCGAAAAACAGCTAAGAGCTCTCCTCCAGGAGACGGAGAGGTTAAGGGAAGAAAACGCTGTGTTACGCATTCAAGCCTCAACATCAGGACCTCCTCGTCGTCAGCGCTCAAAAGGTCAAGTGGCAAACTCAAGGCCAGAGCCAGAATCAATATATCCTGGGTCAACAGGAGCTGTCCCAGGAACATACAACGCAAGGCCCCATGAGCCACGCACACCCATGCCTCGAGCTCCCCGTGAGGAAAGCTCAGATTCCACTCATTTCTCAGCAAAAAGACAACGTGATAGAAAATCACAGTTGTCAAGTTCTATGCGCGCAAGACTGGGCCCACAGGAGCCTGGGAGATTAAGGCCACCAGTAGCCACAACTCGGGCGCCACGCCCCGATCCTATGATTGCTCCCATGGTGCAGAACGTACCTCCGCATCGTGACCCCATGGTCACCCCAGCGATGCGGAACGTTCACTCACACCTAGCGGAACGACCAGCTGGGAGAAACATCCCAAACGGGCCACCCATTGGCTCCATCAGCAAGAGGCTGGATGACATGCTCTCCACGCCTTTCTGCTCTCATATCACCCATTACGAGCCCCCAAGGGGATTCCTCGTACCAAAGTTTTCCACATACGATGGGACCAACGATCCCTTCGATCACATCATGCACTATCGACAGCTTATGACGCTCGATATTGGCAACGATGCATTACTATGCAAAGTATTCCCCGCCAGCCTTCAAGGGCAGGCTCTCTCATGGTTTCATCGCCTACCTCCTAACTCTATTGACAATTTCAGGGACCTCTCTGAAGCTTTCGTAGGACAGTACTTATGCTCTGCCCGACACAGGCAGAATATCAGCACCCTCCAGAACATAAAAATGAGAGACAACGAATCCTTGAGGGAATTTGTGAAACGATTTGGCCAAGCCGTACTCCAAATAGAGGCTTGCAGCATGGATGCTGTCCTACAGATCTTCAAGAGAAGCATCTGTCCAGGCACTCCATTCTTCGAATCGCTGGCCAAAAAGCCTCCTACAACGATGGACGATTTATTCAGACGAGCTAACAAATATTCAATGCTCGAAGATGATGTGCGTGCGGCCACTCAGCAAGTTTTGGTTGCCGGACGGCCAGCTAGAAATATTACGGAGGGAAGTAATAAACCTCCGGATCGACCAAAGCCGTCTGACCGAAAGCAGGAAGGGCCAAGTCGCCCGGAAATGCCGCCTCTCACACCTCTATCCATATCGTATGAGAAACTTCTCCCAATGATCCAGGGATTGTCCGACTTCAAATGGCCTAGACCCATTGGAACGGACCCATCCATGAGAGACCGCAGCAAGAAATGCGCCTTCCACAGTGACCATGGTCATACAACAGAGACATGTCGGTCCCTCCAGTATCTAGTTGAAAGGCTCATCAGAGCAGGACATTTAAAACAGTACCTCCGCTCAGATGCTGGAGGAAGGGACGCGTCTCAACATCATAACTCTGGGGCCCCGAGGGCCCCAGTCGCCCCCAAGGCTTTCATAAACTATATCAATGGGGGCCCATCCGACGAAGAATACGATTCCAGACGGAAAAGGCAGAAATTGCTGCGAGCCGCGTCAATACGCGAGCGCATTAATTCCATCCGGCCGGGTCTTACCGGAGAGGGCCCTCGCCCCATAGATGGGACAATCATTTTCCCACCAGTAGATCCCACCCGGACGCTACAGCCACATCGCGACGCCCTCATCCTCTCCCTAGGAATAGGAGATTTCGATGTAAGACGCGTCTTGGTTGACCCAGGCAGTTCAGCCGATCTGGTGCAAGCATTAGTCATTGGCCATATGGGACATAGTCTCACGGGTCTCGAAAACCCCGGACGAATCTTATCCGGATTCAACGGATCTTCAACCACATCCTTAGGAGACATTATACTACCGGTCCAAGCTGGCCCAGTCACTCTCAACGTGCAATTCTCAGTGGTACAAGAGTTATCACCCTTCAATGTCATCTTGGGACGCACATGGCTTCACTACATGAAAGCCATCCCTTCCACATATCATCAAATGGTGAGTTTCCTCACCAACGAAGGACAAACTGACTTGTATGGCAGCCAGTTAGCCGCTCGCCAGTGCTATCAAATAGCACGTGAAGCAGTCGCTAACCAGGAGGATGCATCTCCCCCTGAACCTAGCGTTGCGCACGACCAATAGCAATTATTGGGTCCGGCGGACAAAGATCCCCCGGTAGCAGATCCCTTACAGACAATCCAAATTTCGGAGGAAAGTGATCACCTCACAAACATCAGTTCCCTCATGACACAAGAAGAAACTCAAGGCATGCAAAAAATCCTCAGACAGAACCATGACATCTTCGCATGGGCACATTCTGACATGAAGGGAATTCATCCCTCCATTGCATCTCACAGGCTTAACGTCTTTTCAACCACCAGACCCGTCCGGCAGAGGATCAGGCGCTTCCACCCGGATAGACAAAGAGTCATCCGGAACGAGATTGATAAATTGCTCGAAGCCGGGTTCATCAGAGAAGTTTCTTATCCGGATTGGCTGGCAAACGTAGTCGTAGTACCCAAAAAAGAAGGAAAGTGGCGAGTTTGTGTAGATTACACCAATCTCAACAATGCGTGTCCAAAAGACAGTTTTCCCTTGCCACGAATAGATCAGATTGTGGATTCCACTTCCGGGCAAGGAATGCTCTCTTTCTTGGATGCCTTCTCCGGATATCATCAAATCCCCATGTCCCCGGATGACGAAGAAAAAACAGCATTCATAACACCGCACGGCCTCTATTGCTACAAAGTCATGCCATTCGGACTCAAAAACGCTGGCGCCACATATCAAAGATTAATAACTAAAATCTTCAAACCTCTGATAGGTCACTCGGTCGAGGTATACATTGACGATATCGTGGTTAAAAGCAAAACTCGAGAGCAGCATATCCTCCATTTACAACAAGTTTTTCGTCTCTTGCGAAAGTATGGAATGAAGCTAAATCCTTCCAAATGTGCCTTTGGCGTAAGTGCTGGCAAATTTCTGGGATTTATGGTCAGCCAAAGAGGCATAGAAGTCAGCCCGGATCAAGTCAAAGCAGTCATGGAGACACCTCCCCCCAGGAACAAAAAGGAGTTACAACGCCTCATAGGCAAGCTCGTTGCGTTAGGACGTTTTATAGCCCGCTTCACTAATGAGTTGCGACCCTTCTTCTTAGCGATACGAAAAGCTGGAACCCAGGGATGGACGGACAATTGCCAAAACGCGTTGGAAAGAATTAAACATTGTCTTATGCATCCACCCATCTTGAGCAGCCCCATCCCAAAGGAGAAGCTATATATGTATTTAGCTGTCTCAGAATGGGCAATCAGCGCCGCTCTATTCCGCTGCCCTTCACCAAAGGAGTAGAAACCTGTCTACTATGTCAGCAGGGCATTGGCAGATGTAGAAACCAGGTATTCAAAAATGGAGCTAACAGCCTTAGCTCTTCGAAGTGCTGCCCAAAAACTCCGCCCCTATTTTCAAGCCCACCCAGTGATTGTACTGACCGACCAACCCCTTCGTAGCATTCTGCACAAACCAGATTTAACCGGGCGAATGCTACAATGGGCCATCGAATTGAGCGAATTTGGAATCGAATTCCAACCCAAATTATCCAAAAAAGGCCAAGTAATGGCCGACTTTGTGCTCGAATACTCACGAAGACCCAACCAGCACCACGAATCAAGTGAACAGGAGTGGTGGACACTACGAGTTGACGGAGCCTCACGCTCATCAGGCTCTGGAGTTGGGCTCTTATTACAGTCCCCAACTGGGGAACAACTGGAGCAAGCCATCCGGCTGGGATTCTCCGCGTCTAACAATGAAGCAGAATACGAGGCCATCCTGTCCGGATTGGACCTCGCCCTTGCGCTATCCGTCTCCAAACTCCGGATCTACAGCGACTCGCAACTAGTGGTAAGGCACGTCCAGAAAGAATATGAGGCTAAGGACTCACGCATGGCGCGTTACTTGGCCAAAGTAAGAAGCACCTTACAGCAATTCACTGAGTGGACAATCGAAAAAATTAAGCGAGCTGACAATAGGCACGCTGATGCTTTGGCCGGCATAGCTGCCTCCCTCCCTATCAAAGAAGCCATTCATTTGCCCATACATGTGCAAGTCAATCCCTCTGTCGCAGAAAATTCCATTTGCAACATCGTTGAGACAAACCAAACGGATGGTCAAGAGTGGACGCATGATATTGCAGAATATCTCCGGACAGGAACTTTACCCGAAGATTCTAAACAAGCGCACAAAATCCGAGTGCAGGCTGCCCGTTTCACCCTTATTGGGGGGCACCTGTACAAGCGATCCTTCACAGGGCCTTATCTTCGTTGTCTTGGGCATTCAGAAGCCAGGTATGTGCTAGCTGAATTACATGAAGGAATATGCGGAAATCATGCGGGAGGACGATCCCTAGCACATAGAGCTCATTCACAAGGGTACTATTGGCCAACAATGAAGAAAGACGCAGCAGCATATGTCCAAAAGTGTGATAAATGTCAGAGATACGCTCCCATTCCACATATGCCTTCAGCAGCGTTAAAATCGGTATCAGGCCCATGGCCTTTCGCGCAGTGGGGCATGGATATAGTGGGACCCCTCCCAGCAGCACCCGCCCAGAAGAAATTCCTCCTTGTCGCCACTGATTACTTCAGTAAATGGGTAGAAGCTGAAGCATACGCAAGCATCAAAGACAAAGATGTCACCAAATTCGTATGGAAGAACATTGTTTGCCGCTTTGGAATTCCCCAAGTCATCATAGCTGACAATGGTCCACAATTTGACAGCATTGCATTCAGGAATTTCTGTTCGGAACTAAACATCCGAAATTCATACTCCACGCCGCGTTATCCTCAAAGCAATGGGCAGGCGGAAGCCACAAACAAAACTCTAATCAATGCCTTAAAGAAAAGGCTTGAGCAAGCCAAAGGGAAATGGGTGGAGGAGCTACCCGGCGTCCTATGGGCCTATCGAACCACACCCGGACGGCCAACAGGAAACACTCCTTTCGCCCTCACATATGGAATGGATGCAGTCATCCCCACTGAAATAGGTCTCCCTACTATCCGGACTGATGCAGCAAAGCAAAAAGACGCCAACACGGAACTAGGAAGAAATTTGGACTGGACAGACGAAGTCAGGGAAAGCGCATCCATCCGGATGGCAGATTACCAACAAAGAGCATCAGCGCATTACAATCGAAAAGTCAGGCCCAGAAACTTCAAAAATGGTACGCTAGTACTTAGAAAAGTTTTTGAAAATACTGCTGAAGTAGGCGCAGGAAAATTCCAAGCCAATTGGGAAGGACCCTACATAGTGTCTAAGGCAAATGAAAATGGAGCCTATCATTTACAAAAGCTAGATGGCACTCCGTTACTCAGACCATGGAATGTGTTCAATTTAAAGCAGTATTATCAGTAGAAAGTGTACACGAGTGCAAATGAGAAAGAAGTAAGTTTTATTGATATGAGTAAATGTAATTACAAAGAGACATCCGGACCACGAAAATATACAGAAGGAAAAATTACAGCAGAAAAATTGCAAAAAGAGATAAACTGTCAGGGAGCAGGTTTCTCATGGAGCTTCTTTTCTTCACTTGGAGGAATTGAAGGAGTATCTCGCTTTATACCGTTCTTCTTCATGCAGCAGCGATACCCAAAGATAAATGTATCATCCACTTGTTTCTGGTAATCCGCTGCAAGTTCCTCCCTTTCCACAGCAAACTCCCGTTCAAGTTCCTCTTTTTGCACATCCAGACGCAGCTGCAAGTCTTTCTTCTGTTTCTTTTCATTCAAAACTTCTGTCCGGAGTCGACTCAATTCATCCCTTAGCCGGGCTGCCTCACCCTCCGCCTCATGAAGGCGGCCCGCAGTTGATTCTTCTCGACCCTTTGCCTCAGCCAACTCCACCCGGAGGGCTTCATTTTCCTCTCGCAGGGTGGATAGACTGGCCTCAGCCTCCTCCGTTCTCAGACGCAGTTGATTTTCAATCTCTTGGTGCCGAGAGGAGAAGGTCCTCATATAGTCTGCAGTCTGCAGCAGCTGAGTAAAAAGATCGTGTTGTTGAGACATGCTGCGGAGGCCCCTCACCAGCTGACACACAAAAGAAAAGCAAAGACATAAATTACACTACAATAAACACATCAGTGCAACAAAAAATCAAAAAGCAAAAACACAAGACAACGATATACCGTTTCTATCATATCAAACATCTGAGCAGAGGGCTTGATGGCTTTCCAGTCAGGGGTAATCTGCTTTAACTTAACCTCCAACTCCGCGTAGCTGAAAGGGCTAGCAGGAGCGGCATCGTCAGCAGATTCCTCCTCAGGTGAGGAAGCAGAGGGTAACTCTTGTCCCGGAATCGGAGCCCCCATATTTTCGTCCGGACACATAGGTCCGGATGCATCCTCAGCCGGAATTATTGCCGGGGCAGCTGAGGTCTCAGTAGCCATCTCCACCTCGCCTCCATCCGGATGAGCGTCATGAGCAGAAGCGCAGCTAATTTCAATCTCTTGCTGCCGCTCTTGAAGCCGCTCAAAGAGTCCGGACTGTAGATCGCGCGTCAAACGCGACTTCTTGAGGGGAGGCCCTTTCACCAGGACTATAGCCAGGCGATCCGGGTCGTCGGAAGGCTGACTTTGGCTTTCTGCTCCCGCTTCCTCCAACGGGGCCGTTTCAGCTGCATCAGCATCCGGATTAAGGTTGCCCGGACGATTGATAGATGCAGCTTCCTCAGCCACGTTAGCCAGACGCGCAGCCACGACCAAGGAAGGACCTGAGTGATTCAACCCCGACATGCGTCCGGGGCCGCTTGAGATAGAGTGCGGAGCAGCATTTACTGGCTCCTCTATCATTACTTCCCCCTCATAGGTAGTTTGGGGAGGAGGAAACTCCTTGGGAGGAGTGGGTTCCTTCATGTCCTTCCCATGCTTCTTCACCAGCTTCCCCCTTTTTCCTGAAGTTTTCTTTGGAGGAGAGTCCGGACCCCGCTTCTGTCCGGGAGCCTTCCGGATAGTGCCTTCAGTTTTTTTCTGATCTCTATCCTCCAGGAGCTTTCGCCGCCTTTCAGCGTCAGCCTCTTTGGCTTCCTGATAGAGGGGGAGCTCCTTCACAGTATAATGCTCCCCAGGCACTATCTCATCCTTTGCCAATTTCCTAGGAAGAATATTGATAACATATTCCTGGGGCTCCCGGACGACCTCCGTCAAATTCCGCGCGGAAAGCAATGTTTTGTAGGCCCTCTCCTTGGGGTCTATTTCAAATAATTTGCAGACGCAGGCAAAGGACGCCTTTTCCACCCAATCCACAAGGTGGCCCCTCAATTCCAAACCTGCATTGTCAGCAACAAAGGGTGAGAATTCTGTCCGGAAAAATCAGAAAAAATCAGCAAAGAAAAATCCGGATAAAAAATCGCAAAACAAGATTACCCGGGATTTGTAAGGTATAATTCGGAGAAAAAGGCCTCGACGGATGCTGCGATAGCCCCGCCCATCCACCCCAGACTGCCACCAGCCCCTTCACCCCTCCCTTTGTCGAATCTGGCAGTTCTGTCACCATTTGAAGGGAGGGCAGGTGAGCGGACACACTGAAGATATCATTCTTTGCTTTCTTCAGGGAATAGACAAAGAACAATTCCAGTAGCGTAAGGTCGAGGCTGTACAACATGTTGATAATGCTGCATCCCATCAGCACCCGGACAAGGTTGGGATGAATGAAGATGGGTGGAATCTGAGAGAAGTGGAGGAATTCCTTGAACAAGGCTGGCAGAGGGAACCGGAGCCCCGCGTTGAATTGTTCCTTTGTGAAGAGGATAGCGTTTTTTCCACCTTTCTCAGTGGGAATAGCCGCCTCCTCGTTCACCAGGTCTATCAATACGTCATGGGGGATGCGGAATCGCTCCCGGAACTCCTTCGCATTTAGTTTATCTATCGCCTTTTCGCCAGCCTCGCTGACCCGGACAGACGAAACAGTCTTTTTTGGAGCCATTTCTTATCACAAAGCCAAAAGCAAAATCTACACGCAAAAAACAATGCAAACGGTCCAGACCAAGCAATCAGAAAATACACAAACTCAAAGCAGTCAGAAAAACCCCTCAAAAACCCCTCCAAACAAACAACAAAGTACCAACATTAAACAAACAATTGCAAGCGGCTTGTTCAAAACAAAGCCAGGAACCAAGTTTGAAAAACCGGCAAACGCAACCAAAGGAATGACAATAGCAAAAGAGGTACGTACCAAATAGAGCTCTGGAGAAGAAGAACGGTTACTCTCTCGGTATAAAATCACCGGCAACAAACAAACGAGGTCGTTCGAAGTTTTTCTCAGAAAAGCAAAGGACGCAGAAAAAATAAGAAGAAGGAAGGCTCTCAAGAGAATGCAGTAGAAAAAATACAAAAAGAGGTACAGTGCCCTATTTATAGCAGGACAGCCCCTCGGAAAGCCAAACCAACAGCCGTGTTATCATTGAAACGACATATTGCCTGGGGATACACAGGGTCGGCGGCTCGCCATAAATGCCTTTTTTGGCTTCCGCACCCCCACTCGCCACGTGGCCAAGTTAGACGAGTGGACTTTTTCAAATTTCAAAAACCCAGTTATTTTTAACCCGCCCATTTTTTGGCAAAATAGGCAAGTTAAAAAGGGGGGCAATGTAGGGACCCCTCTCCTTGGGAAACACGTGGCACGCGGCTCATGGTGACGCGTGGCACGTACTGTCAGCCGGACCATCATCATCCGGATTCCCCTACAGATACGTATGGTGCGACTATCCTATCCGGAACCCCCCAAGGAAAGACAAACAACGTTTCAGCTTCTCCTATCCAAGGAAGAGCAAACGACGCTGGCAGAACGTAGACACCCGGGTAGTCTCCACAAACACATCCGGATATTCAGCATGATCCATCCGGATATAAATCGTCTGGATGGTCAATTAAAGTAAAGCGAGTCTTACACGCAATCACAACAAGCAGCCATGGCCCACATCCCATCACCTGCAGAATGAGAAGACAAGAGGAAGTGACAGCAAGTCACTTCCCACGATCATTCTGCATAATCGCTTCCCACGATCTCTGACAGCCGCATCACCTACCATGGTCTCTGACAGCCATTCGTAGGATGATAGTGCTCCTACTAACACCTATTGTCATCATCACAACAGAAAATATCTCCCCACCATTAATGAGAGGAACAGTACCCCTGAAGCTGTATATATATGACTTCACACGAAGAAGAAAGGAGGATCTCCTGGTAACCTCTTGACACCTAGTAAAAGGCCAACTGCCTCATATATCTTATTCTCTTACCATGGCTAACAACATCATCGGAGGGTGCATCCGGACACCCTGTCCGGATGCCTTTTTGCAGGTACAACCACTGAATCAAGAACCCCTTGTGTGTTGAGAATCGCGTGTCCATCCATCTAGCAGCAACGTGGCCCACCTAATACGCGAGGTGACAACAACCTCCATTACAGAAGTGGCTTCTTTTGTCAAGAGTTATGCATGTTACCTCATAGGTATTAGGTACGACGCATGTCTCCCAAACAGTTGGTATGATCATAAGACACAAGTCACACTTTCCATTGGTCAAAATTCTATTATATCCACCCAAGAATCAATTGCAAAATGTCATGTTCAATAGTTTAATTATGCCATGTTTGGTTGCAGGCTTGCAGCGATATATATATATATATATGTGAAAACAGTTTTTTTTCTATTTTTTCTTTTGCGTGTTTTTAGAAAATTCTTATTAAAAATAAATTTAAAACTTAAAGAATAGGATGCTTCTTTTTTATAAAAAAAAACTATTTTCAAAAGTCAAAACTAAATGAAATCATAAAAAATACGTAAAAACATTAAGGGCATGTTTGGTTGCTGTTTTTGAAAACTGTTTTGGAAAATAGTTTTTGAGAATAGTTTTTAAGAACAGTTTTTGATGTTTTTCTAAAAAAAATTGTGTTTGGGAACTGAATTTTGAAAAACAGTTTTTGTTCTTAAAAACAAAAAAACATGTTTGATTGAGTTAATAAAAAAAAATTTAGAACAAATAAAACAAAAAACACGTTTGAAAGATGTTTTTTTTTTCTTTTCTAATTAAATAAATATTTTCTTCAAGTAATTTTATATTATAAATTTATAAATAATTTTTGGATATATAGTTCATTTAAATTAAAAAAGTTATTTATTTTATTAATTTAAAAATAAAAATATTTTTTATATTTTTTTAAAAATAAATCAAACATAATAAAATTATTTTTATTAATATTTTTTATTTAATTTTTAACTTTATTAAAAATTATAGCATATTTTATTAAGTTGAGATGAAATTGTTCTCGTGATTTATTAATTTTTTTTATCTCTACTAAATCTAAAATTCAAAATGCCACCCACTTCTCTCACTCGGGCATCAAGAACTGGGGCCCTATTTTCCTCTGCCACTCTCAATCCTCGCAGGTACTAATCTAATCATGTTATTATTATTATTATTTTTTTTTTTGCAACCCCCGTTTGATTCCCAAGAAAATTCATCCTCGTTTGATTTCCGATAAAATCCAAGCAAAAACCCCAAGGAAAACCAAAAAAATGGATTTTCTTTTGCTCTCTGTGTTTTCTCGATCCGTTTTAGGGTCTCTTTGCTATTCTGCCATTGGATTTAAATTTCACGAACCTTGAATCAAAACTGAGAAACGGGAAAAATCAATAAGAGACGACGTGATTGTGCTGGAGAAGAGATGAGAACGAGAAGAAAAAAAAAAAAAACACGGAGAACAGATGGTTTTTTTGTTGTTTAATTTTGTTCTGTAAACAGTAAAAAAAACGGGGAAAACAACATTTTGTTGTTCTCTAAACAGTGCCATTTTGAGAACACGGGGAACAACAAAAGCCATTTTGAGAACACGGGGAACAACAAAAACAAAAACGACTCTCTCAACTAAACGAGTTTTTGGTGTTTTTTGTTTTCAAGAACATAAAATAGTTCTTAAAAACACTAAACAAACAGGCCCTAAGTTACTCTTTTGTAACTATTTTTTTAAAACAACTCTAAAAAATAGTTTTAATTTGAGAATAATTTTTTAAAATTGATATTTGATTTTTGTAGAATAAAATTCTATTTGAAAACTTAAAATATTTTTAATTTGTTTTTAATATTTTTAAAATAAATTTTATATATAATGTTTTATTTTTAATTATTCTACATGATTGTATAATTATTTCTTAAAACAACACAACAGTGAAAACCACTAAAATATGTTTTTTGAAAATATTATATTTTTTTTTTCTTAAGAATAAAAAATAGAAAACAGAAAACAATTTTTAGTTATCAAACGTGTTTTTTACGTTTTTTGTTATAGAGAACATAAAAATATTCTAAAAAATAGTTTTCAAACAAGTTCTAAAAGTCTCGTTTAAAAGACGAGGCTGATTTTATCACAATAATTTATTTTAATATCATCCTAAGTGTTTTTCAAAGTCAGATAGAAAGATTAATTAATTATAAAAGATGATGTTGCAACAAATTTTAAAAAAAATTACTTTTTTTTGGATTTTATAAATAAAAATATATTCACTTATATATTTACTTTAATTAATTTATATACTTATTTATAGGAAAATACAAAATAAAAAACTAAAATGATAAATAATCCTAATGATAGGAAAACAAAGAACAATGTAACATGGAGAGACCTTTAAACTTAAGCTATATGTGGTCTATATTAAATAATGGAAGATAACTTTGATAATTAATTAATTGATTAATAAATACAATGTCAAATAAATAACAAAATTAATTTTCTTAGATTATCACATTTTGACTTGATGGGAAATCAATGCAAATATAGATGTCTTGGATAACAAAGCTAACACAAGATGGCTAGCAAGGGAGGATTGAATCGATCGAGATGACTACTAGGGTTAGTGGTTGTGGTAGATCTACTCTTATATCTTTATATACAAATCATTTCATACTTAAAATGTTTTAATAAATAAATAAAAGAGAAAATAAATAAATTAAGTAAATACTTAAAGTAATAAGTAGATGCAAATAAATCAATTTTGATATATATATATAACAAAATTATTGTATTTACACGTCAAAATTAATCTATCATAAATAAGATTATCTTCTTGTTAATAAAATAATAAATTATAAAATATAACGATTTTTTCCTATTAAAATAATTTTTTATGTAAAAAGTGAAAATTCATAAATTATACTCTTTTCTCACTTTTTTTATTTTTTTTATTTTTATGCCCAAGGCATTTATCAAATTACCAAATCAGTTTATTTACTATAAGAAATTATTTTCTTTTTCATTTATCTTAAAACAATATAAATTTGCATAATTTGAAATACAATTAGATTTGACCATATTAAATTGCCTACTAAAAGAATTGCAAAAATTATCTCTTTATTTACTTATATATAGAAATGCATATAAATTAATCCATCTTTTTATGTGGGAGTGATTTTGAAGAAGAAATTTAGTTTGATAGTGATTTTAAGAAGTGTTTCAAACCTTTTTAACATTTAAAATTTTGAATCATTCAAATGTTAGAAAGGCTAAAAACATTTTCTAAAATCACTATCAAACACACTCTTAGAGTTTGTTTTAATATTTCTAATATTTTAAAATTTTTATCATTCAAGTATTAAAAATGTTAGAAATACTTTCTAGAATCACTTCCAAACGCACTTTTAGAGTATGTTTTGTAGTGATTTTGAGAAGTGTTTTTAGCATTTCTAATATTTGAAAAATAAAAAATTTTAAGTATTTAAAATACTAAAAAAATATTTCTCAGAATCACTATCAAACACACTCTTAGAGTTCATTTGATAGTAATTTAAGGAAGTGTTTTTAACTATTCTAATATTTAAAAATCTTTATCATTCAAGTAATACAAATATTAGAAACGTTTCATAAAATCATTACCAAACACACTCTTAGAGTTCATTTGGTAGTCATTCTAGGAACTGCTTTTAATATTTTTAATACTTGAAATTTTTTATCATTCAAGTGTTAGATATGTTAAAAACGCTTTCTAAAATCATTCTCAAATGTACTCTTAGAATCCATTTTATAGTAATTTTAGAAAACGCTTCTAGTATTTTTATTACTTAAAAACAAAATTCTTTCGATATTAAAAATATTAAAAACACTTTTTAAAATCATTATCAAATGTATATTAACCTATGAAGTTGTTTTTCCACTCAAACCAATGAAAGCAACAAAGCTTTTAATAGCCGGGTCAGTTCGAAAATTCTGAAGGGTGATTTTATAGGAAACCGCAAGTCCACGAGAAATGAATTAGTTTCGATATGTGTTTCCTTAGCAATATTGATGTACTGAATAATTAATAAGTTAGGATACGTGTTTGCCTAGCAACGCTGATGCAGTGAACAATGTATGGGAACAATGTATGCACTGAAATAAGGGTACAAGTTGACAAGTAATGGGGCATTGTTCTTGACTAAGAAGCTGATGATGGGAGTGAGAAATGACAGGACGTCACTCTTGAAGGAGCCACTTGATGGTGGGTAGGACACTCCTAGAACTCCAGTGTCAATGGCGGTGGAGACCTTGATTTGGTTCCCTAGGCCGGCGGACGAAATTGCATTGTTAATGTTTTGCATGGCAGGGAGAACAAATTGGGCCTGGGCGCCTGAAGGACTCACTTCGTTTCCAACTGCGATGTACCGGAACTTTACATTAGGATGGTTTTTTTTGTTGTCTTGGACCCATGAATCGGCATTGGCCTGGCTGGAAGCAATATTTTGGAGGTTATCGTTGGGGACGCCTAGGATGAGCTCAATATTAGAGCCTCCAAGGGCTTGGAGAGCATCTTGTCTAGTGTCATATAGTCGCATTCTTCGGATGTTGTACTGGTTGTAGAGAGCTACAACTTCTCCTGGTGCTGGCAAGTTGTTGCCATTCCTGCCATAACAAACTCCTATTTGGGCACCTGCAATATTAGATTTAACAAATTACGAAGGCTGTGATTTTGATGTTCCTCTATGGGAAATACTATAAAGCAAAGGCGATCAGTCCAGGGTATGCAAAGAGAGGAAACCATTTGAAAGATTTAAAATAAATAATAAATACTATAAATGAAGTATAAGTTTTAGTAACATGAGTGGGAATGGGTTGAACCAAGATGAGTCCAAAAAAGCATGAAGACAGTGGTACAGAAAGGGACTAAGGAAGAGACCTGTTATCTCTAGACTAGCCATTAGCAGCCCAAAAAGAAGCAGCATTGCAGCCATCCTTGGGGGGGTTTTTCCTGCTGAATAGAGCTTAGCCATGGAGTTGAAGAAAGAGAAGAATGAGAAGGTAAGATATATGTTTAAGGCTAGGATTTAGCTCCCCTTTTATAGAGGCTTTGCGCTTGGGAATTTAAGTGATTAGAGCCCCGAGTTTCCACGGCTCCGCTTGCAGGTCAATCACTCCGTGGAAAAATCAGCATTCATCATTCAATTCAATTCGATTGTACCTGTTTTCTGGGATTTTTTTTTCTGCCTTTGAAAAGTCATCCATCTTCTCGATGCCTATTTTGAGGGTTGCTTGTTGCTAGCTAACGTTTATTAAGAACTTTAACATGCATATTGTGTCATAAATTTTTAGCTTTATATGCAATTCTTATAGTTGAGTGTTCAGGAAGCAGAGTTTTGAGAAAGGCTCTAAAGCACCTTCAAATGGACTTAAGAGATTCATGGGTATTGGTCTTGAATTCATAATATATAATCGATATGGATTTTATTTGACGCGAACTTTCCTTTACATGGAATAAATAATATTGCCCATGGGCTGCAATTTTGTTTCATGACCCAGAAGTTTTTGATCCTCCATCTTAACTTGGCTGGTTTGGATCCGTTCGATATGCCACCGACAGATAAAAAAAAGAACTACACAAGTTACAGAAAAATAAAAAAGGCAATGTCCGTGGTGCTTGAAGAAACGCTCATAAATGTCTGGTATAGTAGTAGGGCCAGGTTAATTTCAAACAAATGGATAATGTTATACACAATTTCTATGAAGATGTGTGGAAATTACTATATGTTCTCCAACATCCCATGTGAATTCAGGGATGCATTTTGCTTATCCTTCACGGATCTCTCTTCCTGGACGCCGGATCGTGGCCCATTAGCAATGGTACGGGGAAGATCGTTGAATTTTGAAGTTGGTGGTATCATAGATGATGACAAACATCTCCTAAGCCATCCTCTTTTAGTCAAGTCTTCCGGTAACTGATCTTATCCTGTTAGGCTCCGGTAAGCTCACATTAGACCCTCATGACTTTGACTAGGCAACAACCCCAATTCACGGAACGACAAGCACAATTCCTCAAAGGAAAAATAAAAAAATAAAAAACCACCCAAATTGGTGACTATTTATTTGTTTTAGGTTTGTTTTTCTCTCTTATTAGTCCATTTTTCTCTAGAGTGAGCTGGTATAGAAGTGCTGGACGAAACCAACCCCCAAGTTGGACCATCTCAGCTGGCCAGCATAGCTATTGATTTATCCCCCAACTTGGTTCGATACCAAGCCCCAAAATTTCACCCAAGCAATGGCCTAGCTGGTGGGCCTCCACTTTCCATCATGGGCCATAGGTGTACTATCTTATCATAATCTTGTCTGATGGGTAAGCGACAACTTGAAATCTATAGACTTTTCAACATTAGCGCCATAGGCCCATAGCCCACATGCAAATGAGACGATTCAAGGATTAACATAGGTCATGGAATATATTTGGGGGTTGTACAGTGAGATGGACGTATACATACCATCAAATGTACAAGTCATTATCTTTCATTTAAGATAATTATGGGATTTTATTTTATTTTCTTCCACAACGCAGCTTTCTTTTGTGCTGCGAAGACTCGGGACTTCTACTTGATTTTCTAATGTTACACAAAGATTTTACTCAAGTAGAAGTAGATAATAACTTCTTTTATTAGATATGTCCGCCTCCAAATGGGTTTTTTGTCTTAGAGAAAGTAAATAACATTTTTGCCTCTCATTTTGCCACGAGGCTACAAACCCTTATTTATTGTAGAACTAGTACACAAGAAAAAAAAAAAAAGAGCCTTTATTCCTTAGTAATTTTGTAGGCTCTTAGTTGAAATTGATTGGGTATTTAGCCTGTTTGTTTGGTAAAAAGAGCCCCCAGTGTTTCTCATATTCTGGGGATTTCCTGTTCTCATCAAACATGGCAAACACGTAAGTCTCGATAGGCCCTCCAGGCTTCTTTGGAGTCCCACCCTTGACATGCTGAATCAAATTGGAGTTGTAAGTCTTTGCGTTATCAACTGTGGTTGCCGTCCCACCGGCTGATGGCCAACCACTCTCTGAAATAACAACCTGCAAAGAACCGCCACCAGCCTTCTCAAGTGCCGAGTAAACAGCATCCAATACGGCATCAAAAAGATTTCTGTAACCAAGCTGTCCATCTTGCACCACAACTCCAGGAGCCGTGAAAAGAGCATAATCTAGGCGAATGTCCCGGGTGTTACCAATGTAACTGAAGTAAGGGTACAGGTTAACAAGCAGTGGGGCACGGTTGTTGACCAGGAAGTTGATGATGGAGTTGAGAAAGGACGTGACTTCTGGCTTGAAGGCGCCTTGTGATGGAGGGTAGGATGTTCCCAGAACCCCAGTGTCAATGGCAGTGGAAACTTTAATTTGGTTCCCCAGGCCAGCTGCGGAAATTGCATTGAAAATGTTTCTCATGGCAGGGAGAACAAATTGGGCAGTGGAGCCCGTAGGGCTTACTTCATTTCCAACCGCAACGTATCGGAATCTGACATTACCGTAGTTTTTAATATTGTTTTGAACCCATGAATTGGCATTGCCTTGGCTGGAAGCAATGTTTTGAAGAGCATCATTTGGGACACCCATCATGAGCTCAATGTTGGAGCCTCTAAGGGCTTGGAGAGCAGCTTGGTTAGGGTCGTAGAGTCTCATTCTTCGGATGCTGTACTGGTTATAGAGACCTACAACTTCTCCTGGCGGTGGCAAGTTGTCACCCTGCATTCCATAACACACTCCCGTTTGGGCACCTGCAATATTTGATAAAATTGTACAAAGTCATGAATCAGTAATAAAGCATATATACAAAACTTAATCAAAGTTCTCCCAACTTTTGGGAAAATGATTAATCGTACAAGACGAAAGGGTCGAGAGAAAGACCTGTTAAGTGTAGGCTAGCCATTAGCAGCCCAAAAACAAGCAGCAGTGTGGCCATTCTTGAAGAACTTTTAACAGTGGAATCAAACATAGCCATGATGGAGAAGAAAGAGAAAAATAAGAAGCTAGGTTGTATGCATTAACACTGAGATTTAGCTCCCTTTTATAGACAGTGGATGGACGCATGCACCCAGAATTTTAAGTGATGATAATGCTAGTCTCCACCTCGCAAGTCAAGCACTCCATGGAAATTTGAGAGAAGATTACATAAATAAATAGATAAATCCACCTCCCCAACCAGCTTGTACGTGCACTACTAAGTGTCATTCTGTCTGTTTTCTGAGACTTTTCTCTCCTTTGAAAAGTCCTACGTTTCATCCTCGTATTGAAGGAAATTTCCTAAGTTAATCTCTAATCCCAATAAATCGAAGTTAATAATTCTCTATCCTCGATTTCACTTCTTTTAGGATGGGGAAATGCAATTTTTAGCTAGGTCCATTGAATCCCGACTTAGACAAGTGGTGTTTGTTTTTTTGACTTTTTTCTGAAAATCATTTAGTTTTAGAATTTAGGTTGTTTATTTTTTTACTTTTTTATGATTTATTATAAATTTTTTAATAAATAAAAAAAGTTAAAATATGTGATTTTTTTTAAATAGAAAAAATAAAACAATAATTTTTTTTATTACTTTTTAATACTTAATAGAAATAAAATACTATAAAAATAAATAACTTAATATTTAATACTATTAAGTATTAAGGTTCTATTTAGAATTAAATAAAAAAACAAACACTACCTTAGACCAACTTTATGAGTACATTTTTAATGGTTTTAGAAAGTTTTTTTAATTTTTTTTAATACTTAAAAATAATAAAAATATTTTTTAAAATCACTATCAAATACATTCTTATGTTGAAAATAATTTTAAAAAATATTTTTAATATTTTAAAAAAAAATATTAAAAAAACTTCTTGACTCTACTCAAAGTAACTTAAAGATACTGAAATGCAACTTTCAGGTCACATTAAATTCACCATCAAATGCACTGTGCTCAAATGTACAACAACTTAAGATACTTAAATGCAACTTTCAGGTCACATTAAATCGGGATTAATCTGAGTTTCTGACCCACTTTAAATAAAGGTAAATATAAAACACTAGGCTCTTTTTGGGCCGCACGAAAATATCAGACCCTTACGTCATGTTTCGTACGCGGATGTGAGGTAGTGGGATGAAAAGTCAAATAACTTCTGATGTAAACACCTCCCTTTTGATGATTTTTCCCCATCCTAGTCCCACTCTCCGTCTACTCCAACTTAGACTAAACGGCACGGCATCAAAAATAAAGGAATTAAAAAATTTATTCCTATTAATATTTTTAATGTCACAATTGTATATTCAATTTTTAAATTTTGAATATAAAATAATATATAATATATTATTTTTTAAAAGCATTACAAATATAAAATTACCTAATAATAATAAGACATAGAAATAATTAATTAAAATGATGAAATAATTCTCATGTTTATAAATTTTTTTTTATTTGAAGATTAACTCATTTTTAATATAAATATTATTAATTATTTCAAGTATTTACATTATATTTAAAAAAAACATTTTTATAAAAAAATATAAGAAGATTTTTATCATATAAGACCAAAAAAAATTAAAAGATTAAATTTTTAAAATTGAGTTTTTAATAACCATTTTAATTAAATAATCCTCATATATAATCATGGTATGAATTAGGATAGCGAATAGCATCCTCGTCCTTGATTCAGGTTTTGAAAATTTTTCTTGAGGGATTTTTTTTTCATCTCTATTCTTGTCTAATTATATATATATATAAATAATGAGTCTCACTTCCCTTCTATTTTCTTATCCCTTTTCAAAAAGAAAAGAAAAAAAAAAGAGTAATATAAAAATAATACTTATTTAGTAAATCTTCAATATTATTAATAAAGAAAAGTAAGGCAGCAAAGACTTGAGCAACGAGGTTCCTAAATGCTAGTGTGGAAGAGGGTGATGACCAAGACCAAAACATTAGCCACATAAAATGCCAATTGCCAAACCATATCATTGCCCCTATTTCAAACAAGATTATTGATATGCCTAAAACACAATGGACAATTAATTTGCACATGGGCAGCAGAAGAAGTCACTATCCATGTGGAAATTCCCCTTGTCCACTCTTAGCAAACAATGGGAGTTGATGGAAAACATTTTCCAGGCCGTTGGATTTGAGTGATGGTATGTGGAAATTTGAAGCTTTAAGAAGTGGGTATCATAAATTTATCAAATTACAATTGGTTCAATGACTTAGTCTATCTTGATAGGCTTGGAGTGGGACTTGACCCAACTGGCTGCACTTGGTGACGAGCGCAATCATGGTGTGACAACTGACAAATAAAACTCCAAAACCCAATTTGATTTCCGGGTAAGGATGATTTTATTAGAAAGTTCTTAAATATTGATATTGAGATGAGTAATAATAAAATTGGTTCTTTTCGATTATGGAGTGGAATAATTTAAATTAGAATGAAACATAAAAAAGATTTAGAAATGGGCCAAAGTTTTGTTTTTTAAGTTTATGTTTCACAACTTTTTTTAAGAATAATTTTTATTTTTTTATAAAAAAAAACAATAAAAACATACTTTACAATTAGAAAATTATTCTTTATTTTTTGTTCTTAAAAATATAAAATATAATATATAATATTTTGAGGTATATTTTTAATTTTTTTTAATTATTTTTTAAGAATTATTTTTAAAGTAATTATATAAATATGATTAAAAATAAAATATTAATTAAATATAAAAAATATTTCTAAATTATATTTAAAAATATTAACAATAGGTTAAAAATATTCTATGATTGTAAATAAATATTTATTTTATAAAATATTAAATAATAATTTTTAAAACTTACTTTTAAAAATAATTATCAATGGTCTAAATCCTTTAAGTTGTTGTTTGTACGACCTACCTACCAGGCTACCACCACAAAAAACTTGATATTAAAAATCGAAATAGCACTTAAGCGTAACTCTAAGACAAAAAATCAACACTTGCAAGAAAGCTACGTAGTAGACAAGTTAAAAAATCTTGTAGGTTCATATCTTACTTATCATGTTAAATCTTGGGATAATCAATAATGAAATCATTCCCAGTTTGTAAAATTACTATTTCACCGGTTTTTTTAACCTAAAAATTACCTATTTTGGACAAAAATGTCCTTATCTTTTCTCATAAAAATAACCTTTTTTTTTTAATACATGTATAAATAATAAAAATATTGAAGAGTATTTATATTAAAATTGGATTACACTTCAAGTTCAAAAATTAAAGAGATTAGTTTTACAAATTTAAGATCTTTTCATCCCTTTTTAACCTATTAATCCTTAAATATTTCCAATATGGTATATATATATAGAGTAGACTTGGGCTCAAAAAAGTAAAAATAAAAATGGGAAGCTGTTAAATGTCTGCATATGAAGTCAGATATATGCAAAAACTGAATTAAGGAAATTTCTAAAACAACTTTATCAGACATATGCAGATAAATGTCTGCATATGAAGTCGATTATGGAGTGGAATAATTTAAATTAGAATGAAACATAAAAAAGATTTAGAAATGCGCCAAAGTTTTGTTTTTTAAGTTTATGTTTCACAACTTTTTTTAAGAATGATTTTTATTTTTTTATATAAAAACAATAAAAACATGCTTCACAACTAGAAAATTATTATTTATTTTTTGTTCTTAAAAATATAAAATATAATATTTTGAGGAATATTTTTAATTGTTTTTACTTATTTTTTAGGAATTATTTTAAAAGTAATTATATAAATAAGTAAAATGATTAAAAATAAAATATTAATTAAATATAAAAAATATTTTCAAATTATATTTAAAAATATTAACAATAGGTTAAAAATATTCTATGATTGTAAATAAATTTTTGTTTTATAAAATATTAAATAATAATTTTTAAAACTTATTTTTAAAAATAATTATCAATGGTCTAAATCCTTTAAGTTGTTGTCGTCTGTACGACCTACCTACCAGCACAAAAAAACTTGATATTAAAAATCAAAATAGCACTTAAGCGTGACTCTTACACAAAAAATCAACACTTGCAAGAAAGCTATGTAGTAGACAAGTTAAAAAATTCTTGTGGGTTCATATCTTACTTATCATGTAAATCTTGGGATAATCAATAATGAAATCATTCTCACTTTGTAAAATTAATATTTCACCATTTTTTAACATAAAAATTACCTATTTTGGACAAAAATGTCCTTATCTTTTCTCATTAAAATTACTTTAGGGTATTTATGTTAAAATTGGATTACACTTTAAGTTCAAAAATTAAAAAGATTAGTTTTACAAATTTAAGATCTTTTCATCCTTTTTAACCTATTAATCCTTAAATATTTCAAATAATTGGTATATATATAGAGTAGACTTGGGCTCAAAAAAGTAAAAATAAAAATGGGAAGGTGTTAATGTCTCCATATAAGTCAGATATATGCAAAAACTGAATTAAGGAAATTTCTAAAACAACTTCACATCAATATGGATAGGAATCAGCCAATCAGGGAAGAGATTGGCATATAAGGATATATGATAAAAGCACTATACTATTTTATTAAACATGCTAGCCTTTCTAAGGCGCTTTTACAGTAAGCATATAAAGCTCTGCATGACACTTTTTGATGCGGCATGCTGCATGCGGCACGCGGCAGCTCAGCACTCATGAGCCCTTATTTAGGATAATATATAGTTAACCATGCCCTTTGCTGCACTCAATTTCGAGTATGGTATACAGGCTGTTTATTTGGATAAAAGAGGCCCCAATGTTTCTCAAACGCCGGTTCTTTCTTATTCTCATTAAACATGGAAAATAGGTAAGTTTGTATAGGTTTTCCAGGCCTCTTGGGAGTTCCTCCCTTCACGTGCCGAAGCAAATTTGTGTTGTAAGTCCTAGCATTCTCGACTGTCGAAGCCAACCCACCAGCCGATGGCCAACCAGTCTCAGCCACAACAATCTCCAAAGAACCCCCACCAGCCTTCTCCAGAGCTGAGTAAGCAGCATCCAGTACTGCATCGAACATGTTTTGGTACCCAAACTGCCCATCATGCACCACTACTCCGGGAGATGTGAAGAGAGCATATTCCAGACTCATGAGATGAGGGCTGCCAATGTAACTGAAATAGGTATACATGTTCAGGAAAAATGGGGCATGGGTGTCCACTAGGAATCGGATGATTGGATTAATGAATGATTCCATATGGGGTTTGAAGGAACCTTTGGATGGAGGGTAGGATTCTCCAAGGATCTCGGTGCTGAAGGGGGTTGAGACCTTGATTTGGTTGCCAAGTCCAGCCTCTGAAATTGCCCGATGAATGTTTTTCATGGCCCCCAGGAGATGATTTGCTTCCCATGCGGGAGGATGTATTTCATTGCCAACAGCTATGTATCGAAAATTGACATTGGCATAGTTTCTAATGTTGTTGTGGACCCAAGAATATGCGTTGGCCATGTTGGTAGCAATGTGGCAAAGATCTTCGTTTGCTACACCAACCATGACCTCGATATTAGAGCCTCTGAGGGCTTGGAGGACATGTGGGAGGGGAGAGTAAATCCGCATTCTTGGGATGTTGTTGTGTTTGTAGAGATGTATAACTTCGTGGGGTGGTGGTAAGTTGTCCCCCAGTAATCCGTAGCAAACTCCAACGTGGGCACCTGCTTTGAAAATGATCAGTCTCTGCTAAAAAGATTGATACAGTTTTAAATGAAGATTGCGACAATTTTAATGTCCAATTAACTAACTAAAAAATATGCTGCCCACGTTAAATAATAGAAGCAAAGCGCATACGACATACAATGGGTCCCGGCAAAGTGAATATTTCAAATAAAAGTCAAACTTTTCGGATAAAGCAGTCCGCCACAAATGGTAAGTAAGACACAGAAGCAGTTGCAGCAGAAAATTAAAAGATGGAATGATCAGGTTGTACCAAAATTTCTCATTTCCACGGCAGTGACTTCTTTTAGTTTTCCCCTTGAGCCTTCAGAAGCCAAAAGCTTCTCTGTTCTCCCACAATACACCCTCCCAGCTGCCGAACCACTCCTCTTACCTATTTCTTTTCGTCCCTTCTCTCCTTTTATAGCTTCCCATTCCAGGACCCAGCTTAATTCCGACGCAGGAACCCTCATTGCAATCGACATGTATCATGTGTGTAGAATTCCCAAACAGCAGCCGCCGCATAATCCCCAGATTTAACCCATGCTGCTCGTGATCAGAATGATATTTGTGAGTCCTGGAATCCCATGCCTGAGCAGAAGCATTGGATTTTGAAGCAAATTAAAGCTTCAAGAACAAGCAATCAAGATATTCAGAGCAACCTCCATTACAGAAGTGGCTTCTTTTGTCAAGAGTTATGCATGTTACCTCATAGGTATTAGGTACGACGCATGTCTCCCAAACAGTTGGTATGATCATAAGACACAAGTCACACTTTCCATTGGTCAAAATTCTATTATATCCACCCAAGAATCAATTGCAAAATGTCATGTTCAATAGTTTAATTATGCCATGTTTGGTTGCAGGCTTGCAGCGATATATATATATATATGTGAAAACAGTTTTTTTTTTCTATTTTTTTAGAAAATTCTTATTAAAAATATATTTAAAACTTAAAGAATAGGATGCTTCATTTTCATTAAAAAAACTATTTTCAAAAGTCAAAACTAAATGAAATCATAAAAAACAAGTAAAAACATTAAGTGAATGTTTGGTAATTATTTTTTTAAAACAACTCTAAAAAATTGTTTTAATTTGAGAATAATTTTTTAAAATTGATATTTGATTTTTGTAGAATAAAATTCTGTTTGAAAACCTAAAATATTTTTAATTTGTTTTTAATATTTTTTAAAATAAATTTTATATCTAATGTTTTATTTTTAATTATTCTACATGATTGTATAATTATTTCTTAAAACAGCACAACAAATGAAAACAACTAAAAAATGTTTTTAGAAAATATTATATTTTTTATTCTTAAGAATAGAAAATAGGAAAAAAAAAAAAAACAATTTTTAGTTATCAAACATGATTTTTACGTTTTTTATTCTAGAAAACATAAAAATATTCTAAAAAATAGTTTTCAAACAAGTTTTAAAAGTTTCGTTTAAAAGACGAGATTGATTTTATCACAATAATTTATTTTAATATCATCCTAAGTGTTTTTCAAAGGCATATAGAAAGATTAATTAATTATAAAAGATGATGTTGCAACAAAATTTTTTTTAAAAAAATTGCTTTTTAAAAAAAAAACTTTTTCTTGGCTTTTATAAATAAAAATATATTCACTTATATATTTATTTATAGGAAAATACAAAATAAGAAACTAAAATGATAAATAATCCTAATGATAGGAAAACAAAGAACAATGTAACATGGACGGACCTTTAAACTTAAGCTATATGTGGTCTATATTAAATAATCAAAGATAACTTTGATAATTAATTAATTGATTAATAAATACAATGTCAAATAAATAACAAAATTAATTTTCTTAGATTATCGCATTTTGACTTGATGGGAAATCAATGCAAATATAGATGGCTAGCAAGGGGAGGAGTGAATCGATCGAGATGACCACTAGGGTTTGTGGTTGTAGTAGATCTACTCTTATATTTTTATATACAAATCATTTCATACTTAAAATGTTTTAATAAATAAATAAAAGAGAAAATAAATAAATTAAGTAAATACTTAAAGTAATAAGTGGATGCAAATAAATCAATTTTGATATATATATATAACAAAATTATTGAATTTACACATCAAAATTAATCTATCATAAATAAGATTATCTTCTTGTTAATAAAATAATAAATTATAAAATATAATGATTTTTCCTATTAAAATAAATTTTTTATGTAAAAAGTGAAAATTCATAAATTATACTCTTTCTCACTTTTTTTTATTTTATGCCCAAGGCATTTATCAAATTACCAAATCAGTCTATTTACTTTAAGAAATTATTTTCTTTTTCATTTATATTAAAACAATATAAATTTGCATAATTTGAAATACAATTAGATTTGAACATACTTAAATTGCCTACTAAAAGAATTGCAAAAATTATCTCTTTATTTACTTATATATAGAAATGCATATAAATTAATCCATCTTTTTATGTTTTTGAAGAAGAAATTTAGTTTATTAGTGATTTTAAGAAATGTTTCAAACCTTTTTAACATTTAAAATTTTGAATCATTCAAATGTTAGAAAAGCTAAAAACATTTTCTAAAATCACTATCAAACACACTTTTAGAGCATATTTTAATATTTCTAATATTTTAAAATTTTTATCATTCAAGTATTAGAAATACTAAAAATACTTTCTAAAATCACTTTCAAACACACTTTTTAAGCATTTCTAATATTTGAAAAATAAAATATTTTAAATATTAAAAAAACTAAAAACATTTTTCAGAATCACTATCAAACTAACTCTTAGAGTTCATTTGATAGTAATTTGAGGAAGCGTTTTTAACATTTCTAATACTTGAAATTTTTTATCATTCAAGTATTAAAAATGCTAAAAAAACTTTATAGAATCATTTTCAAATGTACTCTTAGAATCCATTTTATAGTAATTTTAAAAAACGCTTCTAGCATTTTTCTTTCAGTATTAAAAATATTAAAAATACTTTTTAGAATCATTGTAAAATATACTCTTAACCTATGAGGTTGTTTTTCCACCCGAACCAATGAAAGCAACAAAGCTTTTAATAGCCTTCGAAAATTCTGAAGGGTGATTTTATAGAAACCGCTAGTCCACGAGAAATGAATTAGTTTCGATATCTGTTTCCTTGGCAATATTATAATTAATAAGTTAGGATACGTGTTTGCCTAGCAATACTGATGCAGTGAGCAATGTATGGGAACAAAATAGCACATACATTTAAAATGCAAAAGAGGTGTCTTAACATTTGTATGCATGCAAGTGATGGTAGATATCACAATCAATGGTTGCACAAACCATGGATCTAAGAAATTGTTATCAACCTTCACAATCTTGCAAATTGTTTCCACCGCAAGATCTCCCTTGTAGATATTCCTTGAGATCAAAATTACAGAAACTAAATTAGTAAGGCCACAAGAATATATTCTAATATTTGCAGCCACAAAAAGATAAGCAAGATGTCATGGACAACATTTTATATTACCAGTAGTTTAATGAAAGAAATAAATCTGTATGATAAACTTGCCTACTATCAAACAAAACAGCCAAGGAGAAAGCCCATCCAGAGTAGCCAAATGAAGTGGGTTAGAAAAGTTGGAAATTTGTTAGAAGAAGAAACCGGTTATTTCCACATGCTCTCAAACTTGGGAGACTGGTACCTATCTTCCTCTCAATAGAATTAACTGCAGAAGCATCATGGCTGTTGATATATTCAAATTCTGCACTCTTTAAAGACTCACAAGTCACAAGTAGACATGGTCTCATACAAAGAAATTGAACCCAAAAAACATAATTCAAATGCCAGTTTCCTGAAAAACTCTGTAACAAAATAACAAGATCCTTTCTTAGGACTAAATGAATTCATCTCTCCTGTTTAGTATTATGACATTTTAATAAAAAATGAGAGAAATATTCCCACATTAAGGCTGTTGAAAACAAACACTGATTAAATCAATCGCCAAATTCACATTTAAGGCCAAATAAGAAAAAGAAAAAACACACTTATTTTATATTCTGTAGCTCTGAACTTATTAAACCCCATGGCCCCCCATCATACTATTTCTTAGAAAAACCACAAAAACAAACAGTTTTGTTAGCACCCTAAACAATCCTATCCCACCATCCTTACATAAACTAGGAGGGTTTTTCTTTTTCTGTATCTGAAACATGTCTATTGATTAAAAATGATGGACATCCTTGCACAACATGCAAATCTAACCAAAATCCTAATGTAGTGGATAACAGTAGTATAGCTGGCTCTACCATTGTGCATTAGTGCTTCTTTTTTCCCCCTTCTTTTGTGGTCAATTTGAATATTAATTCATGGGCATAGTTTACATAAGAGGAATCCTGGTGGGAACCTTGTTTGTCATTTTTATTCCCTATAGAGTAAGTCACCAAGCTACAATAGAAAACTGACCTAAATCACCAACAACTAATATGAGTTTCAGGTCAACAGACCAAGCTCAATCAAAGCAAAATAAAAATGCAGTCGCATTTTAAGACTGCCCACAACCTCATTGAACCCAACCTCATAATATAACTCATTATTGTAAGAACCACAACTCCTCGGCAAAAAATTATTCACACATATTTTTTTCTCTTGTTGCACAAAGGATACAACAGAGATTGCCAAGGGATGACAAATTGTTGAGCGTGAGACAAATCCACCATCAAAGACAAAGCACTTCCAAAAAAGATGTTTGTAATAGAACACAAATTTCCAAATACAATTTGAGATTTTAACTCTAAAACTAGAAGGTGAGAGAAAAAGCAAAACCATAGGGCCTATTTGGCAATTGTTTTTAAGAATAGTTTTCGATTCTCCAGAATTTAAAAAATAAGAAAATACATTTAACAACCAGAAAGCCGTTTTCTATTTTCTGTTTGATGTTTTTAAAGAACATCCTTTAATTGTTTTCACTTGTTTTTTTAGGGTTGTTTTAAAAAATAATTATATAAACAGGTAATGAATAAAGTTAACGCACTAGATATAAAAATACTTTTAAAACATATTTAAAAATATTAAAAGCATGTTAAAACATTTTTAGTTTCCAAACAGACTTTTGTTCTACAAAACATCAAAAAACCATTTTCAAAAACCATTTTTTCGAACTCTTTTCGAAATCAATTACAAAAAAAAGTCATACTTTCGTTTGCACCTTAACAAGCATACAATTGTTAAAATACTAATAAATAAATTCTACAACTCAAACTGCCTAAACTACAATGGCACATGAGAAAAGTTCTTAACCATATCAATGATTCAATATAGACCACTGTCTATGATTTCTAAGCCACAAACTGCCTCATGAACAAGCTTTTTATTTTTATTAGAACCTGGGTACAAAGGGAAGTGCAAGAAAACATGAAATCCTTAGTCATGCCCATATAGCTGTAAAAGAGTAGAAATATACAGCCTCCCTAGATAACAATGAAATCAAGCCAAGCTTTGTGAAACAAGGAAAAATAAATAAGAGAAAACCGAAATTTTCAAACAAAAATACATTGTCCTCCCAAGATAAGAATGAAATCAAGCAAAGTTATATAAAAAGAGGGAAAATGAATAAGAGAAAGAAAATTTCAAAAGACAAAAACTCCCATAACATTTTACCCAACCTTGTCATTTGGATTAAGTTGAGATTGACGGGGCTCAAACCCGCAACTTCCGCATTGCAAGGGCATTGCTCAGACCAATTAAACTACAATCCCAAGAAGCAAGGTCATAATGGTCAATATAAGCAACCAAACAAGCCGTACAACTAAACACTCAATAAAACCAATCTTTAAGGCAACAAATACTTAAGTTCAATTACAATATATTAAATGACATACAATTATTTTGTGGGAGCAATACTTAAAAATCAAACACCTTCAAATCATAGTTTGTTGGACATATATTTCAAAAATCATACATCTTTCAAATAGACCTTGTAAAGAAAGTGTGTTCATATCCATGTGCCGGGAGAAAATAATTCATATTAAGGCAATTTATATTATATGCATCAATTTATATGAAAAATCAATTTATATTATATGCATCAACCCTACATCCCACATCATATTATTTCCTGACGAAACCTAAACAATTATCAGCCCAAAACACATAATGACTCCAAAATCATGGAAATACCACCATCACATCAACCCCACATCCCACATCATATTATTTCCTGCAGAAACCAAAATAATCATCAGCCCAAAACACATAATGAATCCAAAATCGTGAAAATACCACCATCACTCAGCATGGAACAAATAGTCCCCATTCAAAACCTACAAATACATAGGTAAATCTCAATGCTACAGCCCACACCATAATGACAGCGATTACAAATTGAAGGGATTTCTATAGTGCATTCGACTTATACAATTTAATAAGAAATTTAACCATGCCTACCAAGAAATCCCCAAATAGAAACAAAACAATAGAAAGTAGAATTATCACACAAGGAAGCCCATCAGGCATCTGCAGAATTAACGCAAATCCAACGCTGCTATTCTTTCTCCTACTCATGGATATAACTCAAATACAACATAAAAATCAGATGGCTTGAAAAAGTTTACCAATCCATCAAATCCTTTCTGATATACTTTGAAAATATCAGATACAACATGAAAATCAGATGGCTTGAAAAAGGTTTACCAATCTATCAAATCCTTTCTGAAGTACTTTGAAAATATGTACCAGTTTCTCAAAATCAAAGACTAAAAAAATTACATGAAAACATGCTTGGTAAACAGAAAGAATGAAGACCAAAGAAGAAGCAAAAATTTAACCTGGCCTGCATACCATTACAGGAACCCAGATGAACCAAGCCTGAACAGAAGAATTAACCATGAAAGATGGATTCTGTTAGAAATAGTCTAAAATCATATGCTCTACCAACATTTTCTAGAATGACAAAAAAGTGCACACAGTTTCAGCCAAATATGAGGAAAAGAAAAGACTGATTGATGCAAGGTCAACACTACAGTCTTTATGTATGCCACTTATCTGGGTTATGTATGGATCTCACTTCAGCAGGTGCAGGTCTGATATAAATGCAGCTGCTAAAGCATGGTTCAAAATCGCACTATCAGTCGTTGACTGAGAGGTTTCTGAGGCACATGGCGTCTCGGTTCGGTATCGGGCTATACACAAAACAAGATACTTAAAAGTTCAAAAAATTATAAAAATTATTTTTAATATAATTAAATGAATTAACAAAACTAATAAACTTAATAATAAATCATTAACATAATAATAAATGAAATAATTTCTTAAATTATTAATAATAAATTAACATATAAAATAATACACCTTATATAATACCATTACCATGTAAAATAATATGTTACCTAAATTAAAGTCATTCATACCATATTTAATATATAAAATACTAATTTTCAAATTTCTAATTCCAAATACCGTTGGCATATAAGGTAAAATGATGCAAATACATGAACATTTGAAATAATAAATCATTTTTATATAAAACAATGCATTAAGCCCTTTTCTTAAATTCTCAATCCCAAACATCCCTTATTCACACCATGGGATACCCGGTTTGTAGAAGCAAAAGCCTCTCTATAGTACACAGCCAAACAACACTACGGAGATCGAGCAAGGAAAGGCAACACCAACATGCAACGATCATCATCAATGAAAGAATGTTGATGTGGTTGGTCACCACGACTACATCACCGACACAAAGCTTTCTTTCTTCTTCTTCTTATCCTTCACGGCTATGGATCTTGAAAAAAAAAATTATTTTTAAGAGAATCTCTCATATTTATTAAAGATTTCTCAGTTTTGGTTGCCTTTTGTTGTGATTTGAAAGGAAAAAAAATTTGGTTTAATCTGAGAATATTTAGATCTTAAACTATTGAACTCATAATTTCAACCAAGTTCACTCCGAATCTCAACCGAGGCGACCAAGTTTAACCGATTCTTAGTTGGGTCTGTGTTGAAGATGGTACCGGGTATCGGACTCAACGTAGAAAGGTTCTAGACAAATACGACTCGGCCAAGTCATATCAGACTCCGCCGATATTTTGAACCATGTCCTAAAGTGACATACATCATCTGCCAAAGTCGGACCTGCACCTGCTAAACTGACATACATCAACACCGTCCCACTTCTGATCCTAATTTGCTTAGGTTCCTTCACTTATTTGTGAAAGAACCCTACCCACATAGTAAATTTCCTGAAAAGTTCCACACGCAGAGAGCTTCCATGTTTGAAAGATGAGATTCTAAAATCTAAAAAAAAAAATATATATATATATTAAAATCACATCAAAAGCTATCAACAACCTTATTGAACCAAACCTCATAATAATATAACTAATACTCATAATAAAAAAATAATTATCTACAAAGAAATATAGACATATCCTCCTATGGTATTGTACAACATCTCAGGTATACAAGAAAGATTGCTAAGGGATGAAAAATTGTTGATCTTACATTTATTTGGACAGTATGGTAACAAAGAAATTGATGAGGATGAATCTCTAAGATAGATTTGTTGCAATTTAAGTAAGACTAGTATTACTTTGAATTAAATTAGGATTAGTATTTGTTGGAGTTAAATTAGGAGTAGTCAATTATTAGAATCATAATTAGGTTATAGGAGAATTAGAATTAGAGTCATAATAGGTTGTTAAAATCCTAATACACTCTGGATTTCTTAGATGTCTATAAATAAGGCTAATTAATGTAAACCAAAGTATTAATTGATTGATGATTAATAATACTATGTTTTCTTGTGGAGTCTCCTAGAAGTCCTGAGTGCAACTCTAAAGTTCTACCCCTTCTTTTTATCTTAGTTCTCTATTTTTTTTTCCTTTTATGTTGTTGTCATAAACTTTATCTCTTATTCCTCTCCTTAAACCCCTAACCCACCTATTTGATGGTAGATAGCCATCCTAGGGTTGCCCTACATAAAAAATACAAGGATCTCTAAGGACAAATGGATGACTTTTCAAACGATATGGGACCTAGTCTACTTCTATTCATCTTTTTGGGCCTCTACTAGGGCATTCCTCTCAACATTATTCAACTTGATTGGCTTTCAATATGTAAATCAAAAGGTTAAAATAGCAATCATTTTCATGTCTTTTAGATTGTCTTGATAAAAAGAAAAAAAAATGCATAATTGTTGAAATGGAGCCAAATGGATTGGTATACTACCAAACTTGCAAACTCAAAACGGATGGCCATAGAACTTGAGAATTTGAACCAAGAAGTAAAGCCATAATTCATAAGCTTCCAAACTTATTTATACTCAAGCAAAAAAATTTCAATGCTTTGCTTCGAATATTTAATTAATCAATAACTAGAGCGCTTCAACACACCATGAAAGCAAGTAAGAAGCATAGATGAATTATAAAAATCCAATTGTACTTCTTTTGGCATCGGTGGGCCCTTGAGGTCTGGCTCAAGTGCTAAAGGGTTGGAGAGGGTTTATGGGAGGTTTTAAGTTCAAGTCTCAATGGAGACAAAAATTTACCTACCAACAAAAAGTTCTCTAGGCATTAGTGGGAAAAGGAAGCAATAATAACATAACAAATTAATCAATGAATTCTTGAACAAAACACAAGCTGCCTGAAATACAAATGGCACATGACCAAGTCAATATACAATTCCCAGGCAAGATACCACTTTTTACATATAAACCACAGTGCAAACCCCACATACATTTTTACTAGAAGAGATATATTTTACATCCCAGAGGGGCTATAATTGGAGATACCATTGTTTCTGGTACAGAAGTTCTTATTTATTTACCAAAACCTCATAGACAAAATCTTCACAAACCAAACCTTGGTAATCCAAAGGAAAGTGAGAAAAAAATAAGCTCTTCATAGACAAGTATTTATTTATTTATTTCCAAAAACCTCATAGTTAAGGTTTTCACAAATCAAACCTTGGTAACCCAAAGAATAGTAAAAGCTCTTCAATTTGTGAGCTAGACAACTATATTAGCCATGTTTTTATTTAAAAATTAACAAAATAAATTAAAAAAACTGACCTGTTTTAATGTCCTCACTCTGACCCTTTCTTATGAAACCAGAAATCAAAAAAATTGAGTTGAGGCAAATTGATGTCCATGTCATAAAGAAGAGTGCTCAGAGACATAAATGTAACAGCCCCAAAAACATGATATTCAATAGAAAATAAATAAATAAGAATTTGTGACCGCATAACTCCACTTATTCTTATTTCAAATCAGTATCTATAATGTCATTTTGTTCAAATACAAGCTATTGTAAATGAACACTTCTCAAATCAATCTTTCAAATAAAAAAAAATTAAGTTCAAATACAAAAAAACTTAAATTCCATTTTGTTCTTCAAAGGGAAGAGATGATTTAAAAAATCAGTATCTATAATGTCATTCTTTTATGAAAGAAAGAATTCTAAAAATCAAATGTCCCTTGAGTAGGCTTTATGATATCCGACAAAAAGCACTCATACAAGGGACAAAATGCTCCATATTGAGGAAAAAGAAGAAAAAAAGGTAACAACGAAACTCATCATTATATGTAACTCTTAATCTTATCAAATTCTGCATGATACATCATATCACTTCCTGCAAAAACAACATCAATTGGAAGCCCAAAAAAACAACTCCTGTTAGCACTCCAAATAAACTTATCCCACCATGCTAATCAAACTCGGATCATTGAGAGTAATAGACCAATACCCAAATCACTAATAAAGGGTTCATTATGAAATACAGGGTTTGCATAAGACTTTGTTGGGATGGATGATCATCAGTTCCCTGATATTTCTCAACAATTGCTGTTAACCTCCTCCCGACTTTCTATAAAAGGAGGGTTCTACTGTGTCAAATGTGCCTGAAAGTAACAATGTAGCCAATCTATGACACCAATTTATTTAGACGAAACTGTAAAAGTACACACAAATAAAACTCAGGCATTGCCCAAATATCCCAAAAAATTTTAACAAATCACAAACACATAACCAAAAATATTAATTTCTGTACAAATTACCAACAAATCAAAGAACATTTGTCACTAACAACGAGTTCAAACAGATTGTAAACAGATAGCTGCCAATGAAGACAAAACCAAATATCAGAAATAAAACTCAGACACTGCCCAAATATCTCAAAAAAAGTTAACAAATCACAAACACATAACTTGAAATTTTTAATTTTTTTACAAATTACAGACAAATCAAAGAACATTTGTCACCAACCATCATGAACCCTTTCCTTGCGTCAAGCCCGATCCATTCCTGAAAAATCCTAAAGCATGCCCAAAAAATTCCTATAGAAAATCCTATCGTCCTCACCCATCGTCGAGAAACCCTAACAGAAAAATTCTACCGTCTTCGTCTATCATCTTTATTTTAATATGGAATAAGATCGTCGTACAAAACCCTAAAAACCGCCTTCACCCATCATCCTCAAACACAAAAAAACCTAATGCCTGTACTCTTCATTCAACACCCATCAAAAAGGAAAACCCCAATACCCCACTCCATCATCTTTCATCCTCCAAAATCGGAACCCATTACCCTAAACTCTGAATTTATACTCTGTTCTACGCGGAACGGACGCGTATAGCCCGCATGCAAAACATGAATAAAACCTCACTCTTTAGTTTTTATAGTCGATCGTTGGGCTTTACAATTTCAGCCCAATCGGAGCCCCAAGCCCCCGTAGTAGTGAGCCAGATAATCAGGCCAGGACCACCACGCGCCCCACGCCACCCCGTGTTTGAGGAAAAAATATTCTTGGAAAATTGATGATGACGTGTATGCGAAGATTCCAAGAAGCTTCCATGTTTCTTGGAAAATATTCTCTGCTTCCCGATTTTATTCCTCGCCATCAAAGATTCTTCGCATACAGATTCTTGCAATTTTCATGTTTTAGAAGATCCTGCCTTTCAGCGCTTTTCTGAGCCCTTCCAAGAAACGACTTCTTTGACCCTAGGATTGCACCAGTGAGGGCCTCCACAGCTCAAAGTACACAAAACCAAACCCTCTGGATTTCCCATTGCCATCCTTCATGATAACATCAGTGCCAACTTTTCCAAACTCAGAGAACTTACCTCGAATTGTATCCTCTGTCAAATCTTCACCCAGATTATTCACTTACACATTCGGACACGTATAATTTTTCCCTTCAAGACATTTTCTGCAAGTTTGGCAATATACTTTCTTGCAAGGTGGTGGAAGAAAGCTGCTGCTATTAATGCTTGATAAGTTGCTTGACGGGAAAAAATTATATGTGTCTAAATTTGTCAAGAAAGGTGAGAGGAAAGACGTTTCTGCGGAAACAAGGTCATGATACAAGAAATTTGTCAAGAAAAGTGAGAGGATGATAGGTTGAGAGTTTAGGATGATAGGTTCTTTAAGGATTTTAAAGGATGAAAGATGATGGATTGGGGAGTTGAGTTTTCCTTTTTGATGGGTGTTGAATGAGGAGTATAGGCGTTAGGATTTAATATTTTTATAATATCTATATTATTTTATTATCAATAATTTTTTTTTTAATTTTAAATAAAAATATCAAATTATAATTATATATATATAATTTGAAACATTTTTAAAATTTTGAAAAATTACTTATAATATTGAATTTAAAAAATTAAATGTTAGACAAAATTTAGGAAGCATTCAAAAATATGAAAAATAACTTATGGGTTGAAAATCACTTTTTAATATTTTCCGGTGATTTTTTTTTTAAACTTTCAAAGAAAACAATTTGACTAAAATCACCATCAAAAGACATTCATTATCTTTTACTAAAATTTAAAAAAATTGGATAAATAAAAAAAAACTATTTTAATTGATTTGACAAAGTTATATTTATCTTTATGTTTTTAATCAATATAAATAAAAACAAAGTGATAAATTTTGTTTCCAAAATATAAAAGATTCAATAAATATAAAAATAGATTATTATTTTTTGAAGATAGATTTTAAAATGAAAGAAAAACAATTATCCTTTGAATTAAAATTTATATTCTTTAGCTATTGTAGCTGATTTGTAAAGATTTAAAAAATAAATAAAATTAAAATGTTTTAATTGATTTTTAAGATAAAATTTTAGATTAATTTCCTTCAAATTATTATGAAAAAAATCTATTGTTATACTAAAATTTAATTTCTTTTATTGCTTAATTTATATAAATTTATAATTTATAAAAATTATATAATTTTTTTGAGAAAAAATTGATATGACATATTTTCTAAATAGCGAATATGCAATAAATTATGATGTCATTAAAAGAATAGGAAATCTTTTGCAATGTTGGTTTAAATATTTACCTTTTTTTGAAAATGATGAAAATATGATATAATTATTTCTTAAAATAACACAACAAATGGAAACAACTAAAAGATGTTTTTTGAAAATATCATATTTTTTTTATGCTTAAGAATAGAAAATAGGAAACAATTTTTTGTTATCAGACGTGTTTTTTATATTTTTTTGTTCTAGAGAACAAAATTAAAATATATATATAATTTTCAAACAAGTTCACTTATCTATTTACATGATGAGGTTGATTTTATCGATATAATTTATTTTAATATTTTCTTGAATGTTTTTCGAAGGCTATAGAAAGATTAATTAATTATAAAAGACAATGTTGCAACAAATTTAATTTAATTTTACTTTTTTTTGGCTTTTATAAATAAAAATATATTCACTTATCTATTCACTTTAATTAATTTATATATTTATTTATTTATTTATAGGAAAATACAAAATAAGAAACTCAAATGATAAATAATCCTAATGATAGGAAAACAAATAACAATGTAACATGAACAGACCTTTATACTTAAACTATATGTGGTCTATATTAAATAATTGAAGATAACTTTGATAATTAATTAATTGACTAATAAATACAGTGTCAAATAAATAACAAAATTAATTTTCTTATGTTATCACGTTTTGACTTGATGGGAAATCAATGCAAATATAGATGGTTTGGATAACAACAAATGAGCTAACACATTATGGCTAGCAAGGGGAGGAGTGAATCAATTGAGATGACTACTAGGGTTAGTGGTTGTGGTAGGTCTAGTCTTATATTTTTATATACAAATCATTTCATACTTAAAATCTTTTAATAAACAAATAAAAGAGAAAATAAATAAATTAAGTAAATACTTAAAGTAATAAGTGGATACAAATAAATCAATTTTGATATATATATATATATATATATATATAACAAAGTTAGTGTATTTACACGTCAAAATTAATCTATCATAAATAAAATTATCTTCTTTTTAATAAAATAATAAATTATAAAATATAACTATTTTTCCTATTAAAATAAATTTTTATGTAAAAAGTGAAAATTCATAAATTATACTCTTTTCTCACTTTTTATTTTTATTTTTTTATATTTTTTATGCCCAAGGCATTTATCAAATTACCAAATCAGTTTATTTACTATAAGAAATTATTTTCTTTTTCATTTATCTTAAAACAATATAAATTTGCATAATTTGAAATACAATTAGATTTGAACATACTTAAATTGCCTACTAAAAGAATTGCAAAAATTATCTCTTTATTTACTTATATATAGAAATGCATATAAATTAACCCATTTTTTTTTTTTATGTGGAAGTGATTTTGAAGAAGAAATTTAGAGTTTGTTTGATAATGATTCTAGGTAGCATTTTTAATATTTTTAATACTTGAAAATTTTTATCATTCAAGTGTTAAAAACAATAAAAACGTTTTCTAAAATTACTCTCAAACGCATTCTTAGTTTGACAGTGATATTAAGAAGTGTTTTAAACCTTTTTAATATTTAAAATTTTGAATCATTCAAGTATTAGAAATGTTAAAAACATTTTATAAAATCACTATCAAATGCACTTTTAGAACCCATTTGGTGGTGATTATAGAAAATGCTTGTAATATTTCTAATATTTTAAAATTTTTATTATTCAAGGATTATAAATGCTAGAAATATTTTCTAGTATCACTTTCAAACGCATTCTTAGAGTGCGTTTGGTAGTGATTTTGAAAAGTGTTTTTAGCATTTCTAATACGAAAAAAATAATTTTTTTTAAGTACTAAAAAGACAAAATATTTCTCAAAATCACTATCAAACACACTCTTAGAGTTTGTTTGATACTAATTTGAGGAAGTGTTTTTAACTTTTATAATATTTGAACATCTTTATCATTCAAGTATTACAAATATTAGAAACGTTTCATAAAATCATTATCAAACACACTCTTAGAGTTCATTTGGTAGTCATTCTATGAAGCACTTTTAATATTTCTAATACTTTAAAATTTGTATCATAAGTGTTAAAAATATTAAAAACGCTTTCTAGAATCATTCTTAAATGTACTCTTAGAATCCATTTAATAGTAATTTTAGAAAACGCTTCTAGTATTTTTATCACTTAAAATATTTTTTCTTTCAAGTATTAAAAATGTTAAAAGCGCATTTTAGAATCATTGTCAAATACACTCTTAAAGTGCAATTAATAATATTTTTATTCAAAGTGTTTTTAGGTAAAATGTTTTCTTTAAAAGTGTTTTTAAAAAAAATCACATAATAAGATTTCGTTTGGGAGTTATTATAGAAAATATTTTTAACATTTCTAATACTTGAATGATAAAAAAAATTCAAGTATTAAAAAGATTAAAAACGTTTTTTAGGATCATTGTCAAGCGGACTCTAAGAATGCATTTAGTAGTGATTATATGAAGTATTTTTAACACTTTAAAAAAATTATTTTTTAAATGTTAGAAGGGCTAAAAATGTTTCCTACCATCACTGCCGAACAAACTCTAAATGTTTTTCAATAAAAAAATTACAAATGATTTTCCATTATTATAAATGATCATTTAAATTTTTAAAAGTGTTTTCTAAATTTTATCAAACGTTTCGTAGAGTCATTGCCAAATGAATCCTTAACACCGTGCACAACAAATTTTCATGCATGCATATTTTAACTCCTTGAAACTTAACATTTACATACATGTTTTAACCTCCAAAGTTAGCATGGGCTGCCACTTTAAATAAATATTTTATTGTCTTAATGCCCAGACCAGATATGTATTTATATTTTGAAGCTTCACACATACAATTAATTATATCTTGTTCTTAGACCAAAAAATGAAATTTATTCTTGAGCCCATGCAATCAAACATATCATTTATTCCTCACAAGTCACAACCAGAGTTACTGCAGTTATTTGCAAACGTGATCAACCCAAAACTCCACCACTCTCTTATGAGCACAATGCGTGAGAAGAGTATACTGAGATGGTGATCGACGGCTTATGAATTATGGCCTCGTGGTGGGAGCATGAATCGGTCCTTTCTGCGGCGTCTTGGAGGAGAAGGGGGTGGAGGCTATCACGTTCATGGCGGAAGAGATGCAAGCTGGGCCCGATCCGATATGGGCTGATTGTTGTCACCTCGCGTATCAGGTGGACCACGTTGCTGCTAGATGGATGGACACGCGATTCTCAACACACAAAGGGTTCTTGATTCAGCGGTTGTACCTGCAAAAAGGCATCCGGACAGGGTGTCCGGACGCACCCTCCGATGGTTTTGTTAGCCATGGTGAGAGAGAGATATATAAATCAGTTGACCTTTTACTAGGTAACAAGAGGTTACCAGGGGGGATCCCTTTCTTCTTCGTGTGAAGGCATATATATACAGCTTCAGGGGTACTGCTCCTTTCATTAATGGTGAGGAGATATTTTATGTTGTGATGATGATAATAGGTGTCAGTAGGAGCACTATCATCCTACGAATGGCTGTCAGAGACCATGGTAGGTGATGCGTCTGTCAAAGATCGTGGGAAGTGATTATGTAGAATGATCGTGGGAAGTGACTTGCTGTCACTTCCTTTTGTCTTCTCATTCTGCAGGTGATGGGATGTGGGTCATGGCTGCTTGTTGTGATTGCGTGTAAGACTCGCTTTACTTTAATTGACCATCCAGACGATTTATATCCGGATGGCTCATGCTGATTATCCGGATGTGTTGTGGAGACTATCCGGATGTCTACGCTCTGCCAGCGTCGTTTGCTCTTCCTTGGATAGGAGAAGCTGAAACGTCGTTTGCCTTTCCCTGAGGTGGTCCGGATAGGATAACCGCACCATGCATATCCTTAGGGGAATCCGGATGATGATGGTTCGGCTGATAACACGTGCCACGCGTCACCATGAGCTGCGTGCCACGTGTTTCCCAAGGGGAGGGGTCCCTACATTGCCCCCCTTTTTAACTTGCCTATTTTGCCCAAAAAATGGGCGGGTTAAAAATAACTGGGTTTTTGAAAATTGAAAAAGTCCCTTCGACTGACTGGGCCACGTGGCGAGTGGGGGTGCAGAAGACAAAAAGGTATTTATGACGAGCCGCCGACCCTGTGTATCCCCAGGCAATATGTCGTTTCAATGATAACATGGCTGTTGGTTTGGCTTTCCGAGGGGCTGTCCTGCTATAAATAGGGCACTGTACCTCTTTTTGCAGTTTTTCTTACTGCATTCTCTTGAGAGCCTTTCTTCTTACTGCTTTTTCCTGTGCCCTTTGCTTCTCTGAGAAAAACTTCGAAAGCTCTTTTGTACCGGTGTTTTTGTATCGCGACTTTGTTTGTTTGCTGCTGGTGATTTTGTACCGAGGCAGTAACCGTTCTTCTTCTTCAAAGCTTTATTTGGTACGTACCTCTTTGCTACTGCCATTCCTTTGGTTGCACTTGCTGGTTCTTTAAACTTGTTTTCTGGCTTGTTTGGGCGTTGTTTTGATCGAGTCGTTTGCAATTGTTGTTGAATGTTGGTACTTTGTTGTTGTTCGGAGGGGTTTTTGAGGGGTTTTTCTGACTGCTTTGGGTTAGGGTTTGTGTATTTTCTGACTGCTTGGTTTGATTCGTTGTATTGCTTTTGTATGTAGATTTTGGTTTGGCTTTGTGGTAAGAAATGGCTCCAAAAAAGACTGTTTCATCTGTCCGGGTTAGCGAAGCTGGCGAAAAGGCGATAGACAAATTAGATGTGAAGGAATTCCGGGAGCGGTTCTGCATCCCAAATGGCGTATCTATAGATTTGGTGAACGAGGAGGGGGCTATGCCTACTGAGAAAGGTGGAGAAAACGTTATCTTCTTCACAAAGGAACAATTCAACGCGGGGCTCCGGTTCCCTCTGCCGGCGTTGTTCAAGGAATTCCTCCACTTCTCTCAGATTCCACCCATCTTCATTCACCCCAACCTTGTTCGGGTGCTGATGGGATGCAGCATCATCAACATGCTGTATAGCCTCGACCTTACGCTACTGGAAGTGTTCTTTGTCTATTCCCTGAAGAAAGCAAAGAATGATATCTTCAGTGTGTCCGCTCACCTGCCCTCCCTTCAAATGGTGACAGAGCTGCCAGATTCGACAAAGGGAGGGGCGAAGGGGCTGGTGGCGGTCCGGGGTGTATGGGCGGAGCTATCGCAGCGTGCGTCGAGGCCTTTTTCTCCAAATTATACCTTAAAAATTCCGGGTAATCTTGTTTTGCGATTCTTTGTCCGGTTTTTACTGTGCTGATTTTTTTCTGATTTTTCCGGACGAAATTCTCACCTTTTGTTGCTGTCAATGCAAGTTTGGAATTGAGGGGCCACCTTGTGGATTGGGTGGGAAAGGCATCCTTCGCCTGTGTCTGCAAATTATTCGAGATAGATCCCAAGGAGAGGGCCTACAAGACACTGCTTTCCGCGCGAAATTTGATAGCGGTCGTCCGGGAGTCCCAGGAATATGTTATCAATATTCTCCCTAGGAAACTGTCAAAGGATGAGATAGTGCCTGGGGAGCATTATACTGTAAAGGAGCTGCCCCTCTATCAGGAAGCTAAAGAGGCTGATGCTGAAAGACGGCGAAAGCTCCTGGAGGATCGAGATTAGAAAAAAACTGAAGGCACTATCCGGAAGGCTCCCGGACAGAAGCGGGGTCCGGACTCCCCTCCAAAGAAAACTCCAGGAAAAAGGAGGAAGCTGGTGAAGAAACATGGGAAGGATGTGAAGGAACCCACTCCTCCCAAGGAGTTTCCCCCTCCGCAAATTACCTATGAGGGGGAAGTAATGATAGAGGAGCCAGTAAACGCTACTCCACACTCTATCTCAAGCGGCCCCGGACGCATGTCGGGGTTGAATCATTCGGGCCCTTCCTTAGCCGCGGCTACGCGTCTGGCTAACGTGGCTGAGGAAGCTGCATCTATCAACCGTCCGGGCAACCTTAATCCGGATGCTGATGCAGCTGAAACGGCCCCGTTAGAGGAAGCGGGGGCAGAAAGCCAAAGTCAGCCTTCCAACGACCCGGATCGCTTGGCCATAGTCCTGGTGAAAGGGCCTCCTCCAAAGAAGCCGCGTTCGACGCGCGATCTACGGTTCGGACTCCTTGGGCGGCTTCAGGAGCGACAGCAAGAGATTGAAGTTAGTTGCGCTTCTGCTCATGACGCTCATCCGGATGGCGGCGAGGTGGAGATGGCAACTGAGACCTCAGCCGCCCCGGTAATAATTCCGGACGAAGATGTGGAGGTCCCGAATCCGGGACAAGAGTTACCTTCTGTTTCCTCATCTGAGGAGGAACCTGCTGACGATGCAGAACCTGCTGACGATGCAGCTCCTGCTAGCCCTTTCAGCTATGCGGAGTTGGAAGTTAAGCTAAAGCAGATTACACCCGACTGGAAAGCCATCAAGCCCTCTGCTAAGATGTTTGATATGATAGAAACGGTATACCGTTGTCTTGTGCTTTTGTTTTTTGACTCTTTGTTGCACTGATGTGTTTGTTGTAGTACTATTTATGTCTTTGCTTTTCTTGTTTGCGTGTCAGCTGGTGAGGGGCCTCCGCAGCATGGCTCAACAACATGATCTTTTTACTCAGCTGCTGCAGACTGCAGACTATATGAGGACCTTCTCCTCTCGGCGCCAAGAGATTGAAAATCAGCTGCGTCTGAGAATGGAGGAGGCCGAGGCCAATCTATCCACCATGCGAGAGGAAAATGAAGCCCTCCGAGTGGAGTTGGCTGAGGCGAAGAGTCGAGAAGAATCAACTGCGGGCCGCCTTCATGAGGCGGAAGGTGAGGCAGCCCGGCTGAGGGATGAAGTGAGTCAACTCCGGACAGAAGTTTCGAATGAAAAGAAACAGAAGGAAGACTTGCAGTTGCGCCTGGATGTGCAAAAAGAAGAACTTGAACGGGAGTTTGCTGTGGAAAGGGAGGAACTTGCAGCGGATTACCAGCAACAAGTTGATGATACGTTTATCTTTGGGTATCGCTGCTGCATGAAGAAGAATGGTATCAAGCGAGATACCCCTTCGATTCCTCCGGGTGAAGAAAAGAAGCTCCACGAGAAGCCCGCTCCCTGATAGTTTATCTCTTTTTGCAATTTTTCTGCTGTAATTTTTCCTTCTGTATTTTTGTGGTCCGGAGATCTTTTTGTAATTACACTTATTCATATCAATAAAAACATATTTCTTTCTCATTTGCACTTGTGTCTACTTTTTATTGATAGTACTGCTTTAAATTGGACACATTCCATGGTCTGAGTAACGGAGTGCCATCTAGCTTTTGTAAATGATAGGCTCCATTTTCGTTTGCCTTAGACACTATGTAGGGTCCTTCCCAATTGGCTTGGAACTTTCCAGCGCCTACTTCAGTAGTATTTTCAAAAAATTTTCTAAGTACTAGTGTACCATTTTTGAAGTTTCTGGGCCTGACTTTTCGATTGTAATGCGCTGATGCCTTTTGTTGATAATCTGCCATCCGGATGGCCGCTTTCTTTGACTTCGTCTGCCCAGTCCAAATTTCTTTCTAGTTCCGTGTTGGCATCTTCTTCTTTTGCTGCATCGGTCCGGATAGTAGGAAGACCTATTTCAGTGGGAATGACTGCATCCATTCCATATGTGAGGGCGAAAGGAGTGTTTCCTGTTGGTCGTCCGGGTGTGGTTCGATAGGCCCACAGGACGCCGGGTAGCTCCTCCACCCACTTCCCTTTGGCTTGCTCAAGCCTTTTCTTTAAGGCATTGATTAGAGTTTTGTTTGTGGCTTCCGCCTGCCCATTGCTTTGAGGATAACGCGGCGTGGAGTATGAATTCCGGATATTCAGTTCCGAACAGAAATTCCTGAATGCAATGCTGTCAAATTGTGGATCATTGTCAGCTATGATGATTTGAGGAATTCCAAAGCGGCAAACAATGTTCTTCCATACGAATTTGGTGACATCTTTATCTTTGATGTTTGCATATGCTTCAGCTTCTACCCATTTACTGAAATAATCAGTGGCGACAAGGAGGAATTTCTTTTGGGCAGGTGCTGCTGGGAGGGGTCCCACTATGTCCATGCCCCACTGCGCGAAAAGCCATGGGCCTGAGACCGATTTCAATGCTGCTGATGGCATATGTGGAATGGGAGCGTATTTTTGACATTTATCACACTTTTGGACATATGCTGCCGCGTCTTTCTTCATTGTTGGCCAATAGTATCCTTGTGAATGAGCTCTATGTGCCAGGGATCGTCCTCCCGTATGATTTCCGCATATTCCTTCATGTAATTCAGCTAGCACATACTGGGCCTCTGAATGCCCAAGACAGCGAAGATAAGGCCCTGTGAAGGATCGCTTGTACAGGTGCCCCCTAATCAGGGTGAAACGGGCAGCTTGCACCCGGATTTTGTGCGCTTGTTTAGGATCTTCGGGTAAAGTGTCTGTCCGGAGATATTCTGCAATATCATGCGTCCATTCTTGATCATCCGTTTGGTTTGCCTCAATGGTGTTGCAAGTGGAATTTTCTGCGACCGAGGGATTGGCTTGCACATGTATGGGCAGTAGAATGGCTTCTTTGATAGGGAGGGAGGCAGCTATGCCGGCCAAAGCGTCAGCGTGCCTATTGTCAGCTCGCTTAATTTTTTCGATTGTCCACTCGGTGAATTGCTGTAAGGTGCTTCTTACTTTGGCCAAGTATCGCGCCATGCGTGAGTCCTTAGCCTCATATTCTTTTTGGACATGCCTTACCACTAGCTGCGAGTCGCTGTAGATCCGGAGTTTGGAGACGGATAGAGCAAGGGCGAGGTCCAATCCGGACAGGATGGCCTCGTATTCTGCTTCATTGTTAGACGCAGAGAATCCCAACCGGATGACTTGCTCCAGATGTTCCCCAGTTGGGGACTGTAGTAAGAGCCCAACTCCAGAGCCTGATGATCGTGAGGCTCCGTCAACTCGTAGTGTCCACCACTCCTGTTCACTTGATTCGTGGTGCTGGTTGGGTCTTCGTGAATATTCGAGCACGAAGTCGGCCATTACTTGGCCTTTTTTGGATAATCTGGGTTGGAAGTCGATTCCAAATTCGCTAAATTTGATGGCCCATTGTAGCATTCGCCCAGTTAAATCTGGTTTGTGCAGAATGCTGCGAAGGGGTTGGTCGGTTAGTACAATCACTGGGTGGGCTTGAAAATAAGGGCGGAGCTTTTGGGCAGCACTTCGAAGAGCTAAGGCTGTTAGCTCCATTTTTGAATACCTGGTTTCTACATCTGCTAATGCCCTGCTGATATAGTAGACAGGTTTCTGCTCCTTTGGTGAAGGGCAGCGAAATAGAACGGCGCTGATTGCCCATTCTGAGACAGCCAGATACATGTATAGCTTCTCCTTTGGGATGGGGCTGCTTAGGATGGGTGGTTGCATAAGATAATGCTTAATTTTTTCGAAAGCATTTTGACAACTGTCCGTCCATCCTTGTGCTCCAGCTTTACGTATTGCCAAGAAGAAGGGTCGCAATTCTTCAGTGAAGCGGGCTATAAAGCGCCCTAATGCGACGAGCTTGCCTGTGAGTCGTTGTAGCTCCTTCTTGTTCCTAGGAGGGGGTGTTTCCATGACTGCTTTGACTTGTTCCGGGCTGACTTCTATGCCTCTCTGGCTGACCATAAATTCCAGGAACTTGCCAGCACTTACTCCAAAGGCGCATTTAGAAGGATTTAGCTTCATGTCATATCTTCGTAAGAGGTGAAAAACTTCTTGTAAGTGAAGATCATGCTGCTCTCGGGTTTTGCTTTTAACCACAACGTCATCAATATACACTTCTACCGTGTGGCCTATTAGAGGTTTGAAGATTTTAGTCATTAATCTCTGATAAGTGGCGCCAGCATTTTTGAGTCCGAATGACATGACTTTGTAGCAGTAGAGGCCATGTGGTGTTATGAAAGCTGTTTTTTCTTCGTCATCCGGAGACATGGGAATCTGGTGATATCTGGAGAAGGCATCCAAGAAAGAGAGCATTCCTTGCCCGGAAGTGAAATCCACAATTTGATCTATTCGTGGTAAGGGAAAACTGTCTTTTGGACATGCGTTATTGAGATTGGTGTAATCAACACAGACTCGCCATTTGCCTTCTTTCTTTGGTACCACCACTACATTTGCCAACCAATCCGGATAAGATACTTCTCTGATGAATCCGGCTTCCAGCAATTTGTCAATTTCATTTTGTATAACTTTTTGTCTATCCGGATGAAAGCGTCTAATCTTCTGTCGAACGGGTCTGGCTGCTGGAAAGATGTTAAGCTTGTGAGAGGCAATAGAGGGATGAATTTCCTTCATATCCGAATGTGTCCATGCGAAGATGTCATGGTTGCTTTGAAGGATATTTTGCATGCTCTGAGTTTCTTCTTGTGTCATGAGGGAACTGATGTTTGTGAGGTGATCATTCTCTTCTGAGATTTGGATTGTTTGTAAGGGATCTGCTGCCGGGGGATCCTTGTCCGCCGGACCCAATAATTGCTATTGGTCATGCGTATGGCTGGGTTCAGGGGGAGATGCATCCTCCTGGCTAGTTCCCGCTTCTTGTGCTATTTGATAGCACTGTCGAGCGGCCAACTGGCTGCCATACAAGTCAATTTGCCCGTCGTTGGTGAGGAAACTCACCATTTGATGATATGTGGAAGGGATGGCCTTCATGTAGTGAAGCCATGTGCGTCCCAAGATGACATTGAAGGGTGATAACTCTTGTACCACCGAGAATTGCACGTTGAGAGTGACTGGGCCAGCTTGGACCGGCAGTATAATATCTCCTAAGGATGTAGTTGATGACCCGTTGAATCCGGATAAGATTCGTCCAGGGTTTTCGAGACCCGCGAGACTATGTCCCATATGGCCAACTACTGATGCTTGCACCAGATCGGCTGAACTGCCTGGGTCGACCAAGATACGTCTTACATCGAAATCTCCTATTTCTAGGGAGAGGATGAGGGCGTCGCGATGTGGCTGTAGCGTCCGGGTGGGATCTACTGGCGGGAAAATGATTGTCCCATCTATAGGGCGAGGGCCCTCTCCAGTGAGACCCGGCCGGATGGAATTAATGCGTTCGCGTATTGACGCTGCTCGCAGCAATTTCTGCCTTTTTCCGCCTGGAATCGTATTCTTCGTCAGATGGGCCCCCGTTGATATAGTTTATGACAGCCTTGGGTGCGACTGGGGCCCTCGGGGCCCCAGAGTTATGATGTTGGGATGCGTCCCTTCCTCCAGTATCTGAGCGGAGGTACTGTTTTAAATGTCCTGCTTTGATGAGCCTTTCAACTAGATACTGGAGGGACCGACATGTTTCTGTTGTATGACCATGGTCTTTGTGGAAGGTGCATTTCTTGCTGCGGTCTCTCGTGGATGGGTCCGTTTCGAGGGGTCTAGGCCACCTGAAGTCGGACAACCCTTGGATCATTGGGAGAAGTTTTTTGTATGACACGGATAGGGGTGTGATGGGTGGCCTATCCAGACGACTCGGCCCGTCCTGCCTCAGGTCAACTGGTTTTGGCCGATCCGGAGGTTTGGCATGTCTGTCCGCGTTATCTCTAGAAGCCCGTCCGGCAACCAAAACTTGCTGAGTGGCTGCACGTACGTCATCTTCAAGCATTGAATATTTGTTAGCACGTCTGAACAAATCGTCCATCGTTGTAGGAGGCTTTTTGGCCAGCAATTCGAAAAATGGAGTGCCTGGACAGATGCTTCTCTTGAAGATCTGTAGGACAGCATCCATGCTGCAAACCTCTATTTGGAGTACGGCTTGGCCAAATCGTTTCACAAATTCCCTCAAGGATTCGTTGTCTCTCATTTTTATGTTCTGGAGGGTGCTGATATTCTGCTTGTGTCGAGCAGAGCACAAGTACTGTCCCACGAATGCTTCAGAGAGGTCCCTGAAATTGTCAACAGAGTTAGGAGGTAGGCGATGAAACCATGAGAGGGCCTGCCCTTGAAGGCTGGCGGGGAATACTTTGCATAGTAATGCATCGTTGCCAATATCGAGCGTCATAAGCTGTCGATAGTGCATGATGTGATCGAAGGGATCGTTGGTCCCATCGTATGTGGAAAACTTTGGTACGAGGAATCCCCTTGGGGGCTCGTAATGGGTGGTATGGGAGCAAAAGGGCGTGGAGAGCATGTCATCCAGCCTTTTGCTGATGGAGCCAATGGGTGGCTCGTTTGGGAGGTTTCTCCCAGCTGGTCGTTCCGCTAGGTGTGAGTGAACGTTCCGCATCGCTGGGGTGACTATGGGGTCACGATGCGGAGGTACGTTCTGCACCATGGGAGCAATCATAGGATCGGGGCGTGGTGCCCGGGTTGTGGCTACTGGTGGCCTTGATCTCCCAGGCTCTTGTGGGCCTAGTCTTGCGCGCATAGAACTTGACAACTGTGATTTTCTATCACGTTGTCTTTTTGCTGAAAAATGAGTGGAATCTGAGCTTTCCTCACGGGGAGCTCGAGGCATGGGTGTGCGTGGCTCATGGGGCCTTGCGTTGTATGCTCCTGGGACAGCCCCTGTTGACCCAGGATATATGGATTCTGACTCTGGCCTTGAGTTTGCCACTTGACCTCTTGAACGCTAACGACGAGGAGGACCCGACGTTGAGGCTTGAATGTGTAACACAGCGTTTTCTTCCCTTAACCTCTCCGTCTCCTAGAGGAGAGCTCTTAGTTGTTTTTCGCTTGCCAACTGTCTTTTTTCGATGGCCTGACGCCATTTGTGATTATCTTCCTCCTCTCTACCAGATGATCGACTTTGGGAAGGTGTGACCATCTTTGCTAGTGACTGAATCAAAATAAAAAGTAAAGATTCCCACAGACGGCACCAATGTTGTCACCTCGCGTATCAGGTGGACCACGTTGCTGCTAGATGGATGGACACGCGATTCTCAACACACAAAGGGTTCTTGATTCAGCGGTTGTACCTGCAAAAAGGCATCCGGACAGGGTGTCCGGACGCACCCTCCGATGGTTTTTGTTAGTCATGGTGAGAGAGAGATATATAAATCAGTTGGCCTTTTACTAGGTAACAAAAGGTTACCAGGGGGGATCCCTTTCTTCTTCGTGTGAAGGCATATATATACAGCTTCAGGGGTACTGCTCCTTTCATTAATGGTGAGGAGATATTTTATGTTGTGATGATGATAATAGGTGTCAGTAGGAGCACTATCATCCTACGAATGGCTGTCAGAGACCATGGTAGGTGATGCGTCTGTCAGAGATCGTGGGAAGTGATTATGTAGAATGATCGTGGGAAGTGACTTGCTGTCATTTCCTCTTGTCTTCTCATTCTGCAGGTGATGGGATGTGGGCCATGACTGCTTGTTGTGATTGCGTGTAAGACTCGCTTTACTTTAATTGACCATCCAGACGATTTATATCCGGATGGCTCATGCTGATTATCCAGATGTGTTGTGGAGACTATCCGGATGTCTACGCTCTGCCAGCGTCGTTTGCTCTTCCTTGGATAGGAGAAGCTGAAACGTCGTTTGCCTTTCCCTGAGGTGGTCCGGATAGGATAACCGCACCATGCATATCCTTAGGGGAATCCGGATGACGATGGTTCGACTGATAACACGTGCCACGCGTCACCATGAGCTGCGTGCCACGTGTTTCCCAAGGGGAGGGGTCCCTACACTGATGACTGTGGAACACGGGACAGGGAGGGGGTACTTAATTTCAGCTTTGTGGACGGTGTGGAAGGCTAGCTTGCTAGGCGTGGGTGAAGAGTGATTGTGTGGGCCTGTAAGCAGCGATAAGATGAAGGGCTGGAGCTTCCATGGGTAAAGCTTGAGGATTTCGCAAGGTGTAGCATTTAGATTTGATGAAGGAACTTGTTATGAGGAAACTGCATGGTTAATTTTCAAGCCGATTTCATGCCTGTAGTGTCAGTTTGAATACCGGCCAGCCCAAAACCAGACCCATGACCTAGATCAAAGGTTTGACCCAAAGTTATTCAGGTTGACACTTAATCACATAATCCGACTTTTTTTAAGAATAAAATGAAATATAATTTCAAATGAATTTATTAAACTAGAATTAACTATATGGATTTTTTATAAAAGATAAAAATAATCTCAAATGAATTTATTAAACCAAGATTTGTAACATTAAATTTTTTTTTTTCAAACCAACCATCACATGTTCACAAGTAAAAGCATAATAAATTTATTAATCATTCTACAACCTAAGGTGTTTATTTAAATTTTTACCATAATTTCTATGATAAAGTATTTTTAAGTTACAATAATCCATATAACTTGAATTAACATGTCGGAAAAAAAAAATAATATAAAATAAAAACAATTACTCTAGAACTTCTCTTGGTCTTCAAGTGGTTCTTCATAAATCTGCACCTAAAAATTTTAGGAGAAAAATGAATGTGCATTTCCATGTCCAACAATAAGGTGTCTTGCACCCAGAAGAGTTCAACATTTTAGGTCAATACGATACAATCCCATGTCAAAATATAATAATTCATTTACATTATATTACATTAAATAAAACTCAACCATCCAAAATTAAATTTATCTAGGTTTTCACTTTTTTTTTATACAATCACATATATCATATCAAATATTTTTAATTTTTTTATAAAACAAATAAATCATTTTATTCTCTAATAATACATGCAAACATTCCATTAATGTCATTCAATTAATTGATACAAATCCATCTTATAGATGCAAAAGTTTACACACAATCAAAACAAAACAACGCAACATCAAAGGATATGCATCTGTACTCAAATACTTTTCTCATTCGAAGTCTTTGTAGGATAAATTTATCTTTCATGCCAAAGGTCTCACTTGCTTTTTAATTCACCCTTTGAGGTTATTTCATTTCTTTTTTTCCATCTTACAGGTTTTTTTATTATCATTTTTAATTCCCTTCCACACAATCCTGGATGCAAAATGAATACGGCAATATAATATACTACCATTATTCAATCCCAACTAAAATAATAAAATTTAATAATATAAAAAGAACATTTTAAACATGTAACACCCAAACTTTTTCATAATTTATACATAGAATAAACTTGAAATTTTACAATTTAAACTATCACTATTTCGTTTTCTGTAAATAATTTTCATTGTTTGAACACTAGTGTATAAATAATCGTCCTAAATTTCAATTTCATCTTTCAAAGAGAATCCAAATAATTCCAAAATTTCACACAAATATCCCCCTTTAATTCATATAAATTATGTCATCAATTATTAATTACTACATTTTTCTCTAACATTTCATCCACTAAAATCAATACCAAAAATTCATATATGCATCAAAAAAGATTTACAAAATATCACATAAGTGGATCTAGTTTTTAACATCTACAAAAAAGAAAAATATTAAATGAAAATTTTGAGAATGAATTACCTTTACCAAAATGCAAAAATCCAATGCTTGGATTCAAAATCCAACTCCATAGCGATGTTCCCCATGTAAAATAGAATGGAATATTCTTCTAAAGTTTCATGTGAAATGAACCGCGTTTGGCTTTACCAGATGGCCAGTAGCAGGCAAACAATAGCATTGCAACAACAAAGAAGTCATGGAGAAAGAAAATGCAAGAAAATTGAACCAAGATATGGAATGCAGATTCTGCAATTTTAGCAGAGCCTCATGAGCATTTTCACACTCTAAAATAAGCAAATCCTTTATACAAATGTAAGTACACCATACAAGCAATCTATTTATTGTCTTTTCAAATGCTCCATATATATATAGGCACACAAAATCTCGATTATTTTTAGTACCATGTACACAGGTACATGCATGCATATACTAGTGCATATTCTTAATTATATTCTATTTGATAGTCAATAATGAGTATCTCATCATATTTTGCTAGGGTTTTAAATAGAGTGTTGTAGGAATGGAATGGTTTTTATATGTTCAATTCAATTAAATATTCTATCTTAGGATGGCTGCAGGCAAGTTCCGTGTCATGACGGCTTAGGTTGCATAATTCAAAAACATAATTCTTAGTGGTGTTAGCATGGCTAGATTAGGTTGGTAATTTTAGGCCAAAAACAAAGTTGAAGATAACAAAGTTGTGAAGCAAAGCAAGGTAAGCATGTAATTTGAAGCATTGGTTAAGTAATGACAAATAAAAAAGCAGAATTATGGTTTATGAAGGAGTGTAAAGGCGTTTAAAGATGTTTGAACGCTCAAATTTAGCAACACTGAGTCCACTTAAAAAGATGAGAAAAATAGGAGTAAATGTTGAAGCAGCAAATGATAGTAGAGTAGTAATTACACGTACCTTTAAGCAGATGGAAATGGAAGATAACTTTTTAATGGCATTGATAAGTTAGAAATCAGCAGATAATTCAAACATTATGCTTCATACCCCAAGGATCAGTTGGATTCATTGTATGGCACACCTCAGTTGGTCTTCTCTAGGCACTTGGGATAGTTTAGCTGCTTCTGTTGGTTTTACCTACCTTCTACATGGTCAAGTTTTGTAGAACTCAGTGGAGTAGAGAGTCTGTATAATGCATTTCATCCATTTGTGGAGTCAAAGATTATAGACAAATGCAAACTTTCTAGCCTTGCCTCTCTAGTAATCAAATTTTGCAAAGCACTTATGAGGTTGTTTTTCCACCCGAACCTATGAAAGCAACAAAGCTTTTAATAGTTGGGTCAGTTCGAAAATTCTGAAGGGTGATTTTATAGGAAACCGCAAGTCCACGAGAAATGAATTAGTTTCGATATGTGTTTCCTTAGCAATATTGATGTACTGAATAATTAATAAGTTAGGATACGTGTTTGCCTAGCAATACTGATGCAGTGAACAATGTATGGGAACAAAATAGCACATACATTTAAAATGCAAAAGAGGTGTCTTAACATTTGTATGCATGCAAGTGATGGTAGATATCACAATCAATGGTTGCACAAACCATGGATCTAAGAAATTGTTATCAACCTTCACAATCTTGTAAATTGTTTCCACCGCAAGATCTCCCTCGTAGATATTCCTTGAGATCAAAATTACAGAAACTAAATTAGTAAGGCCACAAGAATATATTCTAATATTTGCAGCCACAAAAAGATAAGCAAGATGTCATGGTCCCATGGACAACATTTTAATTACCACGAGTTTAATGAAATAAATAAATTTGTATAATAAACATGCCTACTATCAAACAAAACAGCCAAGGAGAAAGCCCATCCAGAGTAGCCAAATGAAGTGGGTTAGAAAAGTTAGAAATTTGTTAGAAGAAGAAACCGGTTATTTCCACATGCTCTCAAACTTGGGAGACTGGTACCTATCTTCCTCTCAATAGAATTAACTGCAGAAGCATCATGGCTGTTAATATATTCAAATTCTGCACTCTTCAAAGACTCACAAGTAGACATGGTCTCGTACAAAGAAATTGAACCCAAAAAACATAATTCAAATGCCAGTTTCCTGAAAAACTCTGTAGCAAAATAACAAGATCCTTTCTTAGGACTAAATGAATTCATCTCTCCTATTTAGTATTATGACATCTTAATATAAAATGAGAGAAATATTCACACATTAAGGCTGTTGAAAACAAACACTGATTAAATCAATCACCAAATTCACATTTAAGGCAAAATAAGAAAAAGAAAAAACACTTATTTTATATTCTGTAGCTCTGAACTTATTAAACCCCATGGCCCCCCATCATACTATTTCTTAGAAAAACCACAAAAACAATAAGTCAAAAAACAAACAGTTTTGTTAGCACCCTAAACAATCCTATCCCACCATCCTTACATAAACTAGGAGGGTTTTTCTTTTTCTGTATCTGAAACATGTCTATTGATTAAAAATGATGGACATCCTTGCACAACATGCAAATCTAACCAAAATCCTAATGTAGTGGATAACAGTAGTATAGCTGGCTCTACCATTGTGCATTAGTGCTTCTTTTTTCCCCCTTCTTTTGTGGTCAATTTGAATATTAATTCATGGGCATAGTTTACATAAGAGGAATCCTGGTGGGAACCTTGTCCGTCATTTTTATTCCCTACAGAGTAAGTCACCAAGCTACAATAGAAAATTGACCTAAATCACCAACAACTAATATGAGTTTCAGGTCAACAGACCAAGCTCAATCAAAGCAAAATAAAAATGCAGTCGCATTTTAAGACTGCCCACAACCTCATTGAACCCAACCTCATAATATAACTCATTATTGTAGGAACCACAACTCCTCAGCAAAAAATTATTCACACATATTTTTTTCTCTTGTTGCACAAAGGATACAACAGAGATTGCCAAGGGATGACAAATTCTTGAGGGTGAGACAAATCCACCATCAAAGACACAGCACTTCCAAAAAAGATGTTTGTAATAGAACACAAATTTCAAAATACAATTTGAGATTTTAACTCTAAAACTAGAAGGTGAGAGAAAAAGCAAAACCATAGGGCCTATTTGGCAATTGTTTTTAAGAATAGTTTTCGATTCTCCAAAATTTAAAAAATAAGAAAATACATTTAACAACCAGAAAGCCGTTTTCTATTTTCTGTTTGATGTTTTTAAAGAACATCCTTTAATTGTTTTCACTTGTTTTTTTAAGGTTGTTTTAAAAAATAATTATACAAATAGGTAATGAATAAAGTTAACGCACTAGATATAAAAATACTTTTAAAACATATTTAAAAATATTAAAAGCATGTTAAAACATTTTTAGTTTCCAAACAGACTTTTGTTCTACAAAACATCAAAAAACAATTTTCAAAAACCATTTTTTAGAACTGTTTTCGAAAATAGTTACAAAAAAAAGCCATACTTTCGTTTGCACCTTAACAAGCATATAATTGTTAAAATACTAATAAATAAATTCTACAACTCAAACTGCCTAAACTACAATGGCACATGAGAAAAGTTCTTAACCATATCAATGATTCAATATAGACCACTTTCTATGATTTCTAAGCCACAAACTGCCTCATGAACAAGCTTTTTATTTATTTATTTTTATTAGAACCTGGGTACAAAGGGAAGTGCAAGAAAACATGAAATCCTTAGTCATGCCCATATAGCTGTAAAAGAGTAGAAATATACAGCCTCCCTAGATAACAATGAAATCAAGCCAAGCTTTGTGAAACAAGGAAAAATAAATAAGAGAAAACCGAAATTTTCAAACAACAAAAATAAATTGCCCTCCCAAGATAAGAATGAAATCAAGCAAAGTTATATAAAAAGAGGAAAAATGAATAAGAGAAAGAAAATTCCAAAAGACAAAAACTCCCATAACATTTTACCCGACCCTGTCATTTGGATTAAGTTGAGATTGACGGGGCTCAAACCCGCAACTTCCGCATTGCAAGGGCATTGCTCAGACCAATTAAACTACAATCCCAAGAAGCAAGGTCATAATGTTCAATATAAGCAACCAAACAAGCCGTACAACTAAACACTCAACAAAACCAATCTTTAAGACAACAAATACTTAAGTTCAATTACAATATATTAAATGACATACAATTATTTTGTGGGAGCAATACTTAAAAATCAAACACCTTCAAATCCTAGTATGTTGGACATATATTTCAAAAATCATACATCTTTCAAATAGACCTTGTAAAGAAAGTGTGTTCATATCCATGTGCCGGGAGAAAATAATTCATATTAAGGCAATTTATATTATATGCATCAATTTATATGAAAAATCAATTTATATTATATGCATCAACCCTACATCCCACATCATATTATTTCCTGATGAAACCTAAACAATTATCAGCCCAAAACACATAATGACTCCAAAATCAAGGAAATACCACCATCACATCAACCCCACATCCCACATCATATTATTTCCTGCAGAAACCAAAATAATCATCAGCCCAAAACACATGATGAATCCAAAATCGTGAAAATACCACCATCACTCAGCATGGAACAAATAGTCCCCATTCAAAACCTACAAATACATAGGTAAATCTCAATGCTACAGCCCACACCATAATGACAGAGATTACAAATTGAAGGGATTTCTATAGTGCATTCGACTTATACAATTTAATAAGAAATTTAACCATGCCTACCAAGAAATCGCCAAATAGAAACAAAACAATAGAAAGTAGAATTATCACACAAGGAAACCCATCAGGCATCTGCAGAATTAATGCAAATCCAACGCTGCTATTCTTTCTCCTACTCATGGATATAACTCAAATACAACATAAAAATCAGATGGCTTGAAAAAGTTTACCAATCCATCAAATCCTTTCTGATATACTTTGAAAATATCAGATACAACATGAAAATCAGATGGCTTGAAAAAAGTTTACCAATCTATCAAATCCTTTCTGAAGTACTTTGAAAATATGTACCAGTTTCTCAAAATTAAAGACTAAAAAAATTACATGAAAACATGCTTGGTAAACAGAAAGAATGAAGACCAAAGAAAGAAGGAAAAATTTAACCTGGCCTGCATACCATTACAGGAACCCAGATGAACCAAGTCTGAACAGAAGAATTAACCATGAAAGATGGATTCTGTTAGAAATAGTCTAAAATCATATGGTCTACCAACATTTTCTAGAATGACAAAAAAGTGCACACAGTTTCAGCCAAATATGAGGAAAAGAAAAGACTGATTGATGCAAGGTCAACACTACAGTCTTTATGTATGCCACTTATCTGGGTTATGTATGGATCTCACTTCAGCAGGTGCAGGTCTGATATAAATGCAGCTGCTAAAGCATGGTTCAAAATCGCAGTATCAGTCGTTGACTGAGAGGGTTCTGAGGCACATGGCGTCTCAGTTCGGTATCAGGCTATACGCAAAACAAGATACTTAAAAGTTCAAAAAATTATAAAAATTATTTTTAATATAATTAAATGAATTAACAAAACTAATAAACTTAATAATAAATCATTAACATAATAATAAATGAAATAATTTCTTAAATTATTAATAATAAATTAACATATAAAATAATACACCTTACATAATACCATTACCATGTAAAATAATATGTTACCTAAATTAAAGTCATTCATACCATATTTAATATATAAAATACTAATTTTCAAATTTCCAATTCCAAATACCATTGGCATATAAGGTAAAATGATGCAAATACATGAACATTTGAAATAATAAATCATTTTTATATAAGACAATGCATTAAGCCCTTTTCTTAAATTCTCAATCCCAAACATCCCTTATTCACACCACGGGATACCCGGTTTGCAAAAGCAAAAGCCTCTCTATAGTACACAGCCAAACAACACTACGGAGATCGAGCAAGGAAAGGCAACACCAACATGCAAAGATCATCATTAACGAAAGAATGTGATGTTTCTCACCGGTCGGTCACCACGACTACATCACTGACACAAAGCTTTCTTTCTTTTTCTTCTTATCCTTCACGGCTATGGGTCTTGAAAAAAAAAATTATTTTTAAGAGAATCTCTCATATTTATTAAAGATTTCTCAGTTTTGGTTGGCTTTTGTTGTGATTTGAAAGGGAAAAAAAATTTGGTTTCATCTGAGAACATTTAGATCTTAAACGATTGAACTCATAATTTCGACCAAGTTCACTCAGAATCTCAACCGAGGCGACCAAGTTTAACCGATTCTTAGTTGGGTCTGTGTTGAAGATGGTACCGGGTATCGGACTCGACGCGGAAAGGTTCAAGTCAAATACGACTCGGCCAAGTCATATCAAACTCAGCCGATATTTTGAACCATGGTCTAAAGTGACATACATCATCTGCCAAAGTCGGACCTGCACCTGCTAAAGTGACATACATCAACACCGTCCCACTTCTGATCCTAATTTGCTTAGGTTCCTTCACTTATTTGTGAAAGAACCCTACCCACATAGTCAATTTCCTGAAAAGTTCCACACACAGAGAGCTTCCATGTTTGAAAGATGAGATTCTAAAATCTAAAAAAAAAAAAATATATATATATATATATATATATATATATATATATATATTAAAATCACATCAAAGGCTATCAACAACCTTATTGAACCAAACCTCATAATAATATAACTAATACTCATAATAAAAAAATAATTATCTACAGAGAAATATAGATATATCCTCCTATGGTGTTGTAAAACATCTCAGGTATACAAGAAAGATTGCTAAGGGATGAAAGATTGTTGATCTTACATTTATTTGGACAGTATGGTAACAAAGAAATTGATGAGGATGAATCTCTAAGATAGATTTGATGCAATTTAAGTAAGACTAGTATTACTTTGAATTAAATTAGGATTAGTATTTGTTGGAGTTAAATTAGGAGTAGTCAATTATTAGATTCATAATTAGGTTATAGGAGAATTAGAATTAGAGTCATAATAGGTTGTTAAAATCCTAATACACTTTGAATTTCTTAGATATGTCTATAAATAAGGCAAATTAATGTAAACCAAAGTATTAATTGATTGATGATTAATAATACTATGTTTTCTTGTGGAGTCTCCTAGAAGTCCTGAGTGCAACTCTAAAGTTCTACTCCTTCTTTTTATCTTAGTTCTCTATTTTTTTTCCTTTTATGTTGTTGTCATAAACTTTATCTCTTATTCCTCTCCTTAAACCCTAAAAGATAAAAACCCTAACCCACCTATTTGATGGTAGACAGTCATCCTAGGGTTGCCCTACATAAAAAATACAAGGATCTCTAAGGACAAATGGATGACTTTTCAAATGATATGGGACCTAGTCTACTTCTATTCATCTTTTTGGGCCTCTACTAGGGCATTCCTCTCAACATTATTCAACTTGATTGGCTTTCAATATGTAAATCAAAAGGTTAAAATAGCAATCATTTTCATGTCTTTTGGATTGTCTTGATAAAAAGAAAAAAAAAATGCATAATTGTTGAAATGGAGACAAATGGATTCGTATACTACCAAACTTGCAAACTCAAAAAGGATGGCCATAGAACTTGAGAATCTGAACCAAGAAGTAAAGCCACAATTCATAAGCTTCCAAACTTATTTATACTCAAGCAAAAAAATTTCAATGCTTTGCTTCGAATATTTAATTAATCAATAACTAGAGCGCTTCAACACACCATGAAAGCAAGTAAGAAGCATAGATGAATTATAAAAATCCAATTGTACTTCTTTGGGCATCGGTGGGCCCTTGAGGTCTAGCTCAAGTGCTAAAGGGTTGGAGAGGGTTTATGGGAGGTTTTAAGTTCAAGTCTCAATGGAGACAAAAATTTACCTACCAACAAAAAGTTCTCTAGGCATAGTGGGAAAAGGAAGCAATAATAACATAACAAATTAATCAATGAATTCTTGAACAAAACACAAGCTGCCTAAAATACAAATGGCACATGACCAACTCAATATACAATTCCCAGGCAAGATACCACTTTTTACATATAAACCACAGTGCAAACCCCACATACATTTTTACTTATTTATTTACCAAAACCTCATAGACAAAATCTTCACAAACCAAACCTTGGTAATCCAAAGGAAAGTGAGAGAAAAAAATAAGCTCTTCATAGACAAGTATTTATTTATTTATTTCCAAAAACCTCATAGTTAAGGTTTTCACAAATCAAACCTTGGTAACCCAAAGAATAGTAAAAGCTCTTCAATTTGTGAGCTAGACAACTATATTAGCCATGTTTTTATTTAAAAATTAACAAAATAAATTAAAAAAACTGACCTGTTTTAATGTCCTCACTCTGACCCTTTCTTATGAAACCAGAAATCAAAAAAATTGAGTTGAGGCAAATTGATGTCCATGTCATAAAGAAGAGTGCTCAGAGACATAAATGTAACAGCCCCAAAAACATGATATTCAATAGAAAATAAATAAATAAGAATTTGTGACCACATAACTCCACTTATTCTTATTTCAAATCAGTATCTATAATGTCATTTTGTTCAAATACAAGCTATTGTAAATGAACACTTCTCAAATCAATCTTTCAAATAAAAAAAATTAAGTTCAAATACAAAAAAACTTAAATTCCATTTTGTTCTTCAAAGGGAAGAGATGATTTAAAAAATCAGTATCTATAATGTCATTCTTTTATGAAAGAAAGAATTCTAAAAATCAAATGTCCCTTGATTAGGCTTTATGATATCCGACAAAAAGCACTCATACAAGGGACAAAATGCTCCATATTGAGGAAAAAGAAGAAAAAAAGGTAACAACGAAACTCATTATATGTAACTCTTAATCTTATCAAATTCTGCATAATACATCATATCACTTCCTGCAAAAACAACATCAATTGGAAGCCCAAAAAAACAACTCCTGTTAGCACTCCAAATAAACTTATCCCACCATGCTAATCAAACTCGGATCATTGAGAGTAATAGACCAAGCTGCAGATGTTAATACCCAAATCACTAATAAAAGGTTCATTATGAAATACAGGGTTTGCATAGGAATTTGTTGGGATGGATGATCATCAGTTCCCGATATTTCTCAACAATTGTTGTTAACCTTCTCCCGACTTTCTATAAAAGGAGGGTTCTACTGTGTCAAATGTGCCTGAAAGAAACAATGTAGCCAATCTATGACACCAATTTATTTAGACGAAACTGTAAAAGTACACACAAATAAAACTCAGGCATTGCCCAAATATCCCAAAAAATTTTAACAAATCACAAACACAAAACCAAAAATATTAATTTGTGTACAAATTACCAACAAATCAAAGAACATTTGTCACTTACAACGAGTTCAAACAGATTGTAATCAGATAGCTGCCAATGAAGACAAAACCAAATATCAGAAATAAAACTCAGACATTGCCCAAATATCTCAAAAAAATTTAACAAATCACAAACACATAACTTGAAATTTTCGATTTTTTTACAAATTACAGACAAATCAAAGAACATTTGTCACCAACCATCATGAACCCTTTCCTTGCGTCAAGCCCGATCCATTCCTGAAAAATCCTAAAGCATGCCCAAAAAATTCCTATAGAAAATCCTATCGTCCTCACCCATCGTCGAGAAACCCTAACAGAAAAATTCTACCGTCTTCGCCTATCATCTTTATTTTAATATGGAATAAGATCGTCGTACAAAACCCTAAAAACCGCCTTCACCCATCATCCTCAAACACAAAAAAACCTAATGCCTGTACTCTTCATTCAACACCCATCAAAAAGGAAAACCCCAACACCCCACTCCATCATCTTTCATCCTCCAAAATCCCAACCCATTACCCTAAACTCTGAATTTATACTCTGTTCTACGCGGAACGGACGCGTATAGCCCGCATGCAAAACATGAAAAAAAACTCACTCTTTAGTTTTTATAGTCGATCGTTGGGCTTTACAATTTCAGCCCAATCGGAGCCCCAAGCCCCCGTAGTAGTGAGCCAGATAATCAGGCCAGGACCACCACGCGCCCCACGCCACCCTGTGTGTGAGGAAAAAAAATTCTTGGAAAATTGATGATGACGTGTATGCGAAGATTCCAAGAAGCTTCCATGTTTCTTGGAAAATATTCTCTGCTTCCCGATTTTATTCCTCGTCATCAAAGATTCTTCGCATACAGATTCTTGCAATTTTCATGTTTTGGAAGATCCTACCTTTCAGCTTTTTTCTGAGCCCTTCCAAGAAACGACTTCTTTGACCCTAGGATTGCACCAGTGAGGGCCTCCACAGCCTTCTTAGCCTCATCTGGCAACTCAAAGTACACAAAACCAAACCCTCTGGATTTGCCATTGCCATCCTTGATGATAACATCAGTGCCAACTTTTCCAAACTCAGAGAACTTACCTCGAATTGTATCCTCTGTCAAATCTTCACCCAGATTATTCACTTACACATTTGGACACGTATAATTTTTCCCCTTCAAGACATTTTCTGCAAGTTTGGCAATATACTCTCTTGCAAGGTGGTGGAAGAAAGCTGCTGCTATTAATGCTTGATAAGTTGCTTGACGGGAAAAAATTATATGTGTCTAAATTTGTCAAGAAAGGTGAGAGGAAAGACGTTTCTGCGGAAACAAGGTCATGATACAAGAAATTTGTCAAGAAAAGTGAGAGGATGATAGGTTCTTTTAAAGATTTTAAAGGATGAAAGATGGTGGAGTTTGTCAAGAAAAGTGAGAGGATGATAGGTTCTTTAAGGATTTTAAAGGATGAAAGATGATGGACTGGGGAGTTGGAGTTTTCCTTTTTGATGGGTGTTGAATCATGAATGAGGAGTATAGGCATTAGGATTTAATATTTTTATAATATCTATATTATTTTATTATCAATAATTTTTTTTATTTTTAAATAAAAATATCAAATTATAATTATATTATATTTTTTTATTTTAAAAAAATATATATATGAGCTATTTTTTATTTTTTTATTGTTATCTTAAAATTTTATATTATTTATTATTTAAATTTTGATATAAATATATAGAAAAAAAAAGTTTTTTGAAAAATGAATTTTGACTCTCACAACTTAAAGAACAGTAGTCCAACCCAATCAACTCAAGTTTAACTCGATCAATCTGAGTTAAATTGAATTTAGAAAAATGAGGTTGGATTGAGTTTAAGTTAAGTGGCTTAAATTAGAAACCAAATTAAGTTAAGTTTAGTTCGGATTAAGTAAACTTGGGTTAGTCAACAACTTAACCAATCTGCCTAAGTTGAATAAAAGGATTACTTAAAGAAATAACTTCTATAAAAACACTTTTAACAAATAAGATTTTAACAATGTTACCATAAACAATTTCTTTACATATTAAATTATTTTTAAAATGAAAATATTATATTTTTATTTTTATTTTAAATTAATTTTATTAAATAAACTTTAAAATTAATATATATATATATATATATATATATATATAGTCTTCATCTTAATATTTAATCATTCTATTCCCAATTGCAAACCAAAATAAAAAATAAAAAATAAAATTTCTTATTTTTAAAATTAATGTAAATTAATTTTTAACATAAAATTCAAGATTAAGACAAATTATAAATAGTAAAAGATAATATAGTTTGAAAAATAAAATAACTATAACAAATTTCAAAATCATAAATCTGAAAAGTTCATCATTTTGGAAAAAAAAGGTAAATATTTAAACCAATTGCAAAAGATTTCCTATTCTTTTAATAACATCATAATTTATTGCATATTCGCTATTTAGAAAATATGTCATATCAATTCTTTCTCAAAAAAATATATAATCTTTATAAATTATAAATTTATATAAATTAAGCAATAAAAGAAATTAAATTTTGGTATAACAATAGATTTTTTTTCATAATAATTTGAACGAAATTAATCTAAAATTTTATCTTAAAAATCAATTTTTTTTCATAATAGGAATTGATATGGTTTTATATTTTACATTTTTCAAATAATTATTTTATTTATTTGAAAATTCAGATAGTTTTTTTTTTTTTTACTTTTTATTGGCTTATTACTTATTTCTTAAATTATTTTTAACTAAATAAAAAAAGTTAAAATATTCGGTGTTTTGAATGATAAAAATAAATTATCATAATTAAGATGAACTTAACGGTTTTTATTTACGGTTAATACTTAATAAAAATAAAATATTAAAAATAAATAAATAATTTAATACTTAATTATATTAAACATTATTTAGTATTAAGTTGTATTTGAAATTAAGTGATAAAAACAAACATCCATTGAAGGCTTTTTATTTGTCTTGGGTTGGAATTCTAATTGGAACCTTCGAGTGGATTTGACATGGATTGCATATTTGATAATGAATCAAGGGACTTATAGCCCGTTTGATAGTAATTTTAGGAAATGCTTTTAATATTTTTAATACTTGAAAATTTTTATCATTCAAGTGTTAAAAATGCTAGAAACATTTTTTAGAATTACTTCCAAACGCACTCTAAACTTCTAAATTATAGTCGAGTCCATCAGGACTTAGGAGTATTGAGTGAGGCTAATACATGGAGACGAAGGTTTTATTTAGAAAAGAGAACATAATTAGTACGTAGACAAATTTTAAATTCAGAAATCTCTCGGATCCATTTAATATCAATCAATAAACTTTTTGCAAAAGCTGATTCATCCTGGCCTCAACTTAATCAAAAGGAAATTTTAGATGTAAAAATTCCTCCATTTAAAGCGAAAGATATGTAAAGCCTTACTCAAGATAGAAATGTCAGAACTTACATGGCTGGTTTTGGTATGAGTGAAGTCATCTTCTCCACAACCCTCATATCTGCAGTCTTCCAAAATGAACTTTAGACTGACAAACAAAGCTTGAAAAGAAAAGGGTATATCATATAATCATATGATCTCTAATCACCTCAAATGATTCAGCAATTGATACACAGATATCTGCCTTTACAACTCTGAAGATTAAGCAAATTTTTGTGAACTTCTGACCAATGAATTATGAATCTAATCATGGTTTTGTTTAACTATACTGCTCATGCAGACATCTTTTCATGGCTAAGATTCTCTGTAGGTTGTGTTTCAATACCCTCACTGAAAGCCATTGGATCTTTTTAACCACCAGTACTAACAGTATTCTAAAAAGCCAAAGATGCTCCTCCGTACACTTGGCCATTAAGAAACAGCTACTGAAAGGAATCCAATAAATTGAAGAAAGAGGTGTTGCAAGCATCAAGTTGCTGGACATATAACCATCTATTCAAACAGATTTGATCCATATTTTCGATAATTCAACAACAAAATGATCAAGTTATACATGGGAGGGACTCCACCACCTACTTCAATCTATAATGCAAGAGGGAATAAGCATCTAAAGGAGAGAATTTAAATTTGGGTGAAGGAGTAATGACAATAGGAAATTTGTAATAAAGGAGAATAAAGATGGAGAATAAAGGACAAAAGCATCTTTATGAATTATGTGCAAGGCTGCATGCCCTTAAGCTTTTCTATTTTGCTTTTGCTTTTCTTTAAGTCATACACTGGATTGCTTTAGCTCTTTCAATTTCTTTTTTCTGTTTCACATGCTTCTCCTCACATTTGCTTTGCTCTGCTGCTGAGAGAAAATAAACAGAGAGAAGAAAAGAAAAGAGAAGAGAGTCCACCTTGGGCCACCCAGGTGCTTTCTTCACGTTGGCTGTGGTGCTGAATAAAGAAAGCAAAAACAAAAAGAAAACAAAATCCAACAAGGGGGGTATGCAGATCAATAAAATTGGAATACTCCCAGCTTCAAATGCTATATTAGTTCTTCACTGAAGATTTTGAGGGAATGAGAATAGAGCAATGCAGGGTTTGACAAGGCAAGAAAGCCAGTAAAGTAGGAAAGAATCTAGGAAAGCCAACATGCCATAGATCATCACCCAGTTTCAAAATCCAAGAAAGCCTATCTTTGTCATCCAGAGTGGGGCATCAATCATCTTTTGCAAAAATGTGGAATTTAATGACCTAACCCACTTGCTTTTTCCTATGCTTTCCCACTAATACTAATGTCCCGGCTCAGTTCAATGCGTCTAGAGGAAGCAAATACTTCCACTACCAAGCCTCCAGCCCAGCCCACTTTTCAGTGACCACACACTATGGCTTCTCACTTAAAAGGCTCATATATTCTCCATGTATTTTTCTATTTCAGAATTTTGCCACCTCTGTTACAGGTAAGAGCTTTGTGTTTCTCAAGAAAGCAACAGGAGAGATTTTATGAAGCTGGGGGAGGTGGATGCTGACAGCAATTTTTGAAGGAAAAAAAATTTGAAAAATCAGAGATACTCACAGTTTTATACCCAAGGATCAAATTCTCAAGAACAGAGAGATCGAGAACTGCATGTGATGAGGAGAAATCATTCTCCCGTCCAACCTTTGCAGGAAAGATAAGAATTCATGGCTCAGATAGAGTAAAGGTGTGGTTTATGGATCATACAATCAGAACAGAGGGTTTTGCTCTACTGGGTATAAGGTGAGATTGGCTTGAAACGATCTCTCTCTCTCTTCCTATTTTTACTGATGATACCAATCTTCCTCAGATTAAACTAGCTACTTCCAAGACTTCAGCTGCCCAAGCAGCTATGCTCGGTGTCCTAACTTGCAGCAGCAGCAACTGGTACTTCAACTGCTAGAGTTCCAGTGGCTGAAACATATGTCTACCATCCCGACCACTTCTGCTAAAGACACAGGAGGCGATCAACGAAGCTGTAGAAGCAGAAGCCGTTACAATTGAACATTCATACAGAAGCAAGAATTTTGTTTGACGCCCAGAAGAGGTTCCTTCAATCTCAAAAACATGCAAGCCTCTTCCAACCACCAAGAGGACTATAAGTTGAAGGACACACACCCCCAGCTCGGGGAGCGATGGCCGCATGGAGGAGTACGTGGTGGAGGCGGGTGGATCAGCAGCGACAGAGTTACAAGCACTTATGATCTTGTTGAACAGATGTATTATCTGTATGTACGAGTGGTAAAAGCCAAAGATCTTCCCACAAACGCTGTAACTGGAGGCTGTGACCCATATGTAGAAGTGAAGCTGGGGAATTATAAAGGAAAAACAATGCACTTTGAGAAGAAAACAAACCCGGAATGGCACCAGGTCTTCGCATTCTCTAAAGACAAGATTCAATCTTCAGTTCTTGAGGTTTATGTCAGAGAAAGAGATATGGTGTCGAGAGATGATTATCTTGGGAAGGTGGTGTTTGACATGAACGAAGTTCCAACCAGAGTTCCACCAGATAGCCCGCTGGCACCTCAGTGGTACAGATTAGAGGATAGGCGTGGGGACAGCAAGGTGAAAGGGGAGGTCATGCTTGCAGTTTGGATGGGAACCCAAGCTGATGAAGCTTTTCCAGAGGCATGGCATTCAGATGCAGCTACAGTACATGGAGAGGGTGTTTTCAATATCCGATCAAAAGTTTATGTATCACCAAAGCTCTGGTATCTCAGAGTCAATGTGATTGAAGCTCAAGACGTAGAATCACAGGACAAAGGCCAACTACCACAGGTTTTTGTGAAGGCTCAAGTTGGAAACCAGGTACTTAAAACCAAGACATGCCCAACCCGAACCACCAGCCCATTCTGGAACGAAGATCTACTCTTTGTAGCAGCCGAGCCTTTTGAAGAAATGTTGGTAATGACAATTGAAAATAAGATGGGCCCTTCAAAAGATGAAGTTATGGGCAGGATAAGCTTGCCACTCAACATCTTTGAGCGGCGCATGGATCATCGGCCGGTTCATTCTCGATGGTTCAACCTTGAAAAATTTGGATTCGGAGCTTTAGAGGGAGACAAGAGGCATGAGCTTAAGTTCTCAAGCAGGGTTCATCTCAGAGTCTGCCTTGAGGGAGCCTATCATGTACTTGATGAATCAACCATGTACATAAGCGACCAACGGCCCACAGCTCGGCAGCTATGGAAGCAGCCAATTGGGATCCTGGAAGTGGGCATCTTAAGTGCACAAGGGCTTCTCCCAATGAAGACCAGGGATGGCCGAGGAACCACAGATGCTTATTGTGTAGCTAAGTATGGGCAGAAATGGGTAAGAACAAGAACAATACTCGAGAGCTCCACTCCAAAATGGAATGAGCAATACACATGGGAAGTCTATGACCCTTGTACAGTGATAACACTGGGAGTTTTTGATAACTGCCACTTGGGTGGGAATGAGAAACCCGGTGGTGGCGGCGGAGCTGGAAAAGACTCGAGGATTGGAAAGGTGAGAATTCGTCTATCAACCCTAGAAACGGATCGGATATATACACATGCTTACCCGCTTCTTGTTCTACACCCATCTGGTGTGAAGAAGATGGGGGAACTCCAACTAGCTGTTCGATTCACTTGCCTTTCTCTGGCAAACATGATTTATCTCTATGGACACCCCCTACTGCCAAAGATGCATTATCTACATCCTTTCACTGTGAACCAACTAGATAGCTTGAGATACCAGGCCATGAGCATTGTGGCAGCGAGGCTTGGCCGCGCTGAGCCACCGTTACGGAAAGAGGTTGTGGAGTACATGCTGGATGTGGATTCCCACATGTGGAGCATGAGAAGAAGCAAAGCTAACTTCTTCAGAATTGTGTCTCTGTTTTCTGGTATGATCTCTATGAGCAGGTGGCTTGGTGAAGTCTGTCAATGGAAGAACCCCGTCACTTCAGTTCTAGTTCACGTCCTGTTTTTCATATTGATCTGCTACCCAGAATTGATACTCCCAACCATCTTCCTTTACATGTTTCTAATCGGGATATGGAACTACCGGTTCAGGCCGAGGCATCCTCCACACATGGATACTAAGCTTTCATGGGCAGAAGCAGTTCACCGAGATGAACTAGATGAAGAGTTTGACACTTTCCCTACGTCTAAGCCTCAAGATGTAGTGATGATGAGATATGACAGGCTTAGAAGTGTGGCTGGAAGGATTCAAACTGTGGTGGGAGACATGGCAACACAGGGAGAGAGATTTCAGTCCTTGCTCAGCTGGAGAGACCCAAGAGCTACGAGCCTCTACATAGTTTTCTGCCTCATTGCAGCTGTGGTTCTTTATGTGACACCCTTTAAAATATTGGCTTTGGTAGCAGGCCTGTTTTGGCTGCGGCATCCAAGGTTTCGAAGCAAAATGCCTTCTGCTCCCAGCAATTTCTTCAGGAGGCTGCCTGCTCGCAGTGATAGCATGCTTTGAAAAATGGAACACAACCAAGCTGTTTCTCACTGTTTTAACGTCAATTCTAATCTTGTACCTCATCCTTTCACTGTGTTACCATAACATGTCTGTTCTTTTGTTTGTTCAATAGAAAAAGGGCAAGAATCAACTCAGATCTTAAGTTCCCTTGTGTGACATTTCTTTCCTCCAAACCTAACATAAAAAAGAGGATGCAATTAAATGATGGGAAACATTGCAGAACTTAGGCATGTATGTGACTGTATGTATATACACATGATGAGAATGGAAGAAATGTCTTACATGTAGATAGAAAATGGCCAAAGACCTGAACAAATTAACAGTCTCCACAAAAATGCTGGATGGCGAAGTTTTGTCGGTTGGGTTGAAATGTAACATCTTCAACTGCCCTCTCTTTCCTTTTACTATTTGATGAAGGAAAGGTATAGAATACATCCAAATAAGGGTTATAGAACCCTACAGATGAGGAAAGGGTAGATCGCTCCAAGAATAGCACTTAAAAGTGTAGAAGATCAACCAGACCCAATAGAAAACACATTTCTCAGGCTGCAATGTAGGTGTAGTATGACAGACAAGCTGGGTACTTTTTAAGTTCCGAATTGGATCTGGTATTTCCAGTAGGAAAGTGAAGGTGTTGGGCAAATTAATATGCCATACCACCATTGAAGTAGGACCACTGCTTTGTCCCACTGTTTGGAATTGTTAAACAAAATGCAAGATAAGGTGTAATAACACCGTTTGACAATTGAATCATGAGACAGCTAAAATGGAAAAAGATAAATTCTTCACATAACTGAAAACTAGTAACACAAAATTTGGGGGTCCGGCCCAGTAAAATCTGAAATACAGTCACGGACATGCAAACTAGGATTACCACAAAATTTGGGTTCTGCCGAACAAAATCTGAAATACAATCCCTGATACTCTAAATCAAACAAATTCCAGAGCAGAGCATGTATCCTAATAACTGAGAAGTTCCTTTAGAAGACAAGCTCATGAGGTTTCATGCCTGACTTGAGAGAAAATCTTGCAGCCAGGTATACCTTCAACTCGGGAACTCCCTCAATGGATGCAATCAATGAAGCATCAACAGCCTTCTGGTCATCTTTCTTCTCCTGCGGGAGATCCTTCTTTTCCTACAGTTTGTCAGGAGGTAGAAAATCAAAATTGGGTTCAACAAGCCAAAGAAAACTATAAATCTTCCAGTGGAGATAAATATATGTGAACAAAGCATAAGACTCACCTCCTTCTCTGCCTCAAAAAACTCTCCCTCTCCCTTCTTCTTCTTTTGTACTTCCTTGGCAAAGTACTTGTCATCAAACTTCTCCACATTGACCTTGGAAATGTCAACCTTCGTGGAAGTTGCAATCACATAAGCTTGATTTACACGCCTTAGAGGAACACCATTAATCTTGAATGGCCCTGTTATGACTCAAAAAATCAGCATTAAAGAAATTGATATAAAACCAAACGGGATGAGAGCAAAGCCTACAGGTTGAAGAGGGTAACACGCAATGACACCAATCAAAATCATTACTAATACATCCATACAGTAAGCATGTTTTTTCACAAGGCAAATATATCAGAAGGTTTTGCTAGAAATTTTCTTCTATAAAGGGACAACCAGAACAAGATTCCACTGCAAAAGCAAGGAAAAACTCAAATTAGAGAGCATTATATATTGCAAACCCTCCTCTTCCACAACTATTCTTTCTCTAAAAATGAAAGTTGTTAACTTCCTGTATCACAGAGGTCATTCATAAACATTATAGCACATAACATGAAGTACATTTATGTCAACAAAAATTGTAAATGAGTGATCCAGAGTGTCTTCAAAAGAATTAAAGAATTTGTGGAATATGTGTATATATCTACACACACCAATCATATAAGACACGCCAAAAAATATTATTATAACTAGCAGTACATGTTGGTTTTATACCATGGGCACAACAAGGCTCATCTAGCCAATTTTAGTTTGCTAATAACAGAGAGTACTTTCCCAAGAGGACTCTCCAAGATTATTAATAAAGACTTGAAAGGGTATAAAATCTGCAAAGACAGTGACCTCTTCAAGAGTGTTTGCTTTCTATGACAACAAATGAATATCCGTATTTCAAAACTTCAAGGAGCATCATTAACTTTCTTTTATTCTGCATGATAGTGTTCTAGACAAAGTAGCATGTCAGCAAGTCAGTTGTATATGGATGGTCAGCATTGTTGTTTGGATTGGGCTCTTTACAAAGATGAACACAGTACATAGCTAAGTGCGCCTAGACCCAAGGCACAACCACTTCTTAGTTATGGTGCCTTGCTTGCCAAGGCATGCGGCTTATTGAAGAGGTGCACCTCATTACTCTACTTTTCCTTTTTAAACTTGAAATTTCTAGTTGCATATTGAAATTTATATAATTAGATTACTTTTTTGTTGAATGCTTCTTTCAAATGTTTGGAATCACAAATTTCCTATTGATTGGATTAAATTTTGGATCATATTTTATAAAATTGATATGCATCCTAGGTCAAGTTTCACTTTACTAAGACGCACACCTTGTGTTCCGCCTTGCACCTACGCTATAAGAGACTTTTGCGTCTTAGGTATGCCGCACCTTTTAAAACTATGACAGTGTTTTGGACAAATTATAATGTCAATAAGTGCATTTAAGATTGAAATGTGCAGCAAATTGAGAGCGCACACAAACAATTTATCCTGTCATGCCAGCAAAACTGCAAAAATTTGAAGATAAAGAATGTGAAAGCTATAAAGGCAGTAGACATGCACCACTTCCACCAATTTTAGTCTGAAACTTTAAAATGAACTAAAATGCTGAGCCCCTCATCATGATTTGGCATAAATATCAACAGACACATGATAAATTTCAATTTTTTGGAACAGCATGCAAGAACTCTCTTGAAGGATTATCCTAGTAGCCTTTCCCAAAAAACGGATATGTCAGCAGAACCAACATGTGACACACAAAATTAAACATGCTAAACAATTAACTCAAATTTTGGGGCATTGCTGGGGATACCAGAGGAAATTATAAGAATCATCTACTGCTGGGTGCGCCCTCATTCCTTCCTCAATTTTAAAACAAAATTACCATCAATTTCCCATTAATCCTAACCACGTCAGCCATTTAGAGTGTCCAGTAAAAATCAGATAATGGGCATAGCATTTCAAAAATAAATAAAAATCTATCACGGTATCACCCTAAACCAGCTTCTTAAAAGGCTTGTACTGAAGCCAGACTCTGACATCATCTAATAAAATATGCCATTAAACACTACGGCTTATACTTGTCCATTGAATTTCACAAAGCAAGTGTGACGACATGATGCCATAGTAACAGGCATAATAACTCATTTTCAGATTATTTTGACAAAAATCATTTTCTATAAAATCTCCATACACCTTTTGTAACAATTTGTTTCTCTAGTCCCACAGCCAAATAGTTCACAGGACATTATTTTCAGGACCACCTGTTATGTTCTTCTTTTTCCCCGGAAATAACAGTCTTTTTTTGCCGTGAAGGCACGGCGCTGATAGTGGAAATGATTTCGGTACAACATGAATCCTTTGCACTAAAACCTATGACACTTAATTCACATTCTTTCAATTAATCCAAAACCAAATTCAGACATCTGGTTCATTGTACCCGTGTTCCATTTTCAACACTATAAAGAACAACACCAAACGAAAAAATCATACTACATAACATCAAAATAAAAGCAAAATATTCAAAATCATTTCCAATTCAATCGCAATTGGCCTAAAACATTGGGAAAAAAAAAAACTTACCGGTAATCAGAAGCAACCCGGATGAGAGTTGTTTCAGAAAAACAACTCTCTTCCCTTTAAACCTCCCAGCCAAGATAATCAACACCGTTCCAGGTGTAATACTTGCCCTAATATTCACCAAAAGACATAAACACCAAATAAATAAAAAAAAGGAAACAGACAAAACCAAAACCACAAAAACATATTTCGAGAAAATAATCGAAAGATCTGAAAACAAGAAAAAAAAAAAAAAAAACACCATAATTAGAACCTGAGTTTGGTCGGCTTGGCTTTGTGCTTATTGATCAATGGCTTCTTGACATCATCGGCCGGGTAGAACTTTGGCAGCTTCTCCAATGGAGCTGGAGCCACCGGCTTCTTCTCGTGGCAAGGGAAAACACCGCCGTTTTTAGCCTTGATGGCCCAGAGACCACGCTTGTGGTACATTTTCGATCTAGAGAACTTGCCGACGCCGCGAATCAGATCCGGGTTTCGGCTTGTTCTTGGGGTTTTCCTTGGTGCCATCGCTGCGACTCTCAAGCCTCTGTCTCAGCAACCACGGCACTGTTAAGGAGAATCTAAGAGAGGCGTTTTGTAAACCCTAGACGCCTTAAGAGGAAGGACAAATATAAAAAATATCCAACGAGAGTTCTAAAAATGTCGATTACACTCTTTAAGCTTTCTAAAATATCAATCACACCCCTGATATATGTGTAGTATATATATCAAAATATTTTGAGTTTCTGAAATATCATTGACGCCCTTGGTCTCCTTATCGTTTAGTCATTGTCCATGGACTCAGCCCACCCATTTGGTTTGCTCAAAGAAAGCCCATTGGGCTGGGGCTAAATTCATTGACAATTTGGAGAAGTGTTTGTGAACCTAGGGTTGATGTAAATGAGTCATCTTATTTTAATAATTAAAAATATTATTATTAATTATTAAATATACTTTTTCCCTTTTCCAAAATATTTTGACTTCACTATTAAAATGAGCTAATTGTCAATTATTGGCCCAGTTATTATAGCTATGAAATTAACATCTCATTAATGGAAATCTCAACATTTCACTCAATATTACTTCTCAATATTACCAATTTCAATAACTTGAAAATTTCCATAGTAACCTGATTATGAGTAGGTTTGAAATTTTTGATAAGTTAGGTAGTGAAATTTTTTTGGAACCCAAAATTTCCTAATCGTGGATAGGTTGAATAGTGAAAATTTTTTGAAACTTAAAGTTTAATTAGTCTGACATTTTGTAACAATCCATGACACTTTGTCATCTTTATAACCCTAAATCTCATTATAACATTTTTTTTAATTGTATTTATCTTCGTTTTCTCCGTCATTAACTCGTAAATGTCAGATTATATCATTACCTTTTTAAAAATTTAGAAATTTCTAATTGCAACATTCAAAAGTTACAAAAATTAAATATTATAAAAATATCATTTTTAATACAAGGAAAATGAAAGTTCTCATCATAGGAAACTACGACAATGATACTGGCATCAAAAACCTCATCCCCTAAAAGGAATCATACGAAGATAATATAGCTTCACACTAAATGCAACTTTAGTGTGAAGTTATGGTCGTTTATGCCGCAACCCTTTATGATCAACATCAACATCATAGCCGCTAATGATCGACATGGATATCATGGTCATCAATGGTATTGTTTCTATCACTTCTCTTTGAATGATATATTAGGTTTTGCATAAATTTAGTTGCTAATAAATTTAATTTGTGGTTTTTTATTTTACTTTTTATATTTTATCTTTCATTTTAAACTTATTAAAGAACAAAAAAAGATCAATACACCAAGGACTCGACTCAAACCACCTAACTTCACCTGAAACTGTACAACAAATCTAAAGCAAGACAAGGTGAAAATAAGGATTAGGTCTAGCTGCCTTGTCTCACCCCATCCCGACCTTAATCTAAGTCGCATATAAGAAATTCCTTTTACCATAAAAGGAACATCAGAATGGGGTGATCCATCCAAAACCTACCTTCTCAATGTAACCAAAGATTGTTTCTCGATACCCTACCACCAGCCGCATCATGGAAAAATCCTAAACAAGAGTCGAGGCCCAACTTAAGTTAGGGCCTGGACCTTTCAGGGGGATGGATGGTGTATCAGGCCAATCTGGCCCAATATCGTGGCAACCCCAAACGACTCAGTATGGTATGCTTCATAATTGGGCCGGGCCAAGCAAGAGGTAACATCCTGTCCAAGAGGCCCTGGGCCCAACCCAATATTTATCTTTGATCTCTTTGTTGCATACTCGAGAGTATGATCTTTGTTTCCACAAGGCAACAATCACACAACCTCTGGTATGAATTAAATAGAGTAACTAAACTTGTATGGACCCTATAAGTCTGTGTTTTACTAATATCACAGCTTCTGTTAAGTTATCATTTCTTAAATAATGAATGATTATTTTATCCATAATGTAGGAGCTTAATGTACCAAAACCCAACCGTCTTACCTAACATGAAATGTCAACCTCTACCACCCTATTATTTTTCCTTTAGTCGTCCAAGCTATTGGATCTTAATAGAGCTATTAAAAAAGAAAAAAAAAAAAAAAAAACTCAAAGCAAATAAACTATATAGCGTGATGAAAAAAGTAAAAAATAAATTAGTCAATCAAATGCTAATGAAAGGTGATAGAAAAATTCAAAGCTTTTCTTAGACTATTTAAACCTTGCCTCTATAGTAAAAGACTAGTGTTAGGTTTTTCAAGTTACAATCAACACCTATGTCACATTTGTATATATGACTATCACCACTCCCATCTCCCCATTAATTTTCTAGGAAAATATTGAAATTTATCTATCATATATTATATTATATATAATTTGTGTTTTGTTTTTTTGTCGGTAATTAACTTAGAGTCCATTTGACCATGTGCTTTAAATATAGTTTTATGTTTTTAAATATAGTTTTCCATTTTAAAAATTTTATAATATCGTTTGGTCGTTGTTTTTTTTTAAATAAAATAAAATAGAAAATATTTTTTAAAAAATAAGTAAAAATTATTTTTATTAGTTTTTAAAAATAAAATAAAAATATATATTTGTTTAATTATGTTTTTTTAAGCTTATTTATTTTTAAATAAAAAAATAAAAAATTGTTTTTAAAAATAAATTTCAAAAAATATGGTGAAACAGACCAATCACTTTTTCATTTTTTTTAAAAACTCTAGACTTTATACATTCAACCATTTTATACAAACATATCTATGCGTGTATCACCTACCCCCTTCTTTTTTTTCTACATTTTATTTTATTTGTTTCTCCATCTACGTGTAAATAATTCACATCAATTGGTCAATTTCGGGCAGTTTTTCAAAAATTTTAATCAAGGGTCCATCCCTCTTCTCTTGCCACACAAGCTTCACATCCTTTTTTTTAAAGAAATATATTGGTGCGTGGTGGAAGGCATCTCGAAAGTTGAAAACCCAAAGATTTTAATCATTGAATAGTCCAAAGAATCGACAATTAAATTTTGAAAATGACATAAAATATATTTTTGAATATTCAAAATCATTTAAGAGTGGCATTTGAGGTCATCTTTGGGCATATGGGAATAGAAAAGGTGTGCTGTCAACTTTCTTTTAAGAGTCATGGGCAGTTTCCATGCAACAACATCACAGCCGCATGGGCATTTGACTCAAACAAAAACTATAGAATTTGTCCTTCTCTCCCTCGTGCGCCCAATGCCATAGAGAATTAAACAAGCTTAAACTCTTCCTTCAATCAATCTCAGTCAAATATGGCTGCAGAATCAATCATTAGTGCCTTAAATTCCTTAACCCATGAAGAAAATCAAGAGGGTAGAAATACCCGAGGAGAAAACAAAGAGAGTTAGATTACTCCTACTGTTTTGATTTTCATCTATTTTATTTGTCTATCTATACATCATCCCTCTGTGGAAACAAAGTAAAAGATACATTAAAGGAGTTGCTAGTACTAAAGGAAAAGAGTACTACTCTAAACATATGAAGATCAAACTAGGGTTTTTCATTTTCTCATTCCTGCCGAGGGCGAGCCATCCAGAGAGAACTGAGAGCTCGGAGGCGGTGGAAATACTCCGCCATGGCCAGCAGACACCTTGCCGCTTGTCGGGTGGTCAGGACTTGCTGCAGCCTGTGAATAGTCTGGTGCCTCAGATTGTCCGCCTGTAAGATTTTCATTCATTCATTTATTTACCAGAAATTAAAAGGAAAAAGAAAATCAGAGCTCATTCATATACTATTATTTTCATAGGGTACATTTTAACATGAATGATACATCGACTACAAATCAATCACCATCCTATGACTTTATGACATGCTTCCATTGTCAAATGCACTAGGGGAATACAAGGAAACCAGACAAGGACGTGTACGTGTATTTTACGTGTTGGGCAGGGTCTTACCAAACCCTAAGTTTGTTTTTTTTTACTAGAAATTTGATAGGAAAAACTCTCATTGTAGCCCATGTGAAATGTATCGATCTAGAACTTCATCTAGTACTGTAATTTTCTCCTGAGTCAACTCAAAACTCAGTGAGTTAAGCTCAAGATTTGGAACACGAGGTAAACCTTGTATGATCATGAAGGTCTGGGACTCATAGACCTTGCAAGTCAAACGGTTGCGACCATGACATCACATGGCATGGGCATAGACGAAAGAGATTCATAACTGTGTGGTGCTGCCACGTGCACAGATCTAGCACATCAGGTGAATCTCATGCTGGTGATTTTCTCATCCTATCTGCCCTTAACAATGGGCTTGAGTCACTCACCTAAGCCTCAATCACCGTCAACGAGCAGATTTAGAAAACGACATGAGCACTTTTTTTTTTTCTTTTCTGAAATATCAAAATACAACAGGTGCCATAAAAAATTCATAGTACTCTAAATTTATAGGAAAATTCTGGACACTAATTCAGGACTACATCAAATTTGGTTTGTTGATCAAGAATTTATGTATAAAATGTAAGTGGTGCTTGGGTATAGGTGGATACCCAGTAACCATCGGTCACCTAGAATTGGAGTGGTTCATGAATCTAAGGATTGGAGTAGGTTCCCAATCCAGTTGTCTCGCCTTGATATATTATACACACACCAACTCTGAAAAATAGTATTGAAATTACATACCTGTCTAACAAATCCTTCAAGAGTAGAGAGTTTGTTCATGGCAATAGCCATCTGACCCATGTAGTTCGCCATGTTAGGAGGCGCGCTCAGTGAGTCTGAAGCTATGGTGTCTGAGAGAGACTGATTCAGAGCTTCAAGCCCTTGAGAGAGAGCTTCTTCCGCCTCCTGGGTCGACTGCTGTAATCCACATATCCCCAAGATCTGTTGCTCCGTTAAGGGCTCAATTTGGTTCAGAATGATCTAACACCACCACACGTTTACCGCACATAAAAACCATTACACATCTCAAATTCATGGAGGAAAAAAATAAAAGAAAAAGAAATTATATTTCAATTTTGTTTTTCCACACCCATAGAATCCGAGTTAGGGTTTATTTGTTTACTACCAACCAAAGGAAGGATTGAGAATGAGAAAAACGAAATCAAGAGAGACAAGACACGGAAAGTGCACTCTGAACACACATGCTCTAGACAGTAGTCGTAAGAGAGATAAGCTTTATAGAATGGATGAGAATATGATCGAACCCTAACTTATAATGGAAAACTTCTTGGTATATCTCACGTACGTCATTCATCAATATTCTTTGAGGGATCTTCTTGAAAGGGCACGACAAGTTGGTCCGTGACTCCATGCAATAAGCGTCTTATATACCTTGTGGAGTATCTCATCGTACTTCTACATCTCATCTAAATTATCCTTTTCTTTTTCAATCACGTAAACAGTTAAAAGGGGCTCACTCTAAAGTTCTAAACTGAATAAATATATGGAGTTGGGTGTTTTGGAGCTAGGGTTTTATTTTTTCATAACTAGGGCTTGGGTGCTTGAGGGCAAATATAAATATTGGTAATGTGTTGAGGATTAGAGTACCTTGATGACCTCTGATGGGCGGAAACCACCCATCCACATGAAGCAACGTTCGGCCGGAGTCTTCCACATGCCCGAAACAAGATGAAAGACATCGGACTTGGCGACCATGCTCTTGAGGTTCATCATCCCATCGAAGTGTGCTATGCAGTTGTCCACGAAGAGGCGAAGGTCGTTCTCGGGTAAATGCTCTTGTACTGCTGCTCGAAGCTCGCACATGAGGCGGTGGTGCTCCTCAAGCCATCTACCGTATTCCATGTCAAAGACGGCGGCATCTATAAGGAACGACGTTCAAAGGGATTAGCCGAGGAAATCCATTTATATATCTCTTCAATATATTCAAATATAACAAAGAGCTTAATCAATTAGCTTTGGAAATGTACCTGAGCTCAAGTTGGTCACAGCCACAGGAGCATTCTGGTCTCCTCCTCCTCCTCCTAAAAGTCCTCCACCAGTGAAAATTAGGCCCTAAAAAGAGAATCCAACCTATGAGTTTATACATGTTTTTCATGCTGAAAATCTGATGAAAAAAAAAAAGGTTGTTTGTAGGCTTTTGTTGTCCAAGAATCTCACTTGAGCTCTAGCTCTTTGTAGTTCTTGTTCCAGCTGTGTGAGCTTGATCCTGCTGGACTCTAGCTGCTGAACATAAGCCTGCAGTAGAATAAAAGTACAAATGGAACCCAGGTCATGATTTTCTGCTGTTTGGACTTTGGATAGAAAGAATAATGATGACTAGCTAATTTTATCTGGATTTACCTTTTTTCTTAGCCTGCTTTTCCGGGCTGCCTCTCTATTCTGAGCAAGTCTTCTCAGTGTCTACTTAGAGGGGAAAAAAAAAAAGAGAGAGAGAAAGAAAGAAAGAAAAGCACTTAACATTGTTGAAGAAGATGCAAATAGATGGATGTAAAGAAATTGCTGTGGAAACGGAGCTAGACAAGTAACCGCCACCTTAGGGTCTGGCGTTTTGGGTCCTTCCTGCTCTGAACTCGATGTTGGACCTTTGCGGTTTCCTTCGCGCTGTCATAATATTCCAAGCAACAACATTCAAATATTTAGAAAAGAGGAAAAAAAAACAAAAACAAAAACAAAAACCCGAATTAAAATAAACTATCCTACCTTGACAGCCTTGGCTGGTTGATCAGGCCCAGAAACATTAGCATCATTTTTTGGGTTGGCCAACTCCATAGATGGCTCTGATGGTCTCTTTGAACCGCTGGTTGATGGAGAAACCAACCCTAGACTCGCCTGAGAAGTACAAAACAAACCCATATTTTTCATTTTTACCTTAAAAAAAAAAGCTGAGAACTCAAGGGCAAGAAAAGAAGTATGTGTGATAACAGTTATATACCTTTATTGGTGGTTCTACGTGCATAGGCTGAGAGGGGAAAATGTTTAGCGTTGGAGGTCTGATATCTGAGTTATCTGGAAAAAAGAAGAAATTTTGAAAGCATTAATTGCCATGAAAGAGAGAGAGACAAGGAGGAGAGAGACACAATGATTAAAGGAGAAGCCAAGTGAGGAGAGCTGTGAATGAAAGTCTTGGAATCATCGTGCATTTGTAGCTCTCTGCCAGCCAAAACAGAAAAAAGAAAGAAGAAAATAGAAGAAAAAGAAAGCTGAAAAAACAGATCCCATCTTCGTACCCTTTTCAGTACATACATAATTCTCAACAAATTCTTGATGATCTTTGGTTTGTTACATGTCATGGTCTAAATCCCAAATAACAAGAAATAAAGAAGGATTTCGGAAGAGAGGAAAAACAATTTTTCTTGGAATTTGGATTTTCTTCTTTCCTCCCCTCTTCTTTCTGCAAGGATCCGGTCAAAGAAAGTACAAGCAGATTTAATCTGTTGAACATGCTTTTCCTGTGACCCAAACAACCCTTTCCAAAGAGAATCTCCCAGACAGACGCAGAAAGTTAATCAAAGAAGAAAATCCCTTATAATCTCTCATGTCTCAGAATTTTAAAACCAAGAGAAAAAAAGAAAAAAGAAAAAAGAAAGAACGATAGAGAGAGAGGCGCTCACGTCTTTGCTCTTGTATAGCTGAAGGATCATGCCCATCGAGATAGAGAAAAAGGGCTTGATCCAATTCTCCTAAATCATAAGCTCCAGGGTCTTTGCTTCTGATGACACCAAAAAAATTCAACACAAGAAATTAAAATTTAAACCACAAAATTAAAAACCAAATTTTTTTTTTTCAAACATTCAGGCTTGTTGTGTATAAAATTAATACAAGAAGTTTCCAGGCATAGCTGATGATGACGATGATTGCATCATTCCGTAAGACATCTGATGATGATCCAACACTTGCTGGTGCTGCTGTTGCTGCTGTTGTTGATGCTGTAATTCTAGGTGGCTCGTGTGGTTGGTGGGTTTACTAGCGGTCGCCATGAAAGGACTCACAAGAAGCTTTGCTTCTATTTCTTCTTCAGCAGCAGCTCTTGAGAACCTCATTAATGGTGAAACTGCCTTGAGGTGTGTCCAGTGCAGATCATTTCTAGAGATAAAGAGATAGAGAGAGAGAGAGAGAGGGAGTCGGTTATGGGGTTTGATAATAAGAAGATAAAAATGAGGGAGGAAAAGGGAGAATAGAATTCAATGCAAATGAAACAAACGACAAAGCTTTTTCAAGCTCTCTCTTTCTCCATCTTTTCTCTTTCTCTCTCTCTTCACACAACCAGACGACTTTCTCCAAACCAAATTTTCAGATAAAGCGGTCTCAAGATATCTGCTTCAACTCCCTCCCTCTCTCTCTCTTCCTCTCTTTCTAAAACCGCTCCAATCAGACAAACCGCTTTTGGAATTGACAAAAATGGAACCACCCCGGGTTGAGATTCTATGGAAACCGCCTATGGCTTCCTTGTCCAACCTTCTCAACCTTCAATTACCGAAATGCCCTCCTTTCATTTGGAAATTGGATTTTCATCCTCCCTTTTTCTCTTCATGCAAATTAAACCTGCACGTATTTGATGGCGGTGGCTTGGTTTTGATGCGGGTGTGTAACACTTTAACCAAGGAGGATAGTTTAGTCATTTACAAATTGAAATCACATGTAAAAATGTCATTCATCTCAGTCAATTTGTCCTAGGATTGCAACAATTTGTCCTACGTTAGACTCTAATTACATCGATTATTCAAATTGTATGATCATATTGGACTGGATCCAATTAAATTAAAATATTTAATGAATATTTAATAGCATATATATTTGAATTTGGTAAATAATTTGTACTTCATTTAAGAAATGTTGCTTGCATGATAAGGACTTGTAATAAAACAGTTCTTAGTTGGTGATTTTGTTTTTTTTTTTTTTTGTTGTTCTCCTCTTACTTGTTACCCTAAATAATAATAATAATAATAATAATAATAATAATAAAATTAGAAAAAATCTTTTTCGGTTAAGAGGTTTCAATAAAACCCTTTTGTTTTTCAAAGCTAATAATCAAAATAGCCAAAATTATTTTTCAAATATATATATTTTTATATTTTTTAATCAAATACAAAAAAAAAAAAAAATTGTATTAGCACTTTAATTAATTATTATGAAGACTAATTTGGTTTCCCGTCCAATAATAATTATATCTAATTATTTATTTATTTTAATAGATATTTTTACTGTAGAAAATATGGTCTAAAAGAAAATATTGTTCCACATTTTAATATCTTTATATATTTTACTAAAGAAAATTATAAAAATAAATGGTGGATTCAGTGGGTGGACCGTACGGGGTATAATCGTCAATTAAAATTTTGACATTGTTACACGGGCAGCTGTCGGCTGAAGAAAGTTGACTGAAGACACGTGTCAGCGAGAAGTTCTGTCCTTATATGAAGGCGTTGAGGTAGTGGGACCCATAGCCTCGAGTAATTAGTGACTAATTACGAGAAGCATACGGCTGCGAGCTCCGAGCTCTCTGATACTCGGGGGTTTCAAGTGGGTCCCACTAGACCACCCCCTCCCAGCCCTGTGATTTTTAAATTCATTAGTTTTTGTTTTCAACTACTCTGAAAAAACAACGACTCTGCTAACAGCAAAGAAAATGATGTCAAAAAATATTCATAAAATATGTGAGTTGTTATTTGAGCACACCTCCATTCTGCTATTACCCTTTCCATATTTTATATATATATATTATAATGTTTTTATGATAATTATTTCTGAAAATAAATTTTTATTATCTAAAATAAAATAATAAAAAAACATATTTGATAATTTAAAATTAAAAAATAACTTTTTACTTTTAAAAATAGAAAACAATGTTGTTTTCATATCAACTACTTTCATTTATTTTTTAATACTATTTTAAAAAATAATTATATAAATATGAAGAATAATTAAAAATAAAAATTTATATATAAAGATTATTTTTAAAATATAAAATTCAGGTTAAAATCATTTCCTCTGTTTTATAAAATATTATCAAATTTGCAAAGCCTAAAAATCATCTACTAAAAAGAATAAATGCATACTAATTTGAATCGACTTTTAGGAAATTAAACACTTTTTTTTTAAGTTTAATAAAAGTTTCTATATTTAATTAATTAATTTTATTTAAAATAATTTATAATTTTTAAAAATTAGTATAAATTTAAGAAAATATTGTTTACTGTTGAAGGTCTATTTATTGAAGTTATTTATTATACAAAGTCTATTTTTACTTGTGTAATAAACTATTTTATATTTAATAAATATTTTATATTATTAATATAATCCTTTAAAATTTATGATTTTAACTTGAGCTTCAACTTTCAATCGAAGTATAAAAGCAAAATAATAATAATAATAATAATAATATTTGTTATGATTTATAATTACTGAATTACTAGTTTTTTAAAAAAATTAAGCATATATTTCTTAATACCTTCCTTTACACGTAATCTCATACCAACATGTGAAAAAATATCATAAAATTGCAAATTAGGAAAAGAAGATACCGAACCCATGACATCCTCTAAGTCAGGCTCTGATGGCATGTTGAATTATAAGTTTTTTAAAAAGTTTTAATTTATTGGATTTGAGCTTAAAATCCATATCATACTATTAAACAATAATTAATTATAATTAGAATAGCAAATAAATCAAATCCATAGAATTGCAGCTTATGATTGGTGAGGATAGATGAAATCATGAAGTCACTTTCATGGTGAAATAAATGGTGGGTTTCTAGGGAAAGCGATCTTTCTAGAGTTGCTCAAAGGAGATCCCATTGCAAGAAATCTAGTGAGAAGAACAAGAAAAGGAAATCAATTTCCATCGCTATTGCTTTTGAAAAAGTTGCTTTATTCAGCATAGTTTCTTTTACCAGTATCAAAGAGAAATAAAATTTGAACACAATCCAAGGAAAAAGGGAAAAGGCCAAGCAAAGGGGTATGAATTAGTAAGAGTCATAAATTAGATTTTGGAGTTCTAAAAAGATCTTCCTCTGATTATACTGACCAGGAAGCATATATTATTCTCCTTGTTTTTCTCAGTTTGTCTTGCAGCACTTTTTCCCACCTTCCAAACACAATTTTATTTACTAATAATTTTCTTCATCAAAAGTCATCTTCTTCATCCTTTCCTCTTTTTTTTTTTCCTCCATTTTTGGGTGATCCATTTGTCTTCATTTAGAAACCTCCCCATTAAAAACAATTAACCTCAAGACTCTATGGCCCAAATGGAAATCACTAGTCAAAATAGAGATAATGCTAAACAACATAATGCCATCAATTTTCCCAAGAAAATATCACCCCCTTCCATAGAAATTTACTGCATTTTCTTCTACTGCGTCAATGTGGGGATTTTCCAAGTCAAGTGTGCGTTTCACCTACCAAAACCTTATTACTATTATTGTATATGGTAATCCTCCAAGAAACTTTATTCAACTTGCAACAATACATGAATCTTGTATTGATTGTGTATATAAATGCATATATTATTTCCATTGACTAGAATTTTTTTGTTTTGTTTAGTAAATGAAAAAAAAAATTTTAAAAAATAATACAATATTTTATTTTTATTTTTTTGGGTAGTCTCATCACCATTGCTTTGTGCATATTTGAACACAAGGTGGTTAGAAGAATTTTTCTTATTTCAACTGTCATGATCAAAGAAGTTTTTTATTGTCTAGATTATGAATAAATAAATGGAGGACATTGGAAAGTAGGATTTGAGTTTGATTAATTAATGTATATGTTTTGTTTTTGTTCCTCTTGGACCTGAGCCTGGCTTCAACCTCCCTCTCTAGGAGGCAAAATATTTAATTAGGAAAGAAACAAACTATTTGGATTAGGTATATCAGAACACATCCACAAAAGTAAAATATTTTAATAATTATATGATTTAGGCCTTCTTAATGCCATTCTAAGCATGCTCTACCTTGGGTTTCCACCAACTCCTCCCATTCGCTGAGTCCATATTTCTATAGTGAAAAGCAACAATATATTAATGTCAACTAGAACCCTAATTTAGAAATTATGGTTTGATATGCAACCCTTGAATAAAAATGTGAGTAGTATAGTTGAATAGTCCAAGTATAACATTTTTGTTACCTATTCTTATGTGAATCTAAGCCCGGACTTATTTATTGAAATCGAGTAAACGAACAAATATCTATTGTTTATGCTCAAACATAATATCCCACATCGAATAACGGATTAGTGGAATGAGGAGTCAAAAGACAGGTAAGGGGGGGTGGGAATGACCTATCAACTATTGGTGACCTTCCCTTGAATAGATCACTAGAGCTCTTAAATGTATTATTTAAGTTCTAGAATGCCATCTAGTTGGGGGTTTCGACTTGAAGGTTCTAAAATATGGTGCGAGTTCATCTCTCTCGACCAATTCAGGTTCAAGGGAAGGGTGATCAATAATGAATAAGTATTTATTGTTTTATATTTTAATGTGATATCCCACATTAGATATATGTATAAATTCTTCTTAGAGTGTGTTTAGTAATGATTCTAAAAAACGTTTCTAATCTTTTTAATATTTAAATAATAAAAATTTTAAAATATTGAAAACTTTTCTTAAAATTATTATCAAACTAATTCTTGATCTTATTGATGTGTTTTAAAGTTATGAGCATCTTTTTAGGCCCAAAGTAAACTACAAATCATTATAATTTGTATTAAAATTGATCATCAACCACTAGTAATTGATATAAACTCCTCTTAATCCGATATATATTGGATATATAATATGTATAAACCCCTCTTAATTTTATTGATACATTTTAAAGTTGTGAGTGTCTTTTTAGGCCCAAAATGAACTACAAATCATTATAAATGTTATCAGAAACAATCCTCGATCAATAATGATTAATATATATATATATATATATATATATATATAAACTTCTCTTAATTTTATTAACGAATTTATAGTTGTGAATGTCCTTTTAAGCCCAAAGCTAATTGCAAATCATTATAAATAGTATCATAATAGATTCTCGTGTATATATAAATATATATATTAATTACCTTTTTAAATTTTATAAAGATTAAATTTATTTATGTCTCATAACATCTAATGCTTTACTTATTCAAGGAAATTGATGCAGGCCTACAATGTCTTTCCGGTACCATATCCCTCTACATACATTAGAAAATTTAGTGTGTTGGTTGATGTAGGTAATCTCTTGATTCCTACAATATGAAAGTCAAAATCATATTCAATAATGAAATTTGAGCTTGATAATATAAAAGTTACAATTTTTTAGTCACTTAATGTTGGCCCTTTAACTCCCCCATGGTCTATTGCTCTTGCTAGATTCTTTATGATGTCTGATTGGTGATTTTTTTATTTGCTATCTTCAATTTGGTTTGTTGGTACAAAATTCATTAGGTCACCCAATCTTGTTAGCGACTCTTTAAATAGCAAAACTTGTTCAAAATACTACAAACCCACATAGATGGCACTACTACTAAAATATAAAAATTAAAATAAATCATTTTTAAGGGCAGTCAAATTTGGAAATATACATATGACACTTTCAAAAGTAGACATGACTAAAGTAAAATAATAATAATAATAATAATAAATAACCCCATAAATCACTCTTCTTCTCTATTAAAACCCTGGTATTTTATTAGGGTTTGTATTTGACAGCATAAATCTTTCTAAAAACCCTAATATTTTATTAGGGTTTAGTGTCTGTATTCAATGGATCAATCCTTCTCTATGTTGAAATGTTATTGTTCTGACTAATTATTTTGTACCATGTGATCAATAAAAGACTTTGGGCAATTATTCTTGAATTGACTATTAGAAAATAGCATTTGGTCAACTAAGGGCATCTTATTAATTAGCTGAGTATATATGCCATGCCCAACACTTCAACACAACTTATTCAATACACAACTTACATATATAGATATCTGATTTTCCTTTTTTTTTTTTTTTTTTTTGCTACTTTCTTTGAATCAAACACAAAGACTTGAATAAGTAAATAAAAAAATACAAAGGAGCTTTATGGCCAAGAATAAAGATGCTCCAATAAGAGATTTTTTAAAGTATATATATTTTTTAATTGTGACATGATACTGTAAAAATTGAATGAATATTTTAGTAATTTTTTATTTTATACTTTAACTAGAAGTTCAAATTAAAATTAAAATCAATAATATTATGAAATCTCTATTAAACATGGAATAACTTACTTTGTAAAGCAAAATAAGGTTTTTGGGGAAAATAAGGGTCTAATTAGTATTTGTTTTCGAAAACAATTCTGAAAATTTGTTTTTTGATTTTTGTATAATAAAAGTTTGTTTGAAAGGTTAAAATATTTTTAACCTATTTTTAATATTTTAAAAATAATTTTTATATCTAATATTTTATTTTTAATCATTTTACATGTTTATGTAATTATTTTTTAAAACAATCTTTAAAAAACAAGTGAAAATAATATAAAATAATAAAAAGATGTTTTCTAAAAACATTATATTTTTTGTTCTTAAGAACAGAAAACAAAAAACGGTTTTTGATTACCAAATATGTTTTGTGTTTTTTATTTTGGAAAATAGAAAATTGTTCTAAACAATAATTTCTAATATTTTTATGACTTTTATATTAAATAACCATAAGTTATTTAATAAATGAGTTTAAAAAATTTTGTTACCTTTTTAAAATTAAATTCAAAAGTTACATATTTTCATGTACGACCATTTTGGACATATAGTTTTGATTTGCTATATTGGTTATATTTATTTATACTAAAATTATTTTTAAATTATATAAATTTAGAATCTGTTTAAGAATAGTTTTAGAAAACGTTTTTAACATTTTTAATATTTAAAAATTTTTATCTTTTAATTATTAGAAAAATTAAAAATACTTTTTACAATCACTATTAAACACATCCTTCTTAATCACATATGGATTAAAACGGGGGACTAAATTTTAATTCCCCTCTTGAACTTACTCAGGCGACCATGAAAAGAAAAGGAAGGGTAGACATTCGAATTCAAAGCAAAATGGTCAAGTCCCCATAAGGCCATAACCAAGTTCCCAAGGAGGGCCTCCTTTTACCATAAAAGTCAAGTGCAGTTATGCTACACGACTTGAGACTTGAAGGAAAGAGAAGAAGGCATCCAAAAACCCATTTCACATAATGTACGGAATCAAGGGTTTAGTCACCAAAAAGAGCAAAAGGGTTTTGGTGGGGCATCTCATCTCATCTTATGGGCATCTTCTAAAATCAATGTATATATTAAATTTGTTGTTGGATGGAAGTGGAGGAGATAAAAGATTTTACTAAATTTAGCAAAGGCTTTAGGCTTTGTTTTTAGACTAGGATGGGTCCTTCTGTTGTAGGGGTTGTGGGAGGGTAACATGGGCCTTATAATAATAATTCCACACCCATCAACAAATCCAAAACACTAAGTGGGGGCCATGGTCCCTTTTTCAGTTTCTAAATATAGCAAGTCTTCATCCCTTTGTCAAGCTTTTTCTAGGGTTTCTGTTTCGTCTATAAACCACATTGAATGGGGGCCTCCCTTTTCTGTTAGGCTTCTCCACTTGCTTCCATCTTTCTATTCAATTCATATGTCCCACTTGCCCCCCTCAACCTCTTCATTCTTTTGCTTCCTCTTCACCACAACTCCTCAAGTTTAGCCTTCTCGAGTTTTCTAAGTGTCGCATGTATGCTTAAGAAAAAAAAATCAAGCAATCAGGTAACTTATGAATTTTAAAGCACTTTGATATGTTTATCCTGACTTTGGTGCTTTGGTGGGTCTCCGAGAAACAACAACGATTAATTACTATTGCTATAAAACAAGCTCATGTATACACAAGTATTTAGAAAAAAACAATTTAAAATGTCTAAGTAACGCATGAGTGATTAAAAAAACTCAAATTCATTATCAAAACAAGGGTTTTTTAGGTTTTTTTTTTCCTTCCTTTTAGTAATAGTTTTGAAAAATTATTTGAAAGGTATAGAAAAATAAAATATTTTAAAATATTAAATTTAATATTAATGAAAACTTTTATACTTGTTGGACTAATTTTATTAAAAAGACTTTTTGCTCTAAAAAATGCTTTTGTCATAGAAAGATATTTTGTATTTAATACAATTTTTATAACATTAATAGCCCTTTAAAATTATGACTAATTAGCTTTAGTTTCTATCTATCCCAAATAGACTTTAGCTATGTAGTCCAAAATCCAAATTCTAGGGTTACCCATAAATAATGGGTTTTTAAGCTTAGACTTAGAAACTAGTGAGGGTCATTTGGACTAAGCTTCCTTTGACAAGATGGCATATCATGAATTGACTGAACTTGGCTCATTGACAAAAAACCGAGTTCTAAATTTTCAACTATATTTGGCTTTTTTTCCCTACATTGTCTCCTAAATTCTATATATTAGGTATCGGATTATCACTAAGGTTTACATTGAACATAATACATAAACGTCTTTTACATTAATCAAATGACATAAAGCATCACTACTATTTTTACTCAATAAATTTAAGGAAAATATCATAATCATCTTATGGTCGGTTTTATTTTGAATTCGAGATAAATTATTATTATTATTATTATTATTATTATTATTATTATTAAGAATGATATGAATTGCCCATTTTGTTGAATGAGAATAGCACTGTAGAATCAGATTGACAAACATCTTTGAAGTAATTTCTTACAAAGGGAAAAAGAAGCAGCACCTTTCTTTCGATCAAAATGAGAAGTCAAAAGCCCAAGTTTGAAGGTAGAATGTGAAGGGCTTTTGTTGAATTTATATGCAAATCTTCCGGAAGTTTTCAAAAGTGAAGATATTTACATGTTAAGTTATTTCTTTATTTTTTACTTATTTTGCTGAATGGTCTGACTTTAGCTTGTCAGACGTCATTGATTTTTGTTCAAAAATAAATAAAAAAGGGCCTCAGCGTTAAACCCAGCAGGCCCATTAGTATGGGCTGGGCCATGTACACTTGTTACTTAAAGGATGGGCTACAACAATAAAACGACGACGTTCAGTTCGTCCCACGTTGAGAAAGCGAAAGGAAAAATGTAGGGATTTAAGATGACAGCTTTGACTCTACGGCCACGACCTTACTTGGACAGGATCTGTTCTGTAGGTTGTACCTCTGTATATTCGAGTTCTAAGGAGATAGGAATCAAAGCCTGGTGGATGAATCGGGACCGCATGATCAGAGCGTGATTAACGGTTGAGTGATTTTGGATCATCAGACGGTAGAGGATCGTACCAAGTCGGCTCAGACCGGCCTGGTTGGTCATGCGGTTGTATGACAGGCTACTAATCAATTTTTTTTTCTTTTTTTAAATATTTTTTACGTGTCAGGCGTCATTTTTAAGTATAGGCTGGGCCGAAGGTATGATCAAAATTTGTTCCGGGTGACACTGGACCAACCCAACCTATTGATATGGGCTAACCCAAATGATAAACTTAAATTTTGGGAATGCTAGAACCTGACTAATCCAGGGGCTCAACAACCTGGCCCAACTAATTACCATTCCGGTGGCTTCAAATGATGCTGAGTATGTCAGCTTCAATTTCTTCATGGATTGAATCCTAAAAATTTGATTCGGATGATGAAAAGAAGAAATTTTTTTAATATTTTTCTACCATATTCTCTATTATTCGTTTGATATTGAGAACAAAAAATGTACCAATTTTTAAGTAATTCTTGTTATATTTCATTTTATTTTGTTTTTAAGGATAAACTAAATAAAAGAATTTACAATTCCGTTTTTCATCATATGGAAATGGAGAAAATAAGGATTTATTTGGGAATTATTTTTTAAAATTCTCCAAAACAAAAAACACAAAAAACATGTTTGATAATCAAAAATTATTTTTTATTTTTTATTCTTAAAAACAGAAAATATAGTATTTTCATAAAGCATTTTTTAGTTATTTCTATTATTTTCATTTATTTTCTAAAGATTGTTTTAAAAATTAATTATATAAACATGTGGAATGATTAAAAATAAAACAATAAATACAAAAATTATTTTTAAAACATATTTAAAAATATTAAAAATATGTTAAAAATATTTTAAGTTTTCAAACAGATTTTTGTTTTACAAAAATCAAAAAATAATTCAAAAACCATTTTTGCAAAATTATTTTCGAAAATAGTTATTAAGTAATTTAAAATCCTCATCATATTCTTCATTTTAAAGAGCATTTTACTTGATGGATAAGGGAGAAGACTAGTTGATATGGGCTCAAGACCCAAGTTGAGGCTTGGAAGGGCAAAAGGAAGACCAAAAGTTAGATGGGTTGAGGTACCAAGAAAAAACATGTCCACCAAACATCTTAAAAAGAGTGCAATAAAATGGGTTTATCTTATTTTTATTAGGTTTTCGTACAATTATTTATTTTGTTAATAATGTTTATCAATTTTTATTTTATTATTAATATATTTTATTTTATTTTTAATATACGGATTTTAAAAATTATATTGCTAGTTTGAAATTTTCACTTAAATATTAAACAAATTGGCTTTGATAGAAGTGTAATCATCCTTACTTCTTTCTTAAGCTCTTTTTAAAAGCAAAAAAGTGATTCCATATAACCATAAAGGAGAGTTTGGAATTGGGAATAAATTGTAGCAACCAAATATGGATTTACTTATGAGGATATAATCTTCCAACTCACACATTCAGGGCTACTAAACTGGACATTTGATGACTAAAAATAAGAGAATGAAGCAGGAGAAACACTCGACGCTAGTCCCCACATCACCCAAAAAAGAAGCCATGGTTAATGCTTTTGTGTGTGCTTTGAAAAAAATTCTACAGTGGAACCGAAGGCCCAAAGAAAAGCAAAAGCATCCAGCTTTATTTCTTTACCCATAAAGCATAAGACGCATATACTGGAAGCATGTGATGGATTCTTGTGGGGCATGATGCATCACAAAAGTCCAATTCAAGGTGTGTGTAGCATATTCCCACTTTCGCCTCTGTGAGAGATTTTACCAAAATGCCTCTGTTGTGAAGAAGAGGTCTCCATCACCTTCACCTTTTTCAGACCACACCCATTTCTACTCCCTAAGATATGTGTTCTTCCAAGTTGGGACATTGCACACAGGCCATGCGTGCACTTGCTCCAATGTGATCAAGAAATGCCATATTCTTCGGGTTTCTTGGGCGTTCAAGGCAACAAGATTGGCTAGAAAATGGGATTATGTCGTGTAAGGTAAGAAAAAATGTGACCAATATATGAAAAATATTTGCAGGAAAGGGTAGACATAATGTGATGGGGTATGAAATTTAGGTATGGTACCTCTTCAATGTCATAGAGTTTTCCTTCAAAAAAATAAAATAAAAAATTGAAAGGGTTCAATGAGAAGGGGCATCGAGGCTGTGTGTTTCCCATTTCTGAGACTGAAGTGGTAGTATGTCTTTATTGATCACCATCAAGATTGGGTTCAATGAGAAGGGCATTTAAGCTTTGAGCTTCTCAACTCGGACAACTCGGGTAGTCAAGTGGTGTTTCCATCCACTACAACCTTCCCCACCACAGATACTCCTGGCCCATGAATAATAAAGATGGATGACTCACATCTATTCACAAAATGTAAAAAATAGACGCATCAAAGTGGCCCTACTTTATATATTTGGCTCGAAAGCTACACACAACCCCACCTTATATATTGGTGTGTATATATTTTCAGATAGTATCATTCATACATCATTTTGGGTATATCCTTAATCCTTACATGCATTTTGGTGAAGGATCCAAACACAGCCCTAAATGACCTTAAGGGGCACCTACAACTACAAAGAGGAAAAGACAAGTAGTGAAAGTCTGGTTACAGGTTGTAAAGGTAAAAGACAGCACAGGTCCCCAAACAAACATCCAAAATCTGAAGAGGCTACAAAATTCCATGAATCAATGAGCCATTTTCTACCCCCAAAACCTTTATCACGTACCCCCGTGGTCAAAAAATAGCTGTTGAAAATAGACAAGTTACTCCAGAAAAGCAGTAGGCACACAGTCAAGTAAACCCATCTTTCAACTAGAGGGCAAAAGTATCTTCTCAACACTGCATTTTTCTCACAACACATTTTTTACAGCATGTCTTTACGGTTAAAACTCACCAAAAATTTTCCCAGTTCAAGTGCGGCAATGGCAAGTTTCATATTAGCCCATTTTTTGAACCAAAAAAAATCACATTAAGGAATCATACAAAGCCAACATCTAGCCCTAATCTGATCAAGCATGCGCTGTTGTTCATTGTTCAAAGAAGATGGCAACTAAGAAAACAAATGGCTTAAGGCAATCGTATTGACTCCATCATTTGCTATTTCCCTGGAATAAACAAAGGGACAATGAAGCAGCAAAGAATGTGTTTTGTTCATTGTCCAAGTACAAGCATGCCCAGATTATTTCACAAAGAAATCAGTATAATATAATAAATTACTATCACTAAATTCCACATGAATATGATAAACAACATACTAGATCATTTGGCTTAAGAAGGAAACAAACTAGCAAGGAATCGCTATAATGTACAGACCAAACTCTGTTTTACAAGTAAAACAATCTAGCTTTGGTTTGCTTTGGTATTAGCTGTTTTACATGGACACCTCTCATCTGCAAGAAAAAGAATCTAGCTTTGTTTAATCAAAACAAGCTCAGCATAGAAAATGCAGCCACAATGAATGGATGATGACAGACAAATCAACCAAGATACAATCAGAAACAAGATTTACTGGGATGGGAGCAGATGTGCCATTAAAGAAACCAGCTAGTAATTAAGGATATAGCACAGAGAAACTCAAATCACGGCCTACAAAATTACAAATCAACATGGATTGATTACCATGGAGTCAAGACACAAAGTTTGAAACAGAAATCCTATAAATGACATAAATAAAACACAAATCCACAAAACCTACTAAGCTTCAAGGGAGAGGTTACATATCATACCAGGTCCCAACATTCGCAGCTAATGGAAAGAAAACAAACAAGCTCCATTTGTTTCTACATCTTCTTCACTGACTGGAAAAGGGAAAAGAAGAAAACATAACGGGCAAATCCAATGCAATACCGCATCACATGAATTGCATAATGCCAGTTTGCTTGCTCATAACATGCAGTCAGTTCTGGCTGGCAACCTCCTGAAGAAATTCAGGGGCACTGAAGGAAGCTTATGACGGAACCTGGGATGTCTCAACACATAAAATCCTGTCAAAAGAGCCACAACCTGAAAAGGTGTAACATACAGAACTATGGCAGCAACCAAACAGAAAAGCACAAACAGAGCTGTAGCTCTCGGGTCTCGCCAGCTCAGCAAAGATTGCAGCCTCTCCCCTTGAGTTGCCAAGTCACCAACCACAGTCTGAATCCTCCCTGCAATACTTCTCAATCGATCATATCTCATCCTTACAACATCAGAAGGCCGGGAAGTTGGAAATGTATCGAATTCTTCATCCAGTTCATCAGGATGTGCAGAATCAGCATGGGAGAGACGAGTGTCCATGTGTGGAGGATGCCTTGGCCTCCATCTGAAGTACCAAACTCCAATCAAGAAAAGATAGAGGAAAATTGTGGGTAAAATGAGCTCAGGATACATGACCAGTATAAAGAACAATATGTGAATCAGGACGGTTGTAATGGAGTTCTTCCAATTGCATATCTGATCAAACCATTTTCCCACAGCAATTAGCCCACCCAAAACCCCCATGATCCTGAAAAAGTTGGCTTTGCTTCTTCTCATACTCCACATGTGGGAACCCACATCCAGCATATACTCCACCACTTCTTTTCTCAGTGGTGGCTCGGCACGGCTCAGCCTCATTGAGACAATCTGGGTGGCCTGATGCCTCAAGCTATCTAGCTGATTAACAGTTAACGGATGAAGGTAGTGCATTTTTGGCAACAGTGGTTGTGAGTACATATGCATCATATTAAGCAAAGATGAGCAAGTAAACCTCACAGCCAAATGAATTTCACCCATCTTCTTCACCCCAGTTGGATGTAAGACAAGAAGTGGGTATGAGTGTGTATAAACACGATCAGTCTCAAGGGTTGAAAGGCGAATTCTTACCTTTCCAATCCTCGAGTCCTTGGTCGCTCCTCCAGCCTTATCACCTCCATGCAAGTGACAGTTGTCAAACACCCCAATAGTTATGACAGTACATGGGTCATAAACCTCCCATGTGTATTGCTCATTCCACTTGGGAGTAGAGCTATCTATGATTGTCCTCGTCCTAACCCACTTTTGACCATATTTGGCCACACAATAAGCATCAGTCGTTCCCCGCCCATCTTTCGTCTTCATCGGCAACAACCCCTGAGCATTCAAAATCCCCAATTCCAGAACGCCAATGCTAGACTTCCACAACCGTTTTTCTGTTGGTCTAAGATCACTACTGTAGTGTGTTGACTCATCCAGAACATGATAACCACCCTCCAAACAGATCCTCAAATGAATCCTGCTTGCAAACTTGATCTCCTTCTTCTTTTGCTCCCCATCCACAACAATATGTTTCTCAAGATTAAACCACCTCGAGTTCATAATTTTATGATCAAACCTTCTATCCACATACTGTAAAGGAATTGCACACCTCCCCAAGACCTCATCTTTGTTGTTTCCAACCCTATCTTCCACACTCAAAATCAAGGGCTCCTCAAATGGCTCAGATGCCACAAACATCAAATCCTCATTCCACATTGGATTGATGGATTTGATCTGAGAAATTCTAGTTCTCAGAGCCTGATTTCCTAGAATAGCCTTCACAAAAACTTCAGGATACCGACCTCTATCAGTTGGTTGCAGGTCCTGAGCTTCAATCACATTAACCCTCAGATACCATAGCTTAGGCGAGAGATACACCTTTGATCTCATATTTGCAAGACCATCACTACCACTGACCGCTGCAGCATCAGAATGCCATGCATCCGGAAATGCTTCATCTGCTTGAGTACCCATCCAAACGGCCAACATCAGCTCTCCTCCTTTAACCTTGTCCCCCTTTCTGTCCTCCAACCTATACCACTGAGGTGCCAGAGGACTGTCCGGGGGAACCCGCTTTGGAACCTCATTGAGATCAAATACAACCCGACCTATGTAGTCATCCTTCACAAAATCCTTATCTTTCACTATAACCTCCAGCATTGAAGCCTGCATCCGATCTTTTGAGAAAGCAAACACCCGGTTCCATTCTGGATTAGTTTTCTTCTCAAAATGTGGTGTGGTGCCCTTATAGTTTCCAAGCTTAACTTCAACATACGGGTCACAGCTTCCTGTAACGTCCTTTGATGGTAAATCTTTTGCTTTAACAACACGAACATATAGATATTGCATTTGCTCAACGAGGTCATATGTGCTTGTGAGCTTATCCCCGGTGACCTTTCCCCCACCGAGGTGGGGAGAGGTCTCCTTCAGAGAAAAATCGTCAGGTGGTGGTCTGTGCATTTTCTGATTCTCAAGGGGAGAACTTGAAGCAACGGTCGAGTATTATAGAAGCCGAAACGGGGTTCAAAATTTCGAAAACCCCTTAATCCCTAACAGATCGGAATTTAGATTCGATTAGCCGTTAGAGAAGAACAAACTCAGATGCCTATATATGCGGAATGGAAAATATCACAAATTTTGAACATTTCAAAGCAAAACAAACGTCAGATGTGCAACGGATAGTTAAATAGAAGCCAAAACGACAATAAATGAAAGCACAATGGCAACCTATACACTTGAAACCCTAGATCTCCGATACGTGAAGAAGCATTGAACTGGACTATCAACAAAGCTGCTTCAAAACGTTCCGATCCGAATGCTGGAACCCTGTAAAATCAAAGCCGCATCTGAAATAGTAACACTGGTTCATTTCCTAGGAAAACGGAGGAAAAAAGAAAAAGGAAAGGAAAATGTAATTTGACGATTTCCATTTTCTGCCGTTTGGTTCTCAGGAGGGGAAAAAGAAAAGAAAACCTCAGCTGAGTTTATCGTCCTTCTTGCTTGTGTTTTCACACACCATAATAATGAAAAAGAAAAATATTTCAAAACTTCTTTTTGTTTCCTTTTTTTCTCCATTTCTCAGTCGCTAAACGCCGCATAACGTCTGAATCTCGTACCGAAATAGAGAGCACCAGAGCAGAGATGAAAACAGTACAGATAAAACAATCTACGATACAAAGGGAAAAAAAAAAGGTTTAAAGGAAAAACATGTTTGGTTGCTGCGAAAACGAAAGAAACGTAACTTAAAAAACTTTTCCCTTTCTGCTGTTTGCTTCTCGGAGGGAAAAAGCTGAGTTGAGCAGCTATTTTCATTTTTCTCTCATAAACCTCAAAACAATCAATTTTAAAAAAATTAAAAAAAAAAAATCTTGAACATTTTCTTTTTCCTCCAGTTTCTCAGAAACCAAACGGAGTACATTACAGCACAAAAGAAAGCTCAAACAAAAGCTCACAAGAACCACAGAAAAAAGAGGAGAACGAAGAATGCGCAGAAGCTGAATGAGGTGGGTTGTACAGAGAGAAACATACCACGAGGAAAGGATTTAGCAAAACCCCAGAAGCAGGATGCTGAGCGTTAGAGGCGATGTAGAGAGAAGGGTTTGTGAGAGTGAAATCAAATAGATAATGAAAAGAGAAAGAGAGAGAAAAAGAGTTTTCCAGAGGGAAAATGAAACTCTAGAGAGAGAGGGCTTCGGTGGGATCTGAATATGTGGGGAATACAAAGATAGAAGCCAAATACACTGTCACCTTTTCCCTTTTCTTTTCTTTTTTCCGCTTTTTTTTTTTATATTTTATTTTTATTTTTTATTTCTTAGACTCTTGTTCTTACTCTCTGTTGCTGTACAGGGCAACGGTCAAGCGTGCCAAGACTGTGGTCGGCCTCACGCACGTGCCTCACTTATTTTTAATTTATTTATCCATTTATTTATAGTACATATATCAAAAACCTCCCCCAGGTTCATCCTAATCTCACTAGCATCACCTTCCACCTTTTTAATGCTAGTTTTAATAAATAAATAAATAAAATCATTTTATTTATTTTAAGTATATAACAATTAAATAATTTTAAATTTAATAAATTTTTAAATAATTAAATTAAATTTATTTAATTTTATATTTTACAGTGAAACAACATGCATAAAAAAAATCATTTTTTTTAATATTTTATTGTGGAAGCATTTGATTGATATTTGGAACAACTTAGGAAGGTTTGTGATATTTTTGGACCATTTCAATACAAATGGTGTGCAGCACTCTCTGACGTATAAAGTTGCATGTACTCGCATTGTGTAGTCATCAACGGAGTGGAGATCGGGGTAGCACGAAAGGGCGGTGCTTCACGGCAGTTGTATGACACGTGTCAGGAAGAGCTAGGCCACGTAAGAAATCTACGAGACAGCAACGCGTGGGAGTGGTGTTGGGGGTGAACAGAACAAAAGAGCTTCTAAGTTCTGTACCTTTACAGGTGTCGCGGTCAGATATTCTTTGCTTCGTTTGAACACCACCAACTACGTTGATTTGGGCCGAGGCCGAATATCTGGGCTTTTTTTGGGCTGGCCCAACCCAACTCATCACCACAACAGCCCATTATAAAAAGCATTTGTATTTTTAACACAAAATTTGGACTTCTAAATCCATGAAAGGAAAAAATTTGGACTTCGAAGCACGTGTTCACCTCCTTCTAAGTAACTTATATATCAACACTTAAATTTACACATTATCTTTGGTTGGCTAGATGTGATAAAATATGATATGTATATCATAATATATAATATCTCATTGGATATGTATTACATATTTTAGGATATTATTTGTAAATAGATATGATATTTTTAGATATTATATCAAATGAATATGATATTTAAGGTACATGATATATATATTATATCATCTTATATTTAATTTGTAAAATAAATAAAAAATAAAAATAAAATATGTGTTATTTTAAATGTTCAATATTTGTTTAAAATAAAAATTATACTTGCAATATAATATCTATTAAAAATTTTGAACTTTTTTATATTTAAAAATCATTCAATAATTTAAAATCAACTAAATAATTATTATTTATTTATTAATCATATTTATAAAAAAATTATATTATATTATTCTATATATATATATATTAGTATTAATTACAATATACTTTATAAATATTTATTTAGATTTTTCAATTGCCAGTTTAATTTATGAGTTAAAATATTATATTTTGCAACATAAATAATATATAAAAAATAAATAAATGAATTCATGATATATAAAATGTATATCTTACAATATTAACATATCTCACGTGAAAGTTATATAAAAAAAAAATATGAATAATATATTTTATCAATGATTAGTAAAACATAATAATTTATCATGTCTCATTAACTATTAAACATGAAATAAGACATATTATTACATATTTTATGATGTCTCGTATTATATTTAGTCAATCAAACATAGTCCTAATACATATATTAGATGTATATTATATATGTTAAATATTATACTTCTTTGCATAAGACTGGGTCATCATCGCAATTTCAGAACGAACTTATTAAATGAGTCAATTTTCATTAATTATCATGAATGTTTCTTGAAACAATTATAAAATATTACGAGCTTGTTTGGAAATTGTTTTTTAGAATAATTTTTTATTCTTAAAAAAATGAAAAATAAGGCATTTTCAAGATGACATGTTTTAATTGTTTTTATTTATTTTTTAAAATTTGTTTTAAAAATTAATTATACAAATAGGTATAAATATAAAATATTAGATATAAAAAATATTTTTAAAATGCATTTAAAAATATTTTAGGTTTGGAAATAAATATTTTATTCTATAAAAATAAAAATAATTTTTAAAAATTGTTCTAAAAACTAGTTTTTAAAATTGTTTTTGAAAATAATTACCAAAAAGCCACTTTATTCACATATGTGGAGCCACTTTTTGATTGCGTGATTTTATAATAATAGGATGCGGATTTCATTTTCCGTCCAAACAAACACCCTCTCACATGTAAGGGCAAAAAGGTCGTTATGCACACTATAGTTCAAAGTAGTACGTCTAACGTTGTCCCTATTGTTTCGTGAGAGCCAAGACAAAGGAAAAGAAAATTGGAACTTGGAATCCAATGAGAAATGAGAATGGTAGGATAGAATAATTTACGTATTGAAACGTCCATACCAAGGAAACCTAATCTAACCTCCCCTTCATACTTCAAACCACCCATCATAGCATCAAAAAAGAAGAAGAAGAAAGGACGGATGGTAAATGTGGGGATCACATGTTCCAACTTCCAACCTCACTGTGATGCCCTATATATGCATTATTTCTAATTCATATTATTTATTTTTTATTCAACGATAAAATAAAAATAAAAATAAAATTAAAATTATTACATTTTATATTAATTTTAATTATATATATTTTTTATAATAAAACAAAACATAATATTTTTTTTATTTCCTTAATACTTACAACTAAAAATAACATTACACCATGATAACTATAATTTTCAAAAGATTCATTTGATTGTGATTCATTATTTTGATAGGACTTTTGATTTAACGGTTACATAATTTAGTTATAAACCGGAGTATAAGGTTAAAATAGTGTCTTTAAAGAAAAAAATAATAAAAATAGACCATCTCCCAAAATATTTATCAATCTCATATTTATAACCATGTCAATATTTACATAATTTTTTTTAGTGTAAAAATCATAAATAATTACCAAATGTGGTTTTAAAATGAAACTTTATGCTATGCGTAAGCATTACTTTGACAAATATTTTAAACACAAGTTTAAATTGAAAATATATTTTAAATATTGACAAATATTTTTAATACAAGTTTAGATTGAGAATATATTTTAAACAACAGATTGCTTTAATCAAAACTCTATCAACCCAATATGTACCATTTATTATATTTTATTAAATTAAATAAATCTTTTGTCATTCATATTTTCCTCTCTCGAGGCTGCACTTGGTTTTTGAAAAAGCCCTCTACCTGGCAAAGAAAATAACCTGTAGCAAAAAATGAGAACGAGCCCCAAACGGGGGTCTACAATAGGCCATCTCCCAAAATATTTATCAATCTAGTATTTATAACCACGTAAACATTTACGGACCTTTTTTTTTTGTGTAAAAAGTAAAAACCATAAATAATTACTAAACGTGATTTTAAAATGAAACTTGATGTTCTGCATAGACATCACTTTGACAAATATTTTTAACACAAATTTAGATTGATGATATATTTTAAACAACAAATTACTTTGAAACTCTATCAACCCAATATGTACCATGTATTTTATTTTATTAAATTAAAGAAATCTTTTGTCATTAATCTTTCCCTCTTAGCTTGAAAATGTTCCACATGATTAGATTTTGTTTGCATATTACCAAATTTGAGAGAAAGTATCAACATACACGGAGACAAAAAATAAAAGAAAAGATCAAATAAAACTAAACATTAATTAAATATGAGACAAAATAAGAATTATGATAATGTATTTGGTCCTATTATCAATCAAATATGAGATATATCGAACAAGGGCTCATAAGTGTAAGACTCAGTTTTGCCCGGCCGGGCCCGACTCAACCAGTTGGCACTTTCAAAGGAAAATAAATAAAAGCAAAAGCATATAGAGAAGTGCATGAAAGGGATAAAAAAGAAGACATTATAATTGTTAGGATAGATAAGAGCATAAATATAAATAAAGGCTACGCTAAGAGGTTACATAATACATCCCATCAAAATCAATTTGACTAGTTTGCAGGTGGTCCCTTGCTTGTTTTAAGTCATGGAGATAGGTGGACTTTCTAGATGTTGTAGGCCCAAAGGGTAAGTGTGGAGAGAGAAGGGGGTCAGGGTAAGTTTTGTTTGAGAAGTACTTTTAAAAATAGTTTTGGAGAATAAAAGTTTGTTTAATAATAAAAAATGTATTTAATAAAAAAAATTATATATAATATTTTTATTTTAATCATATTTTATTTTAAAATAATTCTAAATAGATGTTATTAAGATTAAATAATGTTTGGTAGGATCGCTTTCTTAGAGATTTTCTGGAGAAAGTGTTGTGGAAAGCCCATCATTTCGATGGGCGAACGCAGGCTGGGAATGTGACACTTCCAAGAAAGAAGAAACGACTTACATGGTCTCACTGCTTTGCTTAGTGATCATTAATTTTCTCGGTTTATTTTATTATATTTTTTTTAACCCATCACAACTCTGAATGGTTGATGGTTTATTGATTGTGTTGATTGTCCCACCTTTGGGTTGTTTTCTGCTTGTGGGGATGACGGTGACCTTTGTTAATTTTCTTTTTCTCTTTTTGTATTTCTCTTCCTAGAATATGTTTGTTGTGGGGGTTCAGGGTTGGTGATTGAGAAGGGTTTTTGATAGCTTGTAAGGGCCTAAGACATTCTTTTTGTCAACCCACGAGCGTTTTTTGGTGTATAACTATCTTTCCATTTGCTAGATAGTGAATTAGGGCTTGCTGCCTGCTTGATGATCCTTATAAAACTCATGAAATGATTCTCACCTTTACAGAAGACCCATAACAGTTGTTGGCTGAATGATACTGTCCAGTGATTTGGAAGGAATTGATGTGTTTTGAGATGGGGTTCTCACATTTGGAAAAGGGTCATTGGATTTGTTGTTTTGATTATCCTTTTGTAGGCTGATTTGATCAGGTTTTGTTTAATTATAAAGATGCATTGGAACAGTAATTTAGGGGGTGATGGTCTGTTTTTAAATGGGTTGTACCAATTCGAGAGTGTTTATTTAAATCAATTGTTTACTGGCATAATTTGGAAGGAACGACACCCCAATCTGGAGAAGGTTTTCAGATTAGCACGTGTGTTCTTTGCTCTGAGATTGTAGTTGTTATTGGTCAAGAGTTTTTATTTTTTTCTCTGACTTAATTTAATAATTTCTTTTATTTTCATTGATTTCATTCTTATCTAGGGAGGTGTTTGTACATGCTGATGGATTTCATGTCTGTATGGGTTTGTAAATCATAATTGTTTCCATTGATGCTGATGGGGTCACTATTGATCCAGTATAGACCTTTGGTTCATCCGAGTTGGTAAAGAGTTGGCTGTATACTACTAAACCGTAATTTTCAACCTTATTTTTTGCAATGCAGGCAGCACAGTACATTGAGTATGATTCCTCTTTTGGTGAAGAAGAGGAGCAGGCTAAAGTGCTGGAGGTTAGTTGTAGCCTTAACAATGTGGTATGCAAGCTGAAACTGAAAAACTACAAGCAGGCTGAGAATATAATCAGAACACTGTATGGTAGTATTGTCATGATTCGTGGGTTTTTAAAGAATGCAAACACTCACTTGAAGATTCATCGTGGGTTTCTTGGCTGATAATTGTTGGGGTTTATACAGGAAGTAATACGATGTTCCATAAAAGTATGACATGAAGATGTTTGACTTTTAAAATATTTGGTTCATAAAATAAATTATCATTACATGGAGTTGTTTGATTTTTAAAATCTTTCTTCCATGAAAGAATTATATGGTTGAACTCAAGTTTTTGTTGTTTCATAAATTGTTCTTGTAAGCGTCTATTTGTAGCAGTTTGTAAGTGTTTATTTATAGCAGCTTGTTGAGTTCTTATGGTTACGAGTTTATTTATTTGGGATTGTAGTTGAATTGATTGGAGCTCTGCCTTGTCAATGCAGAAGCTGCGGGTTTGAGCCCCGCCAGTCCCAAGGGATCCAATAAGTTTGTCAAGTCTCTTTTTACCATCCAATACATTTCATTTTTCTTATCCTTCATGGTCATTATTCAACTTGCAAGATTTTCTCTCAAGATATGTTGGATGTTAAAAATATCTATCGCACAAAATGATGAGGTGATATTTAGTTATTATTGTCTTTGCAGTATGGAGCTTGCAACTTTTTGATTAATGAAAGAGACGAGAATGTATTGGCTTATGTTGTTTATAGTTCAGGGTTAACATGAGGAATAAGAATGAGGCTACGAGGTCTAATAGTTCTAGTTTAATATGAGAAATAAGAAGGGGGTTTGTGAGATTACTAAACCCCTACCTTGTTATGGTATCTAATATACTCCTTTCTTTTCTTATAGCTTTCATGGCACACTTGTTACACCATCTAAAAGCTGTACAGGTGAATGATCTTTTCATTCTTTTCTTTTTATAGCTTTTATGGGGCACCTTATCTTGTATGATAGTATATTATAAATTGCATGTATGATGTAAGATTGTATATTGCCTTTGCTTCATTTTCTTCTTTGTTATTTCCTCTAAAGAGCATACCATTTTTCAATTTTATCTTTTCAAGTCTAGAGAAGTTTTCATTCCTTATGGATTCTTCCCGATTTGTGTTTTATTTTATTGTCTTGTATTCCTATCAAATAATGAATGTGGCAAAAGATTTGGTGTTGGCTGGGACTATCTTCATTAGAGAATAGCTTGATATTTCTTATAAGCCTTTCTATATGGAAGTTAATTGCAGCATCCTTTAAATGTCAAACTCATCTATCTTTCTGAGTGGAAGTTAATTGCAACGTCCTTGAAGTTAATTATAGGGGACATCTTCCTTGATTTTCTTTTCATAGTATAGATAGTTTTTTGATTCGTAAATATTCAATGTATTAAAAGCGTCCAACAAAATGGCCACTAAAGTATACATGATATGTACAAAGGCACCACTTAACTGAGTGGTAGAATACAAAAAACAACTCCCAACCACTACTTAAAGCTTAGGTTGTCAATATAGTCCAACATGGACAAGAAATCAACTCCTATGCACACACCGACTCTTTCCCAGAAATTACACACACAAAAAAAATAAAATTGTTTGAGTGCTTGTTCTGTTTGTTCGAAATTCTTAAATGCTCACCTATTTCTCTCCATCCATATTGTCCAAAAACAAATAAGGGAGCAGTTCTCCAAGTTATTTCTCTCCTCTCATAAGGACCTTTCAAATATCTATTTTGACTATTGATATCTGAAAGGTTCCTGGGTGTTCATCAGTTATGAGAAGATATCCTTGTAAAATGGATTAATAAGAACACTATAGTTAAGTACCCTTTTGGGAGGAGGAACCTCAGGACTTAAGTTTTTTTATTCTTTATTTATCATCTCATGCAAATGTTGCACTTAATTAGGATTTGTCCAAAGAAAAAGGTGATGTTGACACAGAGAGGTTAGTGCTTTTTTGTTCCTATTTTTATAAGATGATCTAGTTTCAGTGAAGGACACAAGTAAGAGGGAGAGTGGTAAAAGGGAAAAAGAGAGGAAGAGAGGTTAGTGCTTTTTTGTTCTTGTTTTTATAAGATAATCTAGTTTCATTACCAATAGATGAATTGTGATATTTTAATGAAATTTTTTGCTCTTGTGCTCATCTCTAATTATCTAGTCTAGTAATTATGATATTTTTTCCTTTGTTTGTATTGCCTGTGAAATAATGAGCAACTAAGTGTTGGGAATTCATTCAGACACTCCTGGCCAGACTGTTATATGAAGTTTCTGTTGGGCCTTTTTTAGGTGAAGTTATTTGAGTGTCCCTGATATGCCACTTATCTTTCCCCGTCCTTCCATGTTCTTTACCTTAATTTTCTATCTTTTATTTTCTTGTTTTGATTTTTAGAAAACATGCTAGATTGAAGCAAAGGCACCAAGGAGTATGCCCATTCAGATTATCCTATAACATGATATGAGTTTTTAAGTTCCTACACATGTAGTAGGATGATCATTAGGACATCTAGAAATGACACTACTTCAATTTTTCTGTTACCATTTTTGTTTAAGACTTGGACTGTCAACTGTTATTGAATACCAAAGATAAGAAGCTGTTTGCATTTAGTTTCTCATTACATTTCTGCTTTCAATTAACCATTCTTAGTTATCTGTTAACATATTATCATTTAAATTAATAAGTAAAGAACTTATTTCTTATTATTATTATATACAAAGCAAGTAGATTCTTCATATTGAAAATTAAATTAATAAAATAAATACTAGTTATTAAATAGTTAATAATATTATATATAAATGGAAAATTTAAAATACATTTATTCATTTTTATTTTTAATATGATAAATATACAACAAAAAGCATGTTTGTAAATATAGAATGAAAGAATATATAGCTAAATATATAGATTATATAATAAAATTTTATTTCACTTTTCCATAAATGTTACACTTTATTGATTAAAAATAAATAAATAGAAATTTAATGTATGTTTAAATTTTATCTCTATTATAGTTTAATCTAATAATTTTAAAAGCAAAAAAGAAATATTTTTAAAGTTGTTTAATTATGTATATTTTTTTTTTAATTTTTATTATTATTTTTAATTTTAATAATTTATAAATTATATATTTATTTTGTTACATCATGTATAATAGTAGTTTAATACTAGGCTACTAGCAAACTAGGAGTCAATTTTTTTTTTGATTTAATGACCGATCTAATTCAAAAAACATTGGATTTTTCTATAACAATAATTAGAATTATGGCAACCAAGGTTATACTTGAATTTATTTATTTATTTTTAAATAAAGTTAGTATCTAATTCTTTTATTTTAGAAATGAAAAATAGCATGTAAAATTATCACAATAAGGTTGTCTTTTTGCTTCACTTGTCCATCCAAAAAATCCAACTGTCCTACATATTTTAGTGAATTCATGTCATGATCCCACATTTAATTTAAAGAAAAAGGAAAGAATGTACATTGAAATTACCGATGACATTTTGATGTTGTGGAGATTGGCAGTGACAAAAGGTCATCGATCATTCCTATCAATCTTAGGCATAATTAAAACGCATCAGTGAAGCTGAGGGCAAGTGATTTTATATGCGCTTCTCTCGATTTTCTGAATGCATCATATTATTCATTGATTACTGGTTTGTTGATCAATCGTAGACTAAAGCTGATGACAGGTTCAGATGGACCAAGTCGCTTTTGTTCTCTTCTTTTGCAGCATATGCTAGAATCTGCAGAAGGTGGAGTCCTTGTTTGATGTTAATTCATGAGGCAGAAAGGCCACATAAGTACTTGTTCTTATACTCCTCACGATTTCCCTCAGAAGGTTAATATTTGGATTGTTTCCATTGCAGGGAAATCTGAGAAAGGGGCCAGCTCCAGTGATGTGCCTCATCTTGATAATGAAGAGTAAACAGCTCCCTGCCTTGAATCTCTCCTCTCTATGCTATATAAATGATTAAACACTATGTTTTGTGCTTGATTTTTATGGTTTTTTTGTTCTTCTGGCAGTGGCATGCAGATCAGGGAGGCACTGCAGCTGCAACTTGATCTTCAGAGGCGTCTCCATGAGCAGTACTCAGAGGTATATATGGGCCATGGCCTGCTTTTGTGCAAACATGTCCCTTTCATGTCCAAATACAGAGAAATTTGCAGCTAAGGATCGAAGAACAAACCAATAGGAGCTTCGTGGAGGCTCAGGACTTGGATATACAATACTAAAAGGGACTTGAATAGCAGTTGAATTTTATTTTATTTTTTTGCTGCAATTTTCATTCAGGTTTACGGCTACTTGTGCAAGAGTTCTCCACTTGCACAGCAGGCCCAGTGTGCTACATCTTCTTCTGAGGGTGTTTCTATTGCTTCTGCCGATCCTGTATCCCCAGTTCTTCACAGTAAACCCCGAATCAGGTGGACTCCAGATCTTCATGAGCACTTTGTTGAGTGTGTAAATCGCCTGGGTGGAGCTGAGAGTAAGTGGTTTCAATGGGATTTTCTCAGTTTTAGAAATGATTCGTTGTTCATTGAGTATTAGTATGTTGAACAATTGCAGAAGCAACCCCAAAAGCCATACTCAAGCTGATGGATTCAGAAGGACTGACCATCTTTCATGTGAAACGCCATTTGCAGGTAATAGCGATAAGCCTTTGATAATGTTTTATTCAGTCCCGTATTTCTGGGTTTCTTAATCCAGAGATCTGACCTATTTTTGACCTCTTCTGTTCCAGAAATATCGGATTGCAAAGCACAAGCCAGGATTTGCAGGAGGTAAACCCTTGTTTGATGTGGATTCTTGAACCATTCTGTATACTTGTTGAGACCTAAATCATAAGTCTTCACCTCACATGGATGCTGATATTCACTTTGTTTCCGTTGCAGGGAAATCTGAGAACATGGAAGGCAGTTCATCCGTTTGATGTTTGACTTGGACAAGAAGTTAAAGACTCTCCAAAAAGTAGAAAATTTCAGTGCTTTGAAGAATCTGAAGCGCCTCATTTGACATACAGTCTTCCTTGAATATCTGAGGAGCCATGGTTGGAGTTCATCAGGCGAGGGGAAAAGGACATCCATTGAGATACGTGATATTAATCCTTCATTGATTATGTGGACATTTTAGTTCTTTACATGGGCATCCATTGAGATATATGAAAGTTATATTTTAGTTCCTCTATACTGATGCCATTGAAAACCGAAAAGTGAAAATATCCAACGCACTTTTGTTGAAGTTGTGCACTTTTAGACTGTGAAATTGTTAACTTAAAATATGTTTTAAGTTAATTTTATCAAACAATCTTAATACATAAAGTAGAAATTTAGTAATAAAATTTAAGTTAATAATTTAACTTAAAATCAACTTAAATAATTAAGTTTTACCGAATATCTCTGATTTTTTTGAGTTTAATTAATGTCATTTAAAAGATGTATTGTAATTTCAAAATTTGAGGGAACAAACTATAATCGTCTAAGTGTAATTTTTCCTTCATTAGAATTTTAAAAAATGTCAAAATTACTTTAACTTAATTATACATTTTTTAAAAACAACATAAAATCAAAATTTTGATGTTTTACCTCTAAAGGGCTTTTTATATTTTACTTGAACATCATCAATCAGTCAGACCCATGGAACACGTCTCATTTATCAGGGTTGAGTCCATGTCCGAAACGTTGAGTTCACCCTCAAGCCCTCTAGTAATTCCACATTGGGCCGATAGAGCTACTGGGCCAAATACTCGAGGCCCATTTTACATCGTGGCTTCCATTTATTTATCTGATGATTTATGAGTTCAATTTAATGCTTATAAGCCAAAAAAGGAAACGGGTTTTTATGAGGAAGGTTGGCTTCATAATTATGATAATCCAATTTGTCAATTAATCATTATTATTCTCATAATTTACTCCACCATATAATCCATATCTTTTTGGAGCCATGAATTTATTTCATTGCTCAAATCATACCCGTATCTCACCAGAAGCAATAAATTGATTGCATGTTCAAAATTTTAAATCCAATCTTTAAAAATAAATGAGAAAAAAAAATTTATATTTTTATGATTTATTCTTGAAAATCTAGAATAAAATCATATTATAAAATCGTATATGAAATTTATTTTATCGTAGCGATATATGTATGTATGATTCTTAATTTGCCTTTTTTTATAAAAAAAAATTTAATTGAAAATGATAATTAGTTAACAGAAAAGAAAAAAAGAAGAAGGGGAAAACGAATAGATGGAGAAGTGATTGGAGGTGGTCCTTGAAGCCCTCTCCCATGCGGTCCGAAAATTTAACCCACGTATGCAATAATTTCAGGAAGTGCGGGGGAGAGATGTACCACATCGACCGCATGATGTCAGATGAACGATCCAGAAGGAGTCAAACTGGTATTCGTTGACTCTTTCTTGAATTCAAGCAATGAGATCGGCCACGTGTTGACGAGCAAGGAGAGGAATCCACACTCTACACACCCACCCACCTCTCTCTCTCTCTCTCTCTCTCTCTCTCATTATTCATTTCTCATTTTCTCCTGTAGACATCTCTCTTTTATTTTTTCTCTGTTCTCTTTTCTCTCTCTAGATTCGATTTGGGAGCGATGAGCGACGCCATTGAAGCTTCCACATCGTCTTCATCTTCGCCCAGAGAGTCAGTCTTCATCCACCCTAGGCGCGAGCCCTTCGAGCATGGTCTCCTCCCAATTCCCAAACTTATCTTCACCGACCCCAACGCAACCCTAGCTCCGTTGCGCGACAAGCTCGTAGCCGCCGCCGCCGACCATCCTACTCGACGGGTCGACTCGAAGGCGCTCTCCGATGCTCTCCAGATCTCGCTCGACCATGCCCGGCTCGTTGTGGACACCCTCACTTCAGTCCTCCATGACGACGCTGACCCGCTTGTTAGGGCGAAGTCGAGCGAGATTGACGCGGTGGGGGCCGATGTTTATGATCTGATTCTGTTTCTCTATATTCAGTCCTATAAGAGGTTGCTTCCCCGGACGCATAAGGATTCAGCGGCGGTGGCGGATGTCTGGCCGTCGACGTCGGCTTTTGATGGGTATTTGTCAGCGTTGTCGCCACTCCAGGTGATTTTTTTTTTCTTTTTTTTTTTGGGGGGGGGGGGTCTTGGTTAGTTGTGTGATTTCGAGTGGTGATTTGGGATGAATTGGTGTGTTTTGAAATGGGTTTGGGGAAATGTGAGAGGGGTTTGTTTAATTGATTGCTTGACTTCTTTGTTTATTTTTGGAATTTGATTGGTTGTATTGGTCGGGGAGGTGCGTTGGAAGGAATCAATGTGTTTTGAGATGGCTGCTGGCATTTGAAATAGGATCGTTCAGGTTTATTGCTTTGATCATTTGTTGGTTGACCCTAAAACGTTGATTAGGTTTAGGTTAATTACATATATGCATTGGAGTAGTAATTTGGGCAGTAACGTTCTGTTTTCAAATGCGTTATATTTTAACTCGCGTTGTCTCAATTTGAAAAGTCTTTATTCAAATCAATCGTTTAATTTGTTTGTTGATAGTAAAATTTTGAAAATTTGTGTAATTTTTTGTAGCTGACTGGTATGATCCGGGTGGCATTGACACACCAATTTGGATAAGATTTAGTCAGTTTAGCATGTTTTATCTGTTGGTTGATGGTAAAATTTCAAGACGTTCAATTCCGAATGTTTGTTACTTGCTTTATTGATAAGATTTATTTATTTATTGTTTTGGAAATTTGATTAATTATTCACTTGGACTAGCTATTTAGGAACCTATTGTTATGATTACTCAGTTTTTGTTCATCACAGAATTATTTCTAAAGTTTGTTGAATTATTTTCTGTTGGTTGGCTTTCTAAGGAATCAATGTGAATTTGAGTTAGGATTTTAGAAACTTCAACAGGATTCACTCTGATCAAATATTATTATTATTATTATTATTTTTATTTAAAGTGGTTACATCGTTGTCATGTTTGATTGTATGTGCTAATTTCCACGTTGCATACTTGTGGGGTTGTTTCTTATGTCCCTGATTTAAAGAAGTGGGTTTGCAACTTTGTTTTTTATTGCCTCATTAATCAACACAATCTATTTGAGAGGAGTGCCATATTGGACAGTCATCTAGACCCAGATCACTTGGTAAACCATGACTAATGGACCTAATTTCACATAAACTGCTTATGCCAATTATGTTTTCCACATGTTGCACTTGCATAATTCTAGTTTCAGTCTATAGGAAGCGTTCAATGGTTTTCTTTTTGCACATGTACCCTTATTCCAGTTACTTTTCTTGCAACATAAGCTAGACATTCAAAAAACAGTCTTGTGGATGAAAGAATTGGCCAAATGGGGTTCATGTGCCTGGTTCTAAAATGTTGTTATTGGTTTGTTTAGTTGATTCCAGTTGAATGGATGAGGGTCAGATGATAACTTTTAATGTTTTTAGTGATATGCCGTGTTGTTTAATCTTACTGATTTGGATGTGTTGTGTGTACTAAACCTTTTATTTCCTAACAATTCTGATTTCTTATTTATGTAGTTGATACTTAAATTTTTTATGTTGTGTTGTCAAACTGAACTTACCCTTATCTCGGTTCGATCAAATTGCAGCTTGTCCGCAGCAACAGCCGGAGGTTTATGCCTTCACAAGCCGATGAAGAGGCTCATCAATTATCCTATTTACAAAAGCACTTGGCTAACATCCTTTCACTTTTGGCAGAGCCTGTGGAGGGGGAAGGCGAAGAATCTCTGGTGTGTACAGCTACTGCTTCTTTCATTTAAGTTTTGCTTTTCTCTATATCTAGGTGGACTTTCTCATCTTTATTTTTACAAGGGAAAGAGTAACTTATTTGAACTAGAATTGGAAGATAATGATCATTTACTTTCATAACATAAAAATACTGTCTATGAACACTTTATATTCACGAAATCTCAGTTGTTGTTTCTTGTATATAGATATTTCCTGTTTCATACTTATGATTTGAGATTAAGTAAAGGTGTTTCTCTTTGGTGATAACTTATATTGAATTAATAAATATGTTTGGCTCAACATGCATTTGGAGGCCAGGTAAAAATTCCACTCTCTGTGCTCTCTCTAAACTAACAGCCAACCTAGATACAAAGTTTTACATGTTTTATTGCACAGTTTCTGGTATCTCAAAAATTAAGTCACCTTGGGACGCATTTGAGGTTTTGGTTAACTTTTTATAAATTTTGTTTGTTTTGGAAACTAGAAGAGATGCCCATGGGTCTATCTTGGAAATGCTAGGTAAGAACATGAAAACTCAGGATAAATGCATTTTCCATAATTCTCATATTTTATATATTTAAAGGGTTCTCTCTATGCACTCACAAATGCCCTTATCAAGTTTTTTTTCTCTTCATTTTTTTTATAGGCTGAAAAGAAAATATAATATAGAGAAGCGTCCAACAAAAAGAGGCACACCCAATGTACATAGGTGGTATAGAAAAAGCTTTAAAAAACAAGACATCTGAACAACATAGCCCATATGAAAGGTTTAAAAAAAAAAGAAAATTGAACAAGATAGCCCGCAAAACAACTTCCTTTGTCTTTTCTCCATCCCTTTAGCTTTTGACCCTAGAAGAAGGTTTTTCACTGTGTTTGGAAACATCTAGTTCAACCTAAAAATTGCTAAAATCAGATTCCACAACTTTTTGGTTCTATCACAGTGAATTAGAATGTGACTTGCCGTTTCTTCATCGTCTTTGTAGAGGCTACATCTATATACCATTGTCCACCCTTTTCTCATGAGGATATTTATGGTCTGGATCTTCTCCTAAGGTGCTTCACTTACAAAAAAAATTAGGCTCTCAAAGGGGCATGAGAACATCTCTATGCTCCCACCACATGAAAACCTATAATAGCACTCAACACAACCCTTGAGGCCTGACTCAAGTGGTGAAGGGATGAGAAGGGTTTGTGGGAGGTTGCAGGTTCAAGTTCCAATGGGGACAAAAATTCACCTATAAATGATAATGATAACACAATTTTGTCATTTCCTATTTTCACTCCATTGTAGGTTGTCCGTCCCTCCTTTCACTCTCATTGAATGAATGAGCTTAAAGAATTGAACCACCATTTCCATGTCTTAATCTTGAAAATATCTTCTAAATTGTAGAGACAAATTACCTCAATTCCTTCCTTTTTCCCACAAATTTGATATTGTAACCTCCTTGTTAGAGGCTAAAATAAAAAGTAATGGGGAGACCATTTAAATGGAATCCCCGACCCATCTATCCTCCCAAAATTTAGTATTCATACCATTTCTAACTAGCTAAACTTGCTCCAAAAGGCTCCCTCACCTCGACGGTGCTCCATCCCCCATCCATTTCCTCATATTTGGCTTGGATGAACCTTCTCTACAAACTGTCATGCCCTTTGGCAAACCCCCACAACCTTTACTGATTTAGGGGTGGGGAGATTCTTAGATTGGAGAACTCTTGAAGCTACTGGAGCAGCTGGAGGTGTGTTGGTTTGTTGGGACAAAAGGTCCTTAGATTTGCTGGAGTGGGAGGAGGGCCAATTCTCAGTCTCTTGTAAATTTAGGACAGTGGAAAATGGGACAGTTTGGGTGTTCACGGGGGTATATGGCCCTTTCAACAAAAAGGATAGGGAGTGTCTTTGGGAAGAGCTTGGTGCAGTTAGAGGCCTTTGGGGTGACCCTTGGTGTGTAGGGGGTGACTTTAACGTTACTCTAGCTCAAGGGGAGAGAAGCAGGCAAGGGAGGGTGACTTCAGCTATGAGGAGGTTTGCTCAGGTTATGGATGACCTGGAGCTTATTGACCTTCCTCTTCAAGGGGGTTCTTTCACGTGGAGTGGGGGGCTCTATAACCAAGCCTGGGCTAGACTAGATAGATTCTTGGTTGCTCCTAGATGGCTTGATCAGTTTAGCAATGTGACTCAGAAGAGATTGTCTCGGCCTATCTCAGATCATTTCCCAATCACAATTGAGGGGGGCGGCAAAAGAAGAGGCCCTTCACCTTTCAGGTTCGAGAACATGTGGCTGAGAGTGGAAGGTTTTAAGGACCTTTTGAGGAGTTGGTGGCAGGGGATGGTGGTCAGTGGTAGGGCTAGCTATAAGCTGACATCAAAGCTGAAGGGGATGAAGGAAAAATTAAAAGTCTGGAATAGGGAGGTATTTGGGAATCTGGAGACTAATAAAATGGCTGCTTTACAGCAAGTGGATCATTGGGACCAAGTGGAAAGTGAGAGGAGACTGACTGAGGAGGAATTTGCAAGAAAGAAAGAAGCAAAAGATGACTATGCTAAATGGGTCAAGATGGATGAGATCCACTGGCGACAGCTATCAAGGGAGTTGTGGCTAAGAGAAGGGGATAAAAATACGGGGTATTTTCATCGTATGGCGAATGCACACCGAAGAAGGCATACAATGGAAAGAGTGAAAATCAGGGGGGTCTGGCTGTCAGAGGAGAGTACAATTAGGACCGGAATTGTAGACGCCTTTCATCGTTTACTAACGGAAGACTCGGAGTGGAAGGCAGACATAGGGGGGGTCAATCTGAATCGGATTAGCCAGCAAGAGGCGGACATTTTGGAGCTGCCATTTACGGAAGAGGAGGTCCACTCAGCTTTAAGGGGTATGAATGGGGACAAGGCTCCGGGTCCGGATGGCTTTACGGGTGCTTTTTGGCAAGTCTGTTGGGAGTTTGTGAAGGAGGAGGTTATGGAAATGTTCAAAGAATTCCATGAACATAAGACTTTTCTAAAGAGTCTCAATGCCACGTTTTTGGTTCTGATCCCCAAGAAAGGTGGAGCGGAGGAGCTGGGGGACTTCAGGCCGATTAGCCTGGTGGGTGGATTATACAAACTCTTGGCTAAGGTGCTGGCCAATAGGATTAAAAACGTCATTGGTGGAGTGGTTTCCGTAGATCAGAACGCGTTTGTCTCGGGTAGGCAGATTTTGGAGGCGTCCCTAATCGCAAATGAGGTGATTGACTCATGGAAAAGAGAGGGAAAGAAAGGCCTGATATGTAAACTTGATATTGAAAAGGCGTATGATAGCGTCAATTGGCATTTTTTGATGAGGGTAATGGAGAAAATGGGCTTTGGGACTAAATGGAGGGAGTGGATTTGGAGCTGCATATCGACCGCCAGGTTTTCTGTTTTAGTAAACGGGGAGCCAGCCGGGTTCTTCCCCAGCTCTAAGGGGCTTCGGCAAGGAGACCCTCTATCCCCATATTTGTTTATCATGGGAATGGAGGTGCTGAGTGCTCTTCTCCGGAGGGCTGTGGAAGGGGGCTGCATCACGGGTTGTAGGATGCAGAGGGGTAGGGGGCAGGCTGTTAGCATCTCTCATCTCCTCTTTGCGGATGATGCAATAATTTTTTGTGAAGCTAAGAAAGAAGATATGGTTTTTTTGAGCTGGACTTTATGCTGGTTTGAAGCCGCTTCCGGGCTTAGGATTAACTTGGCTAAGAGCGAAATTTCTCCGGTGGGGGAGGTGGATGAGATCCTTGAGATGGCTGTGGAGCTGGGCTGCAAGGTGGGACAGCTGCCCTCAACATACCTGGGGCTGCCTTTGGGCGCGCCTAATAAAGCGGGCTATGTGTGGGATGGGGTGGAAGAAAGGATGAGGTGGAAACTTGCCCTATGGAAGCGGCAATATTTGTCTAAGGGTGGTAGAATCACCCTCATAAAGAGCACATTGGCTAGCATGCCTTTATACCAGCTGTCACTGTTTCGTATGCCCAAGGGAGTGGCGAGAAGACTCGAAAAACTGCAAAGAGACTTCTTGTGGGGAGGGGGCAGCATGGAAGGAAAAGCTCACCTTGTCAGTTGGGAGAAGGTGTGTGTGAGCAAAGAGAAGGGGGGGCTTGGCTTGAGGAAAATAGTCCAGTTGAACAAAGCCCTTCTTGGAAAATGGGTTTGGAGATTTGCTAGTGCTAGGGATGGAATGTGGAAACGTGTTCTTGTAGCAAAATACGGGCAAGAGGACTTTGGGTGGAGAACTAAAAAAGCAAATGGGCCATTTGGGGTGGGGCTTTGGAAGGAGATTATGAAAGAAGCAGATTGGTGTTGGAATAATATGACATTCAAGGTGGGAAAAGGCACCAAAATCAGGTTTTGGAAGGACACTTGGTGTGGGGATGTGGAGCTGGCCCGGAGATTCCCTCAACTCTTCAATGTGGCTGCCCAAAAAGGGGCCACTGTGGGGGACTTATGGGACCAGAATGCTGGCCAAGGTGAGTGGAACCTAAGGTTCTTGAGAAGCTTCAATGATTGGGAGCTGCCCTTTGTTGAAGAACTGTTGCAAATCCTAAGGAATCAAAGAATTAATTTGGAGGAAGATTTGGCATTGTGGAAAGGGGGTAAAAATGGGCAGTTTGGTGTCAAGGACGCGTATGAACTGTTGACCAGCCACAGTACTATTCTGTTTCCCAAAAAGGGCATTTGGGTGGAGAATGTGCCGTCCAAGTTAGCGTTTTTTGCATGGGAAGCTACTTGGGGGAGGATCCTTACTATTGATAGGCTCCAAAAGAGAGGATGGCAAATCCCTAACCGGTGTTACTTATGTGGTAGTGATGAGGAAAATGTTAGTCATCTTCTTATACATTGTACAGTGGCGAGTGTGCTGTGGGGGATGACTCTTAGTCTGTTTGGAGCCCAGTGGGTCTTTCCAGAAACTGTAAAAGAGGTGATTACCAGCTGGAAGGGCTCCTTTGTGGGCAAAAAGAGGAAGAAAATATGGAGATCCATACCGTTGTTTATTTTTTGGACGGTGTGGAAGGAAAGGAACAGATTAGCATTTAGGGGGGGGAGCTAGCTATACAGAAAATTAAGTATTCTTTTGTCTGTAATATGTGGGGGTGGGCAAAATTGTATAATGGTGTGGAGTCCCGGTCCCTTATAGGATTCCTGGAGTGGATAGCCTCCGGTTGAGGGCTGGTGGGTTTTGTTGTTTTGTTATTGTGAGGCCCTTGTCGCCTTGTATACTCCCTGTATGCTTTGCGGCGTTTGCCTTTGCTAATATATTGATGTTTACTTATCAAAAAAAAATATATTTTGAGTCTCCTAATTCCCAAACCACCATGGTTCATATACTTACAAACAATTCCCCATTTCACTAGATGCATTTTCTTTCCTTCTAAGTAACTATCCTGTAGACAATCTCTTTGAACGTTTTTCCATTCTAATCCTTATACTTTTGGGAATTAAAAAAGGGATATGAAGTAAATTAGAAGACTAAATAGTATTTAAACACCCTCATTAACCATTACAAAAAATCTGACCTAGGATATGTAGAACCCTATCTTATCCATCCCCACAACAACAAACTTTCATTTAATATGATTTTAGGAATTTTCAAAATCCAATTTAAAACTTCGTTAACCAACACAAAAAATTTAGCTAGTTTGTCTATTTTCTTTTGCCTAAAGTATACTTTTTGTCTCCTATGCAACTTTTGTTCAGTGCTTTTTATTTAGTCCTCAAAGTTGACTTCCTTCTCACTTCCTTATTACTGTTCATTTTCATATTTTATGATTTTTTTTAAATCAGAAATAGTTCATTGATAAGGAATTGAAAGTACATGTGAAGGATGAGAAATCCTTCCCAAAGATACAAAATTCTTGTCAAATAGAGCAAGTGGATAAATTTCCCAAAATATGAAACAAGACCCATACCTTAATATATTGCCAAAAGAAATGTACATGGGAAGACTACTCTACTCTTTATAGACTAAAGCTTTGCTCCAAGCTTAACTATTTTGATCTTTGTGATTCACACACAAAATTCCAATAGAGTTGAATTACATTGAGTGGAGTCCCTTGAAAGTTGTAGTTGTTGAGGCCCGAAAAGATGAGTAAAAATAAATTAGATCCCATATGGATTCTATAGTTCTCCGTGTATTTTAAAAAATCCTTGCATTTGTTTCATTCCATACTATCCAAATCAGAGTAAGGCAAGCAATTTGCGACAAAAGTTTGCCTCTAGTTGTGCTCTTGAGGCCTGTCTCAAGTGGTAAAGGGATGGATGAGGGTTTTTGAGAGGTTCCAAGTTCAATTCTGAATGGGTAAAAAATTTACCTTTCATTTTTTTTTTCTTTTGCCTCTAGTTGTACATATTTTATGAATATTTTTGTGGACCGCATTTCGTGTATCCTTTTCACATGTTGGCATGCTTCTGCTTCTCATTCTTGTGAGGATGGTTGTGTAATGTGATTCCATGAACTTGAGAAACCTGTCCAAATATATCAAAATTCTTTTTCTTTTCCATATTTAGTTTGTGTAGTTAAGTGATTTTTAAACATTAGCCATATTCACATGAATAATAGTTTTTAAATTTGGAGGATTCAGTATTTGTAGAAATTTTGGAAATATCTTATGCCAAAGGTCAGCTATTATGCTGCTATTATTTTGCCAGCAAGGTTCGAAGTATTGGTCGAGACCGGTTCGACTTGGTTGAGTTGTATTCGCCTCGGTCAAGCCCACTACGAAACCGATATTTGAGTTTGACTCAGAGATGGTCTGGATCAATTTGAAAGGAGAAGTTGTCTGGAACTTGAGGAGAAAAATGAGATGCAGCCTGAAACTTGAAGAGAAAGGGAAAATGTTTGATTTAGAAATTGAATCTGTATTTTTTGGAGCTTGAAAGGTGGTTTTATTCCCCTCAATCGTAGATGGTTTTATTCACCCAATTGCAGAGAGACAAAAATGGGTTTGAAAGAGAACAAGAGGATGGGAAGGAAGAAGAAATGGGTATTTAGTAATGTGGTGATGGGTTCTCATGCTTTACCCAATGGATATTTAGGTATTTGTACAATGAGTAATGAATATAGAGATATTTACACAATGGGTAATGAATATGGTGAGATAAATAGAAATGTAAATATAGTTTATAAGAATTTAATTTAATTACATTTTGCATAAGTTATTAACTTTTTTAATACAATTAAATAAGGTGTATAAATAACATATTACTAAAAAAGTTAACAATTACTTGTATCAACATTAAATCAAATGGTGATAGACAATTTTAAAATTTTTATAATTAATTAAATTTAACATGAAGTTATTAAATAAAAGAGCTTTTAATATTAAAAACTGATAAACATGTTTTTATAGTTATTTAAATGATATTAAATATAACTAAACTTAAAGTTTTATAAAAAGTATATTTAATTGTATATATTTTGCGTATCATTCGATACTGATCTAAGATACTGAGATTGACGTGCCTCAGGATCTCCTGAGTCAATGATTGGGACCTCAACTTTGAACCATATTTGCTCGTGCTCTTGCTCCTTTTGGTTTATGGAAAGCTTGATCATGGCTTATGTTATTATTATTATTTTTTTTCTGATCAAACATGGCTTATGTTATTTGTTAATCATTGTTTAGCATAATGCTAAATTGAAAGGGATTTTTTATTTCTTTTTGGCAAACTATTTCTCCACATTATGTTGGAATTTGGAACAAAACCTGGTCCATGGTTGGGCGTTCTACTTCAGATCTACTGTTTTTTCTACTCCTTCTTCTTATTCTTTTTCTTATCTTTTCTTTTCGCCTTGTCCTTTTTTTTTTTTTTTTTTTTTTTTGTGATATCAAAAAAGAAAAAAAACTGCTCCTTTTGTCAACTCTTTTCTAGTTGAGAAGTCATGTCTGACTTTGCTTGCTACTTGCTAGTGCCTAGTAGTATTGCTAATTGACATTTGAGTCCATGATGAACCTATTCTCATGACATTTGAGTCTATACCTGAATCATGATTAAGCTGAACCTTTTATCCTGTAACATTGTCCATGTAGATTGCTCTGCCTTTTAAATCCTGTGGTTAAACTATATTCTGGCTCGTGGTAACTTTTTAGGGGTATGCATTACTTGATGCTTACTTAGAAATATACATTTGGTCTCCATTATTTAATTTTACAACGTTGTATCTTGTGTATTGTGTTAAAGAATTATTATTAGTTATTTGGTTAAGGACAATTTAGCCTTTTTGTTTTGTTTTTTTGGGTAAACTTCTATATGTATATGGCTCGTGGTAACTTTTTAGGGGTATGCATTACTTGATGTTTGCTTACTTAGAAATATACATTTGGTCTCCATTATTTAATTTTACAATGTTGTATCTTGTGTATTGTGTTAAAGAATTATTATTAGTTATTTGGTTAAGGACAATTTAGTCCTTTTGTTTTGTTTTTTGGGTAAACTTCTATATGTATATGTGCTATACTCTTTTCTTGATGAATAGACACTATTTTCTTTCTCTCACTCAACATTATATTAAAGCCTCGTTTGGTGGGAGATCATGTGCTCGAACCTCATTACTGTATTTATATCCCCAATTTATTAAGTAGCCCAAAAGAGGCTGATTATGGTTGTTTGCCTACGGGCTTTTGTATTTCTCCACATGTGGGTATAAGGTTGCACATGAGAGAGTGTTAGAGAGCATGATACACATTGTAGCCTAAATCCTCATTTTTTAAGAAAATTGGTAGGTCAACATATTTCATCAATAGTTCCTTTATAAAAATTATATTCATTATTTCTCAAGCTTTCTTACACATGCTAATTCAAATCTATTGCCCTAGGTTTTGACCATGGAAAGATTTGAACACCTTGGGTTTCTGATTCAATTTGGTGAAAAAGGATCTGAAGGAGTTACCTTGAGCCAAGCTGCTCCATTTTTTGCAAATTCGGATCCAGACATGCCTGCTGTTCCTGTTCCTGCAGCTCAAGTTCATGATTGGGTTCTACAAAATATTGCTTCTGCTTTAGAACATATATCTGAAAGAGTTTCTGCCAAAGAAAATGGGCCTCCTAATGCAACTGATCAGGATGTTGCTATGGCTGATGCTTGTGCGAGTTCAATGAAGTCCCCAAAAAGTGCTAGGGGTCCTAGTTTTATTGAGGGAATCTCTAAATCATCATATGTAAAGCAAGCACCAGATCTAAAGGGGTCTTCTTTAAAGGTTAGTTCTATTATATTTAAATTTTCTTCTGTCTTACGAAGTGTGTCATGCTACCTGTTGGCTGATGTTTGGATTCATGAATATTACCTTTGGATCATTTAATCTCCCTAGATACACATTTTTGGAACATTTATAATTAGTTAGTTGTTTGTCCAAAAAAAGCTAGCTAATATTATGAACAAATTAGGGCTGTCAATAGCTACAGGACAAGAATTATTCGATCATGATATGAGTTTAGATCTATATAGATCCTACTTGATATTACTATTTGCATTCATAGATATACTATGATGGAATATGGTATATTTCAAACTTAGAGAATCCCAAATGGTCAATAGGTTCAAGTTATTAGATGCATACTTGTGGTTGACGGAAATGCTTCTGTTTAAACTTGTTCTTGTGTATGTGTTTTTCAGTAGATCTTATTAAGAGGTTTCATTGATTTCAATTAGATATTCTGTATGGTTCCTGCCGATTGTTGATTTTGATGGTTCTTTTGGATGGAAAATTCTTTACTGAACTTGTGTCACTTTATTTTTATTGGCTATCATAGAGGTTTTGTATCCTTAAATCTTTCAATCACTTTTCAATATTACACTGACCCACCTTTAGTCATTGTCTTAACAGAAACCAATTTAGACGGTAAGTATATGCAAATTATGTGGTTTTCTATCATTTGTGTCTAAAGATTTATGTACTGGTTGGGTGTTCCAAGAATTTAGTTGAGTCGACCAGCATCAAGGCTGATTCTCAGCTCAACTATGAGACTATTGAACTGAGCTTGAGCTTCATTGCAAGCTTGCTTGACTTAAAATAGTGTAAAATTCTAGCATAAATTTGGTCTATTAAGCCTTGGTTTGACTAAATTATTCATGCCATTAATAAGCTTAAGTTGTGCTAGGGTTCGTCTTTAATTTTTGTAGATCTATGAGGTTATATAGCTTGTGAGATTTGAGCTAGGATCAGTCCACTGATACAACTTGACTGACCAAACCCGAGCCTAGTTAGCCTCAAGCCCATTAATGCTTAATGATGACCCAAACTAAGTTGGGCAAAGCCAGCTTGTTTATATAAATATCCATTTTCGAACAGACCAAGAAAGAAAAATAGCTATTCCTTTTGTGATCTCAGTTAATAGTTTTTCCTACCATGCCTACTCACATGCATCGAGCAAACAAGCACAATCTGAAATTTGCGTGTTCCATTGTATAATTTGTGTTTTTGGCTTACTTCAACATAGTGTTGTACAATTGCAGGTTCTGAATTGCCATGATTCTGTCATTTACATTTTAGCGCCATTGAGATTTGCCACCATCTATGGATGCTCTGATGCAACTATAGTTCTTGGAGCAGTTGGCAAGGTAATAATGAAGATGTTGGGACTTCTACTTTTGGTATGGAATGACAGTGATTTCATTCTTTTACTTGTCTCTATCACAGCCTTTTTCTCTTTCATTTACTCTCTGGGATTGTGAAGGATCTTTCCTATTATACTCCTGTGGGATTTAATTGGTTGATTCACTACTCCAGTGGCATCTAATAAAGTAATTAATTGTTACGCAATGGATTCCTTTCATGCAAAGTTGCATTTGCTCATACAATCAACTATGCTTTATATCTCTGTTTTGTTTGGATAGTTCCGTGATAACAGGTCATACATTGTAAAACTAAATGCATAAGCCAATATCAATTAGGTTACTTACACATATGTGTACTGTGAACGCTGTCAGTTATGGTAACTGAATAAGCTTGTAAAAATGGTTTTGGTTACTGTTAAAATGGCTTGCTTATTTTCAACATGACTTACTACAAAGGCTTCTCTTATAAATACTCTGAATGTGTCTTATATGAAAATGCTCTAAAAGAAGCGCAGATTAAATGAATGCCATGTCCATCACAGGCTGTACGAGTTGAACACTGTGAACGTGTTCATGTGATTGCTGCGGCAAAACGAATCTGCATTGCTAATTGTCGGGAGTGTGTGTTCTTCTTGGGGGTAAACCAGCAACCACTTATTGTTGGTGACAACCATAAGTTGCAGGTTAGTGTCGCTATTTATGTGATAATCTGAAAGGCAATAATACTTGATTTGTAATTGACCCTATTTTGGTTGATGTAACTAGCCAACATTGCATGTGAAGCCACTTGATTAATCATTGTTAACTTTTTTTTGTACTTTTGTTAGGTGAGTGACAGAGTGAGGCATGGTGCAAGCCATAAGTTGAAAGGCATAAATGTCTGCCCTAATCCACTCCTTAAGCATTCCAATCACATATTGTATCACATACTGGGGAGGCAAAATGCTCTCCCTCCCTTTTTGTCTAAATTTATTATTTCATCAACATGTTATTCTATTCTCCATCCACACAAAAAGTTCAACTGGATTCCTCTTCATCTACACAAGAAACTTAAGCATAGATAGGCAACATATGTGTCTTTCTCCTTCAAAATACCCTTCAAACTGATTCTTTGACAAATTGGTGCAACAGCCTTAGAACACATCTAGTTTTAGCTTTGAACTCAAAACTGCATTCATGGTACTCTCATGGGTTCATTTTGATGCATTAAAGTCATTATGTGATTTCCTGCTCCTAAAATTTTTTACCATGCTATACAAGATTGATACTTGATGGTGTCTTCCCCAACTTCCTTCAGGTTGCACCCTACAATACATTTTACTCACAGTTGGAAGAGCACATGAATCAAGTTGGAATTGAACCAACAGTCAACAAATGGGATGAACTTCTAGCACTGGGAGTGGTTGATCCACATGATTCATTATCTCATCCGGCAGGTGTCTCTGATATCCAAGCAGAATCAGCTACTCGCCTAGACCCTGACCAGTTCACAAATTTTTTGGTATGCTTTATGTTTTTATAGCAACTTGGTGAGGCAGTATTTTGTCATATTTTGCTGCTGTCTTTGCTAATAGTATCAATTTGATTTATGCATTCATTTGCTCATGTTTTTCGTCAAAAGGTTTTAGCTAATTTTCAGCATAGGTTCCTGGCTTAGTTGTATGCACTCACAGTGTTTGAACTCTGATATCTACATCAGAGCATTATAATGAGCTAGCATGCTTCCTTCCCCCCCCTCTCTTTGAGTGTTTGGGCTGGTTTTGGTATGGTACTGTAGGAGGTGTTGGGTGTGATTTAACTTTGTGATATTTAATTACATGCTCTTGTGTGCTGTACTTTGCATCAACTATCATTACTCTTTTTATTCTTAATGCACAGATTCCGATTTGGTTTAACCTGTAATATTTTGTAGCATGCATCCTCTTGTTTGACATGCACCACTTGCCATCATGTACTCTTTTTGTTCTTGATGCACAGATTCCAAACTGGTTTGGAGGCGAATCTGCTGGGACTACAAAAGACAACCCATTTCCATTACCTGATGCATATATGGCATCTCAGCAGAGAAATGTATGTGTGCCAATTATGCTTATTATAGCAAAGATGATTTGATAATCTGTTTTTGGTATTAGGCTTTGCATTTTTTTTTCGTCCACAATTCGCTTTCTGTCTTGATCTAATCTCAAATGCTTGAACAAAATGTTCTTTTTCCAGCACAAGAATTTAGGGGAGATTAAGCAAATTTTGAGGGAAACGCCACTTGAAGAGAACCGGAAGCGGGAATTATCATGTGCACTCCATGTATTTTTTAAAGACTGGTTATATGGTAATGATCGGTTCTTCATTATTTGTTGTCTGACTTATATGCTTATATATGTTCTTGCTGCTGGAAATTTAATTTGCTTTTTCTGTTAAAACAACATGCTTTATGATCCATCTTGAAAGTTTCACTTAGATTGAACCAAGTGAAAAGTTTTTTTGAACAAAATAATCCAATTAAATGTGATCCATCTATCTTTAAGTATATTCACACTGCATGCTATGCCATATTACTGATTATTCAGCTGATTTAATTTTGGCTGTTGATCATAGTTATGCTCCTGTTGTTCGCCATTCTTGATTTATTTGTATTGTTGTTAAAACCATCAAATTATATATTGAATTTGTGTGTCCCATAGAAAGGCTAACAAGGATGTATTTAATCTTGTGACTCGACTCCTGCACTTAAGTTCTGGCAACATTGGATGCATTTTACCTGAAACTTACCCCCCTCATTTTCATCTACCCTGTCATGTTGAGATTTTTGTTCTGTATTTGCAATTAGGACTTCCAGAACTGGTGCATCCATTGAATGATACATTTGCATGGATCTCTCATTTGCCTAAAGCATTGGATCAATCGAGTTAGGTGGGATTTAACTAGTTTGTTCTGTTGATATGACAGCTTCCGGAAATATCCGTCAGCTCTATTGCCTGCAAGGTGACTGAAATTGCATGATGGTGCCGTGGCACAATCAAGGAGTAAAACAAGAAGTTTTTTGGCTTTCTGTCACTTTCAACCCTCACAAATTCTTCTTCCTCAGTTCTGTTGGTAGTGTAGGTAGCTGAGCATCATGGTCTTTGTAATTGGTGGCCCTTTTTATGCATTGAAACTGGTCCGTGGAATGCGACTAGGGATACATTTCCTAATCTTACTGTAATATTCTTTGGAAAAAAAAAAAAAAAAATCTTCCATGTAATATTTTGTTTACTTAGGTTTGAGCCTTGTGAAAGTAAAAAATTCTGGATTTCTTTAAGTTTCAAGTTTTGGCTGGTTTGTGATATATACAAGCTTTTCATTGTTCTTGCATGCCATCTTGATGGCGCTCAAAGAACATCAAATGGCATGGCATCTTGCGTCTGCGAGTAGGTGGGAATGAATCTGAGCTCACTTCTACTTTACCCCCATACACAATCTTAAATTTAAGAAAACCCAGGCTATCAAGATTATATTTATGGAAATGAGATGATTTTAATTCGCGTGTCAAAAATAATCCAATGTTCTTTTCTTAAGGATACCTCACAAAGATAAGCTGTGAAGAAGTAAAACGAACAATCTGCAAATTGGCAACTTTTAGATGAGGCCTCTTCACTACCAGGTTGGAACCTTGTTACAGGTTGGCTCCATTTCATTGAGTTTCCATGTTGCAGATGAGCAGAAATCTCACCTACCCTAAGAGCCACTGCAAAAATTTTGGGTTCTTTAATGGCCTAGCCTGAAGGAGCCATTTGAAGTAACTTCTCTGCTTGCTCAGGAAAGAAGGTAATGAAAAGAAATGCACCTGGGCATTTGATAAGGTAAGACCAAAAACATCATATGTGAGATAGGAGCGATGTTTTGCCATCATCTATTGAAGTTTCAAGGCTTTGGTGGAAGAACTTACATATAAGTACAGTTCCAAGTACAGCTGATATTTTGCCTTGAATGGTAACCAGACCGGCTTTGCCAGCATCTTGCAACTCAGTGGATCCAACAGAATCAAACATTCCTGAGAAGTAAGGAAATCCTTGGATTACTTAAGCTTTACTCACAATAAAAGATAAGCTGGGTTCAAATCGAAAGACTGAAATTAGATTTAAAACCTGGTTTTACGGTTTGAAGCCCTGATGTTATACATGCAATGTTGGCAAAACCGGCTTGCTCTAACTTACTAGCAGCTGCAGCAGACCTTATAGCAATAATAATAATAAAAATACTATCTGGTTAAATGGTTTGGATCTAGAGCAAAATGGTCACTCAAAACGAATCAGCTAGATATGGTGCAACAAGAGATCCAAAAAGGAGGAAGCTGATAAAAAGATAAAAAAGAGTAGATGACCCAGCACAGAGTTTGATGGTTACAGCGTGTCTAAGATCATCATCAATGGAAGCAATTTAAACATTGAAACAGCTGCACCAAAGACTAACCTCAATCCTTCCTGACAGACAAGTAGTAGTTTGCTTTCGGGGGAAAACTGGCTCTTAACAGACTGTACAAAGTCAGGATTCACTTTAGTGAATGGTAATCCAAAGAACAAGCCAGAAAAATTGTTGTGCACAGTCCTCTTTATAATTGTGCCTGCAGAGGCCAAAAGGGTTTAGTGAGACTCACAAGACCAATTCTGAAGGGTGCATATGAACAAACTTGAACCTAAAAACAATTATTTGGAAAGGAGTTAAAGATCTTTACCCAAGTCATTGTCCTGGTTTTCGATAAATAGAGGAACATGATAACATGACTTTATATGAGCTCGATCATATTGAGATTTGTCTCGCACGTCCAGAATTGCATATCCCTCAACTGCTATAAGTTTCTTGCCTTCTTCAGCATTAACAAAATTCACTTCTGCCTTAATTTGGAGGTTTCTTCTGCCAAGTGACTTCCCCACCATAGTCCTTCCATGGCGAGTCTCCAACATCAATCTTGAAGTCCGGAAATTGCTGAAATTAAACCTCTAATCCTTTTTACTCCCATGTTCATAATCATTTGATTTTCGATTTCTATATTAGTAGAACGCATAAGTTCTTTGCATCCACCAACTTCATAACCAAAATGATGATGAAATTTTATGATACTATTACAATTAGGAAGAGGGGAAAAAATCATTTCCTGGAAACCTAAATTTTGTATAGAAAATGATAGAATTCATCTGAAACGGCAAGGGAAGAACATGGAGGGGTCAGGCATTCGATATTGATTCCACGTTTTCATAAGGGAAATTCACTAAAGAGCAAAAGAAAATAATCCCATCTTGTACTACAGCTCAATTTTGCATTCCTGTTCTCAAATCCCGGCTTGGTCGGGAAAATAGAGGAATTCAAACAGGAAAGAAAAACGAAAATTAAGAATTCAATGTTTTATGATGTCAAAGTTTCCGAGAATGAAAATTCATTTGAAGTAAACCCAATGGCAGTTTTAGGCTCAGTAATGTTTTTCTTCAACCCCAGCTATTGAAAAGTAAATTGTTTCAAACTTTCCCTTCTTTTCCAGCATTTTCTCAGAGACCTTCCAATAAAATTCACATTAAAAGTTGAAAGAACAGAACGGAATTTCAGAATTAGCAGAAAAATCAAATGGGTAATGAGAGTACCTTCGAGATGAGAGTGGCATACAACAACAAAGCCCGGCCATTAAGAGATTTTAGAAATCAAAATTTCACTCTCTAACCGAAGTCTCTCTCTGAAAAAGAGCACTTTCTCTCTCTCTAGAATAGCACCACACAGACAGCGAGTTTCCTTCATGAACATTCGGCCATGGCCATGAATGACCCAAGAAATTCAGGAGGGGCAATGGGTTTTTGCCACGTGGCATGAGAATCCGGATATATTTCTTGCGAGCTTGCGGACCCAAACGATGCGTTTTGAATATTTTGTATTTATTTAGGATTCCATTTCCCATGGGGCATCACGCTGCCATACAAAAATCTACCCAAAACATTAACAACTTATATTTGTTTCCACCAAATTTTTTTTCACATTCATCTGAATATCCTTAAATTTAAATACAAATTCATCACTCTTTTGTTAGGAATTATGAGAAGACCATTCCATAAAAGTTCTATTTTTTTTAGTCTGAATCATATCTTCTTCTTGGCTATTATATATTGGTATCAAAGCAACAACCAGGCACCAAATAATGGCGAATGGGACTAGAGCACAAGAAGTTCGTTAATTGGACTATTCGGTGAAGCCATTGAAGATTGGTATAAAGATAGTATCAAATATTCAAACAAATGTCCCAAACTTTTTTATAAAATAATAAAATAATTTATCCATTTTAAAAACATTTAATAAATTAAATTTTAAAAAATTCAAACAAAATTTATTCTATTTTAAAACATCCAATATGTTAAAATTTTTGAAGTGCATAATTTTGAAATTTTAAATAAAAAATTAACTTTGTTTAAATAAAAATAAAAGCCATTTAAACACACTAAAATAATCACATTTAAGGACATTAAAACAGTTAAATATGAATGAAAGGAAAATAAAATGAAGAGAAAAATATGGTTAAAACTAGGAAACTACTTGCAGAAATGTCTTCAGTGAGCATGAAATTTAAAAGACAATGATCCTGCAAGTACTGCAAGAAGTGATGAAAGTTCAAGGCAATAAACCCAAAATTTACCTATCAAAAAACAGATTTCAAGCAAAAAAATAAATAATAATTCTAATGAATTCCAAGATAAAAGAATCAACAAATAAAATAACAATACAACAAATTAGATTTCTTCAAGAAAACAAAAGCCTTTTGCAATATCAATTTGATTCTCTCTTTCTAAATCAATTATTTGGCTGCAAAAAATTTCACTCCCAGCCAGTTTTATCTTCTTGAATTCAAATTAGGAAGATTAATTCTATGATGTTTGTACAAATAAAAATTTCAAGAACCATAGACAAAGTTAATACAAACATAGTACCTATTCAAAAGTGAAAGAAAATTTAAGAATACAAAAGAAATTTAATCTTTACTCCCAATTTAACAGAACTTAGATAATGATACATTTAAGATATAGGCATAAAAAAATCTACACTTAAGAGTAGAAAATATAAATATAGTTATTCAACTTCAAATCTTTATTATATAAAAATTATTATATTAACAATTATATTTTTAAACTCGTTTTTAATATGGATATTGAATCAACCATCTATACCAAAGAATCACAATCATGAAGGTGGAGAGAAGCCCACTTCACCAAAGATTGCTCTTTCCTTGATCTTGAACTGTAACATAAATCTTATCAAAATATGTTCATTAAAGACAGAAATAAGAAAATAAGCATGCACATAGGACGGTAATCAAGGAGACAAACTATGCTCATTGGCACATATATTGGTGGAACCCAGTATGATTGCCCAATATATCATGTAAGCCCCATTCCTACTGTACAGCTGCCTAAAATCTTGGAGCAGTAACTAATTTGGAGTCAAGAATGATTCATTATTTTCCATCCAAAAACCATAGAAAGAACAAAGGAATATTTGTGGGCAAAGCAGACTGAGGAAAAGAAAGAAGGAAAGAAAATTGAATTCTGAACCATGTAATCAATGTTACTCTTGTTTTTGGGTAAATCAAAAACTAAGCTCAACCCATGCCTTAGGTTCAACTAGGTGGAGGTTTTGCTTTTTAAGATCCCAACAGTTTTCTTGGAGACCAAACGATTGGAACAAAGCATGACGATAGCTAGTCATCACCATTTAGTGCAAATTATATCAATTTTCTAGAGAAAATTTTGAAAAAACAATGACAAGTAAAAAATCAGGAATAATAGTACGCCTACCATTTTCCTGATTCTTAAAAGCTGACACTGGGTAAATTATTGTTGAGATATTATGAATGCTTTCCTTTTATCATTCTTTCCTTATATCATTTAGTGTAGAGATATTAGGAATGTTTAGATATTAGGAAAGTTGAGATATTAAAAATATTGAGATATTATGAAAGTTGAGATATTAGGATATTAGTTGTTATTTCCTTATATCATTCTTTCCTTGTATCATTCTTTCCCATTCTTAGAATGACGATTACCCTCTATATATACTCTATATATGAATGAATGAAAGTATGAATGAAAAAGCTACCATTTACTAATTTGAAGATGGTATCAGAGCCATGGAACTGAAATCCTGGATATTTTGTCACTATGGTAGTTCGACAGCGATCAACCATCCTAAGACAAGCCCTAATATTGATAAGTCAACCTTCAAATGCACTCACTGCAATAAGACTGGTCCCACCAGTCTGGATATCCCACAATTTCAAAGCAGCGACTCTTGGTATGACCAGAAAAACAATGAGGAACCGAGAGTTTGAACCATGGACCTTTAGATCATGTTTAGGCTATCAACACTTTGTTATTAATGATAATAATCGTGATCAACGGAAGAAGGATTCCAAGAAAACATCGACTGCAACTGTTGCCGAAATAAAAACAGAGGCTAATGTTGCTGAGAAAGCCTCTGCATTGGTAGCCGCTACTGATTATGGTGGTAAGTTTTTAAATACTTTTACACCTGTTATTAATAGTGCATGGATAATTGATTCTGGTGCTACAGATCATATGACTTTTGATTTTAGACAAGTTTCACCCCTTAGACCTTCATCACAAAAAATTGTTTCCACAGCCAATGGTAACACAACCCCAATCATTGGGGAAGGATCCTTAACTCTTATTGATACTTTGAATTTGGATTCTGTTTTAGTTGTTCCATTTTTAAATTACAATCTTTTGTCAGTTTCTCAAATCACTACAGCCTTATCTTGTATTGTCATTTTTTGGCCTAAATTTTGTATGATTAAGGACATCCAAACAAGACAGACAATTGGTTGTGGTATTAAGCGGGGAAAACTCTATTACTTGGACTTGTAGTCAAATGATTCAAATAAGTTGCAACAAGCCTTGATGGCAGATGGATCTGAGGGAGATGAATCTGGACAATCTGAACTAGTGAACCAGGAAGTGGGTGAGTTGGATATGAGTGGTCAACAATTTGGGTCCAAAGATGTCTTCATTGAAATACCAAACCAATCGTCGTCTGTTGAGGGTGTTCTTAATTTGGAACCTGATCCATTCATGAAATGGTTACCACACTGTCATAATAGAGGTATTCCTAAACCCACATATGAACCTGGATTGTCTACCAAAGTCAAATATCTCATGAGTAACTATGTGTCTAACCATCGTTTGTCTGAATCAAATAAGTCATTTGTAAATCAATTAGCTATTCCTAACAGTGTGCAGGAAGCCTTAGCTGATCCAAGATGGAAAGCAGTCATGAATGAAGAGATAAAATCATTGCAAAAGAATGAAACATGGGAACTCGTAAAATGTCCACCAAGAAAGAAGTCAGTTGGGTGTCGTTGGATCTATACTGTGAAGTACAAGGCAGATGGCAGTATTGAACAATTTAAAGCAAGACTGGTAGCAAAAGGGTACACTCAAACTTATGGAATTGACTACACAGAGACATTTGCATCTATAGCTAAGATTAACACAGTTCGAGTATTACTATCTTTAGCTGCAAACCTAGATTGGTCATTACGACAATTTGATGTGAAAAATGTCTTTCTGCATGGCGAGTTATCTGAAGAAGTATATATGGATCTTCCACCAGGATGCATGGTGTCAGAAAAACAATGTCAGAAGGTGTGCAAATTGAAGAAGTCATTGTATGGGTTGAAGCAATCCCCGAGAGCATGGTTTGGAAGGTTCACAAAGTCAATGAGAGCTTTTGGCTATCGTCAAAGTAATTCAGATCACACTTTGTTCCTGAAAAAGCAACATGGTAAGATTACGGCATTTATCGTATATGTGGATGACATGGTAGTTATAGGAAATGATCCTGAAGAAAGAAAAGCTCTGCAAAATTATCTATCTAAAGAATTCGAAATGAAAAATCTAGGTCCTCTGAAATACTTTTTTGGGATTGAAGTTTCTCGATCAAGTGAAGGAATTTTTCTGTCTCAAAGAAAGTATGCCTTAGATCTTTTACAGGAGACTGGAATGTCGGGATGTCAACCAGTTAATACACCATTAGAAAAAGGTTTGAAATTGTGTGTTGAGCCTAATCAAGTATCAACCGATAAGGGAAGATACCAGAGACTTGTGGAGAGATTAATGTACTTAGCTCATACAAGACCAGATCTTGCTTATGCATTCAGTGTAGTAAGTCAATACATGCATAATCCTGGAGAGCAACATATGAATGCAGTCATGCGTATTTTGAGGTATTTGAAGAATGCTCCTGGGAAGGGAATTTTGTTCGATAAAAATGTTAATCATTAGAGTATAGAAGTATATACTGATGCTGATTGGGCCGGTGCAGTGGATGATAGACGATCTACATCTGGTTACTTTACCTTTGTAAGTAGTAATCTTGTGACATGGAAAAGTAAAAAGCAGAATGTCGTCGCTCGTTCAAGTGCAGAAGCGGAATTTAGAGGTATGACTCTAAGACTTTGTGAGGCATTATGGCTAAGACTCCTCTTACAAGATTTAGGTTACCTATCTAGGCAACCAATCCAATTATTTTGTGACAATAAAGCTGCATGTAACATTGCTCATAATCCAGTACAACATGATCGTACAAAGCATGTCGAGGTAGATAGATTCTTCATTAAGGAAAAGTTGGATGATAAGATTGTGGAATTGCTTAAGATTCGATCAGAAGATCAATTGGCCGATATCCTTACCAAAACTGTCTCAAGTCAAGTGTTCTCAAAAATTTTGGACAAGTTGGGAATGTGTGACATCTATGCACCAACTTGAGGGGAGTGTTGAGATATTATGAATGCTTTCCTTATATCATTCTTTCCTTATATCATTTAGTGTTGAGATATTAGGAATGTTAAGATATTAGGAAAGTTTAGATATTATGAATATTGAGATATTAGGAAAATTGAGATATTAGGATATTAGTTGTTATTTCTTTATATCATTCTTTCCTTGTATCATTTTTTTCCATTCTTAGAATGACGATTACCCTCTATGTATACTCTGTACATGAATGAATGAAAGTACGAATGAAAAACTACCATTTATCAATTTGAAGAATTATTTCTTTTAACAGTCAAGAATAATCTCCCAGACAACAAAAAGAAAAACAAAATCAAAAGATGACAAGAAAATCAAGAACAAAAAAGTGGAGCTACAACCTCGTGGACCTGTAATATCCGAAGTTTGCAAAATGATGAATAACAAGAACACAATTACAATGAGAAATAACCCATGAAAGGATGCCGTTTCGTCATTTCAAGAAGCAGGGTAGTCAGCAATCCCAAGCATATTTTTTTCTTGGAGACATGCAAAGACAACAATCAAATCTAAATAAAACAGAGATATCGCGGAGAAAACATACAACAGAAGCTGTTTGTTTGCCGAGAAAACCCATGAAAAAAAAAGAAGAAAATCTTGAAAAAAAAGAAACCAAGAACAATGCGTATGAAAAAACAATCAAATCTAAACAAGACAGAGATATCACGAAGAAAACATACAACAACAGTTGTTTGGCCTCCCAGAAAACGCATGAAAAGTAAAAAGAAAAAAAAGAAAAGGAAAATCTTGAGAAGAAGAGAAAGAGCAACGTATATGAAAAAACAATCAAACCTAAACAAGATAGAGATGTCACAGAGACAACATACAGTAGCTTTTTGGTTGCCCAGATTCCAGAAGACTCATGAAAAGATAAGCAAGGAAAATCTTGAAAAAAGTCCTTTGTTTGGAATAAAAAAAACCCCAATATTAAAAGGTATTCAAGAACCCATAATCAGTTTTTCAGCAATAATTCATTCGTTGAAAACATAGTCTATTTACAAGAAAAGTGGGTGAAGTGAAGCTTAAGACAACTAGGGTTTTGAACTTACATCCGATGAAGCTTTCAGAGAGAAAAACTTTCAGAGAGAGACGTCGAGAAGGAAAGCTCAGAGTTGAGAGCTGTGTGCTGTGTTCTTGAACGGCCTTTATAGATTGATATTGCCAGCTAGTGTATTCTTGAACAGGGTTTACGCATTGATATTGCCAGCTCAGCCTACTCTCACTTTTCATGCCGTTAAGAAACACGTGCACGGGAAAACTGCGTTGTTGATCTAGTTTTATAGATTGATATTGCCAGCTCAGCATACTTCCACTTTTACAGCTGGTGCGATTTTGAGCAACGTTGATATTGCCAGCCAAGCATACTCTCACTTTTCATGCCGTTAAGCCCACGCGTGAAATTTTATTTGAATAAAAAAGTTATGTTTAAGGTAGAAAAGGTATTTTTTTCGGATAGTTAGGCTAAAGGAACAATCAATAAATGATTTTTGTATTTTAGTGTTTTATTTATTTAGAATAATTTAAAAAGGATTTTAGGAAACGTTTTTAATCTTTTAAAAAACACTTTTAAAAATATAAAAAATCATTTATAATGTTAAAAACTCACTTGAATTGTTTTACAAAAAAAAACATTTGATTTATGATATTTAAAAAAAAAAAAACTTTAAAAAAGAACATTCCAAAAACCATTTATCCAATAACTTGAATGTGGAGTTAAACACATGCTACTTCCACTTTTGGATGTTAACATTTTTCTAAAAAAGTTAAAAAGTTGAATATTAAAAAAAAAAATTTAATATCTTCACTTATAGAATTTCAAACATGTAATAACAATAAAATATTTTTACTCTACAAAAATTTAACGTAATTAAATAAAAATATAAAAGTTCTCAATAAAAATTTTTTGAATCATCTTCATGCAGATGATGATTTGCCCAAATAAAACATATATGGTGCATCAACACTTCAAAATCCTTTTCAGTATTGTTTAACTTTTTCACTCTTAAACTATTAAGTAATATATAAAAATATTATATCTCTTTTTATGATTTAAATATTTTTTTAAATAAAACTTATATATAATTTCTCATTTTCATACATATATAATTATCTTTAAAATAGTTCCTAAAAATAAATCATTTAGAGAAATTATCATAAACCTATTTTTGAAAAAATTGATAGACAAACACATTTTTTAGTAATTTTTTTTCTCAAAAATAAAAAATTGTTAATACGACCTTAAATTCTTCTTTATTCTCCTTAAACCCGGGATTTATGCAAAGGTCCCCAAGAATGTTTTTTTATGGTGTTTTTATTGAAAATGTTTTCTATAAAAGTGTTTTAAAAAGAATTATTTATCAAATATTTATTGATTTTTTAATATTATAAATAATTTTTTTATAAATGATTTTTTAATAATATAAATAATTTTTCTGATTTTAAAAAATATTTTTAAAATTTTTATTAAACATGTCCTAAAATTACTATAAAAAAACACTCCAAATCTTGACCTCTATGTATCATCATACCTTTTTCACTTTTATTTTTTATTTTGAAAAAATGGATGGAGAAAATTTAAGGGAGTGTACAGGGAAGAGCTCTTTTCATAAACCCACGCTTCAGCAGGGCATAAGCGATGTAAAAGCAGGTTTTATGGTCAAAAAGAATTGATGGAAGGTCCATAAACTTGGTTTTATTCAACAGACTCCTGTATGCAGGACTTGCAAGCTGAATTGGTCAATACAGATTGCAAAAATCGAGAGAGATCAGGAGAGAGTAGGAGCCATGAGCAAGGAGTTTTTATCATCCATCTGTTGCTGCTTTCATCGGCCTTCACCGCTATCAGCTGATGCCATGCCTGCAGTTGCTCAGCCTTTAATACCTAAAAACTTGGAAAACAATGATCAATCCAAATCTGCAGTTCCAATCCTGGTTCCACACTTTCCTGTCAATCCAAATCTGTCTCGATTGTAAGGTAAGTAAATAAATCTTTTGTTTCAAACTCAAGTGAATGATATAGGGATGGGGTGACTTGAGCACAGATTGTCTGCAGCTTGAGGGCGTCTTAGATACCATAAAGTTTGAGATGGGGGAGACCCAAGAGTTTTCATTTTCAAACCAACTGGTCAGAGTTTTTATAGAAGATGCTGATCTGAAGAGCAGTTTGCATCCCTTTCACTACGCTTCTTCCCCACTTCTATCAGTTTGCATCTCGCAGTGTAATCTCTAATCAGTTCAGGGTTTTGTATAAGATTTGATCATGGAATTACCCTCTGCAGACTATATGGCTATATTTAGATAAATCTATAGATGGGCTTTGGCTTATCATCAAAGCTAAGTTGATTTTCTATGTGATCCTGTTTGAAGAAGTTCCATATCTGTTTAGATAATTTTATTAAAATAACTCATAATTTCAAACCACGTGATGCGTAAGTCGAAAAAATCTTAGTTCTATTTTGACTAAATAAATAATAATATTATTATCTTTGGAAAATCGGAAAATTATGATTTTAGTTTTTCAACTTCTGATCTCTCACCAATTAGACAAAAACCCATCCAAGACCGGCCACAAAAGATTTCACTTCACACAAATAATATTCATTCACGTGTCTTAGATTGGCCCAAAAGGGAAGTGTTAATAGCTTTAGCTCATAATTTTCCTCGAAGACACTCAAAATGATAACAGCAACCCAAGTTTCCTGGCAGTTGCAACAGCACAATCCGATGCCATAACCAAAACATAAACAGCAACCAGGGATTCCAACAGCATTTTTATCAAGAAGGTGCATAAAAATGCTAGGAGTTTAAATCCTCATGTTGGCATCAATAATCACGAAAGACAGATGATCTTAAACTGATAAATAATGGCTCCTGACACTGTTTTAACAAAAGAAAAAGCATATTTATTCAAACCATCTGGCAGGCTCTGAAAACGGGGAAAAGGTAAACTTCAAGGAAAGAGAACTGAGAGTATGATTACATCTCCGGAAACAAACATACAGCCAGTTCAGAGAACTGTAATCAGTTCTAAACAGTTCTCTCCCATTAACATGCCATGATTTTCCTCTTCAAAAGCAAAGCAGCAACAGAAGCTTATCATTCAATAGTGGATTTCTTCTTGGTTGTGTAAGCGAAGTACTCTTTGCCATTGTCCACTCTAGCGGTCCGACCCCCAGAATCAATAAAAGCAGAAGTGGCTGCCAGAGTTGCTCCTGCTTTCATAGCTGTGTTAATGCTCCTTCCTGCAAAAAGGTCGAAGCAGCAAAGTCAAACCCAGATACTCCTACAATATTGGTTGTTAAAGAGAATAAGTGGATTTTGGACTAAGAGGGAGTTTGGTAAATCAAACTTTCAATGTAGGCTCTCTTCCCCAAGAAGGTGAGTTGATATATCAAATGTAGAACTCAGAGGGTGTTTGGTAAGTTGCCATTATCACCCATCAGTCCAAGTGGCTAAGGCATTCCAGCTATGTTAATAAATGCACAATCCATCCTAATGGCTTGTAACATGACACTGACTCTAATTTTTTGAACATTGATACTGCCTAGAAGAAGCTGCGACACTCAAAATAATTATTTGTAAATTAGATATCATTTATGCAAGCTTTTGTCAACAAAAAACTTACCTATAGACAAAATGCACTTGGAAGAGGATTTTTGAGTTATGGGTCCTTGAGTTTCAACAATAATAATAATAAGTTCACTTGACAAATCAATAGCAGCTCATGGAGTTCTACTCATTATACTAGCAATAAAAGAGAGAGTTCATCCAAGAAACTGCCACTCCATTTGCTGCAATAGTTTGTTAATAAGTTACAATAGAAATCATTCAAAGAGCTTCTACTAGTTTGGCCATGGCCTCACATTATCTACCTATTGTTGGCAATGGAGGCTCTCAGTTGTTTTCCAACAAGGCCAAAGAAGGTGGTTTCATTTTGAGTCGTCAGGTGGGAGGGAGAGGAGGTGAAAGGGTGGTGTTTCACCTCCTTTTTGCAGATGATAGCCTCCTTTTCTATGATGCATGTCTAGAACAGTTGACGTATTTGACTAGGACCAGAGCAGTTGATGTCTTTCAGCTGGACCTTTATATGATTTGAGGCAACTCTAGGGTTGAAAATTAATTTGGCGAAGGGTGAATCAATTCTTGTTCTTCTTCATATTTACCATTCAATGCAATGAATAACAGTATTTTTGTTTTATAACAAATGAACTAATTTAAAAAAACACAAACAAGAATGAATTAATTCTTGTGGAAAGGGTGCCTAATGTAGAGGGGTTGGTTATATGTTGGTAACTTCTTTTAAGTCAATGGCTGTTTGGGATGTGGTTGAGCGATTCCATAAAAGACTTGCCTTTTGGAAATGTTAATACCTATCAAACAGAGGAAGACTTGCATTGATAAAGAGTATGTTATCCAGCTTGGCAATTTATTATCATATTATGTCTCTTTTTATTATTCAAAGAAATGTATGTTTCAGTCTTGAGAATAGTCAAAAGTTTTCCTTTGGAGGATGGAAAAGCCCCATTTAATGAAATATTCTACCGTTTGCTTAGATGAGAAGAAAGAGGGGGTGGTCGTGGGGTGGTTAGTCAGCATTACAGCCTTATCTGGTTTGAATGAGGCTTTGCTTGGCAAATGCTATTAGAAGTTTGCTTTAGAAAGAGAGCCTTTATAGAGGCGGGTCATTGTTGGGAAGTTAGAGGCTTGGGGAAGAGATGAGTGAATGGTGTTGTTATGAAGAAAGCAAAGGGTAAGGTTGTGGAAGGCCGTAAAGAGAGGTCAGGAAGGGAAGACTTCAAGAAACGTACTAGTTTAATTGTGGAGGATGGAAAGAAAGTAAAGTTCTAGTAGGATTAGGATATTTAGTGTGGGGATTTGTCATTGAGTATATCTATTTCCCCTCTTTATTCTCCATTGCTGCTTCCAAGATGCTTGGATTCTGGATGTGTGGGAGGAAGGGAGCCCAAACCCTAAGATAGTTCCACAATTAGGAGAAAGTGTAAAAGCTTTTCTCAAGAGGAATCAAGAGAGACCAATTATCAGGAATGGTGAGAACAGGCTGGTTTATAAAAATTCTAAAGTTGAGAAATTTTCAGTCAAAGCTTTCTATTCTTTTCCAATCAGAGGAAGGAGGCCTTCCCAAGGTAGTTCATAGCTCAAGGTTTCTACAAAAGTGGGGTTCTTTGCTTGAAAAGCAATATGGGAGAGGATTTTGACTTTTAGATTAGTTAAAAAGAAGATAGACCATGGTGAATTGATGCTATCAAGGTAAGGTGCAAAAGAATTAACTGATTGTGTTCCCTTAGATTACGACAAAACAAGAATTTTGTGGCATCTATTATTCTGTTTGTTTGCAGTAATGTGGGAGCTGTCCTCTTCAATCAAGAAACATTTATTTGGGTTAGCAAGGGGGTTTTGTGGGGTAATGACATCACCAGATGTGGAGGACTACTCCATTGCATTTATTTAGACTCTATGGCAAACAAGGAACTATAGAGTGTAGATCATTTGAAAATATGTAGTATTCAGACCATGCAATTAAAAATTCATTCCTTTATACCTTTCTTTGGCCAAGAAAATTCATGGATGACACGTTCTTGGCTTCTTGTCCTATTAGAATTTATTGATTGGTTGTGCTCTAGTTAAAGGGAGGAAGGTTCATTTTTCTTTTCCTTCTTTCTCTTGGTTGATTGACAACTGTTGTATACTGCCTGCATGTCTTGGTTGTGCCTTTTTGTTAGGGATTTTAATATGATTTCTATTTGCCTATAAAAAAAATTGTTAACCACCTATAGATGTAAGAATGCACAAAGCATATCAATAAATTGACTTATAAATATAAGAGCAACCTAGTCATTATACACCCCATTACTACACTCCATATTTCAAATAAGCATGGCAACAATTTCATGCATATTGAACCCTTGACAGAAGTAACAAAAGATTAATATACTATGGTGACACATAAACCATCATTGGAAACATAAGTAAAATCAACCAACGGTGCTAAAGGGACTCAAAAACAAAAGTAAACACTGTTTACATTTTTAATTTCAATACATTGTAGATTTACACCTCAAACCTTATGTTCAATCAAGCCACTCTTAAATTATGCCTAAAGATATTTATGAAATTGATGCAATAACTTAATAAAAGACCAATGTGTAATAATTTGATATTCTGGTAAACAAAGAAATAAAGATCAAAACTCAAACAAAATAAAAAATGATGGCAAGAGAAAAAATATATAAATTATTTCAAAAGAACAGAAAAAGATGGAACCTATCATAATGTCATAACCAAGGAAAAAATAGTGTTAAAAAGTTGAATAACAAGTGTGAAATAAAAGCAGGTCACCATGTGAAGAATCATTTTATACTCTTTAAGTGTCTTTCTTAACAGATAAGAAATGCTCCAAGGACTGAGGACCAAGCTTCCAGCATTTAAAAGAATGATAAAATGGGGAAGGGAATAAGGGCAGGATTTAACTTGAATCACAATCACAATGTTCTTAGCAAAATAAAAAACCCTATAGAGATACTAGAATTAAAATAAAATAAAATAAAATAAAAAATCCATCAATATTGATATGGGATCAAAATCCTGCAGTTTTGTAAGCCATAATCCCATGTTAACTACCATGCATCACCACTCCTGGTATTTGTGACAGCCATAACTAATAACTAAAATACATAAAATGCTTAAAACGTGTCAAAAGAAATCCTAACCTTTGTAACCGAGAATAGTAGCCCCAGCAACAAACCCACCAACAGCTCCATTATACAAGTCCCTTTTCATCCTATAATTTTCCAACAACTGCTCCACACCCATGTAAACACCCCCAATTGCAGCAAATGTCATCCCATAGCTGCCCATCATCTTCAGAGTCCTTATCAGGCCTGGAAGAGCTACATGTTTCTCAACACGGGGCACATCATGCCAAGAAGCAACAATGGTTCCCCAAATGGTTCCAATAACAAGACCCGAGGTTGCGCCCTTAATTACTTTCATTGTTGAGGTATCTTCATCCTCCAAATACCTAAGTTCTGAAGGATCCATCACTCTCCTCTGACTGGGTACTGACCATAGTTGTATACATACCAAAACATCAGCAGTTGAACAGCATTTAACACTTGCAAATAGAAAGCAACTACGTGAAAGAAAAACTTTATCCTAAGTCTGAACACTGAAAAATCAGTGGAAAACAATACGAAACAAACAAAAAAAATTGGATCTAATCGTTTGTATCATCTTTTTCCCAATAAATGAAAATTACCTAGGTCAATTAAGCCAGAAGGCTGCATCAAACTTAGTTGTGTTCAGTTTTCCCGTAAAAGTAAAAAAATTAGAATGCACCTACATTTTCTCACGAATCAAACGGCTCCTGAGCGGATTCAAGGCAAGACCAGAACATCAAAACAAAGAACTTTCATCCAGTATTTCGGAACTCTAGGCGTTAGAAAGCAAAATTCGCATTGATTTTATTTACTTTTCAAAAGACGAGAGGAAAAAAAAAACCCTAAACCCCAACCAAACAGGACAATGGATTCGTTCTGAACCAATAAAGGAAATAAATAAAAACAATCAACACCCCAAAAATGCGAAATTAATAAACCGATGCAGATCGCAGAGCAAAAACCCTAAAATTCAACTACAAAATGCGTACAGAACGGAAGAAAGAATGGCGAGAATTGAGAAAAAAGTACCGTGAAATGAGAAAACTGCAGGGAAAGTGATCGAATTAAATCCCTAATTCCTGAAATATTGATAAAGCCGATGGAGTGCGAGTCGATAAGAATCAAGAGAGTTTGGAAATAAATAAGAAATTAGGGGAAAATAATGGAAATGCACCTGAGATGAAGTTAGAGTGAGGCGACGCGCACTGTAAGAAAATGTTACTTCAGTTGACTTTTGACTTTTAATTGTTGTATCTAATGACCAATGATGTGCTGTAGCCTGTAATTACCCACTTTGCCCTCCCTCTCTTTAAACTCCCTTTTTAAGCTGAATGAAATTAATTTTTTGAAAATAATAATAATATTACTATTCAATTTTCATTAAAGAAATAATTTTTCGTATAAATTATATTTTTTGGAATCCAAATTTATTTTTGAAAATTAATAGTCTCATCAAAGAATCTAAGAATTGAGTCTCAATTGATTTCAAGTTTAGTTGCCTAATGAAAATAATTTTGTTTTTAAAATAAATAAAAATATTTTTTTTTCTAAAATATTAAGAGTCTATTTGGCAGTATGATTGTTTGATTGTTATTTTCTTAAAATAATTTTTAAAAATAAAATGAAATAGATAATAGTTTTTAAAAAATAAGTAAAAATTATTTTCAACGATTTTTAAAGTTAAAAGAAAAAAAAACATAAAAAACAAATAAATTCTGATATGATATTATTCTTCTTTTTTTTCTTCCTTTTATCTAATATTAATATAAAAAATCTTAAAATATAATATATTTTTTTTAAATACTCATACTTTAAAAAAAAAAACTTCTTTTAATTTTTTCATTAAATTAATAAATTTCAAATCAAAACATACTTAATACATAAAAATTATTATTTAAAAAAATAAATTAAAAATCAAAAATTGATTTAATTAATATTAAAAACTCATGAAACTTAATAACATTAATAAATCATAGATATAACAATTTTATTTTTACATAGAATCCTTTTTTTTTTCTCTCTATTGAGGAAATAAACTCTAAATTAAACAAGACTTAAGGTGTATAATCTATTAACAAATTTAATAATTTTTAAAAATAATTTAAAACTCAAATTATGAATTAATCAATATCATAAATTTATGGATAAAGTTTGGTTTAAGATTACTTTATGTAACTCTTCTACATATAATTATTATTTTTTATTTTTTAAATTAGACAAATAAATTTCAAATTAAACAAGACTTGATGTGTTAAGTTTATTAACAAGTATAGTAATTTTTAAAAACATTTTGAAACTCAAATAATAAACTCATTGATACTATAAATTTATAGATAAAAATTGGTTATAATGATTTTTTTTTTTTTTTTTTGCAAAAATAATTGTATCTTGATGAATTTTCTTACTATAGAAATGAAATTCAAATAAAGTGACACACTGTACTAAATATATTAATGAGTTTAATAATTTTTAAAAATAATTTGGAATTCAAAAAATTGATTTAATCATTAAAAAAAAAGCCATATATTTATTGTCTCTCCTTTACAAACAAATATATTTTTTGAATATAGATAAATAAATTATAATTTAAGTAAGACATAATTAATAAATTAAATTCACTAATAAAAAATTAAAAATAATTTTAAATTAAAAAATTTGATCTAATTAATAGTAGATTGATTAAAAACATTCTAAAATATTGTGTTTGTAAACCAATATTGAATGTATACATAAAATGAAAAACTTGACTCATTTAGTTATTAAAAAAGTTAAACTTTATTCATCATTCATTTAAAATAAAACATTATTTAAAATCATTATTATTAATTTTTAACCAAAAAAATTTACAAAAATGTTAATTTATCTTATGTTTCTACCATATGCTAAACTAACATATTTTTTATAAAAAAAATATAATTTATAATTTTATTATAATATTATTATTCATGTCTTATTTAAGACTATATACTTTTTAATTTATTTATAACTATAAAACTATTTTCATTTTTAATAATACTTAAATTAAATTAAATTTATATTATATAAATTGAACCCGCGATCTCTTTACAAAACCAAATATATATATATATATCTACTTGCCAAACCCCATATAAAACACTCAAAAACAAATTTTTGTATTTTAACTTAAAAATAACTTTTAAAAACAAGTTTCAAAAAATATAGTTGAAGGAAGTAAAATTAATATTTTCACTTTTAAAAATTAGTTTCATAAAACAATAATCAAACAATGCTTTAAATATTTAAAAATATTTTAATTTTTTTAAACAATGAATTGTTTTTAAATCACATTGGAATTCATATTTGACTATATTTTTTAAAACATATATTTTAGCATTGTTTCAAACTAAGGAATAAATTTTTTTTTTTGGTTATTTTTTAATGGGTGTTCGGCTAGGTATTTTAAAATGTAGACAAATAAATTTTAGTTAATTTTTTGTCTTGATTTTGTCATATGTATATATATATATATATATATATATATATTATGTTTTATTGAAAACAAAAATATTTTGGAATTTCCAATAATTTTAAAATAGTCATTTTTTTTATAAGATATGAATACTAAAATAAAAATACATATTTTAAAAATATAAATAAAAACATAGTCATGCATAGAAGAAAAATTGTATTTGATATGAACTAGTTTTGATCCATGAATTTTTACTTGTATTTGGGTTTGGTTTTTGAATTCAAAATCAATTTTAGAATCAAAATGCCAACAAATCCGATGTATTAATTTTCACTTGATTGATTTAAAGTTCATTTATGTAATGAACAAATTAGAAAATTATGGTTCTACCAAAAGAAAAACTATAATTATTTTAGATTTATATATAAATATTTCGGTATTTGGGTTTTACATTATATTTTTAAAATTATTTTATTTTTCAATAAATCCAACACATTAATTTTCTCTTGATTTGATTATTAACATTTTCTTAAAATAATATTTAATTTTAAACATATTTTCTGAAAAACAAAACTTATAATTTTCACAACGAAGAATGATATAATATCGCTTCTACCCCTGTGAAACCGATGTTCCCTAGAAACACCAGATCACTGCACTGCTCCTCTGCCGTTTCCAATTTCTCTCTCTAATTTTCCAATTTCCGGGAAAACAGTTTCCTGGTAAAATGCAGAATCCGGACGATATTCGCAATCTTCCTATCGATATCACGTTTTCTCGTCTCGGAGGTAAAAACACACGCGAAGTTCCCGTCAAATTCTGGTGTTTCGGTTCCAATTCGCACTATATATATATATATATATATATTTTTTTTGCATTTCGTCTGTTTTGCAGAATGGTTGGTTGACCGGAAAAGAGTTCCCGCTGATTGGCGGAAACGTCTCACTTCAATCAGGGCTCGGATTTCAACGGCGTTCGCTTCGCTGCCTAAGGAGATCGATCCCTATTTCCAAACCCTAGACCCTGAAGGTTAGTTTTGGGATTGTGATTGTGATGGTAGATTTTGTGAATTGATTAGAATAGTTAGGGGTCTATGCATGAGATTTACTCGAGGTTAGCAGCATTTATTTGGTTTCCGTTAAAATTTTCGTGCCCCCAATTTCAATTATAAACATGGCAGTCTAGTCGAGTTATTATCAGTAGAGTAATGCCATTGAGGCCTGGGGACTCGAGCGTTTACACATAGGATATATGATCCCAATTTAGTCGGAAGAACCGAGTGGACGAAGCAAGTAGGCAAATCAAGCAGTTTTCTTATTTACATAGGAATAGGTAAGTGTTACGCATAAAGAATCTGGGTCTTCTAGAAAAGCTAAGATTCAGCTTGCTTATGGTGTAGGCTAGAGGTTTTTTTTCATATCCAGAAACATGTGGGGAATTCCACTCTGCAGGGTTGAGTTATTTTTTTATAGCAAATTCTCACATTTAAGAACTTTTCTATTTGTTTATTTCTTATTTTTCATTTCAGGAATTGGTTATATAGAAGCCAAACAAATATACGATATTCTTCTGAGGTCAACCCCAGAAAGTCGGAATATTTTTGGACGGCTATCGGGTGCTGCTGTAAGATGAACATTGACAGTCATTTCTCTTCCAGGTCAATACATTCTTCATATGATTATTTGAGTGTATTTAACTTCTTGTCAGGGTGTTTGGGAAGCAATAGTTCGTGCTTTTGAGAAAGATCATATCTTCCTTGGTGAGGCTGCTCAGATAATGGTCCAAAATGTCAATTATGAAATGTAAGTTGATTTATTTTCTCAATGGTTCACTTGGTATCCCATAAGAGTGTTTCAATATGACTGTCTGTCATAGATTTTGATGAATATTATTTCAATTTAAAGCCCGTATCAGAAAAAGCAGGTGCAGAAGATTCAGCAACAACTAGCAGAACTAGAGCGCAAGGAAGCTGATATAAAAAGAAATGCAGCCTTATCAGCAGCTAAATATGCTGAGGCTTGTCAAGAGCTTGGATTACAGGTTATGATCTTGGGCCGGCCATTCTATCGATGATTGTCAACTAGGGTTGATGTTGTTCTTTTTTACAATCAACTCATATCAGTGGAATTTACTTTGTTTTACAGGGAAACAATGTGAGATTGGAACTTCTAGAGACTACAAAAACACTTCCTAGCATATTTAGCAAGTTTCTGGAAGTTATTAGCAGCGACTGTGTGTTGCGGGCTATGGAGTATTATTCAAATTTTGTCAGAGATGCTCATACAGAAAAGGATGTAAGAAGCATTGTGTTCTTAATATGTAGACTGAGGTTAAAGCTATTATACTGTGTCATAAATTAAATAAGTTCGTAATTGTGGTTGCAGAAAATGTCACGGACTGTGCTGATAAATTTAGGGGATGTTCGAGAAAATCCCCCTTGTTTGAATGTTTCTGCAGGCTCTGATGTCCTTGATTCTATGAATGTTCAACCGAGCTCTCATGAAACAAACAATATGACTGAGGTCATGGATGTTCCAGCTGATTATATTGACTGGGATATTTCTGTGGACAGCTCTCAGATTGATTGGGATATTGGAACTGTGGAAGAAACAGATGATACTGGCAATGGATTGGGTCCTTATGAGATTGTTAATGCCAGTGAGATTTTACAGAACATATCACCAACTGCTGCTGTAGAATCTGACCAGACCCTGTTAAAGAAAGAGGAAGATGGCCTAGTACCAGGGATGTCTGCTTCAGATATATCTTGGGATATTTGTGTTGAGAATCCACAAGTTGATGAGGTGGAAGATGTTATTTTTCCAAATGAAGACATGAAAACTCAGGCATCTGTTTTAGATACTAAAACCCGAACCCCTGAAATCAAGGAAGATAGGAGCCAGCTTCTGGAAACAGAGTACAGGAATAAGATTCTAGATGATCTATTTGAGGTACACACTGAACCGTATACTTGTGCAATGCCTCAGTTGCCTTTGCTTATACTTCTCCATCTTGCACTTTTGTGGGAAAAACAGACATCCCCTCCTGAAAATTTTTGGTCTGCTATCATTATTCTGCCATAATTCCAAAGCATTTGTAGATCAAAGGTTGATGTTTGGTATTGATAATCTTTTGTCAGATGAAAGCATTTTTAAATCAACGATTGGTGGAGTTGAGGAATGAAGAAACTTTGTCCTTGCAACACCAAGTCCAGGCAGTTGCTCCCTTTGTGCTGCAGCAATACACCCCTGATGCCATTCAAGCAATGCTATCTGATGTTTCCTCTGCCATTTCCTTGCTAACAAATAGGAAAATGCAAGATTTGATTATGATTCTCAACTCCAAAAGGTGACAGGTTTACAAGAAAATGGTTTTAGCAACATCTTTCGTTTTGCATAATTCAATTTCTTGTTGGAACGCTTAACTATATTCTTAAGAACTAACAAGCTGATATTATGATTAGTACTGCTTGTAGACTAGCGACTTCATTTTTCCTTTTATAGTAATTTTTGTTGTATTGGTTTTGTATCCATATGAGTAATGATATTTTCATTCTTAATAAATTGTAACAAGGGTTCTGATCTGAATTTCAGATTTCTAGATAGACTAGTAAGTACATTGGAGGAAAAAAAGCATCATGAAGCGAAGTTAAAAGAGGGGTTGAAGGACTTGACCATCAGACGCATGGAGCTGCAGAATTCGTTATCTTCATCCTGGCCCAAGCAAGTGAGTTCTTTTCTGATTCAAAGAACTTTGTTTGTTCTTTTGATGGTACTATGTTATATTCAATGTTCATATGTTAGATTTTCGGGGTGAGGTGCCCTTGTAGCTGTCAGTTGGATCAAGTTTTCCACAAATTCACCCCTCATTTTTACAAATGCCAATTTTTTGTTCTTTTCACTAATTATAAATCTAAGAAGTTGAAGATTGTTTTCAGTGGGGCCCACTCACTCTGTTTGAACAAATTAACCCAGGGGGTGGGGAGGGGAAGTGTTGGAGAGAGGAATTAGATATGGCTCTAGGCCCATAGGGGCCCTTTGGTTCTCACCTGGAATTTGAAGTTTTGGTTAATAATCATAATAAAAACAGAGGAAACCATGTTTTTATGCTAGCAATAGTAAGTTTGTCCATGCATTTTTGCTACCCCACACACCCACCCACACACACACACACATATATATATATATATATTATGGATCTTGGTTTCTCTCTTTGGTGGTTGGATTTTTTCAATTCAGGACAGTAATCAAATGTTGTTTCAATTGCAGGAAGCGGCTCTGGCAAAAACTAGGGAGCTGAAGAAGCTTTGTGAGAGTTCTCTGTCATCCATGTTTGATGGAAGACCCGTGAATATTATTGGAGAGATCAACACACTATTAAATAGCAGTATCACTGTGTAGCTCGTCTAGTAACTGTTCATCACACAAGAGTAGTGTAGTGTTTTTTGGTTATCCCTACAAAGTCGATATGCTCATTTGGCAAAGCTTACTCCTAATTATTGTTGCACCAAATGCCAGATAACTCTCTTTGGGCTGGTCCCCAACAATAAATCCTCCAGAGTAATATTTGAAACTGGATCATAAAACATAACTTTGCTTTCATTTGAATTGGCTTTTTCTTTGTTTCATTTTCTTTTCAGGCTAATTTCAGGCCTACTGTATTCTAGTGAGTGTACTTTGCACGCAGAAAATAAGAATATGGATAGAATTCAAAGGTAAGTCTATCGTGTTACAACAGTGAAACTCGACAGCAGTACAGGACAGCTCTAAATTCTTAGAAGATAAGAAGAATATAAGATGACATTTCTTTTTACTCACTAAAAGAATTGGTAGAATCCCAAAGAATAAGCGTAATATGTATTTTCCTTAAAATGCTAAAGATTGTTGGTAAATGAAATCGCCGTATGGTTATTATAGTCGGATGATCAGCAGCAATGTCCTCTGAGTGATTGAGTGAAAATGCAGAACCAACCAAGCTGACACGAAATAATCGAGTTGATTATGGAGTTAGGTTTGATCTATAGTACTCAACCTGTTTCATTGCTCAGGCGGACATAATGCTCATTGATGGTGAGCCTACAAAGCGGGTGTTCGTGGAATGGAAAGATTTATCGAAGCCCTCAACCTCAACTTCGCCACCCTCAATTAACCTGCTTCTCGTCTTTTGTAACAGACGTCTAACAGATTCCACAACTTCCGTCATTGGTGGTCTGAATTCTTTCTCGGGCTGTTTGAATTCCAAACACAAAATAAGAATTCTACACACACATACAGGTGGAAGGAGAAGTAGAAATGGCTAAAGCACTTATTTCAGTGCTTCAAGAAAGCGGTTCGACCTTCTTGTTAGCTTCTAAATTTTTCTTCATAATATGCTAATAAGTAATACCTGAATGCAGAGAGAGACAATATCTGCATATTGTGAGAGAGCCTTGGAGGAGAAAGTTCCTTTGATGCCTGAATCAACCATCTGTCCCAAAGAATCATTGTCATGAAGCCGGGCAGAAGCCCATTTCACCAAAGATTGCTCTTCCCTTGATCTTGAACTGCAACAGAAATCTTATTAAAAAACATTAACTAAAGAAGGAAAATAAAGAAAACAGGCATGTACCATATACCTATCGAATGGCCTTCTTCCTGTTAGTAGCTCTAAAAGCAGCACTCCAAAGGCATATACATCACTCTTCTTGTTATCGATTCCAGGCTGGCCATGTTCAGGTGCAATGTAGCCACAATTGCCAATAGCCATCTCAGAAGCCTGTTGCATTGGCAATTAGTGACAAAAGGTGAGTGCTTATTTCTTCTCTTCATCCTTTGCTTATTACATGAGGCAAACTTTTCTTGTCCTAGGCTCCTTTTGTTCCAGTATGCACTGACTTGTGGAAAAGAGCTTATAGCTCCCCGATTTTGTAGAAAGAATAGGGGTTACTTTTCAAACATTTTCACTTTGAATTCCTCAAAGGTAGCATTATTTAATTAAAAGACAAAAATCACAGAAGATGGCTTCTCAATTAAGCCACTAAACTTATCTCTGGAAGCACTCACCTTCAGTTTAACAGTGTTGCTTGTAAGTGGCCTTAAAACGGCTAGCCCTGTGTCACAGATATGAGGTGTAAGCTCTTCATCAAGTAAGATGTTGGCGGCCTTTAGGTTGCAATGGGCAATAGGAGGTGAACATACAGAGTGCAAATAGCTGAAAAACCATTACACAAAATGGAAAGAATCAACACCAGAAGTAAAGCAAAGCAGCATTTATTATGGAATCCAGATTGTACAAAAAACATCTACTGCTGTTTTTACTAGCAGAATCATCCACCTCACACTAAAACACAAAATGTGGGATATGGTAGTATATTCACATCACTTTACCTGAGTTGTATCACAGCATGTGATTTCCTCAGTGGTTTGCTTAAGAGCACTTTACCAAAAAAAGGAAGTGTATAAAAACTGAACTTGTCAAGGAAACCATATGGAATGCTTACTTCAAAGCACGTGCAATGCCGAGGGCAATCTGGAGTCGGAGGCTCCAAGACAGAGGCTTGTATACTTCACAGTGCAGTGCATCATCAAGAGACAAATTTCTGACAAACTTGTACACAAGGAGATGCTGTCCGTGCTCCACACAATACCCAAGAAGTGTTACAATGTTTGGATGCCTCAAACGAGCTGCGGTCCATATCACATCCAAGAATTGTTCTTCTTCATGGAGAGAGAGTGAGACTGTGTTTATGTTTTTCACAGCCATGACCTGAAAAACAAAAGGGAATCAAAAGGAACAAAAGTTTCTTGAGTTTTTTTTATAAGTTTCTATTCTCTTTCAATGTGTTTGAAACTTGCAAGAGATAACATATTAAGTTCAGGAAGTACTTGGCCATCAGGAAACTCTCCTTTGTAAACAGAACCAAGGGATCCTTCTCCAAGAAGGTTCTCTTCACTGAAGCTGTTTGTAGCTAGTTGAAGCTCTGCCACAGTGTAAAGCTTTGCATTTGCTGGGATTCTGGATTTCTTAGAGAAACTTCTTCTGGAGCAAATTTTCTCAAATCTGACATTGCGAGCAGTGGGAATTGGCCTTGACATAAACGTTGGTGGACTGAGAGCCAAGATTTGTGGGCTCTCTTCTGCTGCAGTAGAAGACCATTGAATGACCAGAAAATAAAAACAAAGGAAGGTAATCAGGGAAACAACTGTGCTCATTGTCCCATAAGCTGAACGATCCATTGAAACTTTTTGCCATTTGGTACAGTTTCAAAATTGGGATTCAAAGTTTTGAGTTTGATTGGAGGCAAGCAAAATTGGGACATTGAGAAATTCTCCTTGGCTGAAAAAAGTTGATAAAATAAGTACCTCTGTCATTATGGATGGGAAGCAAGATAAGACAGTTTTGTGCTAAACAAAAAGTTAAATCCGATTTTTTGCATAAACCTAAAATTCCAGAATCTCTCTATCATCTTAGCAATAAAGCTAATGAATTTAATAATCATCAACAAATATATACATAGGCGAATGAGATTTCACCTTCGACTGTAGTGGTTGGAATACAATGCAGTGCGCTTTCACTGCCCTCCAAGCTTTTGTGCGTTTGTGCACGAGCTCGATTAATGCGGACAGTAAGTAGGAGTGCTGCACAGCTTACCAACAGAGTTCCTCCACCAACCATGAGAGCTATTCCTCCAGGACCCAGCCTTTTCTTCTTGCGTTCATGTGCTTTTCTAGAGGGGTAGTTCTCAACAGCACTTGATTCAGTTGTCGGTGGGCTATTAATATTCTGCTCAGTTTCCAAAGGGAAATCCCAGGGTGGATAGTTCCCCCCTGGATGGAATCTATTCCCCCCAAACCTAAAGAGAGATAAAGAGGAAAAATGATCAAAGCATAATTTGATATGGCAGTGTGCACAGATTAAAGGCAAGAACTTTATTCAGGCTATGATCACCAACCATAAATTTGGTATCAACTGAAATTGCCTTGGAATAATGCCACTAAAATGGTTACTTTGGATGTTCCTGGCAAGAAAAAAAAGCAGGTCTTTGATCAGAGAAATATATAAAACCAAGGGATGAGAAAGGTTGCGATGAAGGAACCTACAAGTGAGACAGTGGGAGATCAGCCAAGAAGATCACAGACCCAGTAAACTTGTTATTCTGCAAGAACCTGCAGATAAACAAAAAGAGCTTTATGGGAACTTGCGAGCCAACATGATGAAATAACTGCAGACACAGTGAGAACTCCAAAATATAATAGAACTAAAGAGAATAGAACTCACAATCTAGTAAGATTTTTCAAAGTTCCAAATGAACTTGGCAGATCTCCAGTAAAGTGATTGTGTGATAGATCCCTATGACAACAGATCCAAATATGGTAGGATAAGGCATAGAAGTATTGCTGAAAAGAGAGAATATTAAAATAGGATGACTCATAAAAAAAAGAGGTCTTATCATTGTGTCATAATCTTCAAGAAAACCCACTACCACCATGTAACATCCAATAAACCAATGATATATAATTGCCTTGCTTCCTTTTATTTCATATGCAAAACAAAGAAATTGGGTGAAAAATCATACATTTCTTTTAGATTCTGTAGGCCAGTAAACACATTGCCAATGGGTCCAGATAATGAATTGTGGCTCAGATTCCTGCAAGAAAACAATGGTCATTTATGAGTCAATAAATGTAAACCAACTATAGTAGGCAGCAAAATAGGAAGTAGCAGGACAAACTAACTCACAGATGTCGAAGATTCTTCATGAAAGTGAGGGAGTTGGGGATATTTTGACTAAATTTGTTGCATGCCAAATTTCTACATTCATAAAAAAAATGAAATTACAAACAAAATTAAATAAATCATTGGCAATGCTAACAAAAACTAAGAATCAAGCATCTCACATATGAGTGGCATTAGGGGGTAACCCGTAAGGAATTTCACCTTGAATGTTATTGGAGCTAACATCCCTAATAGAAAGAACGAATTGGAAAAAAAAAAAATAGTGAATAAAACTCACATAATTTTACATAAACCTAAATTTAAATCAGCATAATCTCATACAGTTGCTTCAAATTATGGAGATTATGGAGCTGGCCTCCAAGATGTCCACCGAGATTTAGTCCTGGAAGCTGACTGCAAAGATGAGAGAACCAGTCATTAGTTTCCACATATTATACAAATTGTGCACAATGTTAAAAAGGGCACATGACGCATTACATGAAAATGACAGTTGAACCAGAACATGAGATTCCTTTCCATGATTCATCACATGGATCCCCAGCATATGATCTCCACTTCTCCAACTGTGGTGGGTAGTTCAGTTCCTTGTACAAGTCTTGAAGAGCTGCCACTGCAGAAAGTAAAAAGGAGGGAATTATTCTGTAATCTTAATCTATGGCCACCACTTTATTCTGATTATCATCCCATTAATAGGTCAATTTTATTTTTTGATCCAGTGTAGAACCTGATCACTTTTGGGCATTCATCCATTTTTGGAGACCCCACTATGACTGCCCACGATGTTATGTAAGCCCCATTCATTGTGCATAGCTTCCTAAATATCTCAGCAGTAACTAATTTGGAGTCAAGAACGATTCCGTTATTTTCCCTCCAAAAACCATAAAAAGTACAGAGGAATCTTTTCTAGCCCACTCTTTGCTGGCAAAAAAAAAAACCGAGGAAAAGAAAGAAGGAAAGAAAATTGAATTCTGAGCCATGTAACCTATGTTAGTCTTGTTTTGAATAAATAAAAAACTAAACTCAACTAAGCCAAATATTTACGTTAGGTTCCATTAGGTGAATGTTTTGCCTTTCAAGATTCCCGAAATTTTCTTGGAGATTAAACAGTTGGAATGAAGCATTCCAATAACTAACTAGTGATCATCGTATAGTGCAAATTATATCAAATTTCTAGAGAAAATTTTTAAAGAAAATGACAAGAAAAAATCAAGGCAAGGAAGTGCAAGTAGAATTCTTCTGATCCGTAAAAGCTGAAGCTGGTTATTTTATTTTATTTTTTTAATCAGTCAAGAATCAATCTCCCAGACAACAAGAGGATCAAAAAAAAATAAAAAATCAAAATTACAAGAAAATCAAGAACAAAAAATTGGAGTTACCATCCCGTGGATCTGTAATAGCCGAAGCTTGCAAAGTGATGAACACCGAAAACACAATTACAATGAGGAATAACCGCAGATGTTGTTTCGTCATTTCAAGAAGCAGAGTAGTCAGCGATCTCAAGCAGAGGAACAGGAGCATGTTTTTTCCCTGGAGACATGCAAAGATAACAATCAAATCTAAAGAAGATAGATATATCATGGAGAAAATGTACAAAGCAGCTGTTTGGCTGCCGAGAAAATTCATGAAAAGAAAGAGAAAGGAGAAGTTTCAAAAAAAGAATAACGTATATGAGAAAAATCTTTTGTTTAGAAAAAAAAACAATAAAAAATGCTGATGTTTTACCCTTAATCAAAAACCAAGGAGGATCAATCCATCGTTAACAAGAAAGAAAGAATTAGGGTTGTGAAACAGAGTCAATTTACAAGAACAGTGGGTGAAAGTGAAACTCAAGAGAACACCTCTGAGGAAGCTTTAGAGACAGAAGCTTAGAGAGAGAGAGAGAGAGAGAGAGAGGGGCTGAGAATGAGACCTGAGAGCTGTGTTCTTGAGCTGGTTTTATAGGTTGATATTGCCAGCTCAGCATACTCTCAATTTTGAAGCCGTTAAGCCCACACGTGCTATAAGATTTTGAAGCTTTGAAGCTTTGAAGATTTTTATTTTTTTAAATATAAACATTTAAATGTTAAAATACATTTTAATTTCCAAAAAATTGTGCAATGATTAAATAAAAATAAATTGTATAATGGTTAAATAAGAAATAAAAGCATGATTAGATGAAAAATAAAGATATAATTAAAAATATTTTTTATTATTTTAAATAGAAATATAATTATTTTAAGAATTTATTTTAAAAATAAAGTAATTTTGAGAAGATGTTTGAGATTTTGAAATATTTTTCAAAGTATTTTAAGAAATAAAAAAAAAATAAAAAAATGGATAATAAAATTTATTTTAATAATAAGGTTTGACATTTTATACAGATTTTAAACGACCTGAGTAAAACGACGTCGTTTACCTCATTTTCACCGCCTGTTCCGTGGCTGACCTGAAAGCAAAACAAAAGCGTTTTCTGCAAAAATGTTTTGTGAATTCTTCAAAAGATAGAAGAAATCAGTTCACACCGGCTCTGTTTTTCTTCTCAAGCTTTCGCTCATGCTCATGGCGGACTCATTCAGTACCAAAACCGCACAAGATGATGACAATGAGGATGAAGACTACATGGGAGATCTCTCTCAGTTCATTCCACCTGAAACCGCTCAACCCCCAAAAGCTCAATTCAAGAAGGTTCTCCCTATAAACCCTAATTCTCCCTTGTTTGGTTCCCAGGAGAACGTATTCGTTCTCTTCACATTTTTAATCGTTTGATTTCCCCCTAAGTGTTGGAAAATTTTGTTGAAACTCAGGGACGTATACTTTCACTTGGCTTAGTTCTAGCTGAGTCTTATTCTCTCTCTCTTTTGGGACCCTTTTCCAAATTATATTTTCTTCTGTTTTCACGGTGACCAATCGGAGGTTTTCTGTGGACTAATTGCCTGTTGTTCGCAGATGTCGAACAACAAAGTCGTAGTTTCTCAATCACCATGGAAGCAATCGAAAGCCCTAAATTGGCAAGAACAGAGGAGAGTCTCAAGAGAGCGGCAGCGACGAGAAGAGGACTTGCGGACCCTAGCGAATACGGAGGCTCCGATTCCACAATCGAACATCGGGTTCAAAATGTTGAAACAAATGGGCTACACCCCGGGTTCGGCACTGGGGAAGGAGGGCTCGGGCCGAGCAGAGCCAGTGGGGCTCGAGATAAGACGAACGCGAGCAGGGATTGGAAGAGAGGATCCCATTAAGGAGAAGATGAGGAGAGAAGAGGCTTGGACTGAGAAGAAGAGGAAGAACGAGGCTGCTTTAATGGCGGAGTTCGGGTGTAGGCAGAAGTCGCAATGGCAGAGTCGGAGAGTTGTAGTGAATTTCAAGAAGGCGAAAGGTGCTCTTGATCAGTTGGAGAATAAGGAAATTGTGGAGCCCAAGAAGAAGGAAGATGAGGACAGTGAGGAAGGTGAAGAGGAGGAAGAAGAGGAGGAGATTACAGAAGAGGTATGTTTCTTTTGGATCATTTCTACTATTTGATTTCTGGGTTTGCTAATAGCTAGTGTTTTCAATGATAAAACCGTTGGAGAAACAACAAATTCAGCATGTTGTTGGTTAGCTGAGTATTGGGATCTGGCCTTCCTCAATGCATGGATTAAAATGAAAATTTAGGTAGCTCCAAAAGAATTTATTTCAGTGCTTGAGATGGATTCTTTAGAGATTTTATTGATAAATTGATAATCAAATATCACATTTCATAGCATTTGATGAATTGACAATTCAGACTAGATTGGAAGTTCCGCTTTTGTTGGATTCATGAATGGTTATGTTGGTAGTGTTTCTACTCTCTAGTGGTGAGTGATCTAGAAAGGACACGGGCTGTTGACATCCGTTTGTGCCTGAGATACTCATATTTCTTACTCATTGTTCATTTTTTACATGTCTTTTAGGTCAGCACTTGGAAACTTGAATTTAATTCCCCTCGGTTAATCTCTATATCTATCATCTATGGTGCATGATGATGATGATCAGTCAGTCTGTATTGGATGCAGGATTTGCAAAATATATTGATGAAACTGAGAGACGAATTTCGATACTGCCTCTTCTGTGGATGTCAGGTAAGTGAGAAATATGAACGCTATGATCGCAAGCATTTTCTCCAAATCTCAGTTTCTGATACATTTGTAAACCATGTTCTTTTGTGTTTCAGTATGAGTCGGTTGAAGCTCTACTGTCCAACTGCCCTGGACCAAATGAAGATGACCACTGACTGAAACAGCATTTCCCAATAGAGAGAAACCGGAGATACTCATTTATGCAACAACACGACTCCAAGGAGTGTAGCTCAGTGAGATGGATGTTCACTTAAGATGGATCATTTTTAGGCAAACAGACGCTCTTTGCTAAGGAGACAGAGAATTGAAAACTGGAGGGGCTGAGGTGATGTCAGAAACCAATCTGGTCATATCTTGTTCTTAGAGAGAAAAAAAAAACACACACACATCAGATTAACAATTGGAAGAATGCTTCCTTTATTCAATGAAGATTGCATCTCCTTGGAGCTCGAACCCATGATCATGGGTTTTTTATTTTTTATTTTATCTCAATCCTCTGTAACTTCCATAGAGCTCAGGAGCTCCTGTAACTTCTGTTGTGAAATAAGGAATTCATTCAAGTCAAACGTGTTTCTTCACTATTATTACAGGATGCTTAGTAGCTGCTTTTAGGGTTCATGTCTTCTCCAAAATAGTTGAGGCTGACACCGTATTTGAAATCTGTTGCTGCATATACATTTATATACACATTCATGTGCCAATCCACGTAATACCCTAAGCTCAAAATGCATTTCACCCGCCTATGATTTTATTTCCTTTTCTTCACAATCTTCCATCCAAAATTTGGTTTCAGCCTCTTAAGACTCCTCTGATAGTGCCATGAGCAAATAAGAAAAGGCTAGTAGATGGCAATGAAAACCCAGTTCCCAGTCATTCAATGTGAAGTCAGAAATAAAAAAAAACCAGAGACCCGTTTCCATCACAAAATGTTGGAAAGGTCATATGATCTTATAAAGAGCAATTAGAACAAGCTTAAGCTTGCTTCTCAGTATTGAGAAACTCAAACCAAGCACAGATAAGAGCCATTAAGGTCTCCCAGCAAAACAAAGATCAAGCGCCATTTAGGTCTCAAAAACAAAGATCAAGAGCCATTTAGGTTTTTCCCAGCAAAACAATGATCAAGAACCATTTGGGTTTTCTCCTAGCAAAACACAAGATCAGGAGGTATCCACCTGAAGGATATTTGTAAGTAGTTTTTTGAACCAAAGCTGTTAAAGGTGTTCATACAAACCAGATGGTAAGTTGGCACCTAAAGTGACCAGTGCATCTGCTGAGTGGAAGAGTCATAAGCCCTGGAGTGCTCGAGTTCCATGTATTGCCTTCCACTCTGTTGGGGCAACTCGCCCCCACCTGAGAACTGGCTATTAATAGGCTGTGAAATTTGACCAAGACCAAGATCAGGTGGCATCTCCTGCGAACTGCTACTACCTTCATTGCCCTTGAAATCCCACGAGGTGCTTGGGAAGTGATTGATAGCTGCACTATGAGGAGCTGTGGGTTGCGCCATGGATGCCCCTTCAGGATTCATGAAGCTGTTTGCTCCAAGACCAGATGCTCGATTCCTGGAGCTCCATGGCTGATTTGACAGAAGAGAGAGAGCACAGCTTGAGTCGGAGGCCCCTGTGAAACATTCTCCTGAAGGAATTCCAGGACCATGAAAGCTGGTCCCGCCTGCTGAACCTTGCAGAAAGAGAGGATTCTCAGAGTTGCTCTGCCATGGATGTGGAAGAAACCTTCCCATCGCAGTGGTTTGATTTCCAGGTACCCGATCAGATGCTCTTGTAGTTGGCCAAGTATCCCTCTCGGGATGCCTTGGGTATGCAGCAAAGTCCATCAGAAAGCCTCCTCCCACCCTGCTGCTGTTTTCTGTCATTGTAAATATCAAATACTAAAGTCAGATAATCAGAATGTAAAGAAAAAACTCAAAACCATACATATTGCAATACAGTTTTAGACAAGTGGAGAATATTTTTAAAAAGAATTTCTATTGACAATGACTAACCAAAAATGGATGAAGAAAGTCGCCCATAGCGTGAGGACAATAAAGATCCAGGTGGTGGCTTCCTGCGACGCTCATTATGACCAGCCAGGCGCCTACGACAACTTCGTTTTCCTTGGTCAAATTCGGCAAGCTGATGAAATCTGGGAACAGATCATGCAAGAACCATTGTCCTTTTAAAAGAATATGTAAACATATAACAATGAATTATCATATATATATATATATATATATATATACACATACACACGCGACAAATGAAACAAAACAGCATTTGCATGATTTGACATTTGCCAATTTCCATTAGTAATACAGACATTTTCTTTCATATGCTCAAGTTTCAGATAAGTCATCTTGGCCATAGGTAGCATGAGCATGCTCAAACCCTAAAACCAAATCCTCCATATAATACCGATATTGCGCCAAACCTGACCGGTCATATGAATGGTTTTTATGAAACTAGCCAAGAGATGTGGATAAGTTTTGAGTACATACCCCTTGGATAATCAAAGTAAGCTTCTTTATTTATTTATTTTCCCATCTTTTTATCCAAAAACAATTCCTGGGGTTTTTCATGTGCAAGATTTTCATGTGACCCTGCTCTTTCATGCTGAGGCCCAAGGATTAACTTCCATCACAATTGTTAGCTCTTCATCTCCACTAAAGAGACAGGTCACACCAAGCTCAGCTTTGCTATGTTATTCATAAGAAAGTTCCGTATATTTTGAACATGATCTTAGACAACACATCGAAGAACACTAGATTCTTGAAACAATATTTAGCATAATTCCAGAACATAACAACAAATTGGTGATTCAGAATAAAGTACAGGAAACAAATAAATAAATAAAAGAAACTCCAGAAGATCCACCTTTTCATCACCTATCATTGATCCCTTGGATAATCAAGTAAGCTTCTTTATTTATTTATTTTCTCATCTTTTTATCCAAAAACAATTCCTGGGGTTTTTCATGTGCAAGATTCTCATGTGCCCCTGCTCTTTCATGCTGAGGCCCAAGGATTAACTTCCATCACAATTGTTAGCTCTTCATCTCCACTAACAAACAGGCCACACCAAGCTCAGCTTTGCTATGTTATTCATAAGAAAGTTCTGTATATTTTGAACATGATCTTAGACAACACATCGAAGAACATTAGATTCTTGAAACAATATTTAGCATAATTCCACAACATAACAACAAATTGGTGATTCAGAATAAAGTACAGGAAATAAATAAATAAAAGAAACTCCAGAAGATCCACCTTTTCATCACCTATCATTGATCCTTTCAATTTGGCATGTTAGCCATGTGCTTCAAATCCCCTTGACATACCAGTTCTCATCAAAGAAAATACAGATAATTTGTGTCCTACATTGCAAGTGCTAACTACAGAAATTCTGATTGGAAAACTTCAATTGTGAAGATAATTTACATACAAACTAGGCAACAAAATTCAGCCACTTACAGTTCATTGTTTGGAAGTGACTCAATTGTACAATTTCTAAAGAGAAAAAAACATACTCCCACACTCTCCATAAATTTCTCCATCAACCTGTATACATCTATAAACACGATTACCATTGCTGCCCATAATTACATAACACATTTCTTCCTTTTGAAAGTGCAAACTATTTTCTAAGATGGTCCTTTTGAAAGTGCAAACTAAGCGGAATGAATTTCGATATGCACAAAATAATGATGAGAAAGGAGAGATGGAGATAAAAAAATTAAGTAAAAACCAGATTACATAAAAAACCACCAACATATGCCAATTTGTGCTCCAAACAAACTTGCTGCATAGAAAGAAATATTATATGAAAAACCAGAAGAAGGAAGAGGTGGAAAAGGCATTATAGTCCTCCTTCACATTATTGTAAGAGGTAAAACCGAAACAGATTGCTCTATTAAAGGGAGCCTTGGAAACTCTAGGGAATTGATTTTGATTCAAATCAACGTCTAGTCACTGTAAGAAGGACAATCCAACTCAGTATGAACAAAGGCACATTCATCAACTCATCGTTTATGACTTCATATTCTCAATCGTCCAACCTGTTTCTTTCATTTTTTTCCGGGATATGGTTTCAGCAACAACAAACAGAGCAATATGAAATTAGATGTAGCTCCATAATCAAAGTCCATGACAAGAACCCTGAAACACCTTAACCACTCTCATAGATAAACAACCAAGAACAGACTCAGCCTAGAACCCTATAGCCATCACCAACGACCAATTAGCCACCCCACCCACAAATCAATCAAATTCAAATAAGAAACTAACCTCCTAACTTAAAACAAACAATAGCGTGGGAACATTATATGACTAACAACCCAATAACCAAACAAAACCAAAAGTCCAAAACCCCCCACCAGAATCAAGTCCACCATAAACATTCAAGCATAAAAGAACAAATACCTACACCCAAGAAAAATACCAACGCCAACTCAATTAGGTTAAACAACCTTAAAAATAAACCAAAAAGTCAATAAAATAACCTAGTAGCTACAAAACTCCCATCAAGATCAAACACGGCCAGCATAAAAACAATAATCTGAAGCTACAAGAGATTAAAAATGGAAACCAACAAAAAAGAAAAAAAATTAAAATATGAGCGAATAACAAACCGTAATTTACAACTGCAATAAATTGGATACCAAACCCACCAACAAAACTGGAAAACAAACACAGCTAGCTAACTAAAAAGAACACGAAACAGAAAAGGAAAGAAAACCCATCTATCAGACAAATAAAAATTAAAAAGGAATATGCCCAACTGAGAAACAACAATTTTCAACAACAAGAGACATTAAACACAGCCCATCAACAAATTTAAAGTATAAGTAGCTTATAACTGAAAAAAAAATTGCAAAAAGTTGAAAAAAAAAAAGGGGGAAGAAAAAACAACTCCGAGAGAAGGAAAACAAAAACCAAGCTGACCTGCTACACTGCTGGCAAAACCTCTGCTCAAGGCCCGCAACAATGACCGTTGGAGACTTCGAATGCATACCACACACTTTATGCCTTGAATAGTAAGCTTTGGCATCACTCAGATCTACTTTACACCCTTCAACTTGACACCTCGGTGGTTGGCCTCCCTGAACAACCCCACTACCTCTTACCTTCTTTGGTGGCGCCGGAGGTGGGCGACCACCGGAGCCGGCGGCAGAGGAGGAGGAGGAGGACCCGGTTCCCGATTTGGCCGGAGCTCCAACACCCAAATCTTCAAAATATATCTTCTGCCCAAATTTCAACCCGTTGAGCGACTCAGACGAGTTGGCCGAAGAGCTGGAAACGGTCAAAGAGCTCGAACCCCTTTCCATGTGTGGCGCTCCTAGAGTCCATTCATGGGTATTTTTCTTGTGGGTCACGAAGATATAGAAAAGAGGGGAAAAGGAAACACTTGTGTAAAGAGTGACAAAAGCAACAGATACCGATAGAAGAGTGGGGGGTTTCAAAAGCAGTTTGTGAAGGCAACAAAGCAAGAGAAGCAGTAGAAGATGATGATGGTGGTGGTGTGAAAAAAAGCAAACACCTGACACTGGGCCATGCCAGCAGAGGAGAGGGGTATGGTACTTCTGAATGGACTGTGAAAATAATGGAGACGCAGTAGAGAGAGAAAGAGATAGATAGCAGTGCACTTTTTGAGTTCTGAGTGAGGGAGAGACAGAGAGAGGAATAGAGAGAGAGAGAGAGAGGAGTTTTGGGTCAAAATGGTCCATTTAAAAAAAATATATATATATATATATATAACATCTAAACATTTTATGGACCTTACGTTAAAATTATTCATGTAAAACTTTAGTTTAAAAATGAAATGTCAATTATTAATTAAAATTTTAATTAAAAAATAAAATTTTAATTAATATTATAAAAAAGTATATATATATATATTTTTTTTTATGACATGATTTTTTACGTAGTACCCGAAAAGTTAATTTGGATATAAGTTTTATGAAGTGGATATATGTTATATATATATTTTTTTTAATGAATAGAGAGAGAGAGAGAGAGAGAATTCCAGAGCTCCTTTTATCATCACTAACTCAACTGTCGTTTTTTTTAAACTTTTCTGTTCATTTCTCTCTGTACTTTCTCTCGTTTTCTCTCTCTACTTTCTCCCATTTTCCCTCTCAAGAAAGCATTTTCTTATCTTATGCCTAGTGATTGAGGTGCCCATATTCCTGGGAAAGTGGGTGCTCTTCAGAATTTTGAGCTGAAAGGTCGAAAATGCCCTTGCCCGTTCACTTTTCGAATCTTCCCATTCCTTTGAAAATCTCTCTCCCAATTTTGATGGTCCATGAATCATGATTTTTTTTTTCTTTTTGTTGCTTTTTAAATCCCAAACTACAAATCACAAAATAGTAATGTTACCTTGTTACAGGAAAATACATAAATTGAAAAAAAAAAAAAAAATTTAATATTTGATTATCTTATAAAAAAATTAAATCTAATTAAAACTAGTTAAAATTTTAAGTTTTTCTAAATTATTTAATTTTTATATCAATGAATTAAAATAATAAATAAAAATAATTTATCAAAATTTTAATTTATTTTTTATTTTTTTTAACATAATCTTAATAAGATTAAAATTTGATTGTGTTGTACCTTGACCCTCATGATGATAAATACTTTAGAAATGATGTCATGTTTTTATATATTTAATAAATATTTTTTAATTTTATAAAATATTATATAGATTTGGAATGATTATTATTATGTGTTAGTAAAAACTCTATATATTTTTAATTAATTATAATAAAAAAATAAAGCATAACATCTAACAAAACCCAAATTCAAGTTATTCCCATTTACAAGTTTAAATGGCAATTTTATTTTATTTTTCTATTGTCAAAAAAAATTGTAAAATTGAATAATCTGGTGATGGGCAAAACAGTCTTTTGACACAAAGGAAGTGGGTCTACTCAGCATTGTGTCTCTTTTTTTAAGCAAAGGGCAAAACCCTATTCTGCATTTTGAGCACTCCAAATCAGTTCCCTTTCCAAAAATGTCATTTTAAACTCTGGTTTATATACATTGGAATTTGGGGCATGAATTGGGTTTTGGATGTGACATTTTTGAGGACTTTTATTATATTAATAAGAAATAGTTGGTTCCAAGTTTGTTTTTCTGAAATTAAAGAGAAGTAATGGGACGGCTCTGCAATATCTTTCAATAAAATAGATTTTGGCAGAAAGTAACTGTACTCTCATCTCTGACTCCTGAGTCCTGAGTACTCTCTGAGCCACCCTCTATTTATTTTGTTTTTTGCCATTTTCAGTGAAATTACTTTGAACCGGTTGTTTTCAGTGTACAGAAAGAGAAAACCCCCAAGAATTTCAAGGGGCTCAAAAAGAAAAATAAAAGCCTGGTTTCCACTTTGCAGTTTGGTAGTTTAGTTTGGTTACAATTTGGTTAGTATTGGGTTGGATGCTTCTTGGGAATTTCCCATTTTTTTACACTCCCCGTCACTGCTTCTCAGTTCTTACTTCTTACTTATCACCTCCCATTAACCCCGGGCCATGCCTGAATCAATGATGCCCATCCATCCAAGGACCCATTTTAAGTCTTGGGCACAATCCGTACATTCCTCAATGTAATTTTGGGAAAAGGCTGTCATTTTACATATGGATTTGGATCTCATCGTATGATTTTGCTGACCATTCACATCCAAATGACCCACTTTCGATTTTTGTTGGCACCACAAGTACACTTTCGGATCTTTTTTGGTAAAATATCTCTTTTTTACACATGGGTACGAATTTGGTAATCGTTCATCTAATATCCCAGTTCAATTTTTGAGGGAAAATTCTCTCTTTTGGGTGTGGGTTTGAGGATTTTGATGAACATTTCTGCATTTTTAGCCCATTCTTCCAATGACCCAGGTGAGGTTTGGCATAACAAGTAAATTTCAGAATGTGTTTTTGGGAAATAGTCTCATTTTTACACATAGGTTTGAATCTGATTGATGATTTGATGAGCATTTTTTAACTCTATGGCTACTCATCAAATGACCCATGTAAACTTCTTATTGTATTTTTGAGAAAAAAAAGGTCTTAAATTTGATCATTTTGCTGACCATTTGTCCAATACATGGCCATCCATCCAAAGGTCCACTTCCAAGTTTTGGCACAATACGAACATTTCAGTGTATTTTTTGGAAAGTAGATAAATAAAGCCTCTCTTTTACATATAAGGTTGAAATTGATTTGATAATTTTGGTGACCACTTCTCAATTATAGAGCCATTAGTCCAATGACCCACCTCAAGCTTTGTCACAATAATTATATTTCAGATGGGAAGTAGTCTCTCATTTATTCATGCAGTTGAATTTCATTTAGTGATTTTGGTGACCACTTCTTAATTATCCATCCAATAGTATTATTATTATTATTATTATTTTTATTTTTTTTTGGTGGATGACATATCTCAATTTTAGTTATTTATCCAATGACCCATTTCCAAGTTTTTGCACAGTCTCACATCATAACTTTGGGAAAAAATCTCATAATTTTTGTGATCATTTCTCAATGTTAAGAGCAGGGGGGAGGGGATATAGGATAGACCTAGATCTAGACCCTTAGGCCTGTGTTGTTATAGTGAAAGTCGGTTGCTTCCATGGAAGGGATGCCTCATGAGTCCATGATAAGAGGGCAGTGCTAATATTGGGGAATTTGGATACAAATCTGCACAACAGTTATTATAATTTGTACTAGAGAGTACCATTAAATAAAGGTACAATTCCATTTAGCACAAAGAAAAGTTGAGAAAAGTAGACGTACAACTTCAATTTTCTCCCCCACTTCATTGAGTTTGAGCTGTCTTCAGTCTAACTTGTCCTCTTTTCTCAGGCTTTTAAGTTGTTAGCTGTTTAGTACTAATAAACCAATAATTTATTATTTTATAGTAAAAAATTATAACTCATATTTTAATATTGTTTCTTCTTTAAATTAAGTTTCATTTCCAGATATTTTATACCAATAAAAAAAATTTAAACTTCAAATATAAAAATAAAAGCTAAAATTAACCAAACAAGAAGTCAAAACCCCTTTTTTATTTTTTATTTATAGGCAAACACAACAACAAACTATCTATATAATTTTCAAATCCAAATTTTAAAATATTTCTAAGAAAATTTTATGTCCAATTATAAGTCCTAAGCAATTTTTTATTCTATTTATTTTTCGATAAATATGATAACATTTATATATATTTAAATTTTAAGTTAATTTCCAAATATCATTTTCAATATTTAGATTTAGGAGCCTATGGTTTATAATAGCAAATAGGATATCTTGGAAAATCAATTATTCCACCAAAAATGATTGATGCATTACCTAAATATATTATACTTCTAACTATTTTTATAATTTCATTAGAGTTTTTTTATCACGTATCTTAAAGTACTTTTATTTCCCGAGTTTTGATGTATCAAAATTTAGTTTTGAAATTTTCTTTAATAGGAAGAATCCATTTTTTCTACTACTCAAGACACATTCTACCCATGGTTTTAAAGAAAATAATTAGTCAAAAAATTTTGAAAATCTTGAAGGATAATAATAGTTTTCTCATTAATGAGAAAATGGTTGAGACAGTTATTCCAAAATATTATTTAATTTATATGAATCCATATATTACACGATAATATTAATTTTTTTCCGATTAGATACTTATTTTAGGGTGTACTAAAAGTTTTGTCTAAGTTGCTAATTTGAGGACCAACTTATCAACACGATAATAAATCCAAAGTTTGTACTAAAATTGACTTTCCAGCCATCTCATATGCATTATTTTAACTAAGCTACAATATATTTTTCATAATTAATTATTTTTTTCAAACAATATAATCTCCTTCCTTCTTAGGAATCCAATATATTAGCTACTAGATGGAAATGCCTCTATCCATTTCCATGGTAAAGCTTTCATATTGGGGGCATGGGGCCTACATTTACATATTTTAAGACGTCTGCAAACCCAATTTACAAGAGGCAAAGTGGAAAGTAAATAAAGGAAAGGGGCATGAAGCCCCCCATTTGGTTCAAACAAATCTATGTTCAAAAAGTACTTGTGAAAATGACACTCAATTCGCATGATTTATTAATAATTATTCTCAAAATGGAAACATCACAATGGTAGGTATATTTTTTTAAAATTATTTTTAACATATAATATTTGCACTGAATTAGACTCCTCTCAGTCTTCAAGTGATATAGAATAAATGAATAATTCAAATAATTTTGAGATTTTGCTTTGCTAGTTTTTGGTAAAAGATTGGGGATGATTTTATTAATAGTTAAATATACTTAAAGTGCGTTTTGTAATGATTATGAGAACTATTTTTAATATTTCTAATACCTGAAAAACTTTGTTTTTCAAGTATTAAAAAGATTGGAAACACTTTTCAGAATTATTGTCAAATACACTCTTAAAATGTGTTTGATTTGATCTTGATTTAAAGTGTTTTTAGTGGAAAGTGTTTTTTTTTTTTAATATTTTTATAGGAGAGTTTCTTGTGAACACTATAAGTGAGTTTTTATATTTTTAAAAGTATTCCATAATTTTTACCAAACATCTAATTTTTTTTAAAACACTTTTTAAGGTAGAAGTGCTTTATAGAATCACTGTCCATTGACTTTTTATAGTGCATTTGACAGTATTTTTACTTGAAGTGTTTTTAGTGAAAGTGTTTTTTTTCAAAGTAAAGTTAGAAAAATTATTTATCAAGTATTTTTTCATAATATATTATAAGTGATTTTTTAGATTTTTTAAAAACATTTTTTAGACTAAAAGCATTTCATAAAATCACTAACAATTAGACTTTAAAAGTATACTTGGACAGTATTTCTACTTAAAGTATTTTATCAAAAAATGTTTATAGGATAATTACCCATAAAGTGTTTATTCAGAAAACACTATAATTAATTTTTTAACACTGCATCTAATTTTTCAGATTTTTAAAAAACTTTTCTCAATTTTGTCAAATATTTAATGTATGTTTTGTAGTGATTTTAAGAACCACTTTTGGAATACATTTTGATAGTAATTCTAGAAAATGTTTCTAATATTTTTAACACTTGAATTATAAAAAATTTTAAATGCTAAAAATGTTAGAAGTATTTTCTAAAATCACTGCAAATCAGGTTTTTAGTTTAAAAAGTATTTTTGAAAAAAAATAAGGTATTTGACAAATTTTAGGAAACACTTTTAAATTTTTGAAAAATTACTTGTAGTGTTGAAAAATCACTTATAATAATTTATAGAAAAATACTTGATAGATAATTCTCTTAAAAACACTTCACGAGAAAATACTTTCACTAAAAATATTTCGAATAGAAACATTATCAAATGCACCATTAGTCTCTATTGATTTGAAATTCCATCAAATACCTATCCTACTATTATTTTCAATCACCTTCCTTCTCACTTAAAATAAAAGAGATATTTGATAAAAGTTTAATAAGATATATTTAATCAAAACCTTGGAATTATAAATTAAGAATCGTTTGATAGTGATTATAAGAAACACTTTCAATATTTATAATACATCCTTGAAAGTGTTAAAAATGTTAGTTCCCAAACACTCTAAATATAGGAGGTGTTGAATATTTCCTTTTTTGTTGGCTTTTTAAGTAGTAAACAAATTGGAGTCTAAAGGAAGGTGCCTGGTCTTCAGTGATATCATATCATCACCCCATTTTCATGATTCGACTCTTGAATATATGTAACGATAATAAAAAAAAAAAACCCTAAAGTGGCAACACCATGGGGCCATGTTGTATTGAGAAGATATGATCCACCTGGCATTCATTTCATCTACAGTGAACAAAGTGATTGTGGTATGAATCCTACTAGGGATGTTTTTTTCTTTTTCTTTTTATTTTTTATTTTTTACAGCAATAAGGGTATCCTAAAGATGGATGGTCCACACCACATTTAAGGGGGCCTTGCCCTTTACCGGTGCCCGGAAACAAGGGAGAATTGTGTTTTGGGCCCAGCTGGGTCCAAAAATTAACATTTGGTCCTTCAACCACCCATATTTAAGCCCAAGACCCAAACAAAGTATGAAAATTAAGATGAAAGATATTATCTTTCATTAATTCCTAAAATACCTTTATCCCTTATATGCCTACAAGTGAGTGTGAATTTTAATTTTTTTTTGTATTTTTTTTCCTTTTCTATTCCCTATTAAATATTACTCATTTCTAACTTTTTTTTTTTCCTTTTTATTCCAATATATATTTCTATTTTATGTCAAATAAAAAGCAATAATATTTTTTTATTTTTCATTTTTAAAGATATTGAATCTTTTTGCTCTTATTAAAAGCAATGATAAAAATTTTGGAATTTTTCATTCAAATATTTTTTATCTTTTTGTATTTATCTTTTAGTTTAATTTTAATTTTTTATTTTAAATTTATATTACCCTTTCATCTATATTTTTCTTTTATTTTTAATTATTTTTTATATTTTCTACATTGACCATATTTTAAAAAATTTTAGAATTAACTATCACTTCACTTTATTATATATATATATATATAGCTTTTTAATTTTTAATGTTTTTATTTTAAAATTTTTAAAAAGATAAATTTGTTGAAAAAAAATAACTAAGATATGAAGTTCTAATATTATATTAATAATTTTTCTTATTTAGATAGATTAATGTAAAGTATTTTGACCCACAACAAGAAAATTGTCAATACAATTTTTTAGTTAAACTTTAAAAATTAAGTTTCAAATAAAATATATTATATAAAATTTTATCTAAAAATTATTGAAAGCGGTATTTAATTTTTTTATTTATTGACTTTCAAACTTATCTAAATTTTTACTTGAAAGGTAATAGAACATGTTTACAAAAAAAATAAAATAAAATAGTTTTTCATTTTTTAAATAAATGAGTATAAATATATTAAAAGAATTAAAGATAATCTAAGTAAAAATTTTGATAAATATGATTATAATTTTAAATATAGATTCATTTGGATAAAATTTCACAAAAAAAAAAAAATAGTGAAAAGAAAGAACATTGTTAAAACTACAAAAACAAAATATGCAATTATAAAATTTTGATGATGAAATTTAAAAATAAAATTCAAAACAATTCTTGAGTGAGAGAATTTGAGTGGGGGAAAAATATTTGAGTGGAAAAAAATTGGAAAGTTTTTCAAAATCACTTGAAATCCATAACAAAAAGTAATCTTGTATACCCTTGTACAATTAATAAATTTGTCTTGTACAGTTAGTGTAATACCCTTATACAATAACTCAAATAACTCAAAATTTTATTTCTTATGTGTTAATTTTTGTAGGGAATGTTTTAATGAAATAGTTTGGTAAAAAAAAGAAAAAAAAACTATCAATAATCGTCTTAATATCAAATTCAAGTTGTTTAAAAATCGTACAAAACCTATTAGGAGCCTTATACACCCTTGTATACTTAGCACATTTCCCTTGTACAATTAGTGTAATACCCTTGTATAATGACACAAATTTCATATTTGTCATAACTTAAATGTATTTTCAAAAAAAGACAATATAGAAAATAAAAATAAATAAAAATAAAAACTAGAAAAATATTTTAAAACCAAACTCAAATATAATCTATATAATTTTTAGTTATTTGTTTTCATATAAAACAAGTAAATATAACTTTCAACCCTTTTTATATAAAAATAAATAAATAAATCTCTACTATGTATTGATATAATCCACTTATAAAATTAGGTCATATGAAAACATTTTAATTGAGTACTTAAAATAAAAACTCTCCATCCATCATCATTTTAATCGAGTACTTAAAATAAAAACTTTCAATCCATCCACTTTCTTTATTTTTCTTTTTCTTATTTTAATAAATTTTCAATTAATTCAAATAATTAAAAAAAATCATTAATAAACAAATTTGTAGCATTTCATATAACTTATTACTAAAAGTCATGTTCAAAAAGTTATTAAAATAAGGAAGAAAAAAGAAGATTAAAAAAAAAAATTGAACTTTTTATTTTATAATAGTAAAAAAAAACTTTAAAATACTTTTTAGTATAAAAAAAATTAAAATAGTGAATATATTTATTTTAAATGGTATTTTAATCATTAAATTATTTACTTCTAAAATGTAAACTATAAAAATAAATGTAAAAGATAATTTTTATTTATTTAAATTAATATTTTTTTAGAAAATATTTTCCAAAATAGTCTTTGAATCGTTAATATAATTTTTGTTTATTTATAATTTAAAAATAAAAAATAATTTAAATTTTCAATAAAAATAAAAAGAGTTTTAAAAAAATGAAAAATCCAAAAATGGTTAAATAAGAAAGAAGAGTGGCAAGTAGTAGAATAAAGACAAAAATGAGTCAAGTGGGTATTTTTGTCAATTACTATCTCATATCTTTGGGTTTAAATATGGATAGTTGGAGGACCAAATGTTAATTTTTGGGCCCAGCTGGGCCCAAAACATAATTCTCCCCGTAAACAAATATGATAATTACACAAACAGGGCAAAGTGCCAATGTGGATAATAGTACAGTGTCTCGTCACTTGGGACACTTAGAAAGCACATCATCTCCAAATCTCTAATGGGACCCCATAAATCCAAAATAGGGCCACCCCCTCCCCACAATCCCAAAATTTTCACTTTCTCCTGTTGTTGTTGGCCCAAGACTCAGCAGTTAGGGCTTTTCTTCTGGGTGCAGGCTGCCCTATACTTTTAATGTTTTTACTAGGGTTCTAAATCAATCACCTTTATCCATTTACATTCACTAATTTCATTTATTTTATATAAAAAAAAACGTAATAATGTCCTCAGCTTGTCCTCAGCTTCTCCTTTCACTCACTAAAAACACACAAATCCACATATCATCCATGATGTCCATAAATCAACCTAAATTCATTTTCTTCCTTTCCCCTTATCTTGACCATAGCATGGCTGGTCCCCCCACCAACCCCCCTCTCCCTTTTTTTGCTAAGAGGAGAAAGGTGGAGGAAGAAGAACAGTTAGGGTTTTTGGGTGGAGTAAGAAGATGAGAGCATATATGCCTAACCCCCTTTTTCCATTTTTTTTTTTCTAGAAAGAGGTGAAATAAAAAAGGTAGGGGAAAAAGGGTTAGGGTTTTTGCAAGCACAAATTCAAATGTCCTTTTATATTTAAAATTAATAAATGAAACTAGGATGTGTAAAGGGAAGATGTGGGTCTCAGCAAATTCATATCTGCTGTTGCACAGAGACTGGAAGAGTTTTGGCCCTATGTCACTTGTGGACTGAACATCACAACTCATAAGCCCATATAAACATGTAAATAAATTGTCCTTTGAAAGTTTTTCATGGATATGGATATGCAATGTTCCTGCTAAGGCTCATATGTTTCACAAGGTTTGGGGAGCCCAGAAAGAGGAGGTGACCTGTCTGTCAAGGTAAAAGCTTACAGTTAGATTTTCCACATTCGCTTCTTCAGTAGATCTTTTGGCATATGAAGGCAATGGAGCTGCTGAATGGATAGTGAAATAGTCTATTTTACTTGCTGGCTGTCTTGCATTCTTCATAATCTGTATACTTTTTCATTATGACGGTGGATTCACTAGCTGATATCAACACATATATGAGGACTTCTTCCATTCTTTTAGTGTTTGTCTTTTAAGCAAGGGATACAATGATTGAAAGGAAGTCTTTTAGTGTGTGTCTGATCGAGTCAGGGCTTAAAGTTAAAACTCGATCCACCAACCTGCTAAACAATAAAGTTAAACCTGAGTCCAGCCAGATTACAAACAAGCTGGGTTTTGGTTAGGTTCATAATGATGATGAAAGCAGGTGATTGTTGTAGGTGTATCAGTGTATGCATGTGTGGGTGGTGGAAACTGATTTCATTTACTTTTGGATTGGGGTGGTGGGGGAATACTCTTACCATCATGCCTTTACCATCATGCCTTTGCCACAAGTAGATTTGAAGTTCATCAGTGAAAACTTTCAAGCCTTGCCTCATCCCCCAGATTTAGCAGGCTGATCTTTGAACAGGGCTTAAGAGTATTTGCTGCAAAAGTACCTAAAAGCAACAAAGCCAAATGTAAATCATCATTTTTATCATTCAAGTACAGATAAACAACAAAACATAGGCCAATGGGTCCTCTTTGTAATGTGCAAATCTTGCTAGTAATGAAGCAAAGATAGGCACCATTACACGGGCCTGTTCAAGCAAAGAGGACTGTACCATTTATTTACTGACAATGAATCTGCGGTAAATCAGTTTGTAAATAGACAAGTACCAAAAAAAAAAAAAAACTCCCACCTAAAACAGAGGAAACAAAAAATGCTAAACCACTTTGATATTGCAGTTTCTCTTTGAATGTAAGACCATAGGGACACATGCCCAGTAAAACTGAAATAAAGCAAAGAAAGAAATAGGCACACAGTGCAAGTGGGAAAGGGTAGAATAAGTAGCAAAGCTTTTAGATGGGATGGATTAGAATCATCATATCTTGATGTTGTGTCATAAACTATGTTCTAAACAGGATCAATCAAGAGGTTGATTCTCTATAGCTAAACATGTCTCAACTGCGACAGTTCTAATACTTTTCATGTAGTTAAGCAAATAGTAGTAGCACCCCCAACCCCAAAAGTCTTCAGACAGGAATGTAAAACCGAATTTGATTATATCTGAATTATTCATTTCTTTCTTCCATCCAAATGTGTCAATTGAAAACTGGAGTAACAATTAAAACTGGGAGGAAAAAACATACGTATGCTATTTTGAAACTTCAGTAACCAATGAACATACATATATGTAACAGCTGAGAATAACAGCAAACAGTTACTAGGAACTTCCAAACATGTATACCTGCACTCCAGAGCAAACACAAAGGCGTACAGACACACACCCAGATGCACAGCCAAAGAATTGAACAAACAAAGAAACCTTCCTTTAGCACAGAAAGGCACAAGGGTGTTCATTAATGTTTGTCCAGAACAAGGATGCAATGCCCCCATTCAAGAGAATGGACATGTTTCACTCAAAACATGGAGGAAAAGGACACAGAAAAAAAACAAGTTAATGCTATAATTTTTAGATTACATCCTGAGGCACCCCTTGATTCATCCAGAATAATTCATCTCTCCACCTTCAGTGCTCATGTTCTCCATCAAAAGCAGAAGAAAAAATGTGTACAAAGATGAAAATGTGATAGGGTACATGAAAGTCACAAACACCCAACATCTACAACAAGTCTGGAAAACAAATTCCATGAACAACTTCCAAGCTCTCTCACAATATGCACAATAAATATACATCAATATATAGACCAAGGTAAAAACACATACATGAACAACAAAAAGGGCACACAATGGAGGAATATGAACATCAATTCTTGATGACCAAATGCATGAGATGTTGAGCATTACATGAAGAAGCAGCAGATTTCTCCCCCCAATGTTCCTATAAGATGCTTGATCTCAAATTACAGTAAGATTATAAGAGTCCAGCTCAACTGTACGTGTAACTTTACTCCATTTTGGAAAGCAAATGCACAGCAGGTCCTGTTTTCCAGCTCAACTCATTTCACTTCTAAGAAGTTTTAAGACAGTTTGGTGCTATGGATGAGATCAAATAGTCTCTCCATTGCAAAATCAATGCTCAATGTGTCCCACAGTCACTGATCTGCAAGCACCAATGGGTTAGAAAGTCCTAAAATTTTTATAAAGCAGCCTAAACAGGTTAGGTTTACATAGAATTATGTATCTACAAGAAGGAGAAGTGTTGAAAATACTTTTGGTTTATGCCCTCAAAAGTCAATACACCATTAGGACATCATGCATTTCAGGTGACTTTCCCTTTTTGGCCTTATTTTCCAAGTTCTAGATACAAGTCAGGGGTGTACAGATATACACATGGATCACAACAAAGAAAAGGGAACCAGATCTCTAGAATACACATTAATAGCATGCAAAAAAAATATACATGTATATAATCGTTGGTTTAAAAGGTTGGTTAGGTCGGATCATCCTAAGCCTTAATCCAAAGTTTATTAGGCCTTAAGCTTGGTTCCTATTTGTCAATCCAAAACCAACCTTATGAAGTGAAACAAAAAATTCAAAAGACCAATCTAAACTGATTCAAGAAATGGTATGTCAATCAACTTTTGGTTCAGACTGATCCAAGTCCCCCTCCTAATTTTCTTTGCCGCTCATTTAGTGCATGCACAATGGGAACATTATTTCAGAATCCTGAAACAAGACGTCATCAAAATGAATGCTACATATAGATTTTAATACATATACATTGGCTTCATTACTTGTCAGAGACTGGAAGTGAAATGAACCACTAATGATATGCATATCTTTAAGTACCATAAAGCATGACCCAGTTGAACAATATGGAATGCACCAATCACTGTACGTACCTGCAACACTATCATTTCCCTTTCAAGTAAGGAACAGAAAATATGTGTCTTTAATGGAGATAAGGATCACATAGTAAATATTGCAGAATCCATTTACTCATTCTGCCTAGCAAGAAAAATTCCATTATTTCAATATGGGCAACGTTAGATGAAATTATAAAGACAAAGTATTAGAAGCAAAAGAAGGTGGTATCTTCATACCTACATGAATTCTTTGGTTGAAGTATTAGAGCCTCTTGAGTAATCAGTGCATGAAAAGAGTCTAAATATCAAATGATCATAAATATCATCAGTGATATATCCAACAAATTTGGCCACGCATAACTCCAGTGAAGGCTTGTATTCAACAAGGCACTTTTCTATCCAATTTCAACTTCATTCTTTGTTCCCCAGCCTGCATCCAGCATTCATTCTCTGATTTCATAAATATTAGTAATTGCCTATTATTTTATCACCACTTTGGTGGATGCCCCCGAATGAGCTTGTATAAATTCATCTGCCTCAACTATAAAAACTTCCCAAGGAAAGAAAAAGAAAATATGATTGTTAATGTAAGAATGGAGATGGCTAATTTTATGCCAAACTGAGAGCAACATAAATGGATGTAGTGGGAGAAGTTTTGCTGGGTAGGGGAAAAATGCTTCGGTTTACTTGTGATGAAATGCATAATAGTAGAAGTAGCTTATGGAAGATTATAAGCGGTATAACCTGTTCCAAATCTCCCAATTAAAACCATCCATTTGCAAGAAATAAAATTCAGAAATTATGAAAGGCAAAACATATAAAAAAAAGAAGACATTTATGAACCAACAAAGCCTTGCTTCCATACTAGTAACTGATCTGGCGATGGGAAAGAAGGTAGAAACGCATCGCACCAGCTAACCAGAAGCTCATTTGCACTCAACACCAGCTTCAGCAGCTCGCCGAGGCTTGTTTTTCCTCCTGCTCCCATTTTGTCGAAATCCAACAGACTTTAGATCATTGTTGTTAGATTTAGTTTCAGTGCCATTCTCCTCTTTGACTGAATCTGAGTTCTCTTTGGTCTGTAAGGATCTTTTCCTCTTCCTTCCGTTCTCGGTTGTAGCCTGATTTTTTGCATCTTTGCTTGTGATAGGCCCTTTTTCATTCTCACCATCTTCTTCTATTGCCACCTTCTCAGCTTCTTCTTCTTCTTCAACATCATCCTTCACTGGTTTCTGTGGCCTTCCTCTTCTCTTGTATGCTGGGATCTTTTCGTCCTCACCGCTTCCTGGATCATCACGAGTAGCAATAACAGTCTGTTTCTTCCCCTTTCCTCTACCTCTGCCCATAATTGGAGAGTCCGTCAAAGAAAAACTCAAACAACTAAAGAAGATTTCTGCAAACAAAAGAAGTTCAAGTTCAGAGCCCAAAATCAACATTACATAATTCATCGGATTCCAAACACCTTGTGAACTACAAAGATTATATTTGAAGAAATACATATTACATAATCAAAATAATCCAACAAAAGTACAAAAAATGAAATCACTGGGGGTTAATAATCTGAACCAAAAGCACCAACTTTAAGGAATAGGACAACAACCTAAAACTAATCCAAAACAACAACGAATACAAACAAAATTGAAAACTTCCCCTACCCTGCAAAAAGGTACAAATCTTGATCCACCATTCATTTGGTTGCTGAGAAAACTGAGGCAACAGTTTTTTTTTTTCTTTTGAAAATGATTGAATGTTTTATGATGTTTTGGATTCAATACAAATGATAAGCTCACCTAAATTAAATTGAATAGATGTATCAGGATCAATTGAATAGAGGATTTTGTTTTTTTGGGTTCAAATTATGAAGAATCTCAGCAACAAACAGAGCACTGGTCTAATCCGTAGCAAAACACAAACACGCATTAGAAACTAAAAGAAACGCGTGAACAGAAAATTCATGGGAAGAAAATCGAATAAAGGGGGAAAAATCACAACTTAAATCATCTTCTTTATAGAGAGCTTTCGATCATCTAGACAACACCCATATGAGTGAAATCATAGCGAAACAGCAAACAAAATCTATATTTATTAAAAAATACAACACCAAATCCAAATCCAAGTTAACTTCACTTTTAACAATAACAGAGACGAAAAACCCAAATCAACAACCCTCTGTTTGTTTGCTGAGAAAACTGAGGAAGAAAAAGGAAAAACAACACAAAATTTTCAGCCTCTTGTTGTTTTGGCTACTACAAAAAGAGAAAAGAAAAACAACCCACCCCAAGCAAAGCTAATAGTTGCGTTAGTAGATGTTTCTCTGTTTCTCAGGTCCCAAACAATGAGAAATCCAAGATTCAAAATTTCAACTTCCTCCCTCCTCCTATCCTTTCTCAGCAACCAGTCAGACCACTAACATAGTTTTCCATCCGATGTTCTACACACAAAACAAGAGCGAACGATGAAAAGTGAAGCTGACCTCATAAGAAAAAGCCATTCCGTGCGAAACCCATTTCTCAGAATCTGAGAATACCAATCAAGAAGCCACTAAAGCCCCAGTTATCAGAAAACTTGGTTCCTGTCAATGGTTTGAAGAGTAGGACTTGCAGAGACTAGTAAGCAATGAAAACGATGATCTGAGCCAAAAATAATGGAGACCCAGATCAGAAAATCACACGAATTAAGATAAGATTAGAGAAAGATATTGAGGTTAGAGGAGGTTAATCTCCGCCATTGAAGCTATGGGAGCAAGGAGCCGAGGTTGAGAAAAACTGAACAGAAGAAGGAACAAGTGAGAATAAGAGGCATGGTAGAGAGAGAGAGGTGAAAATAATTTTATTTTTTATTTTTTAAGGAAATTAATTAATTAAAAATTTAAATATATTATAATTTTAGATAAATAATAATAATAATAAATATTCTTAATAATTTTAAATAGTATTTGATTAATCTTGTTGAAAATGTATGAAAATTTGAGAGTATCCGGGACTTTTACCTTTAAAAATTATTTTTAAAATATTTATTATTATTTTTAGTTTTTGGCTTTAATTTCTTAAAATATTTAAAATATGATAAAAATATTATAATATTTTTAAATCTTTGTAATAGAGAAATTTAATTAAGTTTACAATTTTAAATATATAAAAAAATGCTTTTTTTTTATTTATAATTTTTGCCCTAGGTTACTAACACGCTTTTTACAAAGCGCGTGGAACAGTATTTGTAGGGTAGGCTTTAAACTTAACCTAGTCAATTAAAATTTTAAAAGGATTATTTTTAAAATATTACTCCTAACACGCATCGAAAAGACCAGGATACCCATCTTTACTGTCGCACTTATCTGACATTTCCTCTTATCTGTGATGGTATCCAAGTCATTTCTCTTTAAAATTACAAATATTCCTTTCTTTGCGACTTCATTTTGGAAGCCCCTGCCAGTTGGCTATTTTTCTTTTTCATTTTTTCAATTTTTTTAAAAATTTGAATTTTTAGTGATTTGGAAATTTATACGTGAAAGGACGAGAATGGGCCTGCGTTGTTGGGCTGTCTACGTCGGACCTGGTAAGGGGCCCACATGTTGATGTGGGTGGTGTCTTGTAAAGGCCAAGTAGGAAGTTTCGGTGGGCCTGGAACTTAATGAAGGGCCCAATTATTATTATTTTTATTTTTTATTTTTTTATTTTCTATAATTTTCATTGGTTACTTTCGGAATAATTTTTCTAATGATGGGATGATAAAAACTAATGTAATCATAATTATCTAAAATGAAAGCGAAAAGGTAAGTAGATTTTATGGGGTGTCGGATGGCCCATGGGCTGGTTAGTGCAGCCCATATTTATCTTTGAGATGTTGGGCCTAGGGTCTGAGTTGGGCCACTTGGCATACCCATTGCAGCTATGGCAACATCTCTCTCCGTTTCTTTTGGGACGAAAGTTCTTCAAACTGTCTTAGGCTGGAAATTACCAACCGAAAAATTAATTAAAAAAAATACTTGTCAAATTTTGGATAAAAAATAGTTTTTTTATAATAATTTTGAATTAAAAACAAATGATAGTAATAATAAATAAATAATAAAAAATAAAAAATAAAAAATAAAAAAGATCACTTTTGATGGGAGCATTTTCAAAGCGAGAGAGCGGGACAGCTCCTTTGCGGAAAGCAATGTCGTCCTCTTCCGAGAAGAGTCCAAGCAATGGTTGGATTGGTTCATATAGAATCCATGACCTCGGTGTCTCGAAAAGGTAGTCACTCCCGCTTCGCTTTCTTCGAATTGTGGAATTATAGCTAACATCTCCCGCTTCAGAAGGTCGTTAACTTTTTTTGGACCAATCTTCAGCAGCCCCTCACAGACTTCCTCGTGTCCGATTTCCATCCTCTTTTGGCTTATGCTTATTCGCTTTGTTGCCTCACGCTGCGGCAGCCGTAGATCGAGCCCTGGAAGTCCGCGGCTCCAAATATCATAAAATAACCCATGAAAGCCTCTCCAGGAGTTAAATCAGAGGAAAAGAGTTGCATTAATGACATCTCAAAATATAAATATACTCTTAATTTATAAAATAAATAAATAAATAAATCAAGCAATTAAGAAAACATTTCAATGATTCAAATTTTCAAAATGATAAGAAAATCTTCAAATTTTCAGGGTCTTACTAACTTTAGCCAAATAATAATTAAAATACATGAGTGGCTGAAAATTTTAAAGGTAAAAGTAAAACAGTTCATGCACTGACGCACTTTTCTTGGCTTTACATCTACAGAAGTTGAAGTTTCTCATATCCCATAGATTAGAGAACGTGGTTTTTGAAGATTTCTAATTGAATTTTCAGCATATGATTGGCGGATGGCGGATGGCGGATGGAGACAACCCATCATTGCCAGATCCTTCATTTCCTTCTTTTGACTTGTTCTCCAATCTTATCTTCAGAGGGATTGACTCCCAAGGCCTTCTGTCCAATTGAAACAAGGATAATAGTCAGGCACAAAAACTGAAGAAGAACAGTTCCTACTAGGATCCTATGAAAACTGATATTATTCAGGAATTAATGGATTTTATGCAACATTTCTATAACAATTGCAGAGAAATGTTTATCTTTTTCTTGGATGAAAATAAAAGATAATAACATGACATGTTGCTGAATTAGCAATGTTTTCGTTGTATATAATACAGTGGTTGAAGCCAAATTTTGGAGGAAACAGCAGTTTACCATTTAGAAGGCTATTTCTCAGAAAAAACCACAAAACCTCAGGAAGAGAAGAAGAGCATGAATTGGTCGAGGAGCTCCATCTCAATCAGATATCAAAGCACAGTGGTAGTGGAGTTTCATTGACTATGCACTCATTCTCTCTCTCTCTCTCAATACATGATAGAGTTTGGCTAGATACATGGTTTCTTAATAATTGAGAGTTAGGTAAATGGAAACCAACACAATTCAAATAAGCTAAAGTTAATTGATATTTTTACACATGCACACATCAGGAATCCTAAGTATTCACATAAATTATGTACTACTACTTGATCAAAAGAATGACACGGTACATGATTCATCTTAAGGGGGTCAACAGGACGCATAAAGATAGCTACAGTGATAGTATTATGTTTGTACTTCGTGGGGACAGCTTCACAGTGACTGTTGGATTCCTTCAGTCAATAATAAGATCAGCCTAGGCATTTAATATCGTTGGGGTACTTACAATTTTGACTGCAAGCAGAAGTACAAACAAGTTGATTAATTTGGTTGGCTCCATCCCTGAGGAAAGAGAGGTTTCAGGTGGTGCCATAAAGGACCGCAGAGGGAAGCCTCTATGTGCATATATTTGGGTATTCTACAAGTACAAGGTTAGTCTACCATGAAACAGAAGCCATAAATATTGTTCTGATAATAATAGCAGGCAAATTCCATGTCAACAATGTGATGATAACCACAGATTCTCTCAGTATACAAAGTGAGGCAATTAGCCAAAGACATTTATAGTAGGTTTAAATTTAATCCATGTGTGATGAATCATATCTATAACTAATAAAATTGCATGCTTCCCATGGAAATCCCTTGGACCAGATCACAATCCTTCAGTCAAGAGTTCCCTTAGGAGGAAAGGAAATGGTGGGTAGAGAAGCCAATGTCATAATCAATATCGTGGACTCTTCCATTTTATTTTCTAACTTAAGGCTACAGAAAGAAAGAAAGAAAGAAAAAGGATCCAAAATGCAATTACCTTATAATATAGAAGAAAAACAAAACCATGATCATTATTTCTACATTAACAGATTACTTCAAAGCTCATTACTAATGAACTTATCCATTTTATCATGCAGTACACATACATTATCTTAGGCAAACCAGTATCAGATCAATGAATCGACAATAATTACTATGCTAACAATATCGAGTCTAGATAACATATAAAAAATGGCAAGAATATGAGAAAACTGAATAAATGAAAATTCAAATGCAATGAAAAACATAATGGGTGGATTCAGTTTCTATGATATGGCCAAAAATCACAATAATGAATAAAGCGATAAATGAAAATGAACTGAGACTAGAATTACCGGCGTCTGATCCACTTTGCTCCATATGTTCACGCATGTGAGAATTGAGAAGAAGTGGCTCGAATTTACAATATATGGAGAAATAATGCAGGATATATTTCTCAGCTCGCAGGAGTAACAAGACCAAGTATTCCCATTCCTCACACCATTCTGGTGATATTTGCATGGAAAATCCCATACAAGTAGTACAAGTAATAGATATATAATAATTTTTTTTTTTAATTTGAATAAATTTTTTGCTTCAACTTCTCCCAAATTTCAGCTCCTTTGGGGTGACGATTTACATAACGGTCTATAAAATAATTATCTGAACAAGCAATAATAGTGCTCAATGCCAAATTGGGTTCTGCCACTCCTTGATCTTTGAGCCAATTATACATAGACATCCTAAGCTCAACCCTTTCAGTCGTATAGGAAAGATAAGAAGGGAATGTCACTAAAGACGATATGGGATAACCCAAAGCATGTATTAAATAATCAATCTTCATTTCAATCACATCAGTTGATTGGTTCAGAATTTGAGGGGCTACTTTGATCATCTCGGAGACATCCTTTCTATCCAAACCAGCTTTCATAAGAAAATCAAATCTCTCTTGAAGCTCCATTCCTTTGCCTCGGAATAGCTTGCGTGCCTTTTCGATTTCCTTTGTGTTCTCAACATATCCCAAGTCTGACAAGAACTTGGTCTTCTGTAGCTGTGATCTTAGGTCTTCCCCTAAGTTTGGTAATGGTCCAACCCTCGATCCCAAAACCCACTTCTTCAACTCTTGTGGATTATCCTTGATAATTCCACAAAGTCGCTTCTTCCCAATATTCAAGTTAGCAAGTAAACTGTTAACTCTCTTCAGTGCACATGAACCCAGCAGCACAGTGTGAGAACGAACAATTCTGCCAATCTCCTCAACCTCCAACTCAATCTCAATCAGAAATAGATAGCAGTGCCTGAAATTCCTATAGAACTTCCCAAATTCAATTGGTGGGAACTGCAGAAAAAATATATATATCTCATTCGTGGTGAAACCAAACTTCAACAATAACCCAACTAAAGAATGTGCCAAATTCCCTGAACACTCAAGCAGAATCCCAGGGTGTTGTCTTATCAATTCACCTAACTGCTCTCCATTGAAACCCATTTTGCTAAATAAGCATAGAAGTCCAACCATTTGGCTCCAATCATAATAATTTCCCTCTGATAAATGCTTCTCAATCCAATTGGATTCGATCCCCACACTCTTCAACTTTTCCATAGCCTTAACAAAATCCATATTGGCATCTCCAATCAAAAGATATGGACTTGAAGCAATAGCCTTTATCATAGTAGATTGGCTTAACCCCAGTTCTAGGTAAGCTTGAAGCTTCAACCGCAAAATCCCAGAATCATATCTGAAAACCTCTGGTGCTTCCTTGTAAATCTTTCCTATCTTATTCCGAGCTATCCCATAATTACACAAAATATAATAATTCTCTAACAACACCTGATCATCACACAAAAACATCAAATTCCGTGGAAGAAGATTTGTAAACTCAGAAGGTGTTAAACCCAAACTTTCGAAGAATGGTTCAAACTCATTAATGGGGTGGTACCGCAAGAACCTGGTTATGGACTTCCCTATCTCTGCTTCATTTTTTACCTTTCCCAAAATCTTTTCAAGAAAAAATGGAGAATTTTTACTCATATTCTCTGCATCCATAAACTGTAAGGACCTAGTACAGTGCAAGTATTCCAACAATGCGGCTTGAGCTTGCGCCCTGGTTGTCCGAGAAATATGGCCAACATTTTCAAAATCAACGGTCGAGGTTTCCACCGGACTTTGAAAATTTTCGGATTCAGCGCTTGTTTTTCTTCCATAAAATCTAGGGTTTTGCCTAATGCGAAATGACCCAGCACCCAAAAATGGGGCTTTTGACGATTTGAGGAGGTTTTCTGAGAAATTTAGAGAAACCCATTTGAAAACACTCTTCGTTCTGAGTTTCTGAAAACGGTTCATGACTAGATTTATGAGATGTAAAGACTGGTGACGAATACAAGATCAAAGAGCCTAGGTTTGAGCTCAAGATGATAATAAAGAACAGTCTTTGGTCGATTTTCTTACCGTGGATTTCGACGGGTATGTGAAACTTGGACTCGATTCAGAAAGTTGGAGAAGATCAAGTTTAAGGGTTATTCTTCTTCAGCTCCGGCTGGAGTTTCAGCGACAGCCATTAAAGGAATTTGAATTGCAGAACCCTCCCCCAAGGGTTTATGAGCCAAGCGGTGTAGAGAGTAGAGAGGGTACTATGGTCTTTTCATATTTTAAGGCTTTTTAATTAATTTTAAAATCTCTTTTATACAATTATACCTAGAGTTTGGGGTTGCTCTTTTAAAAGTTAAAAATAATATTTTTAAGCTTAACAAATATTTTTATTTTTATTTGTCTAGAATAAATCATTTTACATTTTCAGGGTCAAACCTGAAGAATATGCAAATATATGAGACAAAAGTAAATTATAATAATAATTAAAAAAATTTCTAAAAAACTGCAACCAAATAGAAAATTATCCCCAAAATGCCCTTTTTCTCTAAATAAGACATTTATAGCAAAAGTGAAAATTTGTTTTAGGAAGGCATTGCATTATACTGCCCAGAGGATTTCAAAATTCGAGAAAGATTCATAGAGGTCGGGTTCCTTTGATTTCTCCTGAATCACACGCATCAACTCATTCCAAGAAACCCTTTTCCAACAATGGATTTTCCATTAGCCAAGTGATTTGCCCAACTGCAGAAACCCACCTCCTCGGACATGGTTTATTGTCAGAAGGCATTATCGCTGAGGCACACCACTTGGGGAGACTCAACCTCGAAATCTCTGGTCTTTTCTTCGAGGGTATTTCCAACTCATTCCATGAATCCCATTAACTGTTTTCAAACTATTAGGCAAGGGAAAAGGGAAAAGGGAAAAGAGAAAAGGGAACTCACTTTATTTAAAACTGGAAGAAGGAAAGAAAACTAATTGCCCCTCATCCTATGGAGGGAAAGGTTATATTATTCTCTGCTCAAATTACAAGAAACCTGAAATCTGGGTCCTGCTAAAACCATGTTTCATGTTAGTAACTATAGTTTTTCTACGGAAAGTCCCAGCGCCCATTCTCAACTCGGTCATGTTCCGTTTCTGTTTCACTGTAGTTTGGCTCCATCACTGAGAACAAAGATTTGCAGCACTACTGTTTGAGCCGATGCGCCTATCATTGTTTGGCAAAGTAGTAAGGGTATCCTCCCATTCCCACAGTTGGCGTTGGAGGTAGGCCGAGTGGGTCTTTCATTACAGTGGCTGATGAGTAAGGCATTTGAGGTTGAGATGGATATGGAGCAGGTGCTGTGGATGAGTATGGAGCTGGTCCTGTGGGAGGACCAGGGTAAGCAGGGTATGTTGCTCCAGCTTGAGGGTAAGTGTAGGCAACAGGAGTGGCACTGGCAGGTGGTTTTCCAGGCTGCTGTGGGTATCCAGCTGCCAAAGGTAAAGCTATTGGAACCACTGCTGTTGATAGCTGTGCTTGTATCATCTTGCCCTTGTGTGAATCAGCTAGCTTCACGATGATACTCCGCCCCTGCAACCAAACAAGAAACAACACACAATTGCTTCCATGTATTAAGGAAAAGCACATTATGATACATATGCTAAAAAGCAATCCAGCAAGTTTACATAATTACCGACTTAACCACTAATTTTGTTAACAAGTGTAATTACAGTCATGTATGTACCCCCTTTTAGACATTATATTTTCAAGCAAAGAGCTCTGACCGCCATCACGAGTGACTAGATGAAAAGAAAACGGTATTTTGAATTCATCTTTGCATCATGCTCCACAAATAAGTGAAAGCCTTCTTAAGGGGGGAAAATATAATTTCATTTTGTTTCATGCTAAGAAACTCTTGTTGGATTTCAATGAACATCATTTCACCAAGGGAAAGCCTAAAATGGGAGAAAAAGCCTCAACATTACTGATGTGTTGCCTGCATAGAGTGTACTAGAAATTAGCTGTTTACGCAATTCCTTGTTCCAATGTCTCTACCAGAGTCATCTCACCATTCATTCTGCATATTTTTCATCTCTTCTTTGTGTGTGTCTCTCTACCTGTCTATGCATGTGTTGTGGGAGTTCTGTTGGAATTCAATTAAAAATGTAGTCATCGCAATGAAAACCAAGTCACTTGGACAGTGGCAAAGATATGATAGCCTAAGCAGTTGACCGGAATTTTAGATTCAATTAAAGGCTTGTGAGGGGTACATGCTCCTAAAATTTTACCTGTAATGCTTTTCTGAAATCAAAACTTCATTACTATCTAAGTAACGAACTAAAATAAGCCAATTCATCATTACCTATCAAAAAAAAAAAGCCAATTCATCAGTCTAAAAGGAATTAGCAATTTCATCATTCAGAATTTATTGGTAGAATACAACTGCTGTATATAATATTCAACTACCAGGAAAAAGTATTTCCATTGGCATGATTATTTTTTGTCTTCACCTGTCAATTGGGTTGTCATTTGTTCAATAGAGTTTGAATGAGTTTTCAGATGGGAGAGCCACAGTTGTTTAGTTCTTATTATACTACTAGCAGATGAAGCTGTGAGAACAGTCTTCACTCTGCTAAGCTGGAGTATGCAAATAATCCAGGGTAATGTCCCTGTGCAACCATTAAGAAATTCATGCATCAAGCAAGCTATCCCACAATTATATGTGAGCAAAAGGTCTGTAGTTTACTTACCCCAAGGAACTTTTGTGGATCATCAATGGCCTTCTTTGCAGCCTCAACTGTTTTGTATGTAACAAAGCCAAAACCACTACACATGAAAGATGCAAAAGACAATTATTGTTAACAGGTAGTAGAATAAATAAGTTTCATGATGACAACAACAAGAATTATACAAACACTAACACTACAACTACTATTACTACTAATGACGATAATAATAATTAAAAAAACAATAACAACAATAATAATAAAATCTCAACAAAAGTGTAAAGGTGAATAGTTTTATACCGTGATTCATTTGTTTCTTTATCATATGCAACCGAACCTTCTTCTATCTCACCATGCCTCCCAAAAAAACTGAGCAGCACCTCACTTGTGACATCTGGAGCCAAGCCCCCAATGTAGAGCTTCCTTTGGGCTTGATCAGGTGTAGTACTTGCCCCACTTAAGCCCTCACATGCTAAATTACAAACAGCCATGCGGCCCTGGAATAAATAAACGCATGCAACCCAAAAGAATGATAATCACGATAGACAACGATAGTGAACAATCGTAATGGTAAATAATTCAAAACCTGTTAATTACTTAATCTATCAAGATTTCCATGACCCATTGGCCACACAAATTTCAACTACCCAGGAAATATATTTTAGAAAAAAAAAAAGAAGAAGAAGAAGAAAAAAAAAAAAACCACATCCACATTAAATGTTGCTGTTGAGGGTAGTTGTGGGTGGGAGATGAGTGGGGAAAGCAGTTTTACAACCCCCACTTATTTCCCATCAACGTTTTTCTATTTTTTTATTTTTTTTTGATAGGTTCTTTTTTTATAAAAAAAACTTTGCAGTGTCGTGTCAGATTTCCCACCAATGTATTGCATTCCAAATAAGCGATCAAAATGAGTGTGTTCTAGTGATATAACAAGAAAAGTGAGTGGCATTCCACTAACCAAACCTTGTTCTAGTTACATTGATTATAAACATATTCTAGTATGATAGTTAGTAAGCAATTAAAACAAACCCATAAACATGTTATAGTATGGTAATTAGTAAACAATTCCAATACAGTAATTAAAACACTTCCCATCATGCATCTTCCCCCTAACTATATTTCCCTAGTACAAATTGCATTTATATTATACCTTTTTTTTCTTTTTTGACAGGCAATGAAAGATGTCTATATGTATATATATAACAAAAAATTATTCTCAAAATTATATTCCCTATGAATAATGCATGAGCATGAGGAATCTTATTTTAACCCAAATGTTCTGACTTTTCATGATAGAAGCATTGGACTGAACATGTTAAGCTTCTAATAGAGAAACAAATCACCTTTGGAAAAGGAGTGATATAGAAAGGAAGCATTTCATGACCTAACATGAAAGAGAGCTGCATGCAAAAGATTACAAATAGGATACTGCTTACATCAATCAATTTGCTAGGTGCTTGCAGAGCACTCTGAGTTGATTCCATATGTTTGTAAGTAATGAACCCATATCCACGTGATTTCCCTGTTGTTTTATCAACAATCACAGCACCTTCTTCAATTTCTCCATGAAGTCGAAAAGCCTGGACCAAATCATACTCTTAGTAAGTTACAAAAGTGCAAACATTCCAATTCCCTTTGTAGTATGGAAGATAAATATTAAAAAGGAAGAAATTAAATAAAAAAACAGAAGTGTCCCAAACAAAATTTGATTGTTGGTACATCAATAGCTGCAGTCAAACTCATCACATGGGACAATTACAACCATGGTGCACAAAACACAAGCAGCACTCAAGCAATACACTCACAGCACACAAGGTTTCTGAAGTAGTATTCCAGGCCAAGCCACGAACAAAAAGCTTTCGGTGGACAGGATCTGCACTGGCAACACTTTTAATTTCTTCTGCAATTGAAGGATATTGGGACCCTCTTCAAGCCACAACATGCAAACAAACACACATGCAGAGGTCAATCACACAGCATACAATCAGGACAAAGCACATATGGCCCCCTTTTCACACAACACAAACACAATATTTTCGTCATAGACCATGAACCAGGTTTTACATGGAGACACACAGACACAAAAGAGAGGCTCAAATTCTTAAACAATGTATATTTTTTACATATTGCATTATCTTCAATTTGAACAGTACTACAAAGAGATTATCTATAAAAATTATACATTCCTTCATCCAAATCTAACCTTGCAGTAAGAGTTCAAGACAAATACAGCAATCTCTTGGTCAATAAATAATGAAATACCCTTTTCCTTTTTCTTTTTCCCAAAGGTTGTCTGACTCCCAACAATTGTTCACCTACATAAAATATATCAGCAATAGAAGATAAACCCAGAAATCTATTATCTTTGTTTTCCCCAATGGTTATTTTGTTTTCACTTTTCCAGGGAAAATAAAAAATAAAAAGAACAGAAAAAAAGAAAACAGACATTCAACCGATCCATATGGTTGTAAATCTTGTGATAGGCTTTAGTTGAACGGTTTATTGTAACTTTTTCAGCTCCTAAATTATATGGATTCAAAATTCAAATTCTTATCTTATTTAATTTTCGTCCGCTTTCTCAGCAATCAAACGGAGGGTAATCAAACGTAAAACAACCTTGAAAATCTTTGTTTAGAAGTGCGTATTAGGCCGAACTGAGTGGAGTCCTTTCCTCTATTTTACATTTTCCCCGGTCCTAAAATTCAAAAACCGAAAAGTTGATTTTATCTTCTTTGCCTCCGTTTTCTCGGCAACCAAACGCAGTGGAGAATAACAAACTAGAAGAGGGAGAAAAATTACACCAACAAAAACAAATGAAAATACTGAAATTAAAGTTGAAAACATACAGTTTGGAGAGAAGATCAACCAACTGGGATTTGGAAAGCGGGTCAAGCAGTAATTTCAACTCTTCCGGTGAAGAAGAGATCTGACCGTTACTGGCCTCTTCGAGCTTCCTCTTCTTCAAATCCTCCATAGTTGTGCCTCTGCTTTCAACTTGGGTTTGAGAATTCATAACTAAGGCACTGTTTGGATTGTCCTTCAATTGGGCTGCTGCTTAAGGTCTGTTTGGCATGACCTAGGGTTTTGCCTCCATTCAATGGTTTGAAAGAGATGAATTTTGGTCTTCTGACGGCGTGAAAGTGACGGATTTTAATGTTTTCTATATAAAATATTAAAACCTACCCGAAAATGAAAAAGAAAAAGAAAAAGGAAAACCTGGAAAACAGAACATTAAAAAATACACTATAAAATATTTTTATAAGGAGCTTGATATATTGATTGAGTTTATATCTTATAAACTTATGGTCTGTTTGATTATTATTTTTAAAAATATTTTTGAAAATTAGTTTTTTAGAACACTTTTAAAAACTATTTTTTAATTTTTATAAAACAAAAATCTATTTAAAAACCTAAAATATTTTTAACCTATTTTTAAATATATTTTAAAAATAATTTTTATATTTAATATTTTATTTTTAATAATTTTATATATTTGTATAATTATTTCTTTTTTGAAATAACACTCAGAAAATAACTAAAAAATATTATTTAAAAACACCATATGTTGTTCTTAAGAACGAAAAATAGTTTTTGATTGTTAAAGTATTTTCTATATTTTTTCTTTTTGAGAACAAAAAAATTATTTGCAAATATACTCTTATTCTTTTAGGAAATTGACAATTTTCAAAAAAATTGATAGTTGAATATTATTATTAGAAAAATTAATAATTGAATATTATTATTATTATTATGATTATGATATATACTTTATATTTTCTATGATAAACTAACCAAGAATCTTCTGTCATATTTTTTTAGTTTTTCCTTGGTACAAGTAACCCAAAGATTAAAACTAGACATGGATATTGGATAATAATTTTACAATTTTTTCTCTAAAATATATATATATATATTTATTTATTTATTTATTTATTTAAATCTACGGTACTTTCAAAAATTGAATTGAAAGTTGTCTCTAATATTTATTTCAAAAATCTCTTGGTACATAAAATATCTTTTAGATAAAAGATACTCACACTTGATTCTTCATGACTTTAAAATGTGTTTACAAGTTTAAGAGATACCATATTTGTATAATGTTAATAACTTTCTTTTTCACATAGGACATCATAAATACTTTTCATGCAAATACAATATTTTTGTTATGTTTCACAGAATTATAAGTCAAACTGACAAACATCTCTTACGGAACCAAACAAACCTCTACACTGAAGTTGAGAATCAGCTTTGATATCATTTATAATAATTCGCATTGTTTTAAAATTGTGAAAACTCATTTAAGTTTAGAGTGGATAATATTTACAAGATTGAGTATGGGTCGTTACATGGACAAATAAGATGTTTGTATTAGCTTATTCATAAAAAATTATCTAATTTTTGGAGGAAGTCTAAAGTGTTGAATTTTGATCGAATTCCATATTTAATCGTTTATAAAGTTTTTTTAAAATATATACATAGGTATATTGGAGTAGACTTTTATTCATTGATGATTCCATTACCCCTTACACACATTGAATACTTCTCTTATGATATCTTCAAAGAATGTTAAGGAAGCATTGTCCTGGCCCTTCTTCACCTTCAAATTTCAAAAGCTCTGCTACATTGCCATTGAGTGATCAACCAGATAACACAAAAGAAAATCAAAATTATGATTATTTTTAGCAAGAACAAGTTCCAAATGGTATAATGCATGATTTGAAGTATACCCATCAAATTTATGTTGAAAATACACTGCCTTTCTTGATTCTGATCATGTGAGGGGAGTGCTGTGGGTGAGCATTTGGTATAAATCCCCCCATCAATGGCTGCTTTTACATATCTAGAAAGATCATATCAAATCATCTCCTTCAGATCGTCTAACTTATCTTTGATGGAAACCGAGTGTTCCCAGACCCCTGTGCACTCAAGTTTTCTACTTGGTCCAGACTGGTTGACGGGTCCTCCAGTGACATGATATCCAAGTCCTCATCAGCTTCCATGAAGCTCCTATTCGTCTGTTGCTGCTGTTCAAACATCATTTTCAGCTGCCTCCCTTGTTCTTCAATCCTCAACTGCAAATTTCTCTGTATCTGGACATGGAAGGGAAATGAAGCTGCTGAGTCTCTGGACATGGAAAGGACTTGTTTGCATACATTATAAGCAGGCCATGTACCATGTTTACCTCTAACTGCTCATGGAGACGCCTCTGGACATCAAGCTGCATCTGCAGTGCCTCTTTGAACTGCATGCCACTGCTAGAAAAAAAAAAAAAAACTCAAAATTCAGCACAAAAGAGAGTCGTTTGATCAGTTTGAATAGCATAGGGAGGAGAGTTTTAACTTTTAAGCAGGGAATTTACGTTTTGTTATCAAGATGTGGCAAATCGTTTGTGCTGGCCCTTTTCTCAGATTTCCCTGACATGGAAACAATGTGAATATCAGCGTCCATATGAGGTGAATACTATAATTTGGGGTCAGAACAGGTATACAGAATGGTCCAAGAATTCACATCAAACAAGGGTTTACCTTCTGCAGATTCTGGCATGTACTTTGCAATTCGATATTTCTGGAATAGAAGAGATTAAAAATGGGTAGGATCTCTGGACCAAGAAACCCGAAAAGGGGGGACTAAAACATCATCAAAGGCTTATTATTATTACCTGCAAATGGCTTTTCACATGAAAGATGGTCAGTCCTTCTGAATCCATCAGCTTGAGTATGGCTTTTGGGGTTGCTTCTGCAATTGTTCAACATACTAATACTCAATGAACAACGAATCATTTCTAAAACTGAGAAAATCCCATTGAAACCACTTACTTTCAGCTCCACCCAGGCGATTTACACACTCAACAAAGCGCTCATGAAGATCTGGAGTCCACCTGATTCGGGCTTTACTGTGAAGAATTGGGGAAACAGGATTGGCAGGGGCAACAGAAACACCCCCAGAAGAGGATGATCTAGCACACTGGGCCTGCTGTGCAAGTGGAGAACCATACAAGTAGCTACAAACCTGATTGAAAATCGATAAAAAAATAAAATAAAATCAAATCAAACATCAGAACAGAAAAAGAAAATATCAGAAACCAACAACAAAAACACATATTCTACATACTCTAATATCCTGGTTTCCATCAAAAGGAATTGAAGGGCATTGGATTGTATTGGGATTTTCAGAACTAGCTCTCATTACTGATTGGAAGGTATTTCTGAATTGAAAGTTGGGATCAGCGGGTGGGGTTGAATTCGAATCGACTGAAAAGTTATCAAGTTTTGAATCACAAGAAGTGGAGCTTTGGGAATACAGAAGGGGGTTACTAGCTTGGTGATCATACTGTGAAAACCCCATGAATCTCTCGGTGGCATAGAAGGCGGAGGCCGGCGAATCAAAGCGGCTCATAATTGTGGAGGATGGTTTTGCAGGCCCCAAGGTCTGCAGCTGTGATCCTCCATCTGTGGCCAATGGCTGCTGACTGCAAATTCCCATGTTCCAAGCACCTAAAAACTGGGAAGAACGAGGGCCGAATTCAATTCCATAATCAGGAATCACTCCATGGTTCTGCTGAATTCTAGCTTGGCAATCAATCTTCTGAGTGTTCATTTACAAAATCTGATGAAGAACAGGAACAAGGGGGTGGTTCCTGTTCAATTCTCAGTATTAATACACAACTTTGGTATTAACTCTGCAGTCTGCTCTGCCATCAGATCCATAAAAGTCCAATCCAAAATGGAAAAGAGAAAGATGCAGATTACATGCCTGAACAACAGAATTCAAATGCATTTCAGAAAATTCCCTTTCTATATTCTTGAAAACTTCCGCTACAAGACATGAATATAATTGTGCAAAAGTAGCATGAATGGTCTTTATTTATTCCTAAGATGGATAGGAATGAGCAATGCCCTTTTGTCACTACCAATCTCCACAACATCAACAACAAACCCCAAATAATAATTATAATCGTAATAAATAATTTCCCAAAAAAAAAAACCCCAAAAAAGGGAGATGATTTTCTTATTTATTTATTAATTAATTAATTATTTATTTATTTATTTATTATTATTATTATTATTATTTTGGTGATGAGAAATTTGGAGAATATTGTCGAGGCATCTAGTGCTTAATAATATAATGTGGGATTCTGGCATAAATTCAAAATAAAAGATCTTGAATTATTCTTGCAATGGATACGGGGGAAAATCACTTTAGCCACTCAATGAACAAACAATATGAATAAAACAATATAGTAATAATAACATCATATACTATTTTTTTTTTTCACCACTTCCCATGATATTGTATATAGCAAAGTGAGGATTTGAAATTGCTAGAAGAGTTCATGTAACGTTTGATACAAACAATGGATTCCAATACATGATTCAACCATTGGAAAAATAAAAATAATAATAATAATAAAGAAGGAAAACCCACTCGTCTTACTTAGTTTTTGTTTTATAGCTGACATGGAAATAAAATTCAAATGAAAATTCCATATAATATATGATGAGGTAGAAAAATCTATTTTAATTTCACTTTTATTATTCAAATTATTTTTTTTAAAAATATTTATTAAATAAAATATATGAAATTACTATAATGGCATTATCCTTTTTCTTTTACCTACCCTCCCAAAATTTCTAGCCCCTTCTTCTCCTTTGGCACTTCTTTCTTCCCTTCTTCTCAACGACCTCTTCTTCTTTCATGCTTTAAAATTAAAAAAATAAAAATAAAAATAAATAAATAAATAAATAGAGGAGAAAGCAGCAATGAAATAGAAGTAAGGTAGGGTTTTTCATGGGTGGGTGGTGGGTGGTCAAGGAAAGACATGAAAGATAATTTTCATCTAGTGCATGTTTGATTCTAAAAAATATTAGAAAAAAAAATGGTAAATTTTTTTTTTTCGTTTTATAAAAAAAATATATAATCAAATCAAATATAATTAAAATTATTAAAAAAATTATATATATATATATATATATATATATATATATATATATATATATATATAATTATTTATTCTTTTCATAACAAAATTAAATAAATAAATAAAATTTAAAACAATATAAAATTTTAATTTATTTATTTATTTATTTTTAAAAAAAATTTTCTAATATTTTTCTTAAAACTTTTCAGAAACATAGCTTAAAAAAAATAAAAGAATTAAAAGTGGGTTTTAAATGAAACCTCGCAATATGAAATGGGTTCTCATGGTTTTAATTATTATGATTAGGAAAATAATTAAAATTGTTGTAAATTAAGAGTAATGAATGACCACATTGATGGTCATTATGAACTCTATTTACTCATCTTTAAGATGAGTAATGGGAGTTCATAATGTGAAGCCTATAAAAGGCTTCTTACCCCTCCCATGTAAGAGCATCCCGAGAAAAGAAAGAAAGCTCTTCCTCTCATTCTCTCTCTCTCTCTCTCTCTTTCTTTCACTTTCTCAATTCTCTTATTTGATTCCTTCTTCCATATTATATATCAAAGTAAGATATATTTTATCTCTACTACTTTGATTTGCATTATATTTGTCCTTGTTTTACAACACGTTATCAGTACGAATTGCTTTGAAGGTAATTCTCGTATCTTAAACTTGAAGTTATTTATATAGAATAAAATTTTACATATTTATATTATTGTTGATTTGTTTTATTACATATTGTTAAAAGTTATAAACAAATTATTTGATTTTTTTTATAATCAAAGTTATACCAATGTTATCAAGTTATTATAACTGATTTTAATAATATTGTTTTGTCATATATATGAAGTTATTTGACAATGTCGAATATCACAAAACTCGAATTTGTGGCACTTGACATTTCGGGAAAGAACTATCTATCTTGGATCCTTGATGTTGAATTACATCTTGATGCAATGAACCTTGGAGCTACGATCAAACAAGGAAATCAAGCATCCCTGCAGGATCGCGCAAAAACATTGATTTTCCTTCGCCATCACCTCCATGAAGGTTTAAAAAATGAGTATCTTACGGTAAAGGACCCTTTTACTCTATGGAGTAATTTGAAGGAAAGATATGACCACCAGAAAACTGTGATTCTCCCAAAAGCTCGATATGATTGGATGCACCTAAGGTTGCAAGATTTTAAAACTGTTAGTGAATACAACTCTGCACTTTTCAAAATCAGCTCTCAATTAAAGCTGTGTGGAGAAAAAATCACAGAGGAAGACATGTTAGAGAAAACTTTTACTACGTTTCATGCCTCGAATGTGCTCCTGCAGCAGCAATATCGAGAGCGTAGATTTACAAAATATTCTGAATTAATATCATGTCTTCTTGTTGCTGAACAAAATAATGAGCTTTTGATGAGAAATCACTAGTCTCGTCCAACTGGATCTGAACCATTCCCTGAAGTGAATGCAATATCGTCCCAAACTCGTGGACGTGGACGAGGACGAGAACGTGGTCGTGGTCGTGGTCATGGAAGAAATCCTCGATACCATGGTTCTTATAATAATAATTCTCAGAAAATGAAAGCCTCATTGCACCACCAGAAGTGGAACAATACTGAGACAATACAAGAAAATGGGAAGCGTTTACAAGATAAACCTCCTAAGAACCATGAGAATAATTGTTATAGATGTGGTATGAAGGGGCATTGGTCGCGTACCTGTCGTACGCCCAAACATTTGGTCGACCTTTACCAAGCATCAATAAAAGCTAAAGGAAAAGAGATAGAGATGAACTTTACCGATGGTGATGGATTGGACCTAACCTACTATGACATTGATTTCTTTGGAGGTCCCAATGAAAAACCAGACCATTTGATAAATGATGAAAAAATTAACATTGATTGATGTTACTCTATATATAAAATAATATATTATTATGTCTTATATTTACATCTGATTTACTTTGTTATTTACATTATGTCTTGTTTTTTTGTTATATCTGAAATCCATGTGTTATTTGGTCTCAAGATGAATGAGGATGATGTATGTCTCGCAGACTGTGCGACCACGCACACAATTCTTCGAGATAAAAGATATTTCCTCGAATTGACATTAATAAAAGCTAATGTAAGTACCATATCTGGTACTACAAACTTAGTTAAAGGCTCTGGAAGAGCAAACATAACATTGCCAAATGGAACTAGATTCCATATAAATGACGCGTTATATTCTAGCAAATCCAGAAGAAATTTGCTCAGTTTTAAAGATATCCATAGAAATGGATATCATATTGAAACTATGAATGAAGATAATGTAGAATATCTTTACATTACTTCCATTATATATGGCCAGAAGCTTATAATGGAAAAATTGTCGGCTTTCTCCTCTAGGTTGTATCATACAACTATAAAGCCTATTGAATCATATGTTGTCGTGAACCAGAAGTTCAATAACCCAAAAGTTTTTGTCTTTTGGTATGATAGGCTAGGTCACCCAGGGTCTTCAATGATGCGTCGAATAATCGAACACTCACATGGACATCCACTAAAGAACCAGAAGATTTTTTCGCCCAATGAATACTCATGTGCTGCCTGCTCACAAGGTAAATTGATAATCAGACCATCTTTTACTAAAATCATATCTGAGTCACCAATCTTTTTAGAAAGAATACATGGGGACATATGTGGGCCTATCCATCCACCATGTGGACCATTCCGTTATTTTATGATCTTAATAGATGCTTCTACTAGGTAGTCACATGTTTGTCTCCTTTCTACACGTAACGTAGCCTTTGCTAGACTCCTTGCACAAATAATCAGATTACGAGCACAATTTCCAGATTATCCAATTAAGACAATACGTCTTGATAATGCTGGCGAATTTACTTCTCAAACATTCATTGACTATTGCATGTCAGTAGGGATAAATATTAAGCATCCTGTTGCTCATACTCATACCCAGAATGGTTTAGCTGAATCCTTCATCAAACGTCTCCAATTAATAGCTCAACCATTACTAATGAAAACCAAATTACCTACTTCCGCCTGGGGACATGCTATTATGCATGCTGCAGCTTTAGTCCGTATTCGACCTACAACTTACCATGAATACTCCCATTCACAAATTGTGCTTGGAAAACAACCAAATATCTTTCACTTACGAATCTTTGGTTGTGCAGTATATGTACCAATTACACCTACACAACACACTAAAATGGGTCCCCAATGAAGACTTGGGGTTTATGTAGGTTTTGATTCTCCATCTATCATAAGATATCTTGAACCTTTGACAGGAGATGTTTTTACAGCCCGCTTTGCGGATTGTCATTTTAATGAGAGTGTTTTCCCATCATTAGGGAGAGAAAAGTCGATTCCTGAAAAAAGACGAGAAATTAGTTGGAAGACATCTACTATGACCCATCTTGATCCTCGTACAAATCAATGTGAACTAGAAGTTCAAAGGATCATTCATTTGCAAAATCTTGTAAATCAATTATCAGATGCATTCATTGATACAAAGAAAGTGACAAAGTCACATATCTCGGCTGCAAATACTCCAGCATGGATTGATGTCCCTGTAGGACAGTTAACAAATGAATCTAAGATACGCCTGAAGCGTGGTAGACCTATCGGCTCAAAGGATGTAACTCCCCGGAAGAGGAGAACCCAAGAAAAACTTGGCACTCTAAAAGAGGCCATCAAAATGACTGATCAGTTTAAAATTGATAAATCTATAGCCCTAGAAGAGGCACAAATAATGCAGAAAGCCCCTGAAGAGGTACATATTGAACAAGAAGCCCCCGAAGAGGCACATATTGAACAAGAAACCCCTGAAGATCCACATATTGAACGAGAAGCCCCTGAAGAGGCACAGGTACCTGAAAATTGTGAGATCTCAGTAAGTTATGTACAAACGGGAGAAAAATGGGATCGAAATAATATTGTTATTAACAATATTTTTGCTTTCCAAGTGGCCTCTGATATCATAAGAAATGATGAAGATCCCGAACCATGAAATGTGGAAGAATGTCGACATAGAAATGATTGGCCAAAATGGAAAGAAGCTATACAGGCAGAATTAAACTCATTAAAAAAACGAGAAGTTTTTGGACCTGTAGTCCAAACACCTAAAGATGTAAAGCCTGTTGGGTACAAATGGGTATTTGTACGAAAGCGCAATGAGAATAATGAGATCATAAGATATAAAGCGCGATTAGTAGCACAAGGTTTCTCGCAGAGACCTGGTATTGACTACGAGGAAACATATTCTCCAGTCATGGACGCAATCACATTTCGTTTCTTAATTAGTTTGGCAGTCTCAGAAGGACTAGATATGCGTCTCATGGATGTTATTACAGCATATTTATACGGATCCATGGATAATGATATATACATGAAAATCCCCGAAGGATTTAAATTGCCTGATGCAAATAAAAAGCCTCGTATCATGTACTCAATCAAGTTACAACGATCCTTGTATGGATTAAAGCAATCTGGACGCATGTGGTACAATCGCCTTAGCGAATACTTGCTAAAAGAAGGGTATGTGAATAACCCTATATGCCCATTCATCTTCATTAAGAAATCAGAAACCGGATTTGCAATTATTGCAGTGTATGTTGATGACTTAAATCTTGTTAGAACTCCTGAAGAGCTCACAAGAATAACAAATTACTTGAAAAAGGAATTTGAGATGAAAGATCTTGGAAAAACAAAATTTTGTCTCGGCCTGCAGATCGAGCATTTTCCAAATGGAGTTTTAGTACATCAATCAACATACATTAAGAAAGTTTTGAAGCGTTTTTATATGGATAAAGCGCATCCTTTAAGTTCTCCAATGGTTGTCCGATCACTTGATGTGAAAAAAGACCCATTTCGTCCTTGCGAAAATGATGAAGAGTTACTTGGTCCTGAAGTACCATATCTTAGTGCTATTGGTGCACTTATGTATCTTGCCAATTGTACACGTCCAGACATTGCTTTTTCTGTCAATTTATTGGCAAGATACAGTTCCGCTCCAACTCGAAGACATTGGAATGGTATCAAACATATATTGCGTTATCTTCGCGGAACTACTGATATGGGTTTATTTTACTCAAGGGAATCAAAGCAACAATTGTTTGGATATGCAGATGCAGGATATCTTTCAAATCCACAGAAAGGCAGGTCACAAACAGGGTATGTGTTTAATTGCAATGGTACTGCTATTTCATGGAGATCTGTCAAACAAACAATGGTAGTCACATCATCAAATCATTCAGAAATACTGACAATTCATGAAACAAGTCGTGAATGTATATGGCTAAGATCTATGATCCAGCATATTCGAGAATCATGTGGACTCTCCTCTATCAAAGGTGACCCGACAACATTATTTGAAGATAATGTTGCATGCATTGCACAAATAACAGGGGGTTATATTAAAGGAGATAGAACTAAACACATTTCACCAAAATTCTTTTATACACATGAACTCTAGAAGAATGGTGAAATTGATGTGCAACAAATACGCTCAAGTGATAATCTAGCAGATTTATTCACAAAATCATTGCCAACCTCAACATTCAAGAAGTTAATACACAAGATTGGAATGCGTCAACTCAAGGATATCGATATGAGGGGGAGTATGCTTGTAAAAGGGTGTTAGTGTACTGTACTCTTTTTTCCTTCGTCCAGGTTTTGTCCTACTGGGTTTTACTGGCAAGGTTTTTAACGAGGCAGTCCTAATATACCAAGAAAAGAATATTGTACTCTTTTTCCTTCGCTAGGTTTTTCCTATAGGGTTTTTTTACTAGCAAGGTTTTAATGAGGCATATTCTTTTAATATGGTGGTCATCCAAGGGGGAGTGTTGTAAATTAAGAGTAATGAATGACCACATTGATGGTCATTATGAACTCTATTTACTCATCTTTAAGATGAGTAATGGGAGTTCATAATGTGAAGCCTATAAAAGGCTTCTTACCCCTCCCATGTAAGAGCATCCCGAGAAAAGAAAGAAAGCTCTTCCTCTCATTCTCTCTCTCTCTCTCTCTCTCTTTCTTTCACTTTCTCAATTCTCTTATTTGATTCCTTCTTCCATATTATATATCAAAGTAAGATATATTTTATCTCTACTACTTTGATTTGCATAATATTTGTCCTTGTTTTACAACAAAAATATATATATATATATATATATATATATATATATATATATATATATATATATATATATATAATTTAATTTTTTGGATGATTGATCTTTAATGTAGAGGTTTGGGGACAGGAAGTTCTATTCGTTCTGAATTTTTTGCTTTTGGGCCCTTCAACGAGAGAGGCCAAGGGAATAATTATGAGAAGGCAATTGGTCCCAAAAGTGCATAAATATACTTTTCTTTTCATACATACACTAGCTTCCAAAACCACCACACTTCAAGAAAGTTCACAATATTGAACACTACTCACATTCTTTTTTATTTCCTTTATTTTATTCCTATTTTTTCAAAGCTTATCCAAAAATAAAAAAATAAAATTGAAAATTACGGGAGGTAGTTTATTAGTTTTTAGTGAACTTTTTCTAAGAGTTATGGCAAGAGATGACAACATTGAGACAAATCTTTGATGTTGTTGATGAGTAGGTTACAACTACGTGTGCATTCTAAATAAATAAATAAATAGAATAATGTAGGACGATTTCTTAGAGAAAATTCACTAGGCAACATTGTGTTTGATGAATAAATAATGTATGTATATTTTGGTACAGCTCTTAGTTGGACGTTACCCTCCAAGTTGACCCTTCTGGCTTAGAAGGGACAAGTTCTTGGCTCTCATGGAGTCACCATTGCATTGACCCCAAAGGCTCATTCATGGTGTTGACGATGACTATCAAATAAAGTAGTGTACGTGTGGCTCACCATGGATCAATCACTGGCATCTACCTTTTTTTTTTTTTCATATTTAAGTCTTGTAATTCACACTAGGCTTATTTCGATTTCATCGATCATTAGTTAAAATTAATGTTTTCCTATTTATTGTAACTAATATTGTTAAGATTAATGCCCTTTTGAAGCGTAACTTGTCCCAACAATGAATTGATAAGAGATTAAGAACTCGTTTGATAGTGATTTTATGAAATATTATTAAATTTTTTAATACTTAAAATTTTTTATCATTTAAGTGTTAAACAGATTAAAAACGTTTTTTAGAATTACTACTACGTGCAACTTAAAGTTTATTTATTATTTGATTGATCAATTATTAAGATTAATATCTTCAAATATGTTTTATTTGTTATAAATTATTATATGCATCCTGAATTCAAATCCTATAAATTTATACTTTTAATAAAATTAATAATTCAATCTCGTAACTGAACTTTATTCGGATTCCGTGAAAGGTCATGAGTTTCAGCTATCTTTTTACAATTTGTATGTTTGTTTTCCTATTTGATATCACTTTTATTGGAATTTAGCTAAATATAATTGATCATGTTGTTTGAAATTTTATCAACTCTCTTATTATAAAATATTTTATGAAATTTCAAACCATTGAAGTCGGGTTTGGGTGTTCAAGTCGATTGACTTAACCCAACCTAATAAATTAGAGAAATAAAGGAAGCAGTTTTTAGAAGTTTTAAAATTATCAAAAAATTGTCACTATTAAATAAATAAAAAAGTTTTTTTTTCTTTATGAAAAAACTCTCTCCATGAAAAACACCTAAGAAAAAGAAATACGAATTTTTTTTTCTTTCATTGAATACAAAAGAAAATACATTATTCTCTTTAAAGGAAAAATAATAACTTCTCTAAATTTTTCCTATTTTTCTCTATGAAAATGAAGGTTAAAGTTTTTGTGTCGTGAGAAAATAATGGTTCTCATATTCGTAATTTAATTCATGACTTAAAGATAAGAAAATTAGAAAGATAATCTAAAAGCTTTAATTTTCATAAATATAAAAAAACATTAATTAATTATATTTAGTCAAAACTTAAAAAGAATGGAATGAAATTAACCCTATGGAACCTTTTTTCTTTTGTGTAAATTCTCACAAAAGTTTTATTTTCAAAAAAACAAAGTTGGAAACACTCTTTTCGGTTGAAAGAATATCTTGAACCACATGCCCTCGGTCCTTGTGAGTCAAATCAATAACTTAGAACTTTTTAGCAGACCAAACTTACTATTTATTCCATGACAAGGACCACAAATTGTGCCCACTACACCATCCATTTTCATTGTAAATTGCTTATGAATAGATGTATAACAAAAAAATTAAATAAAAATCGCTAACGGTAGCCTTTTTCCATGCTTCATGGAAGAAGAACAATTCCTTGAAAGAGATTTATTTACTAGCAGCCAATCTTTTTCTGGGTTCTTTGTAGGTGGTTTATAAATTTCAAATTGAAGAGAGCACCCACATACAAACATTCCAACCATGTGTTGTTTATCCAAAGAGGAATCAAAGCAATGCATATTGATAAGAGTACTGTTTGGATTCCATTTTGCAGGCATTTTCACAGCCACAGCCACCATCACCATGCCTTCGGCCCTAAGAAAAGTTGGCTGCCTTTGGGCTTCATTTCCATTTGAAGTCAAACAGTATAAATGGATGCCTTATGGGAAGGTTCATCCATATCTACCCCAATTTGGGTGTGGGGAATTTCTTTTGGTGCATGGGGTTTGGTCAAGTGGAAGGGCGGTAATGTATCACAAACAAAAAGGATATTTTTCAATATCCTATCTTCTATCTATGGTTGGTGGTTGGACTGGTCGGTTTTGTATTGATTTGAATTAATAAAAGCTTATTCCGAACCTAAACCTCATCCAATTTCTAATCCGAAATATTCAATCTAAACTTAATCAACATCATCTTTTTCAAGTTTAAATTAAGCTCTGATTAGTCCTTAAATTATACTTAAATTGAGTGATTAAGTGATTTGTTCTGGTTGTATAAGTCAAATCAGGGTTAAGTTGGTTGATTTCATTCACTTTTTAAATTTTATGTTTTACACGTTTATATTAAAATTGAAATAGTAAATGGTAGTTATTTGGGAAAAAAATTTCTATTTATATTTTTTTACATAAATAAATAATATAAAACATAATTAAATTTAATATTTTTCCTTATTTCAAAAGCAAATTAAGGAATATTATTAAAAATATTTGTTGAAATCTATTAAAACATTGAGTTGGATTTAAATTAAATAAGACTAATTCATCCAAATTACATCTCTAATTATTTGATGATATAGAAAAACTTAACTTTAATTTCATGAATAAATAAATAAATAAAATATGAGAAATTTTTTTAAAAAAATGATATATTTGGTAATTGTTTTTTAAAACAATTCTAAAAAATAGTTTTTAGAATCATTTTTTAAAATTGTTATTTGATTTTGATAGTATAAGATTCTGTTTGAAAATTTAAAATATTTTTAACATATTTTTAATGTTTTTAAATATGTTTTAAAAATATTTTTTATATTTAATATTTTATTTTTAATTATTTTACATATTTATATAATTATTTCTTAAAACAATTATAAAAAAACAAGTGAAAATAATAAATAAATAAAACATCTAAAAATGTTTTCAATACACCCTATTTCATGTTTTTAAATGAAAAATAATTTTTTTATTATCAAACGTGTTTTATTTTTTTGTTTTTTGTTTTTAAAAACAAAAAACTATTCTCTAAAGAACAGTTACCAAACATGCCTTTATTTTGGAAAAAATTGATCGTGGCGTACCACCCAAATTCTTTTCACCAAGCACAACCCAATCCGGCCCAATTCATGGCCCACCGGCCCAGCCTCTTCGATCTGAATCTCTTCCGCTGCCAAGACGATTTTCGTAAATGGAAATATTGAAGGGCCTCCGTCTCCGTTTGGCTCCTGAGAAAAAAGAGGGAAAATTGAATTTCTTTTGGTTGTTATCTTTACTTGTTTTTTGTTTCCAAAACTTTAAAATGTCAAATGTGTCAAAAATTTTCATAATAAAGTTTGAATTTTAGTTTCTTTAGTATTCCCTCATTTTCTCAGGAACTCTAATAGAGATCGATCAACCATTCATCTCGTCCATATCCGAATTTTGAGGTTTGCTTATGGAGAAATACTGGAGAATTGGTTTAATCTTTTCTATATGTGACGTAATTATCTTTCATTAATTTTCAAATATTTGTTCTAACGTTTTGAGACTGTGATAATGATAGCGTGTTCTTAAGGGTTCCCCCCCAACCAAAATATTTCACTATCGTGGAATGATCCAAATGAGTAGTGGAATCATGGAACTGGTTCAATTTGTAGATTGTAACGGTAAGTTTTTTCTTCATTACTTTTCCTAACACTCGACTAGTGGCTGTAATTTCTGATTTTTCTATGGTTTCGTGTTGTTGATTCGTTATTCAAACTGTTTGTTTTGTTCAAAGCCGTTAATCAAGCATTTTAATGTAAAGGCTATTCTACCTTCCTCACCAGCACCACAATGCTATCTAGGGATTTGAATTGCCCCAGTGCATGAAGGTAGTCAGCAGTCAAGCATCAATAGGTTCTTCGCTTTGAGCTGTAGTTAGATTAGGGGTTTTTAATTTGCATCAGCAGTAGATCAACTGCTAAGATACAATAAAATAGGCTTTTAGTTTGAATTTTTAGCACGATTAGGAGTCTCCCAAGTTTGCCCAAAATTCATTTCCATCTGCTTCAGATCAACCATTCAGATACAACAAGTTCTTCAGTTTGAAATATAGTAAGTTAAGGCAAGGTTTGGTTGAAACAATCACTGGAGATTCATTTGCATCAGCATTGGATCAACTGATAACATGCAGTATGTTCTTCAGTTTGAATTTTAGTAAGTTTACAAGGTTTTCAAGTTTAGGGTGAAACAATCACCCAAGATTCATTTGCATCAGCATCGGATCAACTGTTAAGGGACACTTGGTTCTTGATTCTTCAGTTTGACTTTTAGCAAGTTTAGGAATTTTTCAACCTTATGGTCTTTGTAAAAGATAATGCTTCCTCTGTTGAGACAGTATGGATTTCATAATTAATTTGAGTGCCTAAAAATGTGTTTGTGTTTTCTTTTTATTTTATGCTACATTTTCTTAAGAAAGGCCTATATCATGTACACTAGGACCTGACCTGTAGTGGTGTATAAGGACTAGGTTGGAAATCGGGACTGAACATTGTCAACTTCAGTGAGACCAAATTTTAACTTCATGGGGTTGGTAATGCTTTTGTTATCCAGATTCTTTAGCACAAAGTTGGGAAGGTAGCGTGAAACTTAGTTGTAAGGAAGTAATGCTTCAAGTGTTTTGTCACCATAAATCCTAAGAGATCATTTTACCTATAAAAGAGGTTTTTCTTACTGTAAACAATCAACTTCACTTAAGCATTTTTTCTTCTTGTTGTTGTTAGTTCAACTGCTGATTATGGTTTTTGGCTTGCAGCTTCCCTGCATTTGAGAGACTTTCAGGAAGGTAGAGTTACAAATACAATCCAGTGGAAGAACACTGGTATTTCCACTTTCCTATCTTCTTATTTGGGAACTTGCTGGAAGTCAGTAGCAAGTCTAACTACATTCATTCCATTCCCCTGATCTCCTGCATTCTGGTGTTTCAATGCATAGTCTCTGCCCTGCTGACCTGTTGCTGCTCCTTTTTCTGGGTTTTTAGATGCCCTATTGCTCTTTGTTTTCACCTTTGATTGCTAACCTATACAGCGAAAATGGACATTATTATACTAGAGGGCTGTATATGCTATGCATGTCATGCTGTGGTTGACCTGGATTTATAAAAATATTATATGTTTTAACTTTTTTGGTTTTTGATTCTTGTATAAGAACATCATAACGTCAAATCCTAGGCCTACTCCAAACCCACCTACCCTTTTCTAGCCCAACTCAAGGCCCAGGGGCCTCTGTTTAAAACAAAGATAAGCTCATTATACATTGTATATAATTTCTTTAACACAGTCTCTGGAACTCTGAACTTGGTACAGTGCTATAAGACAGATTAATAGCATTTAAAGGCAAGATACTTGTTTTACCTGATGCTATCTAAACAAAAGGAGCTGATTTAATTTCAGTGTGATGCCTGTACTCCATTTCCTACATAAACTTTTGTTGAAGGGCACAGATACCATAGGCCAATGATTGTGGTTTCATATTTTAGTGAACCACTAATTTCCTAAGATGAGACATCCGGTTGCTGGATTGTTTGTTCAGCAATGTCGGTTTTCATTTTTTTCTCTAGAATCATTCATGAAGCGGAATGAGCTTTAAAGATGCTCATTCATAAAGGCGATTCTTGCTCTTGGTTCCTCTATTGCATATTAAATTAAGGAGACTGTGTTTAATGCTTGCCTAGGCAGTTTTAGAGTCTCTTGGAAAATTGCAAGTTTAATTCAGGATCATTAGAAGCTTATCATTGTCAATCTTACAGAAACTAGTTCGTCTTACGAATTGCAGTGAAGAGAATGGAAGGGAAGGGAACCAATGAGCAAAATAACCCATTTGCTGTTAGGAACTTAGGAAGGAGAAGAGAGACAGTTTTATGATTATGCTATTTCTGGATTTCATATATAATTTTATGCAAGAAAAAAGACTGGGAGTCTGGGAGGGAAAGAAAGTTTCAAACATGATTATCATAGGTCTCTCCCAATCTTTCCCAATATCTTGAGTTGGACTCCTAGTAGTCCATGCAAAATTTTGACTGAGGCTTGATAGAGATCAAGGATCACCTAGAAAATAATCGTCTTCAATGTGCTTTCTTCAGTAGAATTGCAGGTCATATTGCATGGGCCTCTTTCACCCAATGATGATGTCCTTTTAGATACAGATCAAGCAGGTGCATGTGTAGCACAACCTTCATGCGTCTTAAATCTACAAAAAAGATCCTCATTTCAAATACTTCAAAAAAGAATGTCTCATTGTGCTGTTAGAAAAGGTAAAATTCACACATCTATTTTAGTTTTACTGTGCAGAAGCAAGATTTGCAAGATTTTTCCATGAGGTTGACAGCTTTTTTTTTTTATATTCTTTTTGACTGGGAGAAATGGTCTTTTAATTTTTGCCTCTGGTTGTTTTAAGGCAAAGGCAGACAATGCCCCCACCTCTCCTACACAGACTGAGAGTCAGTCCCCCAGTTCAGTCTAGAACGGGGCCATAAGGATCCCAGCTGCCTATAGTAAGAATGCCACATGATCATTGTAATTCTACAATATATGGTGAATTTGACATTGACAATTTCCAAGCCGGCAAACTATGATTTAACAGCCTTTGTTGGCTTAGTCAGATCAATTTATTTATTTTGCTGCATGTACACGAAATATAGGTCATAATCTGATGCATACAGTGATCCTTCTAATCATGCATGCATGCATGCATATAATCCATCCCATATTCAGATGGAAACCACAAGAGCTTTTAACTATATCATGCAAGGTTCCTCTGCTATCTTCCCATGTGCAAATGATAATTGGGTTGAAGTCATTGAAGCCATCAATGATTGGGGATACTTCCTTAGTTTGGTAACATTTCCAAATGCACCAAAAGGGTAAGTTGCTTATAAGCCAAAGAGTAGGTCATATATAAGCCCCCCGTTCACCAAATGGCTTTATTCACGCACTTACATTTCCCATTAAAGAAGAAAGAATAATTCTACAGATCTTCACAGCACAGCCAAATAAAAGGTGAGATCTTGTTTTGTTGTCAAACTACATTTTGTAACCAACCTCTTCCTTTGTCCTTCATGCTCAGCAACTTCACACCATTACTTGTTCACTCATGACCATTACTTAGTACAGACATCAATCTGTTAAAATGATATTATTTGCTTGATGAAACATATTTAGGAGCTTTATTTTCACTGTGATTCATGAGCTTCACACTATAATCTATTTGTACTTGTTCAAGAACCTTTACATGTGATTGGACATCTGTACTAATGATGTAAGCATTAATCCCTTTAGTTTGTGTCATTTCTAATAAGCATGCTGAACTAATGTGCCCTTTGTATAAAGAAGACTATTGAAAAAGTAAAGCTCGACAGTGTGATCATCTCCCCTAACATATGGTTCTCAGTTTTATGTAGATATACTGCACATGCTAGTGTTATGTTCATCATCTTCAATGGACCCTCTTGCTTGCACCTTTATACATTTCTCACAAAGATGGATCCACATATTTTACAACTGGGCCATGTTGAATACAGCATCATACCAAAAAAATTAAAGAGAATGAAATGATCAACTGTATTACTTAGAACCATAATGCTTGAATTTCATGACTAATAGGAGGTCAGGAGAGTAGAGGGTGAGTCCACCATTCTGTGGGTAGTTCTGAGGATGATAGGATTTCAGTCATCATAGAACACCTTATTTTAATTTTTGTGTTCGTCTCTTGGGGTTTGAACTAGTGATAATTAAAATTTTAAGGATGGCTACCTACTTCAATACATGGCTTTACGAAGAACTGCAGAGGTTTCCTTGGACTTTTGCTGGCCGTAATGGGAGACCAGATCTGGATCTGGAGAATCTTTCAGTAACATATCTTCAAAAAATGTGAACCCTGGATTTGGATTCATATTATGAATCACTTCTATTTGTAATTTTGGTCTCTGTTCTTGATATGTTAAGCCTGCATCCAGAAAATTAAACTATGGTTTTATTCTGCATCTTTGTACTGAGGAGCTGTGATTTTTTGTTCCATGGTATATAACGATTGGCGACTGCAGTTATTTGAATAAAGGGGCCGTGAAGTACATGTACTAGTTCAAGAAGAAGATTTTGGAAGAGTTTGTCCCAATCAAAAGACAAGCAACCAAATAAAAGGAGAAATTCGAAATTTCTAAAAACCTAGGAAGTTGAAATGTTGAATTACATGGGACTTTCTGTGATGGTGACAAGTGATTCCAAGGGAATATCATAAAGGAAAGGTGATGTATTCCAATCTTCCAGTGTGATTGAAGATATCTTTAGGTATAGACTAAAGTTGGCTTAGGGTTTTCCTTACTGTTGCCACTCTCTTTGCTTTATTTCCTTTGTTCTAGATTCGCTCCACACCTGCTAATGTCAGGAGAAACACACTACAACCTTACTATTCATCACCTCAACGTGGCTTATATCTTTCAATCAATTGGGGCCACCGCCTTAAAACATGGCAAAATCCTATAAATTTAGTCCTTTCTAATGTAATCTGAGTTCAAAAAATATTGGTTTTAAACTCAATAATGTTGAAATTGAATGTGATTATGTCTGTAATTCATGATTTTAATGTTTGTAAAAATGTAATGTGGGAATCGCCTACCTATTCAAATAGGCATAAACTACTTTATGGAGTAAGTCCCAATTAACCATCACTTTATTTGTCTAAGATGGATTTATGCGAGCTATTAGGCATTTCTAGAAACCATTTTCCACCATTTTTCCTTTTCAAGAATTGGTATCCAATGTGTCAAGATGTACAAATAAAAAAAAATTCATGTTTTGACATGAAATGGATATATCCATATATCTCTTACTCATATTTATGAGATGATAAAATATGGCAAAACCTATACCAAGAATTGGTTCACAAGGAATTTGATCTTAACGAAAGTGACACATCCTATTAGATGCTTCTGTAGTTTCAGATTTCTAGAGATGAAGTCAAAAGTTTGAAGGTTAGGTAGAGTTTGGTAAAATTAGATAGAATATGGTAGAAACCATAAATCTCCGAATTAAAATTTACCCTGAAACACACGTTTGTCAATTTCTGGACTAGGAGGCATGATATGAACTGAAAATTAGGTTGAAATGTTGGGTGATCATATGATGTTATTGACCTTTGTATGATGCTTCCCAAGGCAAAAAGGCTTGTTTAAGAAGAAATCTGATTACAATAGTAACAGTAAGCATTATCTTATTATCTTTGGGCTTGTAATTTCGGCGAAGATTCTGCCTTGTTTACCTCTTCGAGTTGCTCACTTGATTCAAAAAAAGCCAGGTCTCTTGGCCCCAGCTATAGACACCTTAGCTTTACCTTGCTTAGTCCCTGGTCTCCTGACAAAACTGCCCTTTTCCTCCTTTTCTAAATTCAGTGTCGCCACAATTTCAAAAAATTTAAGCGGGCCCTCCCAAATTGGAGTTTGCTTGGTTGTTGGAATTTGTAAAACCAATTCCTTTACTTTTTGCTTCATATTTTTATCTTTCTTGCCTGGTGATATATCATATTTTGTTTATTTTCTTTTGCTGCAATCATTGTTTGAATTTTTTTTCTACTATTCATTCATACTAAATGTTGCATATTATATTCCATATGCTCAGTATGTGCATGCACCTCTTTAATTATTGTCAAATTGGATCCTGAAATTACCATATTTAATTGTCTAAGTAGTCAGGAGAATTTGCAAGATTTTGGATCACTTTTTCATGGGCTGTCCCTGGAACCAAACAAGTCCGTCCTTATCCACTTGAGCCCATCGAGACGCCCAAAACCAGCAAAGTGGATGGCACTTTCATTAAATTACCAAAAATCCAGTGGCAAACTGGTAATCAAAACCCTTTATAAATGCATATGGACAAGACCCCCCAGGAACCCCCCTCTCAAAATGGTTGGCCCATCTCATCTCAAAGCCCCCCACTCCTTCCATGTTTTCTCAATGAAGTCACCATCTTCAACCTTTCAACAATCCATGAAACTCAAAACCCTAATCCACACCCTGATCTTCTCTCACCTCTGCCGCATAGCCCGAGCTCTTGCCAGAGCAAAGTCCATTCTCATTGATGTCCTCAAGGAAAACCACCTCATGCACATGAAGAAGAAGAAGCAGAAGAAAATATTTGGATCAATCAGGCTGCACTACAACTGGTGTTCTTCGCATGTTATGCCTGTGTCCACACCTGTTCTTGATGGGTTTTCAACAAGCCATTTGTACTATGATTCCACGTGGAATTCTATCATCCCACCTGAGTGTGAGGACATGGCCGAGAGGCAGCTATCTGGGTACCTCCATTGGCTAGAGGAGAAGAAGGTGCACGATAACTCCACAGTGGAGCCAGACATGAATGAGATTGATAAGCTTGCTGATATGTTCATTGCAAACAGCCATGAGAAGTTCAGGTTGGAGAAGCAAGAGTCATATAGGAGATTCCAGGAAATGCTAGCTAGAAGCATGTGAGGGTGTTCGATTATTATTATTATTATTTTCTTTTCTCCTTTCACTTTCCCATTCTTCTGTGTTTTTACATTGGTAGGGTGAGGAAAGTTCAGTCATTGAGTGGGTTGAGGTTTCTTCTTGTTCTTCTCTCTTACTTCATTTCCATGTCTTCTTTATCCTTTTGGATCATGGGGTTGTTTGGAGAATTGTACATGATGGGGTTTGGGGATTTGTGCAATTCTTCTCTTGAAATTATCTCAGCTTCAACTCTGCAACTTCCAGGTTTATATGAGTTCAATTGAGCTTTATCACTGAAATTATTCAAGAGAAATTGAGTTAACCTACCAGATAATTGATGTTGTTTATCGTCAAAAGTGTCAACTGCCACATTTATCTTCCTTTTTTTTCCCCTTTCTTTTTATTTTATTTTATTTTCTTTGTCTTTCTCAAAAGCATAGAAGCTTGGAGTTTTCTTCAATCATGGAAGGTTGATTTTTGAACTTCCAGGTCATGCTGACTGCATGATTTGTTAAAAACCTATTATTATTATAATTGTGGCAATCATTTTCTATGATTTGTACACAAGTGAGGACTTGGTCAGTGGTGGTTTGGTTTGGAAAAGGTCTCTGCTCTCACCTAGCCAGATCTCAAAATTCTCAAGGGAAAAAGGCAATTCATAAAAGCCCATACCTACACTGTGACTCTCTATCTTTTAACAGAGGGATGCAGAAAAGAAATTAGAAGGATACCCAAAATTCATAAAAGGAAAATCCCACTGAATCTCATGAAATCCTCAAGCACATGCCCATGAGAAGAGCATGGAAGCCGGGACGTTGTTTCAAATGTGCATTTTTTATCAATTTACTTGCTCTCTCATATGTCATCTTTGGATGGGGCCCTACAGAGTAACAGAGCTCATTCCTTTGCAGTCACAGCGCATAGATTCCTTCTTTCTTTAAGAGTTTTTTCTCCTTTCAATTTTGGCCCAACTATGGTTTTTTTACGATTTGTTTCACGATCACAGCACCTCAAAAGCAGTTAGTGGAATAATAGTCCCGCCATTCAAGAGAACGAGCAAAAGGGTGTCTCTATTTCCCTTTCAAAATGCCATGAAATGATTCCACGAGATCAGAATGAACTTGAAAAAAACTTTTAAGAAGCCAAGTTATAATTTCAAAGGGACGTTACACATAAAATAACTTTATGCCCAACTTAAAAAGAATTTTAATTAGAAGTAATATTATCGGGACATTTTTTATTAAGCTTTTTCTTAAGTTATAACCCCTTTTAGTAAAAATTTTAAAATCCTTGGAGTTTGATGCGGGTATGCAAGGAATGAACCCACAGAGGGATGGTGGTAAGCCACTTGGGAATAGAAGTGGAAGAGCTAGGACTAGTCCAGGCTGCTTTTTCCGGGGACATCACAGGGCTCTTGAGACTGTAGAGAGAAGAGGGGTCGAGGCATCAATTATTCTTCTTTTTATCTTTTGGGGTTTTTCTTTATTCCACAACTTCTTTTGCTGCTTTTATGAATATGGATGTGTGTGTGTGTGTGGACATTGGTTCCTTTGGTCTCCTTGTTTCCCAATTTTTGAATAGCCTTTCACATAAAAGTGAATGTCTGACACTGTTCCTTGGGATTTTTATTCTTGTATTTCTACAAGTCAGAGGAGCTCTCTAGAGTTTTCCCCTCTCCATCGTTTCAAAAGATTGATTCTTAGGGAAGAAAAAAGAGTTGAGTAGAGAAAATTTTCATTTAATCTCGTGTGTGACAGTTTCACTTTGTAAAGGTCTAAGTTTTAAGAAGGATGGATGTATGGCCAGCCTTAGGATGAACGTGAATGAGCCTATTAGTGTAAATTGGGCTTCCAAATAGGCCCATTTTGAGATATGAAAGTAGGTTTTATTGCTATAATTTTAATTTCATTCTTTCATAGGATTGTAGGTTAAATGAGTTTGATTTGTATTATTAGTTCATTATTATCTAAAAACTTAAGTTTTTAAGTTAATTTAAAGTTATAATAATCTTATAGTTATTGTCTGTTTTGAATTTAATGAGTCTCTACAGCTTTAAAGATCGTTTATATGATTAAAAGGAGTTCATACATATATAGTGTCACAAACTTTTTCTTTTATCTAATATAAATATTACAATAATTTAATATATTATTAAAAACTTGTTTTACAAAAATCATGAGTAAGTCATGATTAGATTCTAAAAATGATAATAAGAAATAATTTTTTGTTAGTGTAGTGGACAACAAGATGTTGCAAGACATAGTTAGTTATATCTAGAAATAATTTGGTCATATTTAGGAAAATATTTCCAACAATCATTCGGGATATATATGGTACCATACAAGAGAACTAGTAACATTGTGAAATAATTTTGTCACATTTATCAAGTAATTTGATTTAGATACATACAATTAAAAATAATTTAGGCACACTAAGCTAGTCAAGTTATTTTCTCACATAAATAATATGAATTTAATTACTAAAACCTCACAATGTATTCAATTAAATCATCGAGAAAAAATGTATGATCATACCTGTCTGATACTATAATATGACTTATTTTAAGTCATTGAAAATAATTACATATTTGGTAAAGTATTTAATACTGTAATCTAAAATTTAAAATAATTTTGATAAATTGATTTAATGACTTTATATAACATATTAAGTCGAACATAATTTAATTAAATGTCATCTTAAGTCATTACACGATAAGTATTAAGTTTTATCAAACATCCACTTAGTCATTTGTAACTTGGTCCATTACCTTGTGACATCATCAATATGAATTCTAAAGCTAAAATCTGACCTTTTTTGTCCACTCATTACAACCATGGAACATGGAGATATCACACTTATGTGATTGTAGTAGCATGCATAATTTGACGAACAAATGGCAACAATTTAGCCTTATAAGGATTAAGAAGATCACTGGGCTTAACGATGGGTTGGCCCATTTATGGTCGACTTAACTTGATAATGGAGCCACCCATTACTAGACCTGGAAAATCAACAAGGCCCATCAGCCCAAACCATTGACTTGGGCCCAACTGCAGAGCCCACCTTCCAAACATGTGCTTTTCCACTTTACATCTGTCTTATGACACAACGCTGAGCAAGCCAACAAATGTATTAAAATCGGCGAGTTCGTGCTAGTTTCCCCAACTTTCTCAGCAACCAAACAGAGCACGTGATTCCCAAAACAAATCAAGATGAAGAACCCATCACTAAAAATGGATCACACTCTAAAATCATTGTACCAGTACTCTGAAACAAAACTGATTATTAACGAATGTACAAAGCACTTCCTTTATACATAGAGCTATGCCCATTGCCCTCTTACAAAACAAGAAATTGATCATAATTGGAAAATAAAAATAAAAAAAAAGATAAAAAAAAGAAAAAGAAAATCTTGAGATCTATATATAATATATCTCTCTCTAAGATAATTACTTGTTCTGGGTAGGATTTGGAACACTTGCAGGTGCTTTTCTGAGGCTTGGCTCCACAGCTTTCTTGGGCTCTTTCATGGCTCCTCTCAGCTTGTTGAGATTTGCAGAGATGGTGGCCAGTGAAAATAGCAGTTTCCTTGGTGGGCTTCTCTCTATTTGAAGGCTTGCTTCATGGCGGAGAGAGAAGGAAGAGCAGATGGAGTTGTGCATAAGAATGAAGGTGAAGAGAAGAGCCACAGCTCTGCAACTGATCATCATCTTGAAGGTGAGAGGAAATTTATGAATGATGAGATTGCAGAGAGGGTGGAGGAGTGGGAGTTGATTTATATGGGCACTTGACCACGTGGTTGCTGGTAATTTTTTAAGAATAATAAATGTGTGCTAATAAAAGAACAATGGGCTTTGCTTTGAAGCTAGGGCAAGTATGCATACGAATGGGTTATGGAGTTCTACACTAAGTTGATGAGTTTGCCTTAAAAGACTGAAAAGTTTCTTTAGATTTATATAAAAGAAAATTAATGATTCTCTTAAGTTCTTTTAGAAGTTATATTATCTCACCATTTTCAAAATGTGTGATATCCCATGTTGACTAAATGAAAAAGTTTTCGGTTCTATGTAAGTGGATACGTTTTAAAGCTAGGAGGGTCCCTTAAACCCAGAACCAACAATATCTAAATGGTTAGGAGCAGATTATTATAAATGGTATCAGAGTCGATCTTCGACTCCAGTGTGACATTTGTTTGACCTCATAAAAGGTGTCTATTTGTTTGATCCGACAATCTCATGGAATACAACGTGGACATTTGTTTGCATAAGGGGATAATTGTGATATCCCACATCGAATAGAGAATAAAATTATCAATGTTATATATGTATAGGTTCGACACATTTTAAAGTCTTGAGAATCCTTTTGAACCTAGAACAAACAATATAGGGCGAGTTTTTACAAAAACACTTATTCTATGAATAATTAAAAAAAAAACTTAAATGATGTTTGTTTTTTAAATTTAATTCTAAATATAACTTAGAACTAAATAATAATTAATAATATTAAAAATTAAGTTATTTATTTTTTAAATATTTTATTTATGTTAAGGGTTAAGAAATAAATAAAAAATAGATAATAAAAATAAAAAAATTATTTCATTTCTCATTTATTATTTCGTTTGAAATTAAAAAAAAAAAAAACCATTTTCATATGAACGAAAAATCACTCTGATGGGGATTTTAATTTTTATTTCCTAAGGTATTATGATCTATTTGTATTTCTATACCCCGTATAGTTGACGAATTGAATGGAATCTTTGGGGAGAAAAGAAAATAGGGTAAGATTCGAGAGTTTGAAATTGGAGGACTAGTTAGAATATTTTGTTGATGAGGTTAGAAGGTGGAAGGTGAGGATCATGTGAAGGGTGAATTGACTAGTGTTTTCTCTGACCTGATTGCACCCCAAAACAGTGTGTGATTAAACTAATAAGATTCATGTGACTAGGCACGTGAATCCAATTCAATCATTATGTGTTCTTCTCATCTTTCTTAAACCCTAATTGCCCAACCAATTTTAGCTGTTTCACACTACTTTCCACTCCAACCATCACCAATAATAATAATAATACTAAAAAAAAATTATAACCAATTAGATAATGTTATGTTTATTTTTCAACAAGTTCAATTTCACTATTTTGTAATTTAATGTCACTTCTTTGTATTTTAATTTTATTAGGTTATATTTGATTTTATTTATCTATATCTTTATCTCATTTATTTGTATCTTACTCCTAAATATGCTTTCGGTAGCTTGGTTTGAATATGATTTTATTTTTTTCAAAAAAGCTTACATGGATTTTCAAAAACTATGATTGATAATATATTAAAGTGTCGATTTGACCAAAAAAAAAAACTTAAACAATTTGAAAATCTAGATATAGTCGGTAATTTTGTTAGATATTTATTTACATCAAAGCATACTAGAATGTGAATGTGTGACAATCCTTATAGGTGATTTAGCTAAAAAGGTGTGCTTATGCTACTAAAAAGTGTCACTATTGTTAAAATCTTTGACCCACACTAGACTTAGCTGGCTCATAAGCTAAATTTGGAATCATATGGATTGGGTCACATGCTTTAATTGTTCTATTCCCATTAAGGACAAACACATTTTCATTTGTTTATCTTCTTTTGGGTATTTGTTTTTTCAATATCAAAAGGATTACTTGAATATGAAACAATGGATTCAGCAGCTTTGGGGTATTTGTTTTTTCAATATCATCTTATTCCATTGACCAAATGCTCCAAACCCACATGGGAAGGGTGTAGGGACCCCTCCCCTCGGGAAACACGTGGCACGCAGCTCATGGTGACGCGTGGCACGTGCTATCAGCCGGACCATCATCATTCGGATTCCCCTAAAGATATGCATGGTGCGGCTATCCTATCCGGAACCCCTCAAGGAAAGGCAAACGACGTTTCAGCTTCTCCTATCCAAGGAAGAGCAAACGACGCTAGCAGAGCGTAGACACCCGGATAATCTCCACAACACATCCGGATAATCAGCATGATCCATCCGGATATAAATCGTCTGGATGGTCAATTAAAGTAAAGCGAGTCTTACACGCAATCGCAACAAGCAGCCATGGCCCACATTCCATCACCTGCAGAATGAGAAGACAAGAGGAAGTGACAGCAAGTCACTTCCCACGATCATTCTACATAATCACTTCCCACGATCTCTGACAGCCGCATCACCTACCATGGTCTCTGACAGCCATTCGTAGGATGATAGTGCTCCTACTGACACCTATTATCATCATCACAACATAAAATATCTCCTCACCATTAATGAAAGGAGCAGTACCCCTGAAGCTGTATATATATGACTTCACACGAAGAAGAAAGGGATGATCTCCTGGTAACCTCTTGATACCTAGTAAAAGGCCAACTGCCTCATATATCTTACTCTCTTACTATGGCTAACAACATCATCGGAGGGTGCATCCGGACACCCTGTCCGGATGCCTTTTTGCAGGTACAACCACTGAATCAAGAACCCCTTGTGTGTTGAGAATCGCGTGTCCATCCATCTAGCAGCAACGTGGCCCACCTGATACGCGAGGTGACAACATTGGCGCCGTCTGTGGGAAGATTTTACTTTTTATTTTGATTTAGTCACTAGCAAAGATGGCCACACCTTCCCAAAGTCGATCATCTGGTAGAGAGGAAGAAGATAATCACGAATGGCGTCAAGCCATCGAAAAAAGACAGCTGGCGAGCGAAAAACAGCTAAGAGCTCTCCTCCAGGAGATGGAGAGGTTAAGGGAAGAAAACGCTGTGTTACGCATTCAAGCCTCAACATCAGGACCTCCTCGTCGTCAGCGCTCAAAAGGCCAGGTGGCAAACTCAAGGCCAGAGCCAGAATCAATATATCCTGGGTCAACAGGAGCTGTCCCAGGAACATACAACGCAAGGCCCCATGAGCCACGCACACCCATGCCTCGAGCTCCCCGTGAGGAAAGCTCAGATTCCACTCATTTCTCAGCAAAAAGACAACGTGATAGAAAATCACAGTTGTCAAGTTCTATGCGCGCAAGACTAGGCCCACAAGAGCCTGGGAGATCAAGGCCACCAGTAGCCACAACCCGGGCGCCACGCCCCGATCCTATGATTGCTCCCATGGTGCAGAACGTACCTCCGCATCGTGACCCCATGGTCACCCCAGCGATGCGGAACGTTCACTCACACCTAGCGGAACGACCAGCTGGGAGAAATCTCCCAAACGAGCCACCCATTGGCTCCATCAGCAAAAGGCTGGATGACATGCTCTCCACGCCCTTTTGCTCTCATATCACCCATTACGAGCCCCCAAGAGGATTCCTCGTACCAAAGTTTTCCACATACGATGGGACCAACGATCCCTTCGATCACATCATGCACTATCGACAGCTTATGACGCTCGATATTGGCAACGATGCATTATTATGCAAAGTATTCCCTGCCAGCCTTCAAGGGCAGGCCCTCTCTTGGTTTCATCGCCTACCTCCTAACTCTATTGATAATTTCAGGGACCTCTCTGAGGCATTCGTGGGACAATACTTGTGCTCCGCTCGACACAAGCAGAATATCAGCACCCTCCAGAATATAAAAATGAGAGACAACGAATCCTTGAGGGAATTTGTGAAACGATTTGGCCAAGCCGTACTCCAAATAGAGGTTTGCAGCATGGATGCTGTCCTACAAATCTTCAAGAGAAGCATTTGTCCAGGCACTCCATTTTTTGAATCACTGGCAAAAAAGTCTTCTACAACGATGGACGATTTGTTCAGATGTGCTAACAAATATTCAATGCTCGAAGATGACGTACGTGCAGCCACTCAGCAAGTTTTGGTTGCCGGACAGGCTTCTAGAGATAACGCGGACAGACATGCCAAACCTCCGGACCGTCCAAAACCAGTTGACCGGAGACAGGACGAGCCGAGTCGTCCGGATAGGCCGCCCATCACACCCCTATCCGTATCATACGAAAAACTTCTCCCAATGATCCAAGGATTGTCCGACTTCAGGTGGCCTAGACCCCTCGAAACGGACCCATCTATAAGAGACCGCAGCAAGAAATGCGCCTTCCACAAAGACCACGGTCATACAACAGAGACATGTCGGTCCCTCCAGTATCTAGTTGAAAGGCTCATCAAAGCAGGACATTTAAAACGGTACCTCCGCTCAGATACTGGAGGAAGGGACGCATCACAGCATCATAACTCTGGGGCCCCGAGGGCCCCAGTCGCCCCCAAGGCTGTCATAAACTATATCAACGGGGGCCCATCTGACGAGGAATACGATTCCAGGCGGAAAAGACAGAAATTGCTGCGAGCCGCGTCAATACGCGAACGCATTAATTCCATCCGGCCGGGTCTTACTGGGGAGGGCCCTCGCCCCATTGATGGGACAATCATTTTCCCACCAGTAGATCCCACCCGGACGCTACAGCCACATCGCGACGCCCTCATCCTCTCTCTAGAAATAGGAGATTTTGATGTAAGACGTATCTTGGTTGATCCAGGCAGTTCAGCCGATCTAGTACAAGCATCAGTCATTGGCCATATGGGACATAGTCTCGCGGGTCTCGAAAACCCCGGACGAATCTTATCCGGATTCAACGGATCATCAACAACATCCTTAGGAGACATTATACTACCGGTTCGAGCTGGACCAGTCACTCTCAACGTGCAATTCTCGGTGGTGCAAGAGTTGTCACCCTTCAATGTCATCTTGGGACGCACATGGCTTCACTACATGAAAGCCATCCCTTCCACATATCATCAAATGGTGAGTTTCCTCACCAACGAAGGGCAAACTGACTTGTATGGCAGCCAGTTAGCCGCTCGCCAGTGCTACCAAATAGCACGTGAAGCAGTCGCTAACCAGGAGGATGCATCTCCCCCTGAACCTAGCATTGCGCACGACCAATAGCAATTATTGGGTCCGGTGGACAAGGATCCCCCGGTAGCAGATCCCTTACAAACAATCCAAATCTCAGAAGAGAATGATCACCTCACAAACATCAGTTCTCTCATGACACAAGAAGAAACCCAGAGCATACAAAATATCCTTCGAAGCAACCATGACATCTTCGCATGGACACATTCGGATATGAAGGGAATTCATCCCTCTATCGCCTCTCACAAGCTTAACGTCTTTCCAGCAGCCAGACCCATTCGACAGAAGATTAGACGCTTTCACCCGGATAGACAAAGAGTTATCCAAGATGAAATTAACAAATTGTTGGAAGCCGGATTCATCAGAGAGGTATCTTATCCGGATTGGTTGGCAAATGTAGTAGTGGTACCAAAGAAAGAGGGCAAATGGCGAGTCTGTGTTGATTACACCAATCTCAATAATGCATGTCCAAAAGACAGTTTTCCCTTACCACGGATAGATCAAATTGTGGATTCCACTTCCGGGCAAGGGATGCTCTCTTTCTTGGATGCCTTCTCCGGATATCACCAAATTCCCATGTCTCCGGATGACGAAGAAAAAACAGCATTCATAACGCCACACGACCTCTATTGCTACAAAGTCATGCCATTCGGACTCAAAAACGCTGGCGCCACGTATCAAAGATTGATGACTAAAATCTTCAAACCTCTGATAGGCCGCTCGGTCGAGGTATACATTGACGATATCGTGGTTAAAAGCAAAACTCGAGAGCAGCATATCCTCCATCTACAAGAAGTATTTTACCTCTTGCGAAAGTATGACATGAAGCTAAATCCTTCCAAATGTGCCTTTGGCGTGAGTGCTGGCAAATTTCTGGGATTTATGGTCAGCCAAAGAGGCATAGAAGTCAGCCCGGATCAAGTCAAAGCAGTCATGGAGACACCTCCTCCCAGGAACAAAAAAGAGTTACAACGCCTCACAGGCAAGCTCGTTGCGTTAGGACGTTTTATAGCCCGCTTCACTGATGAGTTGCGACCATTCTTCTTAGCGATACGAAAAGCTGGAACGCAGGGATGGACGGACAATTGCCAAAACGCGTTGGAAAGAATTAAACATTGTCTTATGCATCCACCCATCTTGAGCAGCCCCATCCCAAAGGAGAAGCTATATATGTATTTAGCTGTCTCAGAATGGGCAATCAGCGCCGCTCTATTCCGCTGCCCTTCACCAAAGGAGCAGAAACCTGTCTACTATGTCAGCAGGGCATTGGCAGATGTAGAAACCAGGTATTCAAAAATGGAGCTAACAGCCTTAGCTCTTCGAAGTGCTGCCCAAAAGCTCCGCCCCTATTTTCAAGCCCACCCAGTGATTGTACTGACCGACCAACCCCTTCGCAGCATTCTACACAAACCAGATTTAATTGGGCGAATGCTACAATGGGCCATCGAATTGAGCGAATTTGGAATCGAATTCCAACCCAGATTATCCAAAAAAGGCCAAGTAATGGCCGACTTTGTGCTCGAATATTCACGAAGACCCAACCAGCACCACGAATTAAGTGAACAGGAGTGGTGGACACTACGAGTTGACGGAGCCTCACGCTCATCAGGCTCTGGAGTTGGGCTCGTATTACAGTCCCCAACTGGGGAACATCTGGAGCAAGCCATCCGGATGGGATTCTCCGCGTCTAACAATGAGGCAGAATACGAGGCCATCCTGTCCGGATTGGACCTCGCCCTTGCTCTATCCGTCTCCAAACTCCGGATCTACAGCGACTCGCAACTAGTGGTAAGGCACATCCAGAAAGAATATGAGGCTAAGGACTCACGCATGGCGCGATACTTGGCCAAAGTAAGAAGCACCTTACAGCAATTCACCGAGTGGACAATCGAAAAAATTAAGCGAGCTGACAATAGGCACACTGACGCTTTGGCCGGCATAGCTGCCTCTCTACCTATCAAAGAAGCCATTCTATTGCCCATACATGTGCAAGCCAATCCCTCTGTCGCAGAAAATTTCACTTGCAACACCGTTGAGGCAACCCAAACGGATAATCAAGAATGGACGCATGATATTGCAGAATATCTCCGGACAGGCACTTTACCCAAAGATCTTACACAAGCGCACAAAATCCGGGTGCAGGCTGCCCGCTTCACCCTGATTGGGGGGCACCTGTACAAGCGATCTTTCACAGGGCCTTATCTTCGCTGTCTTGGGCATTCAGAGGCCCAGTATGTGCTAGCTGAATTACATGAAGGAATATGCGGAAATCATACGGGAGGACGATCCCTAGCACATAGAGCTCATTCACAAGGGTACTATTGGCCAACAATGAAGAAAGACGCGGCAGCATATGTCCAAAAGTGCGATAAATGTCAAAGATACGCTCCCATTCCACGCATGCCATCAGCCGCATTAAAATCGGTCTCAGGCCCATGGCCTTTCGCGCAATGGGGCATGGACATTGTGGGACCCCTCCCAGCAGCACCTGCCCAGAAGAAATTCCTCCTTGTCGCCACTGATTACTTCAGTAAATGGGTAGAAGCTGAAGCATATGCAAGCATCAAAGATAAAGATGTCACCAAATTCGTATGGAAGAACATTGTTTGCCGCTTTGGAATTCCCCAAATCATCATAGCTGACAATGGTCCACAATTTGACAGCATTGCATTCAGGAATTTCTGTTCGGAATTGAATATCCGGAATTCATACTCCACGCCACGTTATCCTCAAAGCAATGGTCAGGCGGAAGCCACAAACAAAACTCTAATCAATGCCTTAAAGAAAAGGCTGGAGCAAGCCAAAGGGAAGTGGGTGGAGGAGCTACCCGGCGTCCTGTGGGCCTATCGAACCACACCCGGACGACCAACAGGAAATACTCCTTTTTCCCTCACATATGGAATGGATGTAGTCATTCCCACTGAAATAGGTCTTCCTACTATCCGGACTGATGCAGCAAAGCAAAAAGACGCCAACATGGACCTAGGAAGAAATTTGGACTGGGCAGACGAAGTCAGAGAAAGCGCGGCCATCCGGATGGCAGATTATCAACAAAGGGCATCAGCACATTACAATCGAAAAGTCAGGCCCAGAAACTTCAAAAATGGTGCGCTAGTACTTAGAAAAGTTTTTGAAAATACTGCTGAAGTAGGCGCAGGAAAGTTCCAAGCCAATTGGGAAGGACCCTACATAGTGTCTAAGGCAAATGAAAATGGAGCCTATCATTTACAAAAGCTAGATGGCACTCCGTTACTCAGACCATGGAATGTGTTCAATTTAAAGCAGTATTATCAGTAGAAAGTGTACACAAGTGCAAATGAGAAAGAAGTATGTTTTATTGATATGAGTAAATGTAATTACAAAGAGACATCCGGACCACAAAAATATACGGAAGGAAAAATTACAGCAGAAAAATTGCAAAAAGAGATAAACTATCAGGGAGCAGGTTTCTCATGGAGCTTCTTTTCTTCACTTGGAGGAATTGAAGGGGTATCTCGCTTTATACCGTTCTTCTTCATGCAGCAGCGATACCCAAAGATAAATGTATCATCCACTTGTTTCTGGTAATCCGCTGCAAGTTCCTCCCTTTCCACAGCAAACTCCCGTTCAAGTTCCTCTTTTTGCACATCCAGACGCAGCTGCAAGTCTTCCTTCTGTTTCTTTTCATTCGAAACCTCGGTCCGGAGTTGACTCACTTCATCCCTCAGCCGGGCTGCCTCACCCTCCGCCTCATGTAGGCGACCCGCAGTTGATTCTTCGCGATTCTTCGCCTCAGCCAGCTCCGCTCGGAGGGCTTCATTTTCCTCTCGCATGGTGGATAAATTGGCCTCAGCCTCCTCCATTCTCAAACGCAGCTGATTTTCAATCTCTTGGCCGCGAGAGGAGAAGGTCCTCATATAGTCTGCAGTCTGCAGCAGCTGAGTAAAAAGATCGTGTTGTTGAGACATGCTGCGGAGGCCCCTCACCAGCTGACACACAAACAAGAAAAGCAAAAACATAAATCATACTACAACAAACACATCAGTGCAACAAAAAGTCAAAAAGCAAAAACACAAGACAACGGTGTACCGTTTCTATCATATCAAACATCTTAGCAGAGGGCTTGATGGTTTTCCAGTCAGGAGTAATCTGCTTTAACTTAACTTCCAACTCCGCGTAGCTGAAAGGGCTAGCAGGAGCGGCATCGTCAGCAGATTCCTCCTCAGGTGAGGAAGCAGAGGGTAACTCTTATCCCGGAATCGGAACCCCCATATCTTCGTCCGGACACATAGGTCCGGATGCATCCTCAGCCGGAATTATTGTCGGGGCGGCTGAGGTCTCAGTAGCCATCTCCACCTCGCCTCCATCCGGATGAGCGTCATGGGCAGAAGCGCAGCTAATTTCAATCTCTTGCTGCCGCTCTTGAAGCCGCTCAAAGAGTCCGGACTGTAGATCGCGCGTCAAACGCGGCTTCTTGAGGGGAGGCCCTTTCACCAGGACTATGGCCAGGCGATCCGGGTCGTCGGAAGGCTGACTTTGGCTTTCTGCTCCCGCTTCCTCCAACGGGGCCGTTTCAACTGCATCAGCATCCGGATTAAGGTTGCCCGGACGGTTGATAGATGCAGCTTCCTCAGCCACGTTAGCCAGACGCGCAGCCGCGACCAAGGAAGGACCTGAGTGATTCAACCCCGACATGCGTCCGGGGCCGCTTGAGATAGAGTGCGGAGCAGCATTTACTGGCTCCTCTATCATTACTTCCCCCTCATAGGTAGTTTGTGGAGGAGGAAACTCCTTGGGAGGAGTGGGTTCCTTCGCATCCTTCCCATGCTTCTTCACCAACTTCCCCCTTTTTCCTGAAGTTTTCTTCGGAGGAGAGTCCGGACCCCGCTTCTGTCCGGGAGCCTTCCGGATATTGCCTTCAGTCTTTTTCTGATCTCTATCCTCCAGGAGCTTTCGCCGCCTTTCAGCGTCAGCCTCTTTAGCTTCCTGATAGAGGGGGAGCTCCTTCACAGTATAATGCTCCCCAGGCACTATCTCATCCTTTGCCAGTTTCCTAGGAAGAATATTGATAACATATTCCTGGGGCTCCCGGACGACTTCTGTCAAATTCCGCGCGGAAAGCAATGTTTTGTAGGCCCTCTCCTTGGGATCTATTTCAAATAATTTGCAGACGCAGGCAAAGGACGCCTTTTCCACCCAATCCACAAGGTGGCCCCTCAATTCCAAACCTGCATTGTCAGCAACAAAAGGTGAGAATTCCGTCCGGAAAAATCAGAAAAAATCAGCAAAGCAAAATCCGGATAAAAAATTGCAAAACAAGATTACCCGGAATTTTTAAGGTATAATTCGGAGAAAAAGGCCTCGACGGATGCTGCGATAGCCCCGCCCATCCACCCCAGACTGCCACCAGCCCCTTCGCCCCTCCCTTTGTCGAATCTAGCAGTTCTGTCACCATTTGAAGGGAGGGCAGGTGAGCGGACACACTGAAGATATCATTCTTTGCTTTCTTCAGGGAATAGACAAAGAACAATTCCAGTAGCGTAAGGTCGAGGCTGTACAGCATGTTGATAATGCTGCATCCCATCAGCACCCGGACAAGGTTGGGATGAATGAAGATGGGTGGAATCTGAGAGAAGTGGAGGAATTCCTTGAACAAGGCTGGCAGAGGGAACCGGAGCCCCGCGTTGAATTGTTCCTTTGTGAAGAGGATAGCGTTTTTTCCACCTTTCTCAGCAGGCATAGCCGCCTCCTCGTTCACCAGGTCTATCAATACGTCATGAGGGATGCGGAATCGCTCCCGGAACTCCTTCGCATTTAGTTTATCTATCGCCTTTTCGCCAGCCTCGCTGACCCGGACAGACGAAACAGTCTTTTTTGGAGTCATTTCTTACCACAAAGCCAAAGCAAAATCTGCACGCAAAAGCAATGCAAACGGTTCAGACCAAGCAATCAGAAAATACACAAACCCTAACCCAAAGCAGTCAGAAAAACCCCTCAAAAACCCCTCCAAACAAACAACAAAGTACCAACATTCAACAAACAATTGCAAGCGACTTGTCCAAAACAAAGCCAGGAACCAAGTTTAAAGAACCAGCAAACGCAACCAAAGGAATGACAGTAGCAAAGAGGTACGTACCAAATAGAGCTCTGAAGAAGAAGAACGGTTACTCTCTCGGTATAAAATCACCGGCAACAAACAAACGAGGTCGTTCGAAGTTTTTCTCAGAAAAGCAAAGGACGCAGAAAAAAGTAAGAAGAAGGAAGGCTCTCAAGAGAATGCAGTAGAAAAAATACAAAAAGAGGTACAGTGCCCTATTTATAGCAGGACAGCCCCTCGGAAAGCCAAACCAACAGCCATGTTATCATTGAAACGACATATTGCCTGGGGATACACAGGGTCGGCGGCTCGCCATAAATACCTTTTTTGGCTTCCGCACCCCCACTCGCCACGTGACCAAGTTAGACGAATGGACTTTTTCAATTTTCAAAAACCCAGTTATTTTTAACCCGCCCATTTTTTGGGCAAAATAGGCAAGTTAAAAAGGGGGGCAATGTAGGGACCCCTCCCCTCGGGAAACACGTGGCACGCAGCTCATGGTGACGCGTGGCACGTGCTATCAGCCGGACCATCATCATCCGGATTCCCCTAAAGATATGCATGGTGCGGCTATCCTATCCGGAACCCCTCAAGGAAAGGCAAACGACGTTTCAGCTTCTCCTATCCAAGGAAGAGCAAACGACGCTGGCAGAGCGTAGACACCCGGATAATCTCCACAACACATCCGGATAATCAGCATGATCCATCCGGATATAAATCGTCTGGATGGTCAATTAAAGTAAAGCGAGTCTTACACGCAATCGCAACAAGCAGCCATGGCCCACATCTCATCACCTGCAGAATGAGAAGACAAGAGGAAGTGACAGCAAGTCACTTCCCACGATCATTCTACATAATCACTTCCCACGATCTCTGACAGCCGCATCACCTACCATGGTCTCTGACAGCCATTCGTAGGATGATAGTGCTCCTACCGACACCTATTATCATCATCACAACATAAAATATCTCCTCACCATTAATGAAAGGAGCAGTACCCCTGAAGCTGTATATATATGACTTCACACGAAGAAGAAAGGGATGATCTCCTGGTAACCTCTTGATACCTAGTAAAAGGCCAACTGCCTCATATATCTTACTCTCTTACTATGGCTAACAACATCATCGGAGGGTGCATCCGGACACCCTGTCCGGATGCCTTTTTGCAGGTACAACCACTGAATCAAGAACCCCTTGTGTGTTGAGAATCGCGTGTCCATCCATCTAGCAGCAATGTGGCCCACCTGATACGCGAGGTGACAACAAAGGGTACTGGAAATGCTCTTCTTTATCATTTTTAACAATTTAAATTTTATTTGAAATTTAATTCTAAAACAAATGTGAAAAATAAGTGAAATTTGTTCCTCTAAGAAAGTTCCCAAAAACATTTTTTTTTTCTAGGCTATGTTTGGTTTTAGGGAAATTCGAGAGAAAATGTGAAGGCAAGAAAAAATAAATTCAATAAATTATTTTTATATATTACTTTAAATTTATTTCACTTATTTTCACTATCATATATATAAAGATTCAATAATTAAAAAATATGTAAATTTTTAGTTATATATATATATTACAACTAAACATGAGAAAATCATTATTTAAAATTTAAAAAATACATAAAAAAAAACAAAAGGAGAATAAAAAATAAAAATAGTTTTTAATAAATTTATCTTTCATATTTTTATAAATTTATTTTTTAAAAATAATTATCAATATATTTAATTTTTCCTTTATTATCTTATTTGGTAATATGAGTAAGAAAAGTTGGATTCTAGCCCAATTTTTGTTTTTTGTTTTTTGTTTTTTTTTTTTTTATCGGTAAAGACCTTGATGTATAAAATTATTTTTATATCAATAAAATTTCGTTGCTTCTAATTAAAGTGATTTAAATCGTTACTATTTTTATTTTTCAAGAATTTACATAGTTGGATCTGACCAAGCCCAACCCTAAATTGCAATTTACATGGCCCAAGTTTTCTTATATTTCCAAGATAGTGCTAAGCCCAACCATAAACAGAAAGGACTCCTTACGTGGGCTCAGTTGGACCTAATCCAGATTGCAGACAATTGGTGGATTGGGCCAATCTTTCCCTTTCAACACAATTCACTAAGTCCTGCAGCCCAACTGTAGAAAACCGAGAGAGCGAGCGCGGAACTCAAACCCAACTATAAATCAAAAAAATCGAACCACACTACAAAGTAGCTTTCGAGTCCGACAAACTTCTCCTCTCTCTCTCTCTCTCTAAAATCTGATTCTCTTCGTTATAAATTGCCTCGCTCAGTTCAAAATTCTGTCTCTAAGCCTCCATGACCGTTGATTTTGATGAACCCTACTGCAGCGAAGTCTTCCAAGATTCATCTCTTCAAGATTGATTCTTATTCAATCGATCGGTTCTTGTATGCCTCGCCTTCTGATTTCTAGGGTTTTGTGATCTGGTCAAGAGCCTTGCTATGGACTATGAGCTCTCCGATAGCAGCGGTACTTTATTTCTACAATGCGTTTTGAATACTCCTTCCGATAGTGGGTTAGGGTTTGATCATGTGAATTGCGTCTGCGTTGTTGTTTTTTTGGTTGGGTTATGCGAATGGAGCTTTGGAATTAGGGTTTTGATTATGGTAAGCGAAATAAATTTATGGGACGAGATAGGGTTTTGAATTTGATGTCTACTGTTTTTTGAGCTTTAGTTGAGTAGAAGACTTGGCGAAGCAGTGCGAAATTAGGGTTTTAGAGTTCCTTCTGACTTGGTTCTATTTTAATTTTGTTTGAGTTGTGTAATTAATAAATTATGGTGTTGTATTTCATGGGGAATTTTTGAAGTTAATACTGTGGCAGGCTTGGTGTCAAATTGTATTTTGATTTTCGAAGCATATAGGTAAAGCGTTCTCATATTTAGTGATTTGTTTGGGGAAACCTGGGACTTTTGACCAATCTTTATCTCTATCACGATGATATTTAGTTTATAGAATTTTAAAAGTTTGGAGGTCGAAAACTATATTTGCTTGAAAGAAGTTCGGAGGTTTAAAAAGAAAAAAAAATGATTTTATTCGTTTCACACTGCAGTGGAGAGATTTATGCTTGTAGACTCATATTTGGAATCTTTCCCGATGGTTAGCTGCCAAGTTGCATCATGGCCTAGATAGAATTCATATTTCTTTCTTTCTTTTTGTTTTTGTTTTTGGTTTTTGTTTTTTTTTAATTCAAATCATGGAAACTAGGAAAATATATTTTGGAAAGAAGATGAAAAAAGTTTTGGGGAGTGTTAAGCTGGAAAGCAAATAAGATGCTTATTAAGACTATTAAGAAAGTAATTGATAAGATCGATGATCTTTACAAGACTTGGTTTCCTGAAAAAAGTGAACTTACATAATAAATGGAACAGCATCTTTGGGCCAGTCAGTAGGTAGAGTAAGACATAGGAAAGAGAAATCTCCTTGGTTATCACCTGCAAAGTGTAAGTATAGAACAATTAATGAGATTGGGGTGGTCTCCAATGAGTGGATGTTGTCTTTGCAAAACTAATGTAGAAACAACAAACCATATTTTAATGCATTTTGATAAAACACAGTTGTTGTGTACATGTTATTTGCTATTTTTGGGATTTAAGTGAGTTATTGTAGAATCGATTGGAAAACTCTTGTTAGGTTGGAAGGCTCAGAGCAAAAATAAACGGTTGAGGACACTGTGGTGTATGGGTTCTCTTTGCCTTTTTTGGTGTATATGGAAAGAGTATAATGGTCCAAGTGGACGTTTTTTTACCAGAGATTGTAGAGGACTTTCATCAAATCCTTATAGGAGTAGTCTGGAATGCCTTTGAGAATGGTTAATTTACTCTCTGTTAGATTTCATTGATGGCCTAAGTAAAAGATAGTTTTTTATTTATTTATTGTTTAGTACTTTCATCCTTATTGTGTTGTTCCCTTCACATAATTCCTATGTATATAAGGTGCACCCCCTTTATCTCCATTTGCCTATTAATAAAAAAATAAAAAATAAAAAGAAGAAGAAGAAAGAAAAAAGAATCGAGATAGAAGTGAAAAAACAATCCTAGAAGCTTGTTTCTTCTTTTTTTAATTTCTGACTTCTGACCACTTCTTCATACCCAGACAAGAACTATCCAAACTGACAATTTTAGTGCAAAATTTTGGAAAGTAGTTCAATTATACTGTAAAACTTCATTGAATTGGACCTTTTGTCCCAAACATTTGGCCGGAATTTTGGTTTTAATCAGTAAAGAAACAAATGTTGGGGCTTCCTTTGGATCTTAAGAAGTGTAAGGTGAAGTAACAAGGAAAGGGAAGAAGAAAAGGTAGGAAAATAAAAACTAAGTTTTGCTCAATAATTTTTTATTTCTAATTTTATTCATTTGTTTTAAATAGAAAATGAACAATTGCTGATGAATTAATTTTATTTTATTTTTTCTGTTTATTTGTTTCATTTGTCATTTATTGAATGTAGGTGTGTTTCTTTCGATCTCCAAAAAAAAAAAAAAAATGGTTTTTGTTCTTGCTTCTTTAGTACCTACAAAGGTTCCTACACTTGTCATGTTCCTTCGATTATTTGCAAGTGGTATCCAGGGTGTTCCTCTATTCCTTTTGTTTTTTGGCAATTTTATTAGTGAATTATTTTAATTGAGAAATGGGAGTCATCATTGACTAGTTCTTGAAATAGTCTTTTTTCTTAGCTTAGTCTAGTATGATGTAGGAATGTTTCAAGGTAATCTACTTAGAAAATGTAATATACAAATATATATCTTTAGTATAAAAAAGATTAGGAGATTAGGGAGTTCTAAAAAAGGAAAGGGATTTAAAACTAAAAGATCTTTTTTCCTAAAATTTCTTTTTCAGGCCATTTATATCATACTTACAACTGTTGCAATGAAATCTCCAACAACAAGCTTGGACTTCAGTCACTGGGTGCTCTAAAAGTAGCCTCAAATGCTTGCAACAAAAGATTCTTGGAATGTTGGATGTTAGCACACCTTCTCCAATGACTAAGTCTATGAATGGAGGAATGATAGAGACAGAAAGAAAAAGAAGGTGGTTACCAGTGAATTGCCTCTCCTTCACATCTTGTCCATTTAGTTGTAGGTTGTTGATGACTCATGGTTGGTGGTTAGTACCATGTTCTCTATGGTTTAACTTTAGGGTGATGATTGGGAACCCAAGTGCTCTCTCACAAGCTTTGGAATGGGATAAGCTTTTGTAGATTGGGTTGTCTTAGGCTTACCGTAGGGAACTGAGTATATCTTTTTGGCTAGAGTAATATCAGTCTTTTTTCCTAAAAGTCCTCTTTGGACCATTTATATCATATTCACTGTTGGTGCAATAAATTATCCAACAATAGCCTTTGACTTTGATTATTAGTGTTCTAGAAGTAAGCCTCAAGTGCCTGCAACAAGAGATGGTCGGAATGTTGGAATCTAGCACACCTTCTCTAGTGACTGAGTTAATGAACAAAGGAATAGGAGAGGAAGAAAGATGGTGGTTATCAATGAATTGCCTATCCTGCCCATCTTGGCCATCTATTTATAGATTGTTGTTGGCTCATGGTTAACAGAACCATGGTTCACTATGGGTTAACCTTAAAGTGATGGTTGACAACCCAGGTGCACTCTCACAGGCTTCAGAATGGAATGTGCTTTTTTAGGTTGGGCTATCTTGGGTTACTTTGGGAAATGAGCATACCTTGCGAGAGGAAGAAAGATGGTGGTTATCAATGAATTGCCTATCCTGCCCATCTTGGCCATCTATTTATAGATTGTTGTTGGCTCATGGTTAACAGAACCATGGCTCACTATGGGTTAACCTTAAAGTGATGGTTGACAACCCAGGTGCACTCTCATAGGCTTCAGAATGGAATGTGCTTTTTTAGGTTGGGCTATCTTGGGTTACTTTGGGAAATGAGCATACCTTGCAAGCCAAGCTCCCTTGGGATCTACGTTAATGAGACAACCAGGTTGGCTCATTTATTATGAGACTAGGCCAGCCCATGCGATGTAGCTGTATACCCATGAGCCAAACTATGCCCCTTGGCCCGCTTCTTTTAAGACATGATCTGTATAAGAATCCTTACTTTATGAAGCTTCAAATAATTTTCAGTACATTTCATTTTACTTTGATTTTTCATGAAAAATCAAAAAGCAAGATATGAGATCGCTTCATTTTTTCCTCCTTTTCCTAGTATTTTCCAGGATCCAAATGAAGCCTAAAACTGCTTAAGTTTTCTTCTTTTTTTTTTTTTCCTCTAGCCAATCGACCAAATCTCCTAAAACCTATAAACTTTGCCCTTCCAAATTTAAACTCTATTCAACTAGAAAACGTTTTCTAATCCTAAACTCAACCTAATGCACCTTAATAGTGTATTTTAGAATTGTTCTTGTCGAGGCCTAGAGAATTCATATAAGTACCTAGATTCACGTGTCCATACTTGAATAGAAACCAAGTATTGATTTAAATCCCATGGTGAAATTAGCGGCTACTCACATTTGTAAATATGCTAACTAGATGGCCCATAACTGTTTTGGATCTCCATATTCTAAAATAACTAACCACAACAACCACTGCTGTTTTTAAGAAATATATATATATTTTTTATCAATAAGCAAAAGAATTGTATTATGAAGAGGCGCGAAAATAACGACCCACAAAAGTACAGTATAGAGACACTCACCCCCTTACGGTTGGACCCAAAACAACAAGGAAAAACAAAAAACCTTCTCCCTCATCGCAAACCCACCCAATCTATAAAATCTATTAAGGTCGAAGGACCACCTTTTATCCACAATTTGGTCTTCGACCATAGTAAATACATAAAAGAAGCTTTCAACCTTTGGATGGACAACACACTATCTTCAAAGGCAATTTTATTTCTTGCCTTCCAAATGACCCAAAACAAGTATAACGATCCCACTTGCCACATCGTCTTCCTCTTTTTACCCACAAAAGAACCCCTCCACCCTAAGAAGGTTTCCTTTGCCGAATAAGGAAACACCCAAGACACCCCAAATAAAGAAAGGAGCAACATCCACACTTTTCTTGTTTTTTCACAATGAAGGAGGTGATCAATCGACTCCTCAAACATTTGGCACAAAAAACATCTATTAGCCAAAACCTAACCCCTTTTTTGCAAACGGTCCAAGGTTAGAACTTTTCCCCACAAAGCCTCCCAAGCAAAGAAACTTAATTTAGGTTGCACACAAGAGTTCCATATAATCTTCAAAGGGAAAAAAAAAACAAGAGAAACCGGCTGCAAGGCTCTATACAAAGACTTTACTGAAAACAAGTCATCCTTCGAGTCCATCCATCTCACCCTATCCTCCTCACCCACATTAACCTTCTTCCCATCCAAGCAACAAAACAACCTTTCCACCTCTTCCATCTCCCAATCATTGAAAGGTTTAGTAAAACAAGGGCTCCAACTTCCCCCCATTTCCCCCGCAGTTGTCCAAACTCCATTTACCCAAGCCTCTTTAGAAGTTGCTAGAGGAAATAAACAAGGGAAAGATTCACACAAAGGGGTGGTTCCACACCACTTGTCTTTCCAAAACCCCACCTTCCTTCCATCACTCACCACAAAGTCAAAAGAAGGGGTCACTAGGTGTCCCAACTTTCTAATTGCTTTCCACAACCCAACTCCATAGGCCTCCCTAGCCTCACAAGAGCTCCACCCTCCTCTTTCCTCCCCATATTTCCTTATAATCACTTGGTTCCAAAGGGCCTTTCTTTCAATTGCAAAGCGCCAAACCCACTTGCCAAGGAGAGCCCTATTGAAAGCCCTAAGGTGTTTTTAAGAAATATCTATGTTCCTAGACCAAATAAAGCCAAAAGAAGATGAATATTGCTTCCATGTTGATTCTCTTAAAATGGTAAACCCTTTTTTAGTATCTCGTTTGCACTCTCATTGCTTGGCTGCCATGATAGCCTTTTTTATAAGCCTACTGTAATGACCTATCTACTGATTACTCCATTGATGTTCTTGTTTCATAATTTAATTTCTCTTTTTTGTGTGTGTGTGTGTCTTTTATCATACAAATTAAAGTAGATAGTGTGCCAGCATGTTTTGAAATGGCTAAAGTATATGGAAGAGCATAAGCAAAAAAGGGCCCTCATATTATAGATAATAAGGAAAGGCAATGGTGTTCCTAACTTTTGTGAAGTCTTTTCCTCATCCTTAATAGATTTCATTGTGTGGTTGTGTACAAAGTAATAAATTGGGATTGTAATTGTTGGTTGTTTTTTTCTCTTCCTAGATGTATACTTCCTATGTACTATATGTGACTTTTTTTGTTTGGCACTTTTAATGTATTATAATTTGCTTATCACCAAAAACAAAAAAATAGTAATAGTAATAATAATGAAAATAAAATCTTTTGTGAAGTTCTTTGATAATATTGTAATGGTTATGTGTGATTGATTTTGAAAAGACTTATGATCATGTGGATTGGGTTTTTCTAGACCATCTAGTTGAAAGGAAGGGGTTTAGTTCAAGATGGAGGACTTGTATGGGAGGTTGTTTATCCGTAGTTGCTTTTGCAATCCTTGTGAACGATAATGCCAAAGGTTAGGTCAAAGCTTTTAAAGGCCTAAGATAAGGAGATCACTATACCCTTTCCTCTTGACCATTGTAGTTTAGGTGTTTAGTAAGATGATGTTGGGGGCTAAGGAGAGTACACTATTGGAAGGCTTCATTGTAGGTAGGAGTAGGACTAGTGTCCCATTTGCAATTCACAGATGATTCCATTTTCTTTTCTAGAGCTTGTTCGGAAGAATTGCACTCTTAAAATGATTTTATTAGTATTTAGGCATATATTTGTACTTAAGGTCAATTAAGATACGAGTACTCTTTTTGGCATCAACATTGATCAAGATCAACACACTAGAATGGTATCCTTGCTTGATTGCAAAGCCTCTGATCTGCCTCTTCCTTACTTGGGTCTTCCACTAAGAGAAACCCATAGGCATGTGTTTTTTAGGATCTAATGATTGAGAGAATTTTTCAAAGATTAGATGGGTGGAAAAAAGGCCTATTTGTCATTTGGTGGAAGAATAACTCTTATTCATTCGTGTTTATCCTATATTCCTAGCTATTTTCCCTCCATGTTCAAAATCCCTTTTTTAGTGGCATTAAAAATTGAGAAATTGTAGATGGATTTCCTTTGGTAGAAGTTTTTTTTTGATAGACAAAGAGAAAAATAAATTAAAACACGCCAAAACAGGGGGCGCTCCCTACGTACACAAGCAGTATACAAAGAAAGCCAAAACAAGGCAACAAAAGAAAGAAAAAACCTAAAGAGGAAAAAGCTAACCAACAAGTCAATCACCCAAAAAATTCAGAAAAGAGAGAGTCCAAGTCCAAAAATTGTTGAGACCACTCAAGAAGAGACCAAAAAAAGAGGTTCCTCAAGCAAGTATCTGACATCTCTTCCTCTTGCAACATTCTTCAGTTTCGCTCTCCCCAAATACACCAAAAAAGACAAATAGGCGTCAATCTCCAAACTGCTTTCCTTTTCTTCCCTAGCCCCTTAACTTTCCATTCTAGAAGCAAATTTTTCACTGAAGCCGGGAACACCCACACCACCCCAAAAGAAGAAAGCAACATTCTCCAAAGCTCCCTTGTCTTACCACAATGAATTAGGATGTGGTCCACCGATTCCTCATTCTCTTTACAAAGACTACATCTATTAACTATAGACCAGCCCCTCCTTTGGTAGAAGTTGAGGAGCACAAGAGAGGCCATCTCATTAGTTAGGACTTAGTGTGTAAGTCTAAGGTGGAAAGGGTTTGGGGTTTGGGAAGATTTCTTTAAAGAATCGTGCTCTATTAGGGAAATGGCTTTGGAGGTTTCCTAGGAAAAAATTTGCTCTTTGGCATTATGTTATTCTAAGCCTTTACAAGCCACATGCTAATGAATGAGATGTCAACACTACAATCAGGTGATCATGTCATTGCTCATGGAAGGCCATTGCTCAATTCTTTTAGGATTTTATCAGATATGTTCAGTTAGTGGTGGGAGATGAGGCAAGAATCCATTTTTGGGAAGACTTATGGTGAGGGTTCAACCTTTATGTTCTTAATTCTCAAGTTTATTTAGAATTGTCACAATTAAAAACCTTAGTACTGCAGCAATTCTTAAGTCCACTTATCCTTTCTCTTAGAACTCTAACTTCCATCGTAACTTTTTTTATTTTTAGATAGAAGATCTTGAAAGATTCATGTCCTTTATTACTCATTTGCATTTATCTCTATCCATTCTAGATGTAAGGGCTTGGCCTATATCTTCTTTAGGTTTATTCTCAATAAAGTCGTTCTTTTTAGTTTTGTCCAATCATGTTGATCCAGTTCCATTCTTCCCAACTAATTTTTTTTGTACTTCAGAGGCTCTTTGGGATATCATTCATTTCTTTGCCTCCTTTTGAGCCTCTTGGACCACAAGTTTTAAGGGCATTCCCCTTAATGTTATTTAACTTGATTGGATTTCAATGTGTAGTTTCCAAGGTGTGGGCTAGCAAGGAGTGATTGCTATAAATGTATATTCCCATGTGGGTTGTGGTAATTTACAGTTGTATAGGCTTACTTAGTACTTTAGAGGTTCATACATACCTTTTGTTTAGGTTTTTTTGAGGATTCCTCATCCTTCTTGTGGACCTCTTGATACTTGATTTATTACTTTGTTTGTTTCTCATAAAAAAAATAAAAAACTGTGTGATTGATTCAGATTTTCTGTTTGAATTGAGATTGTCACCTTAGACAGAACTAGGGACTTGAAATAAACACACCAGAAAGTGTCCATCACTGCTTCCATTAGGAGAGTATGAAACGTCTTGCACCTGAACTGTCCAAATTTTCAAGGCACCAAATCTTTGTATCCTTTTAATAATACATAGGAACTTTGTACCTGAACAGAAGCATCAATCTGATTTTTCAACCCTCTGTATTCTCAATGAACATCTGTTTCTGATAATAATAATAAAAAACAAGGATCAAGGAATATTTGTGACTGCATGCCCTTTCTTATGTAGCATAGTAAACAGGATTTCCTCATTGGAAGCTATTTGGAGTGTAAGGATGGTTAAGCATTAGACAGAGGCACATCACAACATAGTTTGACGTTTTCCTTATTTCCTCATTGATTGTTTGCTAATATTTTGTCAAAATACAATCCATGCTGACGCATCAACTAATATACTTTTACTGGTCAATGTTCATGATGCCTATTTGTATTAAAGATTCTGTGTCAAGCACTTCAAGATACTTGAATCTTAGTATCCTTTTTTTTTTCCCTCCTGCAATGATGAGGTAGGTTTTCATGAACCTTACAAATTCACCTATCACAAAAAAATGAAATGAACCCTTACAAATTCAATACAGAGATGTAAGGCCTGATAACCAAACCCTAGATTTTTTTTTTTTTTTTTCCTTTTTCTTTTTGGTCTATATGAGGCAACATTCTTGACTCCTGTTTGCGGTTCCTTTTTCCAAATTAATTTGTTCATATCAACCACCCACCATTTTGATTAGTCATGCTTAGGTAACCGCAGCATATGATTAACAGAAGATAGAGCTAAATTAGGGGGTAACCTGTATTCAGGCCCAGGTTGTTTTGCTAATCCTTTGTTTAGTCAAAATGAGTCTAGATAGCTGATGAGAGGATATCTTTTACTACCATTCCAAATTTTATCTAAGTTTTCATTGCATTGCAGGTACTGATGATGATCTTCCTCCATCACATCAAAATAGAGGTTCAAGAGGAGGTCGTGTTGCAGGAAATGGAAGATCTGTTGTAGGTTCTGCCCCATACCCTAGGTTGCATAGTGATATGGAGACCCAGATTCACCACCTTGAGCAAGAAGCCTACAGTTCTGTTTTGAGAGCTTTTAAAGCTCAGTCCGATGCCATTACTTGGGTATTTATATTCGCTATGTTTTTATGCTTCTGTGTATGTTAATCTTTATATTTCCTGCCAATCAAGGTTGTGATCGCTTCAAAATGTTTATTTCAGGATAAGGAAGGTTTAATAACAGAACTTAGGAAAGAGCTGAGGGTATCTGATGATGAACACAGAGAGCTTCTGGCCAGAGTTAATGCTGATAACATAATTCAGAGGATAAGGTTTAAATATTTTATGGAACAGTGGTTTTCCTGTTAAACCCTTGTTAGATTTGCAAGGACTTCTGTCACTTCTGTCTTTTAATGGGCAGTATGTTGGCAATGTCACCAGGGAATGGAGACAGGCAGGTGGGCACCAAACTGCTATGCTCAGCATGTCTCAGCATGCTCATGATCAAATACCTAGTCCTACTGTTTCAGCATCTCGCAAGAAACAGAAGCTATCTCAATCGGTACCTTCTCTTTCATTTGGTGTCTCATCACAAGCTTTACACCCTCAATCAGTAGCTCCTGCATCAGTGCAGCCATCGCCATCGACCATGAAACGAGGACCTACATTAGGTGGCCGGGGGAAAAAATTTAAACCAGTATGTTGATTATTGAAATAGAATCACAGATAAGCATGTCTGTGTTATGGATTCTGACCTATATTTTGTTTGTTTTTCTGCTCTTTGTTTTGTTAACAGGGTCAACCATTTCCTGGTTTATCCTCAGTGAAGTCTATGCAATACCATTCAAGCATTACTGCAGGAAGGGGTCAATTTCGCACTTCTTCTGGCACCCTCACAACAAATGAACCTGCTGAGCCTGGAACATATGATCCATTAATTGGAAGGAAGGTGATGACTCTATGGCCTGAAGACAACAACTTCTATGAGGCTGTAATTACTGATTACAACCCTCTTGAGGTATGTTCACAGTTTTAGATGTGCTTTTAGGCTTGCCTTAAAGCAAAGTAAGAGTTTTTTTGGCAGTGTTTTTAAAAAACACTTTTTGCCTAAAAAATGTTTTTGAAGAAAAATCGGGTATTCGGCAAAATTTAGGAAACACTTTTAAAATTTTGAAAATTCACTTCTTGTGTTGAATAATCACTTGTAGCTGTAAAAAATGCTTTGGCGTTGTAAAAATTTTAATGTTTTAGAAATCAGGCCAGATGATGGATGAGAAAGTGTCCCGATCACAGTCCAAACTATTGTTCAGCTTAGCTAGCTGCCTGAAAGCGAAGAATAACTGAAACAATGGAAAAAATTTGGAGTGGGTAGGTTCAGTAGCTAGTCTGACAATTTTTTTTATTTCAGGGTCTACATGCTCTTGTCTATGACATAAATACAACAAATGAGACTTGGGAATGGGTTGATCTCAAAGAGGCAAGTTTGATATTTTGTTTTCATAGGTTAAACATTTGGTTGCCCATTTTCTAACTGCACTTTTTGTGCAATGACCAATCCCTAGTTATGTTGATGGACATTAAATTAATATATTCTGTAGAGGCTGAAATTATTTTCAACTGTGTGAGCATGCTCTTTATTATTTTATTATCAGATCATTTGGTAACAAAAATTGTCAGCTTAAACCATTGCACATACCAAATTCAATAAGAAACTTATGGTATAACCTAATTCTTTATGTAAGTTCCATGAATCTTCTAATATTTCTAAAAATGGCTGGAATGTTATTTGGTAGATGTGGTTTGTTGTCTTGTTGGAGATATGATATAAATAAATGTATGTAGCTCCTGACAAAGGAACAATTCATAAACTTATGTGGAATGTGAAGGCCAAAAAATGTTTCAATGGGTTAAACATTCTGTCTTTTTATGCCTGTGCTGGCCATTTTTACGTGCTTGCATTGAAATATTTGGTGGCATTTCCATGGTTAGCTAGTTTAATTGGTTCAGGCATTCAATTATTTATGCATGCCCATAGTAGGACATGTTCCTTTCCCTAGTGACTGAACTTCTAGCCTCCACTGGTTTGATATCCTACTAATGGCAGATTTCTCCTGAGGACATCCAATGGGAAGGGGAGGATCCAGGAATATCACGTCAAGGAGGGCGTGGCGGACAAGGTCGTGGTGTTAAGAGATCCACAAGCCGTGGTGTTGCTCTTCCAAGTGCTGGAAGAGGGAGAGGATCCACAAAGGTTCAATCCAATAGGGAATTCCCTCCATCTCAAAATGGGATTGGGAAGAAAGTTTCAGATTCGGATGATATTGAAATATTTCACACAGATACACTAATAAAGGAGGTATATGAAATGAAATTCCAACTTACATTCTCTCTGTGTGTGTTCTACCACATCATCTTTGCTGATACCTGTATATTTTCAGATATCAATGTTATTTGTGTGTGTGTGTGTGATATCTGTTGGTGTCTTCTACATTTGGGACCATTAATTAATAAATGGTTCTTCACTGATATCTCTTAACATGTCGATAAAATATGTAAAATTTTGGTAGGACACTTTGTGAAATCAATTTCTACCACATCATCTTTTTTGCTGATACCTGTATATTTTCAGACACCAATGTTATTTGTGTTGTCAATATCTTATTCCTTGAATGTAATGCCTATTCATTTTCTTCTTTGTGCTTTACTTTTAACTTTTGACAGGTTGAGAGGGTATTTGGTGCAAGTCATCCTGATCCTGTTGAGCTTGAAAAGGCAAAGAAAATGCTCAAAGTAAGAGCTATGGTGCATTGTGCAACTTACTGCCTTTTCCCCATTGTTTATCAGTTGCAAACTCAATTGCTATTTGTTATTTGTAATGCAGGAGCATGAGCAAGCATTGGTTGATGCAATCTCAAGGCTTGGGGATGCGTCTGATGGTGAAAGTGGTAATAAATACCTGTGTATATAATAAATCCTTCTGCATTCTGTTGTATATTGCATCGATTGTTAATTTGGGGCTTAAAATAGCCCTGTTGTACTTGTATAGATTATTGAGTTGAACAGTTCATTTTTCACCATGCAGTCAATTTTTTTTTTGCATTTTGTCCTCTAATTCTCTGGAGTATTATTGTGTAGTGATAGGAATTGAAAACAAATTCTTAACCTCCATCAAACGAACTTGTCACTTTCAGGCCTTGTGCAAGTGAAAACAACTGAATCTTCAAAAAATTTCAATCGACTTTATTGCATAAATTGTATCTCCCTGTGTGTCTTATTCCAGAGCATCACCTGAATGTGTTGGCTGTGAGATATTTACTGTAATTTTTTGGGTGTGTTGAGAACAACTACCCTTGGTTTAGCCAATCAAAAAGCATGAGCATGATCCTCACATCATTATATGAAGCACCTCATAACTTCAAATATGTTATGAATGAAACTGAACGTGTTATGTCTTTTGTTTCAAATCAGATGAAGAGCAGCCTCTCTCACGTGGGCAACGAATGGACCGAGAACAGGGATGGAGGACAGGTGGTGGGGGTGAGATGGCTGGAGGAATGCCTGATGGTTCTGAGGGTGGTGAAAGGATGGCAGGGGTGGGCAGAACCGCTTCAGATGACCAACAAGATAATGATATTGATGACATCTAATTTCATTTATTTTTTGATAATTTACTTTTGCCTAGTCAGTTAGGTTTCTTTGGCTAGAAAAATCTTTTTTTACTTGTAACAATCCCTTGCTCTAACATATGCATGTTCTGGTTTTTGCCGAAAGGATAGAAAGTTGTAGGCCATGCAATTTAATGTAAAACTAATTATTATGTCAGTGTTATTGCGTGAAACAATGTAAAATTTTTGTGGGTATGAGGCTCTGCCTTGGAGTTGCAAATTGCATTCGAATGTCTTGTCTGTGCCCCAGCTTTTAATTTATGTGTATGTTGTACTAAAATTATAGCATTTAGTAGTTCATCTGTGCATTCCTGCAAAACCAAAGCACAGGTATCAGCATCTGCATATAAGTAGAATTGGAAGATAAATGGCTCTTTCATCTTTGCATCCAAGTACTATACCCAACTAGTAATGTTGACAAATTGTTGAAGTGATGATATACAGTATACCAGCTTCAGGTAGTGAATCATGTTAATGGGCCCGACAAGTTCCGGGCAGGTGCTGGACATTATGCCTAACCCCATGAATCCTTCAACTCGGACAACTTGTTTCCCAACTGGACAATTAAGCGTTTTCATTTCAGTGGATTCACAATTGGCTGTAAGATGTCACCGAAAGAGCACAGCCTGCTCAGTTATGCCAGAAACTGCAGCACCTGTATACAAAGAAGATATGGATATGATGTTGTGATATAGAAAAATGCTTTTTGTTCTTTCTTATCTATATAGTCCTAACTGTTTGTAGCTAAGGGGTATTAAGAGGATGGAGATCTTATTGTTTGTATCTTACTGGCATAATCTAATCTTACTCGATGTGATTATTCCCAAAATTAAAGGTCATTGACAAAAGTGGTTATAAAAAAAGTTTTAAAAAAAAAATGCAAGGGTATATTTTTTTTCTTAATAATACTAAAATAAAAACACCACATCATAATAGGTAAACTCATTCAAATACTGCAAACAAACATAGAAACCATCTCAAAAACAGAAGGAATTATGCTGCCACATGTTTCTTGAATCTACCTTGTTCTATAGGTCCAGCATTACCCCAGTTTTTTAATTTTGGTTTTTGGTCTTTGTTGCCCAATTATCACCTGTAAAGTTGACAGCAAATGATAACCTCAGAGCAGCATAAAAGCCTTTCGAGGCATAGGACTATTGTGAATCTGAAGTGCATACACACAGGGAGCAGATTACTATTCTTTCAGTTGAATGATGATCCAAAAAGCACATCTAAAACATCTGCTGAAGGACTAAACATCAAAGTAAATATGGTTGTTAAAATGTGCAAATCATCCCTACATCAATCTTACAAACAGCTCTAGAAAGGAAATCATCCTCTAAAAATATGTCATCTGGAGACAGGGGAAAAGTTTAGTGAGAATGAGTGTCAGATCATTAGTTAACATTGTGGGTTTGTCTTGAAAACACGACCTGGTAAACTGATAGCACAAAACACAGTATTATCAATGACCTATCAATCTCTTCACAATTGAGAAGATGCAAGTATAAATTTGAACTCTTGCTTGTCTTTGTTCACAAATTCACCCATCACTCCCACAAAATTTTTAATGGCTACTTCGTTGCATTAGTAATAAATTGCTACAAGTGAATCCATCTGGCCCAGGGCTTTGTTCGCCTTAAAACTCCAGCCCAGGGCTTTGTTCCCTTTAAGACTCCAGCAGTGCTTCTTCATCTAGCAATTAGTTTTCTGATCAGACAATCTTCTATAAGGAACTGATTCCGTTTCATCCAAAGACTGTCTGTAGATTGTCAATTCTAAGTGGAAAGTTCAGTCAAGAAAGAACCACAGAAACTCCATCCCCAGGCCATCCTATACTGTTTTTACATCCACCCGCACTTTCGGATTTGATTTATAACCACAGAAACTCCATCCCCAAGCCATGCTCTACTGTTTTTCCATTCACTCGTACTTATAGATTCAATTTATACCTCCCAAAATTTTCCACCTTAACAAAAACCATTGCGTTGTAATCCCCACCCTACCTACTGTCTCCAACTCACTACTTCCAACCTGACCAACCTATTACATTCGCTTCAACCCTAGCCTGCCTCTTCTCCACAAATCCAAGATCAAGTCTCCTCCTTCCTGTCCAACTCTGGGACTTCATAGAAACATAAACTCTGACAAATGACTAACTATCTCATTTCTTGTCTCTTCCTTGAGGGCTTCAACTTCTTACATCTTTTCTCACTTTTCTCACAGTTAAATTGCTCAAGGGTCCAAAGTTCAAACTAAGTTTTGATAGGGCATTATCCAGCCACTGAAAATCTCTCCTCCTAGCCCATGGAGAAAAGATATCTGACCAATCTAGAATCTATCAATTTATGCTAATTACATGACCATGTATGAGTGATCCCAAACTTCACAAATTCTACCAAATTAAATGATATAATTCAACTTGAAAAATCCAGCATACTAGGACTAAATCGATCACAACAAATCTTCTCTCCCCTGAGAAGAATCGGATATTTCCTATATGACAAACCTCTAGCCAAATAATATTAGAGGTAGGGTTGGGTAAAAATATAAAATCAGTATATGTAAGACAAATCGCTATAAATCCAATGCCTAAAGCCCCAATGGTAACAAATAGTTCTAGGGATCTCATGGCCTCTAGTAACTATAAATCAAGAATCATCCATAAAAATAAAGCAAACAAGCAAATCAAATCACAGTAGTCCCAGGTTCCTATAAAAAAGAAATGAGAATAAGCACTGCATAAGATCCAAGGACATATGAACCCCTTCACCAAACTCAAATATCAGTGCATGAATCAGTAAACATGCACTTTATATGAGAAAATTAACTAAAAAAATTGGCCATAATAAGAACTTCTAACAATCCATGGCTTCTATTAAGCATAATCTAAAATAAACAATAAGAGTGAAAAAACAGTAACCATTCACCAAAGTTCAAAAATTTAAGCATATGATGAGTCAAAGAAGCAACATGTGGAATAAATTTCCCTAAAAATTTAGCTCCAATTCATTTAACCCCTTTCATAAAAGTTCCAATCAGACTTTCCATAACATCATACTTTCTTCAAAAAGTCTCATAACTTCAATTAACTATGAATCAAGAATCATCAATCAAAATCAAGCACAGAGCAACCAAATCCCCAAAAATTAATAGGAAAAAAAAAAAGTGTTACCCTCAAACATCATCAACAGAATAATACCTGCAGAAGAACCCACCCACAAATCCTATTCATATACAAGCTTTGAGAAACTTTCTTGTGGATCTGCAACGACCCTCATGTCCAAGGTAACAGCTCTAAAACCATGTCTTGATAATCCAAAATCTGCGACGACTCTCATGTCAAAGGTAACAGCTCTAAATCCATGTTTTGATAATCCGAAAGCAACACCCACCAAGTGGCCTGGAAGGCTATGAAAAAAATCCACCCAATTCTATATTGGGATGGAGAATGACTAGAATAACTATTACCAAATTACTACTGAAATTTGCTTCAACAGTCAAAGAATAAACCCAATTTCCCATCTCACACAGGAAAATAAAATGGCTACGGGAAAAAAATTCTCCAGCAAGTGAGCGAAGGAGAGAAAGAGAGGAAGATGCCTATCTTTTATTCCGGGAAAGTGAAAGAAAATGGACACGAGAGAGAAACTTTTTTCCCGGAAAGTGAGAGAAAGAGGCAGAAAATAATAAAGCAAGGATAGCCAATGAGAGAAAAATCGATTCCTGTGTAAATTCTAAAATAAAATAATGTGTGAATAAAAATCACCAAATTTTGAGGTTTGGTGGTCTTTGTTTGCACAGATTGAAAGGAAAATGACAACGTAGGCCTACCACTGTGGCCCACATGACGTAGTTCGCCCTTATCGGCTCGGCCCTTTCCCCCCTTGGGCCTACCTTAGGGTTTTTGAGAGAGCATATGAAATATTTTTACTAATTTCAGAAATAAAATATTTTTAGAAGCTTAATTATTAAAACAATGAGGTTTATTCGATTTTTAAATCAATATTTTCTCATAACATATTTCAAAAAATTAAATTTGTTTTCATTAAAACCATTTTATTATAAATAAAAAATCATTAATATTATAATTTTTTTTTAGAGAAAAAATATTTTCCTCTAAATAAATTTTTTTATTTTGTTTTAAACAATAAGTTTGTTATTAAGCTGAACATATCTTTATTTTTTTAAACTATTTCCTAAAATTTAATTGACCAAGGTATTCTTTAAATACACTCTTTATTTTTTATTTGTTAAAAAAGGAAAAAGGTAATTACTTCTATATAAAACATAAGAATTTTTAACAACCTACCTTGAAATGATAATGGTTTAAAAAAAAAAAAAGTATTGTAAATTTTAAGATAAGTTAGTGGATGATATTTTTGAAAAACTATTTAACAATTAAAATATTATAATTTATAATATAAGTCCATGTTTTTTGTGTAAAAAATCATATATTTTATATAAAATCTTCTTCCATTTTCTATTTAAAAAGAAAAAGAAAATAATAATAATTATAATTATGGGCATATATTTTTTGTTTCTTTTTACTTTGTTTTGAATTTGAGTGCGTTTGATAATAATTTTAAGTTTTTTTAATACTTGAAAAATACAAATTTTTAAGTATTATAAATATTAGAAATGTTTTAATTTTTAAGTCTTTCCTTAAATGACAATTGTGTGTGAGGGTCTTCATAACAAGACAACATTTTATCGATACAAAGTCTATGAAAAATTATGAACAAAGATATACCCTTTACCATCCACACAAATTTATTTATAAGTAATATTAATGTTTCGATGTCAACTCATTGAAAGTGTTGTTTATATACATGCACAAATATCAAATACATTATTTTTGTATGTTTTTACACATATATATAAAAGTATTTGTATTAAATGTATTGAACATTTATACTAATTGTATTAGTCTATCAATTTTTAATATATTTATATGGTTTTTTTTTGTTTATATAAAACCATTATAAACAATATTTACAAATATACATAAATGCGAAATATAGGTTTCTAGTATGTATGAAACCAACTTAAAATGTATTTATACTAAATATATAAGACATTTGTATTTGTATTGATCATATAAGTTTTATATATGCTTGCATATTACACATTAAGGACATTATTGGTATTTAACACCGATAAATTCTTCAAATGTCGTTGAGATCAATTACGCATAGACTTCTATCATTTAAATCAAAATATGTATTTTATGTAGATCTTAGGTCAATTGGCAAGAAAAGAGCCCCTTAAACACAATTATCCCTTTCATTAAAGAAGAAAGAAAGAAAGAAAGATAGGCCTATGACTGTGCTTGGGTGCATCTTATTTTTATTTTTGGGGATTTCAAGAATAACGGGCCTTCAATTTCTTAACCAAACTCCACATTCCAATGTTGGAGCACTGGAACCATATTAAGAACAGCTCAAACCATAAGTATGAGACACATTTTCAATTGGTTTCTGGGTAGTCAAATATTAATTTCTAATTTTGATTTTATTATTTTTTATTTTAATTTTTTTTTTAATTAACTTCTATACGCTATATTGGCAACTGGCTTAACCGGCACAGGGTCTATTATATGCAGATATTTTTCTAAAGATGTCTCGTAATAATGCCTGAATGCATGCTTAATTAACGCTGATTAGACGTTTCTATGGATGTGTAGGTAATGGGTGTATGCTTAATCAATGATGACTAGGTGCCTTATTCAGACTTCCACGTCATATTTCCAAGTAGGACAATGGTGGAATTGAATTCCATATTCCAATCATTTTTTATTTTTTATTTTGGTAAAAATTGCATTGCAGAGGTAACTGAAAACCTTATTTTTCATAAATAAAAATTAAAATTCTATAAGATATTGACACCATGCCAAAGCTTCATCTATTTAATTATTCTAAATATTTTCTCAAAATTCATAGCCAAACAGCATAACCACCAAACTAACCATTTGTACAACCCAAATCCCCATATGTAACATGAAGAAAAATGTAACAAAACATGAAGAAAATAAAATAAATCAACAAAACCCCGAATAAACCCTTAAGAAAGAAACCTTTTAGGACTAAAAACAAACCAGATTTAATCTTAAAATGAAACTCTGGCTATGATGATGTCGGATTCAGGCGCCAATGCCTGTTGGCTTCTTCAACTCGTCGTTCAAATGAATGAAATCCCCCTCATTTGATTGCCCCTTTTTGTCGCCGCTGCTACTACGCCGATCAGTTTTTCCGGCGTATGGTTTGCTGCCGGTTCTATCGCTTTCTCTGTACTTGCCGGAATCGATAGGTCTATGCGGTGTGAATGGACTAGTGGCGAATTCCGACCGGAGATCATCGATGGATTTTTTCAGTAACCCATTCTCCGCTTGGAGAACCTCGAGGTGCCGCTTCACCATCATGGACGTCTCTACCATGTCAGCGTTTCCGGTCAGATTTGAAGGTGGGGAAGGCTTGGCGTCCTCCTTCGAATCACCGCTGTCCACATGTTCGATCCCAATTTTGTTCATCACGAGGAAGGGAATCTTCCGGAACGAAATCGCGGAAGTCGAATTCTTCGCCCCGTTCTCCGTCAACGCGGTCTTCACCTCGGCCGGAACCCTAAGCCCCCACCGAAAACTCAGCACGGCGCCTTTCCTCATCGGCAGCACCGTGTTCGCGCTCAAATCCACGCCAGAAAACAAACCGTTGATGACGCTGGCTGCTGACACCCCCTCCGGCGGAGAAACCCCAATCTTATTGCCGGAAAACACGCCGTTCACCGGAAAATACCCCTCTGACTTCTCAACGACCTCCACTGTCCCATCCTCCTCATCCGAAACAACGCCGTTTGGTTCAGATTTCAATATATGATTAACAAAAGCCGACGACTGCGATTTCTTGATACAAAAATCACCAAATCTCGGCTTGAAGTGGAGAAAAAAGCTAGGGTTTCCACGACCCAACATATTGAATTCGGCCGTCATCATCATGGAACTCGAATTCGGCGATCCGAACGGTCCAGACCCGGTTTTCACAATGAGACTGAACGGATTCCACGAATCGTTGGGCCGGTAAGCGAGTTTCAGCGAGGGACCGGAATCGAAGAACGAGGCGAGACTGAGAGTGAGTTCCTTCGACTCTCCAGCAACGACTCCAGATTGAAACGGCAAACCCAAAACATTGATCGGAACTTTGGCTCTGAACAGAGGCTTCTGATCTTCTCGAAACTTAAGAGAAGCCTTCATCTTTGAAAGTAGAAGATCGAATCTTGGGAGTGGAGGGGTAGACGTGCTGGGAGAAGAGAGCTTGGCTTTATATCTTCACTTCAAAACATGATATTACCATTTTTGTTATTTTTTAATATTCAAATTTCAAAATTTTTATGGGCTTTTAGCAAATGGAATTAGTAGGATACTAGTTGGAAATGTGCTGAGCTGGCAAACTGTAAGCCGTTCAAATTTTTTTGAAAATTTAAAAATTTGGAGAGACGTTTGCTTTGCCGGGCTTCGCTGATCCGCGCCTGTGGGGTCCCCAGTCTCCATTTGGGACTCTGATTTCGTCATGCGGCAAGTTTCAGAGCATAATTATGGATTGGTGATTTGTTGACTTGCATTGATGTCACTGCATCTTATCAATTAGGAAAAAAATGATTGATTTTATCGATAAATTATTTAATTAATAGCGCATTATTCTTTCTTAGGTGGGACCAATTTTCTTCAACCATGTTTGGTTTTTTTTCCTTAGGCTATGTTTTGTTTTAAAAAGTATTAAAGAAAAAGAAAAAATATATATATTAATGAAGATGATTTTCATATTTAATTTTATTATGAAAAAATATAATTAAAATTAGGAAAAAAACTTGTATAATTTTAAATTATTTAATCTTTATATAAAATAATAAAATAAGTAAAATGAGTTTTAAGTAATAAATAAAAATAATTTATTAATTTTAAAAATAAATTCTTTATTTTTCTTCCCTTGATTTTTTCATTAATCAAATATAACCTTATGATTTTTCTCTTATTTTCCATAAATTATGGAAAATATTTTTAACTTTTTTAATACTTAAATTTTTTTGCCGTATTAAAAAAATTATAAATACTTTCTAAAATTATTATTAAACACCCTTTAAAAAATAATCACATAATGGAATTTAAATCATAAATAAAGTATAGTTTTTTCTTTGTTTTTATATTATGAGAAAGTGATTTTAAAGGGTTTGAATTTTTGCTTGAAATTTTTTAAAAAGTGATTTATGTGGTATTTAAGGAAAAATAAGAAGATTGAGATTTGGAACATGGATGAAGCACGAGGTAATCGTGGCTTTACTTTTTGAGAGAGAGAGAGAGAGAGAGAGAGAGAGAGAGAGAGAGAGAGAGAGAGAGAGAGAGAGAGAGAGAGAGAGAGAGAGAGAGAGAGAGGGGAAGGGGTGAACATGTGACCACTATGTAAGACAAAATCCACCAATTGTGGCTTTTGTGGGGCTATCAAAACTTTAAGGTATTGTGTTTGGCTATCCCCTCACATCTTTTTTATTGTTTAAAATATACATATATTTAAAAAAAATCATTTAAAATAATAAAATTTGAAGTATTATTGAATTAATTTATCAAGTCTAAAAAATTGTTTGAAAGTGATTCTTGTTAAAGCATTCTGATTGTATAACACTCGTGTTACCAACACTTTGATTATAAATGTTTTTTTAAAAAAAAAAAACAAAAAGAAATTGAAAAATACAATTTAAATTCTTATTATTAATTTGCTCATTAACTTTTTTTTATCTCGAGAATGATTTAAGTTATTGTCATTATTATTTTCTATGAACTAAACAAGTTGAAATTTATTCATCATTTTGAATTTCATCTTCGTCTTTTTGCTTTTTGAGTTAAATAACTAGTATTAACCTATATATAAATAAAAAAAGTAAAATAATTATGTTATGTTTGGTTTCTGAAAAATGCAAAAAAAATAAAATTATGAGGAAAAATGAAAGAAAAGAAAAAATAAGCAAATAAATATAAATTTCTTTCACTTGTTTGATTATCCATGAAAATTTCAAGGGAAAAAAAATATTCGTTTTCTTTTATTTGGTTAACCACGAAAAAAAGTTGAAGAAAAATTGAAAGAAAACAAAATCAATAAATTTGTCTTAGATGATTATCAATTTGTTGAATAATAAAATAAATCAATTCAATAAAAAAAAACTATAAGGAAAACAAAATCAATAAAATTTGTCTTAAATGATTATCAATTTGTTGAATAATAAAATAAATTCATCTAATGAAAAAATTATTGAAAACGTGAATTTTTGGACATGAAACATTGCTTATAAAAAGTCTATGCTATTAATTTTTTTATTAATAATTATAAGATTTATGAATAAAATTTTCCTCGTGTGCGATACAAATAAAACATACGAGTAATAATTATTTTTTATTTTAAAGGGAACATTTAAAGCTAATAAAAAGCTCTTAAAAAAAAATCAGAAGGATTTTTTGAATCAAAATTTAGAAATAAAATATGTTCATATGATGTAAAAATAAAAAACTACTATATAAAATATAAAATTCAAAATTAAATAGGATTTTCTAAATCTAAATTTTAAAATTAAATTTGTAAAAATAAAAAGATACAATATAAAATATTTTTTATTTTAACATAGTTATTTTTAAATTTAAATTTAGGGAATCTTTTTGAATTTTGAATTTTATATTTTATATAGTAGCTTTTTATTTTCAAGGTATGTGTAAATATTTTATTTCTAAATTAAGATGTAGAAAATATTTTTTAATATTGCTTTTTATCGACAGCAATCAAACCATCAAGAAACATTAATACATTCATTATCAAAGTCTGACTTCAATTATGGCAAACACAAATATGGTGAAAAAACAAAGCATGTCTTTAGCAAACACAAATATGGTGAAAAAATAAAGCCTTGGAATAAGGAATATAGAAATAAAATAAAAATGGAGAAGAAAAGGTCCTTGGAGGTCGGACTCTTCAAGAAGACCGGTGAGCTCTGCGTTTTATGTGATGCTGAGGCCGCCATCATCATCTTCTCTCCGAGCAGGAGGGCCTTTGTCTTTGGCCATCTTTGGCCACTCCTCTACGAACACTATTATCAATCGCTTCCTCCATCGCGATACCAACTCTCGTGCACGTCTTCTAGTGAAGACGATACTGGCCCGACAAATTTTTCATCGCCTTTTCCCTTATCTTCTTCTCTTATTTTTTAAGAAAACTAGAGGGAAAAATATTAGGATATTTTCTTTAATATTTTCCTTTATATTTTTTTTTCATCATGTTTTTCATATCATCCAAACTAAATAAAATAATTTTCCATGATGTTTTTTCTTTTTCTTAGCATTTTTTGGGAACCAAGCATAGGTGATGTTTGTTTTTTTTGTTTTTTACTGAAAACAATTTAGTTTTAGAATTTAGGTTGTTTGTTTTTTTACTTTTTTCATATCTTATTATAAACTTTTTACTAAATAGAAAAAATTAAAATATGTAGTTTTTTCTAAATAGAAAAAATAACATATTGATTTTTTTTACTTTTTAATACTTAATATAAATAAAATATTACAAAAACAAACAACCTAATACTTAATACTATTAATCATTAATGTTCTATTTAGAATTAAGTAAAAAAACAAACACCACTATAGTCTTAGTATTAGAAGGGGTATAAAATGGTTTTCTGATATGAGAAAATAAATATGCCAAAAAATAGCATATCGTCCTAGCCACTAGGGTTGCTTCCAAAATTGGAGTAAGACGATTTTCCCACTACTCCTTATAATACATGCTAACTATTGAATTCCTAAGTTAATGGCTTTATTTTGATTACATTCTAGACAACCAAGTTATAATTTGTTCATCGATTAATAAATGTATCTCACCATAAACAATATATGGTTGGTTTTGGAAATAAAATGGAGTTTCCCTTTTGCTAAAATTCCCTTATATAGGGCTGAAATGCATTTTAGTCTTTTAGTTATTTGCCATCACATTTAAAGCTCAATATTTTGATAAGAATGGTATTTTGTCCCTCAAGCATGTTTAAATGGTATTTTGTCCCTCGAGCATGTTTAAAAGTCAATGGACAACATATTATGTTTTTTTAAAAAAAGGCTAAAATATAAAAAAGAAAACATTTTTCATCAAAGTTCAGAGTTATCCGCACTTTGTAACTATATGCAAAAATCATAAATAGACATATAAATATCTTTATAAAATTTAAAATCAAAATTGGTAGTTGAAATCTTTTAAAGTCATTTGAAATTTTATATTTTAAGGTTACCAACTTAAAATTGATTTTACTTTATGCTTAAACTAATGTTGGAATCAAAGTTTTTTTTTTTTTTAAAAAAAAAAACATTTCCTTTTATAGTTTTGTCATTTATAAAGGTTTTATAATTAATGGTCAAATGTTACCCTTTAACAAAATTATGGGACAGAATATTGAATTTTGAATGTAAGGAGGCAAAGAATAAAACACGGAAATATGCTTCTAAATTTATATGCGTAATTAAAATGATAATTAAAAAAATATGAGACACAAAACACCTCAAACCTATTCCAAAGTACAACTTATTTTCAAAACGATTTTTATTTTTATTTTTTTCTAAATAAAGTCTAATCGTTCATGTTATATGGGTATAATTTTTTTTCTTGGTAACATGCTTCTAATTGAGTTGACCGAAGACCGACTTCTTAGATTCTATCAACAATCGTAACGCCCATATGTCATCATATATTTGTGTCCTTCTATGTATATTTTATATCTTTTTTATACCACTTTAGGAAGCTTATACATAGGTTAATTCTGCTGCATAATCATAATTTTATTATTGCAATGATGAAAAACAACACTATAATATTTTTTGGTTTACCTTCTTAAAGTTGACTATTCTGTGAACTTTGACTTACGATATATCCACTTTTGTTCTTACAATTGTAAAGCATTCATCATATTGTTTTCTTTGTTTGAGGTGCTAAAATATGGAAGGGGTTGGAGGGAAGGGAGGTCATCTGAACACTCGATATGCACCATGTCACAAGTATGATATCAAATGTCACTTTAGTAAAATAATATTAGGCTCGGATTTATTTTTTGAGATATGAAATCATGGAAAATGCGTCAAAAATATACATTGACGCAAGTTAAACAAAATCATAGTTTTTACTATAACAAATGATAATTAATCTTACTCTCTAAATATTTAAAATAATTTTCATCATTATATGCCTTCGCGATATATTGCTTTACAAGTTTTATGAACAATTTATTGATAAATTATTTATTTTATTATTATTGTTATTGTAAGTATAGAATAGTAAAATAAATTTTGGGTTAAAATAACATGTTTGGCACAATAAAAAAATAAAAAAAATGTGTTAGACCCTTTTTAAAACTTATATTCAATGTGGTATCTTTCTCATCACGTGAATATTACACCATCCTCTCATAAAGATAAAACATCGATTAACAATTAAAATTTTGATTCAAAAATAAAGTCGCAATTGTCCATCGAGTTTTTAGTTCAAATATGAAGTATTAATTGACAATCGATGCTTCAATTTTATTTTTTATTTCTAAATAATGTTATGCTTCTTATGTGACGATAAAAATACCATTTTGAATATAAGTTTTGAGAAAATGGTTAAATTTATTTATTTTTCCCATAAAATAGCCATTTTGGTAACACATGTACCATGCCATAATAATGACATGAAGCACTAATTTAGTAAAATTACATTAAGTTAATGTTTATTTGATTCGACAATATTTCAATAAATACATGTGGGATCACACATCAACATACCACTGTTTTTTTTTTTTTTTGCTACTCTCACTTTTTTATTTTATTTTTTATCAATTGCTAAACAAAACCATGTTAAAGAACGACTAGTTTCAATCCATAGATATATAAAACGGTTCATTGTGTGCATATGTAGAATCTCATCGCACATATTTCATTCATCAAAATCTTTAATCTTATTTTGATTTTTTTAAATCATTTATGTCATTTTTATAGGCTTTTAATATATCCACTCGATGTTCTATTTCATTTAATGGTCATAAAATATAAAGTAATATCATAAATTACTATATCTTTTTAATTATATTTGTTTCTTTAAATCGACAAAGCTCCACCTCTATCTAAACAACAAACAATGAAAAAAAGCAAGTTTTTTTAGTTGATTTGAATGTATAGTTGATAAATTCATTATATTATATATGCTTTTATAATTCAAGAGTTCTAAAAAATATATAGCTTAAAATGGTCTAAAAAACCACAATCGAAAAATGATACATACTTCAAAACCCTATATGTTTTTTTTTTAATAACAGATAAAATTAATATTTTTCTTTATATTTGGGTGTGAAGTGCTAGTCAATTAGTTACATTTTATGATTTTATATATATATATATATATATATATATATATATATATATATATATATATATATATATATATATATATATATATTTTATGAGTTGCTAAATAAAACTAACAAAACCATGCTAAACAATGACTAGTTTCAATCCATAGTATAAAGACGGTTCATCGCGTGCATCTATAGAATCTCATCATACATAGTTTCATTAATCAAAATCTCTAATCTTATTTTGATTTTTTTAGAGTATGTTGATCATAAAAAACGTTTATAGTATTTCTTACGCTTGAATGATCAAATTTTTAAAGTGTTAACAATATTATAAACGCTTAAAAAAATAATTGTCAAGCGACCTCCTAATCATTTATGTCATTTTTATAGGCTTTTAGAATCTCAACTCAACATTTTAATTGTCATAAAGTATAAAACAATATCATAAATTACTATATCTTTTTAATTATGTTTGTTTCTTTAAATCGACAAAGCTCTACTTCTATTTAAACAACAAATAGTAAAAAAAAAAACAAGCTTCTTTAGTTGATTTGAATGTAAAATTGATAAATTAATCATATTATAATTCAAAAGTTCTAAAAAATATATAGCTTAAAATGACGTAAAAAAGCACAATCGAAAAATGCTACATACTTCAAAACCATATATATATATTTTTTAATAACAAACAAAATTAATATTTTTCTTTATATTTGGGTGTGAAGTGCTAGTCAATTAATTACATTTTATGATTTTAATTATTTTTTTAACAGTACAAATTGACAACCAACAAAAGAAAAATGTTAGGCATACATGAAATCTAATTTTTGGGACGAAGAAAAAATTTAAATATTTAATTGCGAAATTTTCCTAGTGTTGACTTGTTGTGAGCTACTGGTCTTCACATTTTATACAAATAAATTAAATAATTTAAGTGTTTATATATTTTATCTTTAAAATAAGATATTTTTTATTAATCAAAATTTTAATCAATTAGAAAAAATCCTAACCGTAGGACCACCTGTCTCGAATTATGAGCCGTCAGATCAATATTTATTAAAAAAAACAAAAAGGGACCAACCAGTAAAAACAGAGTCTTTGTGGGAGGCAAAGATCAAAACAGAGAGGGTTTTTATTTTTTTTCCTCTGCGCTTTACTCATTTTATCGGGCACTTTCTTTCCCGGATCTGGGTTCTAAAACCCGAAGGAAAACCCTAGAAAGCGAGGGAAAAAGTTATCGGCGTGGGAAAACAGTGGTTTCGTCCCTCCGTCGACTCCCTCTCTGTGGACTTTCATGTCCTTATATTGACCATTTTTCCAAATTTACCCCTCACTTTCTGGTTGTTTCCATAATTTTCTCGCTCATTTTTCTCAAAGCGAGATTTAGATTACATCGAGACCGTTCTTGCCCGAGAATTCGTATAGTTCATGCATTTGATTCTTGCGCGCAGGATCGGGGAGAGCTCGGTGTAGTAGAGAGTAGTAGTGACTCAGATGCTGTGAGGTGCGTTTTTCTGATTGTTTGTTCCGTTTGGTTTCTGAGAAAACGCGGGAGAAGGAATAAAAGAGTTAGATTTTCAATATCTAACAATTAACTGACTTCGGTTAGGTGTTTTTCTTTTTTCTTTTTTTTTTCTTTCTTTTTTTTTTTTGTTCTTACTTCGTTTGGTTGATAAAAAACTCGGGGGAAAAAAATAATGGGTCGAAGATTTTTCATTATTTAATAATCGGAAAAAAAAAACATTTGATAGTTAATGTTAATGCGGCTATTTGGCTTTGGGTCGTTGAGTTTAATTTACGGTCTGTTTGTTTGTCAAGAGAAAAGTAGAAACTAAAATTCTGAATGCGAGGTTTTTAAAAATCCTTACTTGGACGAGCTTAATGCAAATTTTTTTTTTACTAGGATAGGTGAATTTTGCCTTTTCTCTTTTCTCTCTGTTGGCTTCATTCAGTCTCGGAGACTAACATTGTTGTTATTGTTTAGCTGTAGTAATGTCAGTGGCAATATACAGACTTGTTCCTTCTGGAATTCATCTACCCTGTAGTGGAGATTCATTGACACTGGTTTGGCTTCCTAAATGCATGCTTGTACTATTGGAATTGGCACTTCAAGACAATTTAAGATGTGGCCAATAGAACCAAATCTTAGCATAAATTTGTGAATTTTTCCTATATCTATTTATAGTTGTAGTTACTAATTAGTTTTGATAGAAAACTAAGAATTTATTGGAAGCAAAATTTCCCCCTAAAATACAATTTATGAGGGTAGAAAGGCCCCCTGAAGTCCTCATGCATAATGTCTTTTAGTTTTTCTATACATCCCACTTTGCATAAACCTCATAGGTTATGTGAAGGTGTCTTACATTGTGAGCTAGTGAGCTCAATCTCACTCATGGTGTGGATAACCCTTCTGGAGTCCACCATATTGTTCCCAATGCATTAATGCCCCAACCATGTGCTTCCTTGAGACTTTCCTGAGCTGAAACCCCCCTTTTCTCTTCGTGAGGCATTGGTTGGGGTATCGATAATATGGGACTCTATTATTTTTAGATGCTCAGGATTGGTAATAGGATCATTTTCAGTTTCAATCAAGCCCATTGTAGATGGAGAAGGGACCTTTTAGCTTATCTCAGTGTATGGTCTTAATGATATCACACTTAGAAAGGATTTTGGGTGGAGCCATTGAATATTTTTGGATTAACCTCTTCGAAATGGTGGGTGGATTTAATGCCATTATGATAATTTTTATGAAGATGACATAATGATTTCATTAAGAGAATGCAAATTAGTCAATCTGCCTCTTAGCAATGTCTTATGCACTTGGTTCAATATGCAAGATGGAGAAGGGGCCTTTTAGCTTATCTCAGTATATGATCCTAACAATATGACACTTAGAAAGGATTTTTGGGTGGAGATATTTGATATTTTTGGATTAACCTTTCCTAAATGGTGTGATGGGGGGATTTTAATGCCATTTTGAGAATTTTTAAGATAGGACGATGATTTCCTTAAGAGAATGTGAATTAGTCAATTCCCCTCGTAGCAATGCTGTATGTACTTGGTCTAGTTTGCAAGAATCTCACGTATGCATTTGGATAGATTTTTTACTTTCATATGAGTGGGAGCACAACTCTCCCCGTAGACTTTAAAAATCCTTACCTAGTTAGCCTTGGATGATTGGCCAATTGTCTTAAATATCAATCCTCTCAAGTGGGATCTAACTCCATTTAGATTTAAAAACATGCGGTTGCTTCATTCATTTAGATTTCAAGGAATATTTTAAATTGTGATGGAGAGATTTTCAAATGGAAGGGTGGGAGAAGGTTATAGATTCATGAAAATGTTACAATATGTCAAATTGAAATCGAGGATATGGAATAATGTCTCTTTTGGGAATTTAAAGGAGAGGAAAACAAGTATCCTCAAAGACATAGTTATCATGGATTCTTGTGAACAAGGAGGGATTTATTTATTTATTTATTTATTTGATGAGAAACAACAATGTTATAAATTATGTTTGGAATCAAAAGGTTTGTCTATGATTGACTTTACAGAATGGCTATATGTCTAGCTAGGGGAAAAGTTTTTTGTCTTCTTCGCCTAGTTTTTTTGGCGTTCTAATTGTATACTTCGTGTGTATTGTTTTCGCCATTTCTAGGTGCTTCTAATACAAGCTCTACTTACCTATCAAAAAAAATGTTTGGAATCAAAAGGTACGCAAGGAGGGAATTTGTCTCTTGAGCTGTTAACTTTGAGGGCCTTCAGGAAATGGGAGCTAGCGGAACTCTTGTTAAGGGAAGAGTGCATTGGAGGTGAAAACTAGGGTTAGATGGGTGAAGGAAGGAGATTGTAACTCAAAAACACTTCCATCGAGTGGCTAATATTTGAAGAAATTAAGTTTATCAAGTTCTTAGTGATTGAAGAAGGGGCGACTTTAGGTAACCCAGAAAACATCTTTGAGGAGATTGCGATTTTTTTTGGAAAGTTATATAATAGGCCCCTAGAAGATTCTTGGAGGTTAGAAGGTTGGGTTGGGCTCCCATTTTGGCAAAGAGTTCTAATTGGTTGGATGTCTCTTCATGGAAAGGGAAGGCTGTAAAGTTGTCTTTTTATTAGACAAGGAATTAGACAAGGAAAAGGCACAGTGGCATGATGGTTTTGCTGTGGTCGTGTATTAGGATTGTTAGGATGTGGTAAAAGAGTCTTGTTTAGATGGAGGACCCCGTTCTTTAATTAAGTTTGTTGATTGGTTGGGTTCTAGTTGAGGCTGGTGAGTGTTTGCCTTTTTATTTTTTGTCTTTTGGTTTCTCCTGTATACTCTCTGTATGCTTCGTGTTGCCTTTTAAACTCCCATTTTCTAATAAAGCTTCTGTGGGTTTATCTATAAAAAAAAAAGGATGCGGTAAAGGAGGATCTTATGAAGGGTATTTTCAAAGTTTCCCAATAAGCTATGTATACAATTTGTGTTTGGTCTTATATCTTTTTGTTCCCGTGTTTCTTCTTTTGGTTGGACGTTCTAGTTACTTGAGTTAATTTACTTAAATAGATAGTTGGTGTTGCATTGGGAATTGCATTTAATGTGCTTCCAATTATCATCAAAGTATACTTCAAGTTTATCTTTATTTTTTTTTACTTTTCTCCTGAGTTGCTTATATCTATGGTTGAAACTTATAATTCGTTGTTGAATTATTGTGATGCATTAGTATGGTCCCATGGATGGGTGATATTGCACCGTTTAGAATTGCACTCGACAATGCTTCAAATTATTATCAAAATGTGATTCAAGTTTATCTTGAATTTTTATGACTATTAAAAAAAAAAGGTTTATCTTGAATTTTTGCTCTCTCTTTTGTTGCCTCTCCTTTGTTGAAACCTGTAATTCATCTTGATAATTTTGATGTTTGCTTGAATTAAAATATATGTAATTTTTTTTTTGGTTTTGTGTTGTACACAGATCTTCTATAGTTCCATTATGATAAAGGTGTTACAATAAAATCATGGCTTCCAAAGGACCAAGGTCTAAGCTTGATCATGAGACAAGAGCTAGGCGCCAAAAGGTAAGTTTGTGAAATTTTGGTGGTTTGCAATCTTATTTGCTTATACCTGTTCTTTTTAAGTTCTAAGTTTGTATCCTTTTGGACATCTCTATTTTATGCAGTATGGTTGTAAGTTATGGATATGTGAATACAAAGATTCATGTCATGGGAAGGGGAGCCACAATCTTGATTTATTTATTTTTGTTTCTGGTGGCAAAACTATATGAAACACATGGATTCAGATCTTTGGGCCTCAGTGGCATGAAGTCTTATGTTTTACAATTTTGATTTGTAGATTGGATTCTCTTATGCTATATCTTTGTTTGCTTCTGATGTCTACCTTGTGTATACATGTCCTGGGGGCTTGGCTGAAGGTTTCAAATGGGTTTGGGGGAGGTTTCAGGTTCACCTATCAAAAGCCCAAGTAAATCAAGACCTTTATTAAAAAGTAATTAATTAGAAAAATAACTTGTACAGTAGTACATGCAGTCAAAAAAGAAAAAAAAGCTGTAAAAAAACTATTATAAATGATGAGCAATGGCCCTCAGATGCTTATGGCTTGCACATGGTAAGCAATTCCCATGAAGATTTCAGATATAAGCATTTATAAAAGAATGAAGCAAGAACTATTTAAACATCACCGTGTAAACAATTCCATCAGGCAGTCCCTCAACAACCTTCCTTAATTCATTTGACATTTCCTACTGAATTTCTGTCTACTGAAGAATCTGTCACAAATATACGAAGAAAAAGAGCAATAACTAGGCAAATGGGTTGACAGTTGACTTGAAGTAACATTGGGCTATTGTTTGTTAGGTTAGTAGTGCATGTTCAACTTGAATGTGTGTCTATGAAAAGAGTAATAATGTGAATAAACGAAAACCTACATTTAGGTTTTTAGTCCTTTGAGTGGTTGATGCACCTTCTATTTCAATCACTTAAACAATAATAAACTTCTAGGTGAATATGCAAATTTTTATTTATCTATGAAGAAACAAAGAGACAAACCTATAGGCAATCAGAACACTGATGCCATGATCCTCTGAGGTGTGCTTTAAGTTTTCTGTTTTGATTTCTTTGTCAATTGTTGACTCTTGAACTTGGCTGTTGTAGGCACTTGAGGCTCCTAGGGAGCCCCGTCGTCCTAAAACACACTGGGATCATGTTTTAGATGAGATGGTTTGGCTCTCAAAGGTAATTGACTAGTTTATGCTATGAAGATGATTCTTTCTTTCTTTCAATTTTGTCCTCCTTTGTGTTGATCATGTTGAATGAATGATATTATGAGGTAAATTGAGATATATGTTTGGTACTCTTCATTGCTCATTAACAAGTTGTAACAGGACTTTGAGTCGGAGAGGAAATGGAAATTGGCTCAGGCAAAGAAGGTCGCTTTAAGAGCTAGCAAGGGCATGTTGGATCAAGCCACAAGGGGAGAAAAGAGAGTTAAGGTTTGGCATTTCCCTTCCTAAAGCTGAATTTCTAATGTATCCACGAATGGAAATTCTTCGCATTACGCAGACCATGGTTATACTTGTAGGCACTTCGTTTATCTTTCTCTTTCTGACATTGTTAATGTCACTGTTTCAATTGCTATCAGGAAGAAGAACAACGTTTGCGAAAGGTTGCACTTACCATTTCAAAGGATGTAAAGAAGTTCTGGATCAAAATAGAGAAGCTGGCAAGTTCATCTACAATAATTTGAATTCCTCTTCAAGTACAAGTTTTGACTTTAATTTCTGTGCTTCTGAAATCACAATTCTTGTACACAAAATTGTAATCCAGGTGCTTTACAAACATCAAATGGAGCTCGATGAGAAAAAGAAAAAGGCACTTGATAAACAGCTTGAGTTCCTTTTGGGGCAAACTGAGAGGTAGAATTCTGTCTTGTATGAATTTGATTCTAAGTTAATGCAATGCACAGAAACAATATTCAAGTTTATCAACCTTTCTGAACTCTTTTTGGCTATCCATGTTTGGGGAAAGTTAATAATATTTTAATGCTGAATTAGGTACTCAACAATGTTGGCAGAGAACCTTGCGGATACATACCAACCAACCCAACAGTATTTACCCAAGGAACGATGTAGTATTCAATATAAAGAAGTGGACGACCCTGGATTTAAAGAAGGTATACAACATTATATTGGGAAACACAAATTTGTACTTCTTTCAGTTTTATCTGATGAATCTAGTTATCCTTAAAGTTGACGTGTTCTCTTAATAAGAAAACTGACATGTTTTGTGCAGTACCTCAGTCAGGTATTGCTGATGTTGATGAAGATTATGATATGCAGTCTGAAGAGGAATTGGTGAGCCTTTCTTTTTGTTGTCTCTTCTGTATATCTTTTTTTTTGATGGGTAAATGAGCCAATATATTAAAAAATGCTAGCAAAATGGTGCAATAAATTAAACATGAAGTATACAAAAAAGGCTAGCAAGAGAGAAAAGGGAAGAGCAAATACTAACCACCCTAACAACAACCAAACAACACCACCCCTAGAAAACTGGACTGTCCTTGATGGGAAAGACCAGAAAACAACCAATACCAACACCAAAAGAAACACCTAAAGCCTAAAAAGACCTAGGAAGGGAAAAAAAAAACCCGTTCTAAAGCCCTTCTGCAACCAAAAATCCTCAACCAATTTGGGAGCAAATTAAGCAACCTCATATTGATAGAGCTGAAACCCCATTGCTCTCCCCCTTTCCCCTAATTGAGTGAAGAGAGCAATTGTAATTAACTTTTTTTTTTGATAGGTAAAATCAGAAGAAAATATATAAATGTAGAAAAAGGAAGCCTAGTGGACAACCCAAGACATACAAGAAGTATATGGTAGGCGCCATAAAGCAAAGAAGAAGAAAAAAGAGGGGATACCAAAAACCTCACCCGCTTTCACCTAAAACCCAACCAATAAAAAAAGTTGATTAAAGGTAAAGGTCTAACATCTATATACAACTTTGTCTAGGGTCAAAAACTACACACAAAAGAATTCTTCAACCTATGAATTGAAAACTTTTCATTGTCAAACGCTATCTTGTTTCTTTCCTTCCATATTGCCCAAAAAAAGCATAAAGGAGCCAACTTCCATGCTTTTTTGCACTTCTTGCTAACAAAGGATCCATACCAACCAAGGAGAGTCTCCCTTACTGAGCAAGGGAGAACCTAAGTCACACCAAAAAGGGCAAGTAATAACTCCCACGAAACCTTAGTCTTCATGCAGTGGATTAAGATGAGAATGATTTCCCTCTCCAAACGAGTAGACGAGAACGATTTCCTATTTCCCCCCGAGACCTTAACCCCACTTTTTTTTTCTTAACTCCATCTTCCTCAAAAGGGAACTAATTTTCTTTTTAGAACCCACCACAGACAACCCCAAAAAGCTGCTGAAATTGGCAAACTCATTGGGAAGACTAACAAATCCAAGCTCCTCTCCCTTTGAAATGCACTAGGCCTCTAAAGCTTTGTTAGCTTTCAGCTCCTTAGCCTTAACCACCAACTCCTTACTTGAAGGACCCTTCGTTGCACTTCCCATAAGATCCAACGTCCTTCCATCTTGTAGCATCATTCTTAGCGGCCGACAACCATAATCCAAAGTCCCCAAAGGAGGCCTCGCCCCTCCTTGACACGCCAACCTGATGTCGCAAATGGGAGACCCAATCGAAGAAGGAGGAGAAGGTGGGGACGAAAACCTACCTTCAAAATTTGTTGCTTCTACCACAAGGGCTTCATTGACTTTCAAAACCCATTTCACTGGACCTTGAACTATCACCTTTAGAAGGGGATTGGCAAAGTACTCTTAAGGAAATGTCTAAAACACCATTGATAGGAAGTCTGAGAAGCCATTGGGATTTCTTAACCAAGGTCCCAAAACCAATGGGTCAACTCTCTGAAGGACTTAAGAGACACAACTTAGACTTGGAAAGGCCACCTTGGCCCTGTTCAGATGAACTTGAGGTGGAAGCTATGGGTTGGACAAAGAAGAAGCTTGGGGTCCTTTCACCTACAACCTTGTCTTTTAAAGACCTAAGGCCTAACATCTCCCAAGGGGGCCGAAGAAACTCATTGTCTAAGCTATTGACCTTATTTGAAAATGCTTTCTCCGACATTGCTTGTGCTACGAGACAAGGCTTAGGACGCAAAACCTGCAATAGTTCAACATGTCTCTCTCGTTCCCCTCCACTCTCCTTGCTGCGTGTGAACCTCTCTCCCTTTCATCCCTGACTTTTGTGCTTTTGTATCTCTCCTTAAAGACCAACCTCAACAACCATGGCGAAACTTCCCACCACAATTGGACAATAGAGGCATCTTCTTTTGTCCATGACAATCAATTTGATCAGTGCCTTTCTCCCACTAGATTTAATGAGTAGTCTTAGCCTATTTCAGGTCATGCTTCTCCTTGGTCTCCAGATCCACCATCACAAAGCCTCCAAAGGCATTGCCTAACCTCTTAAAGAAATCTTTTCCCCGCAAATGCGTCAGTAGACCCAACACTCTCACCCACACTTCATCGACGCAAGCATTTTCTCTAAAGCAACCAACATTTGACCCCAACTAGTCCAACTGTATCTCAAACAAACTAGGTCCCAAATGCACAACTCTTTTGGCCTTAGAAACATCTTCAAACTCAAATAAATAGAGAGTGGCTCCCAACAAAAGCTGATGCAAATCCCCTTTCGAACCTTAAGATTGTTGAGCCCATGATTTCAACAAGTCTAAGATTGGTGAATAGTTTGCAAAACTATACCATCTCCTCACCAGACACTTTTTGAGAGACACTAAGTTGCTTAAAACCTCCTCAGTCTCCTCTCAACCACACTATTTCACCCAAATCCCTCTTGCCTTTGTTCATCACCTCTACATAGGGATGACAACTTCACGGGTTTTTCGGGTTACTTACCTTGCCCCTATTAGAACGGGTATGAGAGTATACTAATTGGGGAATGGACGGGTTTGAGTTTATTTTTTATTCGGGTTTGGGCTGAGGTTGGGTTTTGTAATAACACGCCCCACCCGACTTACAATATACCAATAATACCCCCTATAAATATTTCTCTTCATTTTCAGGGTTTTCTCCTCTTATCAAATGTAGAGACATTTTTATCTGTTTCTCTTTCTCACTTTGGGCCTTTGTGGAGTTGATTTTTCACACAAAGGCATAGCTCAGCCAAAATCACACCCACTGCAATGGCTCTCAAGCTCCTCACTGTTTTCATCTCCCCATTCCACAACCCTTCTCCTCAATCTCGTTGTGCCAAATCTCATAGAGTTTTCATGGCCTCCACTCTTCACTCCACCTCTATGTGAGTTTTTTCCCCAATCGTTTCTCATTGATTTGGAATCTTGTGATACCCATTATTATAATTCCAAATGTGTTTTTCTTGTTGGTTTTATTTCTTTTATGGGTTTTATGGGTTTTTTTCTCGACTGTCAAATGAATCATTATATGATTTGTAATTTGAGCTTTTTCTGTAGAGATGTTTACAGGTGTCATAAAAAATTGGTTTTTGGTGTTTGTATTAATGTGGGTTGTTACTATTTGATCTAAATGTTTCGGATATTGAGTTGAATATTGTGGGTTCATTGTGATAAAAAAAAGATTTTTTTTTTCCTTCAAATTGATTGCAATTTGTTGCATCTTAGGTGATAATTTCTCTTTGGGAACTAGATTTCATTATGGATTTGAGATTTGCATTTGCCAAACGGGGAAGGACAAGGATGGGGACGGGATTATAGTTTTGGTTTGAAAACAGGAATGGGAACGCTTACCCTGCCCCGACTCGGGTTTGGGACGGGGATGGAAAGTAGTTTTATATTTTGGGACGGGAATGGGATAGGGGTGCCCCGTCCCAAACCTGCCCCCGTTGCCATTCCTACCTCTACAAAGGAAGCATGTTTCAACAAAATGCCACCTCCCTTTTCATCTCGACACCTAACCTGCTCCTTAGACTCCTCCAAAGGCCTAGACTTAGGGACAACCTTGATGTTCCTAAGACTAGTGGCAAGGGCCTTCCAATTCCCTCTGGGAAAATTAAAGAGAACCTTTTTCCCTCTACGCACATAACTGAACACACCAAAGGCCTTCCAGCTTTGTTGCTGTGCACTTCAGCTTGTAGCCCCTTCCACCTTCATTCCACACCCTTCTGAAAGGCTCCCTAAACTTCCCTTCAAAGCAGTCTTCCACCACCTCAAGGAGCCAAGCAATACCCCTCTCACCAAATTTGATCCAAGAGGGAAACCCTCAACCCCTCTCTATAATTCTCCCAACCACCTTACCATATACTAACTCCATTAAAGGATTTCGATTCCTCTTCAAAACAACATTTTCCCCCAAGAGAGAAGTTCTTCAAACTTGCTTCTTCGATCAGACTCCTCTAATGAGTTTAGAGTTCCAACAAACTTCTTCTCTCAATTCTAGTTAGTGGGATCCTGTTTGATTTTTTTAGAGCTCCAAACGGTTGAGGCAAGGAGACCCCTTGTTTTAGAATTGTGGAGATTTTGGTATTCAAAGATGCTCCACATTGTCTCTTCAGTATGCTTGACACATTGCCTTTTTATTTTCTACTATTTGTGCTATGCTCCATTAGAATATTTACTAACATCCTAGGAACCAAATATACAAATCAGTGTGGGGAAAGGTCTGCTTGTTGCTTTCTGAAACCAATGTAATGGTTGACCTGAGTTATACAACATGTAATGTGGTTATCAGTGCTGAGGATGTGGAGTTCTGAGTGCTGTTAGGCAGCAAACTCAATCAGCATATGCAGAAGTACCGTCTTATGCATTTATTACTTGTTTATTTTCTGAGGAAAGAAAGCCTATCAAAAAAAAAAAAAAAAAAATTTCTGTGGGAACAAAGGTTGTTCTTGTAAATAAACTTAATGTAAAGTTAGAAAAGAAACTCAAAGCAAGGAGGGCAGGAACTGAGATTCAACCTTCTCCATGTTTTATGTGAGGGGCCTTGCTGGAGATTGGTGATCCCCTTTTCCGATAGTCAAAAGGTTTACTAAAAGACACCTAGAAAAAAGAGGGCACAACCCAAACACACATGATGTATACAAAGCAAGTTGAAGGATAAAATGGGATAAAGCAGAGTAAGGGGATTTTGTTTGTTTTGTTTGCTTGTTTGTTTTTTCTTTTTGTTTCTGTTTTGTGAGGCTGTTAGGCCATTTGTTTATCATCTTTCAGTCCCTTTCCTTCTTTCTGTTGTGAGATATTTATAATTATGCTCAAGTACCTTGTTCTGTATGAAGTATATTTTGATTGGCAATAGCTCAAGTACCGTGTTATATATATGTAAAATATATATTTTGATAGGCAATTGGTCAAGTACCTTGTTGTATGCAAATATGCTCTGTTAGCTACTTAAATAATTTGGTCCAACTATGTGGTTTTGCTTGTGCTACATGGATTCCTTCTAGGGAACTGTAATGTGGAATTCCTATGTATTTCTTGCTTCTCTGACTAATGTACACCTAAATATTCCTTTGTGCTGTGATACTGTTTTAGGAAGATGATGAGCATACCATCGAGGAAGATGAGGCCCTCATTACTGAAGAGGAAAGGCAAGAAGAATTGGAAGCACTGCACAATGAGATAGATCTACCGCTTGAGGAGCTGCTCAAACGTTATGCAATGAAGAAAGGTGAATCATAACAATGTCTAATAATTGTTTCTGAAATTGCTATTTCCACTAAAACATGCTTTATCTACAAAAAATATCAGTTTCATGTGATGAAAATAACATCGAAAAATGTGATAAATTAGTGGATGCAGCAAAATTATGTTGAAATACTCTTCCTCCCTCCCTCCCACTATCTCTCATTTGGGGTATAACTGCCCACCGTCTTTTTTGCACCTTATATTTTGTCATTAATTTTGACCAATATGAGTGTTATCAGTTAGCAGTGGTAGTAGTCAAGACAAGGATGAAGAGGAAGCAGAACCAACTTCAGTGGGGGATGATCATTTTGGGGGTAAGAAGACATCACTGAACCTTCTTGTTTTATGAATTATGCGACTGACTGTGATGATGGGGTAAATATTTTGCAGGTGAAGGACAGGATCTGTCTGATACTTGTAAGATTGATAAAAACAGCTCACTCACAGTCATCGGTCGTCGTTGTGTAAGTTGTATGTGTTTTATGGTTGCTGTTGTTGAATTACAGACCAAGTTCAGGGCTCAACATAATGTTTATTTTCTAATTACAGGGTGAAAGTAATGGTAGCTTATCCATTTCAGAGCACCATTTGTTAGAAGTTGATACATGTCAAGCCAAGAATGTGTCAGAAATTTCTAGGGAGTCAGATGAAGAAAGTAAAGTATATGATTTTAATGATGAACAGGTTGGAAATTATTCCTTCTATTTCACCTTTTTTATAGACTTTAATTTTGTTTTTGATTCTGATGAATAAATCTGCATTAAAGGGGTTTTATGGGAATTTTCTGGTTGGACATTGATGTAATATATATTTGTACATTAAGAATAAATGCATTAGTAAAGAGTTGAGGAGTTAAGTGTAGCATTAATTGAGAACTAGATTAGGACTAGAGTCAATTAGATGGTAGAGGTATGCGCAAAAATGACTGGAGACTGGACCTGCAAGGGAGGATAGTTTGGGTTGAAGGCAACAAAAAGGCCAGGGATTGGAGAAAAATGTGGATCAGGTAGAGAGGCTCACATTTTCTATCAGTAGGGACTTAAGGGATGCATAAATATAATGTTCACAAAGGATTGTCCGTCAGGGTGCCCAGTTGGTTAGGGTGAATGCCAGGATGTGTTGTAGCATCGCACGGTGGGTTCAATTCCTCCTACTGGTTCAATGCCTTGGATTACCTTCTACTGGATGTGGCAGGTGTGATTGACACCCTGAAGTTTGGGTCCTCATGAGTCTGAAGGGTTTGGCCATGGAAAGTTCCTCGGTTGTTAAAAAAATAAAAATAAAAGAAATGCAAAGAATTCATTTTAATGATTCCAAGCTGTTGGAAAAGGTATTGCTGAAGAAATTTCATAAAGTTATAGCTGGCTTCTTAGCAGCTTTATTTTTCATTTTGCTACTCTCCTGTATGCTTCTATCCAATGTGATTTTCTCAATTGAGATTGCAATATCATCAATAAATGTTCAACAACTAATAAATCTGTGCTCTGCTTCTGCCATTATCAAAAAATAGTCTTAAGAATAATTTAACAAAATTGTGCCATATGCTGTCATAAAAAAGGTCTCTGATAAAAAAAAGAGGCATATGGCCCTCTGTCTTTTTTATTATATCTATTAGATCTAGCTAATAAGAAAGCAAATCATATTGGATTTACATGAGGCTTCTCTGCAGTTAGTACCTATTCATTGTGGCTTAATATCCAATAACATTTTGCCATTCATAACACAAAAACAGGTGAGGCAACTGACAGATTTGCTCAATCTCAAAAGCATTCAAATGGTTAAGTGGTGACTGATAAAGTTACACCATGTTAGCACAAAAAATTTGGGAATCCATCATTGATGAGGCTTACTTAATACCATACCTATTTTACATAAAAAGGAATTCCAACTGTTGGCGCCAGTTCAAATTATCCCAAGCCAGTATAAAATATGATTGGGATGCATCCCCTGGATTTTGTTTGTGGATTTTTTATTTAAATATTTGTTTGATTGTGAGTTTTGAATCACTAAATTTGTGCTTCCCCCATTTTCTTTTTATTTAATCAATTCCATGTTGCACATAGGTTAATATAGGGTCATTTGATTGTATTGCTGAGTTCATGACTCAAAAGTTTTATGCCATGCGAAATTTGTCACTATATGCCCTTCTGTCTTAGTAGCGCAACATATTTTCTCAATGATGATAAAATAGCTTTTCTTTGGGGTGTCTGATTTGATGATACATGCCTATCTTAAACTATACATGGGTAGTTTTAGCAATGTGACATGTGAACTCAATTATTGGATTTTTTTGTCCTTACATATATGGGTTGTTTACTGAATTTATTAATTTGTAGACTATGATTGTTCTTTCACTTTGTCAAATTTTCCCCTTTTTGATACCAGTTCTTGGTGGAGTTTTTTTGCCCTTCTTCTCCTCTGAATCAGTAGTGATTCCTTTGCTATTTGCTCATATATGCTGACTTTCTTTGCAATTATGTAGGAGGATGGTGACTTTGTTCTTGCAACTGGAGAGGAAAAGGTTTGTAATATGGAAACATGGTTCTTCATCAATTGATTCATTTTTATTTCATTCTTATCATCCTATCTTACTGGGAAGGCATCTCTTTTAGGCTACTAAAGTACATGGCAATGGCTGTTTTCTTCCCTCTGAGAACTGCAATTCTGTTCCCATAAGAAATACAAATTTATTGTTTAAAATAATTTTATTTCATTACTTTGTTTGGGAGTAGTGTTATTAAGAATCCTCAGTGGTTACTTAATATTGCTGTTCCTAGTCAATAACTGAATATCCTGCTTGTCTCACTATTAATAAGGTCTTGTTGGGTGCTCAAATTGAGGAAAAAGAAATGAAAATGGTTGCTAATGCTTCTATCATTGAGCAATTCACATTCATTATGTCTTTTTCCAAGAAACAAGCAGAGTATAGGTTTTCTGTTTGTTATAGTGAGGTCAAAACCATCCAATTATGATGTCAGTTCAGCACATCGAATGGTTAAATAATACTTCCATACTCAAATTTCTGTATAACTATAACTCAGTGGATTTCCTTATTGGTAGTACAATACGATTATATTAATTCTAGTTGTGTATGGGGGTGTCATGTGTCACAGCTATGACTTGTCTTACCTGGAACCAGTTGCTAGATTTTGGTCTTGATATCTATGATATTTAGTAGGTACTTTTAACATCAAAATTTGGGTGCCAGTTGGAATTTTGTCATTTAAATGGCTATTTCATAGATTAGGTTTTTATCTGATGATGACTGGGACTTCCAGTCTGAACACATCTATGAGTCTCATATTGCTTCAGGGGATATGAGGATTGCAGCACCTGATAGCTGAACCTGTGAGGTTGATGAATTTGTTGAAGGTAGAGTCTAGTCTTACCATGAGAAATGGTTCTTTATGGTCAAAATCTTGTGCAAGAGGTTATCTCAGTGAATATGAATGGATCATTCTCAAATCCTGAAAATCCCATTTAGGATCATGGTCTATTGCTAAATCAAATCCCTGAGAGCATCTTTCTAGACTAAGGTGGCATTTGTATTTTTATCTAAAATGTGAATAGAGCTGAATGTGCAAGTCTGAATAATATGTGTGTTTTTATTGAAGTCTGAATGTGTTAAGTCTTTATTTTTATATGTTAAAACATTTGAAAATTAGTAATTACATGTGTTTGTGCTTACAAAAAATTATATTATATTCTTATTAATTTGACATATTTTCAAAGAGATTAAAATATTAAAATTTATTACAATAGTAAAAAAAATGTAAAAATTAGTAATTTAATATACATATATATATATATATATATATATTAATAATTAATTTATAAAAATAAATTTTCTTGTCTATTATAACCAATAATTAGTTTAAATATATTATTTTATATAATAGTTATTATAATAATAAAAATTTTGAAAATTATTTTATAAAAAAAAATCTCTCCCGGTGGTGCATGGCAGCATACTGCTCCCAGTCGATGAGAGTGGTGGTAATGAAGTGAAGGCTATCAATAGTAGAGTAGTGGGGCTGGTGGATGTCAATGAGTGGTGGCAGAAGCTGGGAGAATGTTGGTTCTGCAATTGGATGTTTTAGAAGCTTAAGTTGAGAAGAGAAAAGTGAAAAGCAGTTGACTTTTTTAATGCAGACAAATAAACCTCACTCTTTTCATTTTCACAAAGTTGTCTTACAAAAGCGATAAATTAAGATTTAGGGATAGATATTACCTCCTTTTTCCCCCTCCTAAACAAATTAAAATGGAATGCCTCGAGCATTTCTAGTTGGAGTCTTGTCAGGTCTAATTAGTATTAATTTGGCCGGATTGTTCTAACTGCATATTTGGAATATGGATGTGATGATCAGTATTTATGTTGATGGGGGACCAAAAGGAGGTCTAAGAATGTAATCACTGTTATGCACCAAAAGTTGTGAAGTAATTGTATTTGACATGGGTGCTTTTCACCTTTTAGAACAATCAAACATGCAACAACTTATCATTTATCTATGACATTGTTTTTCCAAATTTAGCAGACATAGTTATCTTTTGAGTTCTGTTAAAGTTGAGTCAATATGATCTGATGTTTTGCTTACATTGATGAGAGATAATTTCCATAGTGGGTGATTAATTGGGTCTGACATTTAAATATTGCTGTGATATTTTATGGTCATATCTGATCTTGCTTCAATTCTAACGTCCAGGATGATGAGACAACCTTGCTGGAGGAGGAGGAACTTGCAAAAGAAGAATCAAATGATCCCATAGATGAGGTAAAGGGCTGATCAAACATGCCTTGTAGTTCTGCACCATCTCCTTGCATATTGGTTGTTTTTTCTCCCACTGGATTTTTGGAACCTGTAAATTTTTGTCTCACTGGTCTGGTTTTGCTTTAAGTTAGTTCTATAAATATAGCTGCCTATTTTGCAGATCGCTTTACTGCAGAAGGAGAGCGAAATTCCTCTAGAAGAACTGCTGGCAAGGTATAAAAAGGTAGGTTGAAGGAGTGGTTCCACCTTGTTTTTGGGATGGCGTGCATCATATTTTTAATTTTCTTGTTTTGTTATTTATATTATCAGGACGCTGATGAAGATGTAGAGGATGATTCTGATTATGCCTCTGCGTCAGAGGACTTCTTGGATTCTCCAGCACATCAGGACACTGAATTGAACCAGCAGCCTGGTTGTGTGGATGATGATGATGACGAACCTGGGGGAAGACAGCCATTTGTGCAGTCTGTGACAGAAGAACATGCAGAAGGTTCTGAAAAACAATCTGATGAAGCAAGGGAGAGTGAGAATCGAATTGCTGATGCAGCTGCTGCCGCAAGATCAGCACAACCCACTGGAAATACCTTCTCAACAACCAAAGTCCGTACAAAGTTCCCATTTCTTCTCAAGCACTCTCTTCGTGAGTATCAACATATTGGCTTGGATTGGCTTGTTACAATGTATGAGAAGAGACTTAATGGGATACTGGCTGATGAAATGGGGCTTGGGAAGACAATTATGACAATTGCTTTGCTTGCACACCTAGCATGTGAAAAGGGAATATGGGGGCCTCATCTCATTGTGGTGCCGACTAGTGTCATGCTGAACTGGGAAACTGAGTTTCTTAAGTGGTGTCCTGCTTTTAAAATTCTTACTTACTTTGGAAGTGCCAAAGAGCGGAAATTTAAGAGACAAGGTTGGTTAAAACCAAACTCTTTCCATGTCTGCATAACCACTTACAGACTTGTTATACAAGATTCAAAAGTTTTCAAGCGGAAGAAGTGGAAATATTTGATTCTGGATGAAGCCCATCTGATTAAAAATTGGAAGTCCCAAAGATGGCAAACTCTTTTAAACTTCAATTCAAAACGGCGCATCTTATTGACTGGTACACCACTGCAGAATGATCTCATGGAACTCTGGTCTCTAATGCATTTCTTGATGCCCCACATCTTTCAATCTCATCAAGAATTCAAAGATTGGTTCTGTAATCCAATATCTGGAATGGTAGAGGGGCAAGAAAAAGTAAACAAAGAAGTCATTGACCGTCTCCATAATGTCCTTCGTCCTTTCCTACTCCGTCGATTGAAAAGGGATGTGGAGAAGCAGCTCCCCATGAAATTTGAACATGTCATATACTGTAGGCTCTCTAAGAGGCAGCGTAACTTGTATGAAGACTTCATTGCCAGTTCAGAGACACAAGCTACTCTAGCCAGTGCCAACTTCTTTGGGATGATTAGTGTCATAATGCAACTGCGCAAAGTTTGCAATCATCCTGATTTATTTGAGGGCCGTCCAATTGTAAGTTCTTTTGATATGGGCGGTATTGACATCCAATTGAGTTCTTCTGTTTGTTCAATGCTTTCACCTGGCCCATTTTCTACTGTAGACCTTAGGGATTTGGGGTTCTTATTTACTCATCTCGATTTCAGCATGGCTTCTTGGGAGAGCGATGAAGTTCAGGCTATTGCTACACCAACGAGCTTAATCAAGGGGCGTGCTGACCCTGATAATCTTGCAGAGATTGGTTTTGGATTCAAACATCAGAGAAAATCCCAGGGAACAAATATTTTTGAAGAGATCAGAAAGGCAATTTTGGAGGTGAGACTGACAGAAGCAAAGGAACGGGCAGCATCTATTGCATGGTGGAATTCCTTGAGGTGTCGTAAGAAACCCATGTACTCAACAACCCTACGGGATCTTGTCACAGTAAAGCATCCTGTTCATGATATCCATCGTCAAAAGAGTGACCGTTTATCATACATGTACTCCTCTAAGCTTGCTGACATTGTCCTGTCCCCTGTTGAACTCTTCAAGAGAATGATTGGTCAGGTTGAATGCTTCATGTTTGCAATCCCTGCAGCACGGGCACCAACACCTGTTTGTTGGTGCAGTAAAACCAATCATTCTGTGTTTCTCCAGCCAACATATAAGGAAAAATGCACTGAAACTTTGTCACCCCTTCTATCGCCTATTAGACCTGCAATTGTCCGCAGGCAAGTGTATTTCCCTGACAGGCGACTCATACAATTTGACTGTGGAAAGCTGCAAGAGCTTGCGGTTTTGCTAAGGAAACTGAAATCAGAAGGCCACCGAGCATTAATATTTACTCAAATGACAAAGATGCTTGATGTCTTGGAGGCTTTTATTAATTTGTATGGCTACACTTACATGCGGTTGGATGGATCTACTCAGCCAGAGGAGAGGCAAACACTAATGCAGAGGTTTAATACCAATCCTAAAATTTTTATTTTTATCTTGTCCACCCGTAGTGGTGGTGTTGGTATTAATCTGGTGGGGGCAGATACAGTTATCTTCTATGATAGTGACTGGAATCCAGCTATGGATCAACAAGCTCAAGATCGATGCCATCGAATAGGACAGACACGTGAAGTGCATATATATCGGTTAATTAGTGAGAGCACCATTGAAGAGAACATCTTAAAGAAAGCGAATCAAAAGCGTGCTCTTGATGATCTAGTCATACAGAGTGGAGGATACAACACTGAATTTTTCAAGAAATTAGATCCTATGGAACTGTTCTCAGGTCACAGGGCACTTCCAAATAAGAATATGCAGAAGGAGAAAAATCATAACATTGGAATTGAGGGTTCTGTATCTGTTGCAGATGTAGAGGCTGCTTTGAAGTATGCAGAAGATGAAGCGGATTATATGGCATTGAAGAAAGTTGAACAGGAAGAGGCTGTGGAAAACCAGGAATTCACGGAAGATGCCATTGGGAGAGTAGAAGATGATGAGTTAGTGAATGAGGATGATATGAAGCCTGATGAGGCTGTGGAGCAGGTTGGCTGTACTACTTCAAGTAAAGACAGTGGATTGATGTTAATTGGGAGTGATCCAAATGAAGAGAGAGCTCTCACTTTTGCTGGTAAAGAAGATGATGTTGATATGCTGGCTGATGTCAAACAGATGGCTGCAGCAGCAGCCGCTGCTGGACAAGCAATCTCATCATTTGAGAGTCAACTTCGTCCAATTGATCGATATGCGATACGTTTCCTGGAGTTATGGGACCCAATCATAGACAAGGCAGCAATGGAATCTCAAGCTACATTTGAGGAGGCAGAATGGGAACTAGATCGGATTGAAAAGTTTAAGGAGGACATGGAAGCTGAAATTGACAATGATGAGGAGCCTTTTGTATATGAAAGTAAGTACTTAAAGTATTATATAACATTAAATGTATTGTATTTAATGAGGTAGATGTATTAATTACCCATGGAAGTCAGTTCACCTATAGTTCCAGTTGGTCTTATCTCAGAAAATGATGAAATGGGATAGAAATTTTGCTGTTTTTTATTTTTTATTTTTTTTATGTCTTCCATAAATTGTTTTTCTACTGGGTATGCTATATGAAAACTTCTATTAAATATTTTTATATTATTTGTATGCTTTTAATGCTAAAAAGAAAAGGCAAGTATTGCATAAATACATTTTATTTTAGTCTGACCTATTTCCTTACGGGCAAACAAAATCCAAATGTGGTTCAATATGTTGTCATGGGGAAAATTGGAATTTCTGAAAAATAAGCAATGATATGATTTGGATACACCTAGTACGTACCGCAAGACTAAACTTATGAGCTGTCTGTTAATATCAGGATGGGATTCTGATTTTGCAACTGAGGCATACCGACAGCAAGTTGAGGCCTTGGCTCAACACCAGGTTAGTGACTTTGGCAATAATATTGCATATGCACTTGGGGTTCAATTCAACTGATTGATTGATTGACTATTATTATTATTATTATTATTATTTTATCTTTTGTAGTTGATGGAAGAACTGGAATGTGAAGCTAAAGAAAAGGATGATGCAGATGACGAAAATAATGGTTCTACGAGGTAAAACTTTCTGTCACTCTCAAGAAGTTTTCAGCTGGCATATTTGGGGCTCATTTGGGTTCATGTTTTAGAACATGTTCTCTGTTTTTTAAGACAAAAGGAAAAATGAAACCTTAGAGAACAGGAGTTTGGTTCATTTGAACTCTAATAAAACAAATTAAAAAAGAGTGATTTGAAAACACTGATAATTACAAACAAAAAGAAGATTACAATGAATAACCATCACCTCCTTAATGCACAACCTTCACCACCACACTGCAACCAGTGATGACCTCTGCTCTCATCTCTAACCCCACAATTGAACCATAACCAGTATAAGCTTTATATCAACCTTTTGTGGTTAGCTTGTCAACTCTACAAAAACATGATTATTTTTCCTATTTAACATATCTCAAAACAGCTTTGAGAAATAACCAGGACACCTTTGTTCATGGAACACAACCCTTTCTTTAGGCTTTCTAATAACTAATGATTCTTAAAAAAAAAAAATCTTCATTAAAAAGCAGGAAACAGGATTCCCAAAACAAGAGAATCTTAAACTCATCTAAACAATCGCATGTCTTTGGTCTTTTGTTTTATTTGTTTTTTTTTTTTCCTCTTAATTCAAGGACAATGTTCAGGAGATTTAATTGAAGAATATAGAAACTTCTCTACCAATAGGTAATGCTGGGGTTTTAAGCACTGAAATCTCTGCAGGAAACTAGTATTCAAGATGGATCCAAAACTTAGTAAATCGTTGTTGTGCACTGGGTTTACTTAATGTTCCATTTAGCTGGTATGCTATGTTGAATAAAATGTCAAATGCTGACTTTATAAGTTGAGGTCATATGAATAGTTCAGTTTCATAATTAAGGGTACATTTAAAGAAGTTAAGAGTTTGGAACCAGCAAACTGATAATGTTGTTGGTGCCTGGTAATTATGAGACACATGCATGGTGATTTAAATAACTTGAATTTCTACGTGAGTTTTGAGCCAGAATGGTCTGGATGTAGCAAAAATGCTGAAATTGGAGTTCCTTGTTGCCTGGATTATCATAATCCAGTTGTGGAGTATAAGTTAAACTCTTTCTATCTGCCTATGTGATTCTGACATGGCAATCTCCAAAACATCATTGATGGCATGCAAAGCTTTGTATCTGACACCCCAAAATACTACACATGGAGTCTTCTTGATATGTAACTATATCCAAATATATACTTTTTTATAAATCCCTGGATGGCATTATTCTTATTTTTTTATCAAAATATATTCAATTGATCTGTTTCTGTGTGCAGGAATGATATGGCAAGTGATCCTAAACCCAAGTCAAAGAAGAAACCAAAGAAAGCCAAGTTCAAATCTCTGAAGAAAGGATCTTTAGCTTCTGATTCTAAAGCTGTGAAAGAAGAGCCATTGATGGAACCTATGTCCATAGATGATGAAGATATTTTCCACGGGATGGTCACATTTTCAGACATGATGTCATCACATTCAAGTATGCAGAAAAAGCGTAAAAAGGCTGAAGCAACGGCAGATGGTGAAGAAGATAGGATCATGAAGAAGAGGTCTAAGAAGTTCAAGAAGGCTCCTGAAATAGGTCCTTTAAGTTTTGAAACCAACTTGTCAAATAAGCAGCATGATGAATCTAAAGAATCAAACCCATGTGAGAGTGCTGTTGTTGATCTTGAGCTTAAGTCAGCAAGCAGGGGTAAGATGGGAGGAAAAATCTCCATAACTGTCATGCCAGTGAAGCGGATTCTAATGATCAAACCAGAGAAGTTAAAGAAGGGAAACATTTGGTCAAGAGACTGTGTTCCATCTCCTGATTTTTGGTTTCCGCAAGAGGATGCAGTATTATGTGCTGTTGTACATGAATATGGCCCACATTGGAGCTTGGTGAGTGAAACACTGTATGGGATGACTGCTGGTGGGTTTTACAGGGGGAGATATCGCCATCCTGTCCATTGCTGTGAGAGATTTCGAGAACTCGTCCAAAGATATGTTTTATCTGCACCTGAAAATCCCAATAATGAGAAGGTCAGCAATACTGGCTCTGGAAAGGCTCTTCTCAAAGTAACAGAGGTATGCCAGATCCTTCTATCAACTCTTTTTATATATTCAAACTAAAAAAAAAAGAGGACAGCTAATGACACATGGAATACGTAGGATAAAAACAGTGATTGAATTGTAAGACATGGGCAGCTTATTATTTGGTGCATTTTGAGAATATGTTCTCATGAATGCCCCCTGGAGATTGCCTAAACATTTCCTGATCAATGATTCTCACTATTGATTTTGAGCTTTTCTGGCGGGTGCATGGACTTAGTCTCATTACAGCTCTGACAAGGAAAAGGATTAGTTCCTGATGTATAAAATTTGCTTGGATGCAATTAAAAATCTCTCATGGATGAGTTTCAAGGATATAACTGTTGTTTTTTTTTTTCCTGCTTTTGATCTTAAGTTGTTATTCCCAAGGTGCTTCATGGGAATTTCCTGCTTTGCATATTTGCAAATGTCAAAGTGTGGTCTTGACCTCCCAAGCCTTTTCAAAAAATCTGGGCCTATACTAATGCCAATGTATAATCAATAGTTACAAAATCAAGTCAATTAGATTCTGTGGTTCTACTAATGAATTTATTGGGTCCTTCAGCAATAACCTTCAATTTTATTTCATAAAAATGAGCTGCTTATCAACCCTTCTCTTATGGTGCAGGATAACATTCGAATGTTACTAGATGTTGCTATTGACCTGCCAGATAGTGAGTTACTTCTTCAGAAACACTTCACTGCCCTGCTTACTTCTGTCTGGAGGATGACATCCCGTGTTCATCACCGTCAAAACCACCTACCTTATCGAAATGGGCAGTATTCTACTGGAAGGTTTTTCAGTTCTACTGTCAACCAAATTTCTTGGAATTCCGTCAGGGAACCAACAGAAAGGACGAACTGGAATAATTTTGGTTACAGTAGCAGCAGGTTAGTAGCAGCTGCTCTCCATGATGCAAACAATAAACAACATGATGACTCAGCCTTCCTATCTAACCGAAGGGAGGAAGTCTCAACTGTTCCAGAGCAGCTGGAAATAAGGCTGGAAATTGAGAGAGATTTCTGTGATTCCATGATTCCCTTGCCATCTGTCATAAATTTATCAATATTGGGCTCAGAGCCACCATCAGCTGTCAACAACCCTATAGAAGAAAGTCAGATTCTCAAGTCTTCACAGGATATGGCTGAGAACCGTTTCAGGTATGGCTTCATGTGGGCATTAAGTACTTGCTTCTGGAGCTCTCATCTAACTAGAGTAGTTAGTAACCAGTTCAAGGCATCCCCTCTGTTTTTTGACATGGTGCAAAATTTTTAACCCCCTTTTTAATGGAATGTGGGGACCCTCTCTCCTTCCTTCTTTTTCTTATTATTATTATTTAAAAAAAAAAAAAAAAAAACCCTTTTTAATGGTTTCCCCAGGGGGGTGGGGGTTTGGCTTGGGTTTGGAAAAGGCACATTGGTCACCAGTGAGGAACAAATTTGCAAATGCAACAATAGAAGGACAATGTGCATTTCATGCCTCAATTCTCAATAGGATGGTGACCTAGGTTAGGTAAAAATTCTGCTTGTCTACACATGTAAACAATGTAGTGTATCTGACAGGTTCTTAAGCATCCAAACAGTTCACATCAAACTCAAAATTCTACTTGGTGTTTTGGAATGCCTGTTAAGCACATCTGTTACCATTTTGTAATGACCTTGTAACTCCAAATTGCAAATACATTTCATAAGAGTCATTTGTGTAGAATGTAGTTCAGTCAACTACCACAACAGAACTCATTTTAACTGCCATGTGAATGCCTTGGGGAAAAATATTGAAATTGCTGACAATACTATCTCTTTTTCTTCAGGGCCGCATCAAGAGCTTGTTTTGATGGTACTCTGGATTGGGCTTCATCAGCCTTCCCAACAAGTGATATTAAGCCGAGATCTGCAATAAAATCACATTCCTTGGGAAAGCACAAAATCTGTACCTCTGACTCTATCAGGCCTTCTAAATCAAAGTTCAAAAAGGTTGCAGTTGAGCCTAGTGAGATGCACCACCTTATTTTGTCACCACTACCGAAGCCAACAGTTGCATTCAATGATTCCAATCCAAGGTTTGATCTGGGATCACCCGTGAGTTTGGACGCTGGTATCTCCACTCCTTCCTTCAATGAGGAGCTTTGTTGGGAACCTGAGAGTTTGGAGCTGTTCTCGCATCACTATTCTCCTAACCTCATCTCGGACCTTGATGATTTTTCATTGTTGCCAGAATATATCGACATTGGGTAGGACTAATCCAGAGATTTAAACCCAGTTGATGGTTTGGGTTGAAACTACCATGATTTTTGGAGGCCAAGTATGGTTCCAGAAGATGTCCCATTTGGTGAATCACCCATTTCTCCAGACTGGGGCATTATTAACGTGCTCTCGGGGCACATGATTGATCCAACAATCTGTTGTTTTGATGGCAATCTGGAGGAACATGCAGGGAGATATTATGATTCCTCAAGGAGGCCCCGGGTGGCCTTCCAGGAGGATCCCAGATAGGGAGGGAATACAGAATGTAACATAAAAGGGCTTTGTAATTTAATTGCTCACTGGGGAATCTGTGCTAATTTTTTGGGGCTTCATTTCAAATGTTCATGTAGATACATTGCTCTCTCAGAAGGAAGTAGAAGTAGAAGAAGAGTATACCCATTCAATGAATGATGTCTCTCTCTCTCTCTCTCTCTCTCTCTCTCTCACACACACACACACACACACACACACAAACAGGTACAACAGACACCTGGACTTTGATCTAATTGAGTGCAATTAAGCAGAATCGATTAGTAACTCTTATTCAAATGAGGGTTTCTTTGTGTAACTATGGGCTATACACTCTTTTGGTTTTGCTGCTCTGATATAAGGTAATGAATGTGTCACCCATGATATTTTGTTTGAAAGACTTTCCCCCCATCATATCATCTGGGACGCTGAGCTCCTCACACAGTGAATCCTCATGCCTCTTACCCACTTGTTACCTCAAGTCTGTCTTAGTATGACTTTAAAGTTAACATCCTCTTAGCGTGCAGTCCTTTTCTTAACTACGCTTACATTAGAAGCGCCTTAAATAAAGTGCTTATTAAAAATGTTTAAAATCGTAATCATTTCTAAATGGATTGTCAACTGATTCTTAATAGAAGTTCAAGGGTTAAAAGTGCTTTATCTTATAATATTTGGTAACTTTTTGCTTATAATATACATTAAAGCACCTGATTTTGTGTTTGATAGGAAAATGGTAGCGCTTTTACGGTGCTTTTCCAATAATCACATTCAAACAAACCCTGAATTCTATTAGATGATGATGGAATTTACTGGAGGATGAACATACCAATCAGGGATACTGGCACCTCGTGCTGAAAAGTAGAGGCAGGGTTAAATAGAATAATGGAGATTTTAAATGTTTTGAGTGGATTTAAGAAAAACAAACATCTTCATTTGGTGGGTAGATCATAGATGCCAATCAATTTTCAGCTGCATGCAGAGGAAAAGGCAACGATTGATAAGCATTTACTTGGAGGGTCCTCCGAAATCATTTTCTGCAAGGGAAGATAAATAAAATAAATAAATTTAAATTTAAATTTAACGACTCTTTATCATACCCTTTTAGTGTTACATTTAATATATATATATATATATATATATATATATATATATATATATAAAATCAATTTTTTAGGTGTAAATTTTTTTCAAACTTTCTTTATATTTCTTCACCATAAATCAAATAAGATATTTGATTGCCTAGTGCTATAAACAAAAATGACAATTGTACAACAAATTTTTTTTTTCTTATAATAAAATAAAATACTTGGACCTGTTTAGGAACTATGTGAAGAGTTTCCTAGGAACTATTTTCTGTTTTTCAAAAAACTATTCTCTTTTCTGATTTCTAAATAGAAAATTAGGTGTTTTCAAAGAACATTTATTAGTTATTTTCTTTTGCTTTCATATAACATTAGAAATAAAAATTATTTTTAAAATATTAAAAATATGTTAAAAACATTTAAGTTTCCAAACAAACTTTTTTTTTATAAAAATCAAAAATCAATTTTTAAAAACGATTCTAAAAAATTATTTCTTAAAACCAAACATGCCCTTGATTTCCTCTACTTAAAAAATAAAATGATAGTTGTATATTAATTTATGTGTAATAAATAAATAAACAAAAACACACTAAGAAGACATGTTTGAACGTTGTAATGAAGGAAAATAATAGAAAATTTATAAAATTTATATTAATTATTACATTTGGATTATTTATTAATAGGATCTCATTAAACCCAAACTATTTTGGTTCATATATTTTAATTCATCTCTATTCTTATTTCTATTGGAATTTCTATTTTAGCATTCCAAAGCACGGCTGTGATATTTACTCTCTATATATATAAAGCTCACCTTAAAAAATATATATATTTGAAACCATTAATATTCTGAGGATGTAGTGCGTGAGTTTGAAAATTTAAATTTTTCTGAGCAGGCAAACGGATCCTTAACCTCCAGCGGAATAGTCTATCTATAGGACTCAGAGGAGGGACTAGGGAGGGGAACCGATAACTTTTTATTCAAAATCTCATCTTGTAATCTAGGGTTTTGAATTTTGGGCCTCTTAGTTATTAGTCATTCCTCTAGGTGTCTACAACCTATTTTCCCAGAGTTTTCCCGACGAAGTGCGAGAAAATTCAAAACACTGTGGTGGGATTTGTCTAACGCGAACCATTTAGTTGTATGTGCGCAAATATTCAGTTTTCTTGGAATTGTTTGTTCTAGGATTCTGCATTTTTTTCTTTTTGTCTTTTAAAGTTTAGGGTTTGCGGGTTTGTTTTCTCCCACGGCATCAATCTAGGGTTTTGTAATTCATTGATAGGGAAGCAAATTTTTAGATTTTTTCTTTTTTTTCCACCCAAAAAAGTTCAAGGAGGTCCAAAACGCCATGGTCAGGGCTGTCAAACGTGAAGTGGGTAGTAGTAGCAGAGCGAATGCAAACGAAGCCGGAGCGGATAATTCAGGTCACCAAGGTGTGACTGAACGTAGAGTCCTGCGCTCACGGTACCTCGCCGTGAAGAATCAAATTTGCGGTAATTCAATTGCTTGGTTTTTTTTTTTTTTGCTTTCTGTTGGGTTAGGTCTTTAGCTTTGGATGGCTAATAAAGATTCTGATGTGTGCGCAGATGGGAGAGAGGACATTACCAAAGTTGATTCTGATAAGTTTAAGTCGATCATCAATGAGGTTGAAAGCTTGCATCAGCAAGGTATTCATTCAAACTAATTAGATTTTTCCCCCTTAAATTTTATTTTTTTGGTCTTTCTGCTACCCACTGTTTGGTTACCTGGAAAACGGTTAAGGAAAAGGAAACTAATATTTTGATTCTTTTTTTTTTCCCTTTCCCTTTTTTCAATTTTATTTTCAGTACAGAAGCCAAGAGAACAGGTTGCAGATGCAGAGGCTCTTTTGGACATCACAAACACCTTAGTAACCTCTGTGAAGGCTCATGGCAATGAAGGAATTACCCCTTCGGATTTTGTATCCTGTCTTCTTCAGGAGTTTGGGCAAAATCCCGGAGTAAGCACTAGTGCTGAGGATGCTGGGAACTCGATTGTTTGGAAGGACATAGGCCTTGTAGTCTCACATATTTTCAAAAGGGCTTCTGGATGTTGCACTATGTAATAAAGATTTTTCTTTGTTATTGTCGTCTGTTGGTTTTTAATAGTTTTAGATTTAAATTTTGAAGTTTCTCATCCGGTTCTGATATGCTTTGTCTCCAGGCTTGGACCTATGAATACTGAAATGAAGCAACGAAAGCCTGTTGTTCATAATAAGCGTGTGAGACCAACCGAAAGTGCTCGGCCTGAAGAGGTAAGAATGATTCTCCTAAATTGCAGTTTTTGATTTATCAGAAGGATTACTGATATAATAATTTTTCTAATCTAAGAACTGAAAATGACTTGTTATGCACATTGCAAAGCAGGGTTTCTATTATGGTGACCCACCACCATTAGTTGGCATGGAACCAATGTGATATTGGTTCGTGTTAAGATGGAAAAGCATGGTCAGCTGAAGCTTTGAACCCACCTTTGAAAATTACTTGTCATGCAAAATAGGGTTTCTGTTACCCTGACTTGGGATAAAACCAATGTGATGTTGCTCCTGTTAAATATGAGAATTGAAAAACATGGTGACTAAATCTTCTGTCTTGTTTATTCTATTTTTTTGTTAACCACCAGGAACTGAGACCACTTTCTGGCTTACTTTGTTACACACATTAGAACAATGGAAATTGTGCATCTCCTTAGGTCAGAGCAGCATTTTCATGTCAAGTATTAGCTAAAATTCTGTATCTAGTAGAAGAGAAGTTTAACATTTCAACTGTGAGGCTACTGATTTGTAAATTCATACACAATGGTGACTTCTTATTTTCTACCTTGTTGTTTAGGCAATTCTGTGATTGACATATATTTTGTTGTGACATTGTGCAGCTTGATGATACTGTCGTGGAAGAGAAATCTGATACTGATAAGAATATGTCAATTATGTTTGATATCTTGAGGAAGAATAGAAGGGTCAGGCTCGAAAATCTCATTTTGAATAGAAACTCCTTTGCCCAGACAGTGGAAAATTTATTTGCTCTGTCATTTCTTGTAAAAGATGGGCGGGCGGAAATAACTGTGGATGGGAGAGGCTGCCATCTAGTTTGTAAGATCCTTCACCAAAAAATTTATATTTTAGGTTCATTATGTTTCCCTCGCCTTCTGCATGTGCTTGTATGTGTGTATGTGTGCGTTTTTCTTTCCTCATTGTTGTTATTGTGTTTGCATTTCAGCACCAAGGAATGCTCCTGCTGCCAATGCCGTTGTCTCAGGGGAGGTCTGTTACAACCACTTTGTCTTCAGATTTGACTTTAAGGATTGGAAGGTACTTCAACAAGATTTTGGATGATTAAAGTTCTTACATCTTACTAATGATTTTTATATTTTGTGTTTGGTGATGCTTTACCAATGATGTTAACTATCATATGATCATTTTACTCTAAAGTTTTAGGCCTAACATGATTCTGGGTTGCTTTCTCTCTTTAATCTAAACTCATTTTCTCTCTGCTTTTTTCACTTGTCTTCACATAAAATAGTTTTAGAAAATTCATTGATTTTCAGTTGATATTGATTTACAGTTGATGGCAACTTCTGTTGGAGCTGGAGAGGAGCTGATGCCGCAAAGGAATTCGGTAAACCTACCTAACAACTCTCAAACAGACTCAGTAGCTGAAGAATGTGAAGCAGCAGCAGCACCTACAACGCCAATTAGGAAGTTGTCTAGGAATCGTGGTCTGGTTTTACAGGAGCAGGCTGTGGTGGAAGACTCACCAGAAAGTGATGATGCAGGAACAAGAGCTGCTGTCATCCGAAAGGGAAAGGGAAAGCGGAAGCTGAGGTGAGATGCAAGAGTTTTCCCCTTATGTCTATGACTTGCAGACAACGTAGGATATGTTTTTAGTTTTCCCCAAATTCAATTCTTCCTTTGGATGTTTTATACAGTTATACGTATATGTAACTTTGTAGCTTCAAGTGGTGTGTGGAATTGAGCCACAAGTTTTTTATTTCTTTGATTTCTTGTATATGCCCTCGGATTTGTTTCACTCTATGATCCTCTTCCTTTCCATAACTTTCCTTCGGTTTTTCCTTTATTTGTTACACACATGGCCCCATAAAGAAATTGAGAAGTTTGAATTTTGTTAGAGAGCATTTCACATTCTGACATTTATAACCCCTTTGTGATTAAAGAATATCATATAGTATATTTCATATATTGTTTATGAAAATAGTTTTCTTCATCTAATAAAAAGTTTTGACAAAAATTATCTTTATAAATATTTCAAATTATAAGGAGAAAAAATCACAACGTGGAGGTGGCCACGAAAATTCATACAAATTTTAGTGAATTCAAATTAGCTATGGTCGTGTGAATTGCAATCTCGATGAAATTTGGAGATAAATCAAAGCTTTTTTTTTTTATATAACCATGGATGTCCGGATCAGATTACGCGCACCTCAACTAATCCCATGGGGCCTTGAAGTTAACAACCGGGTAAACCTCTGATGGCCCTAAGGGGACTCAAACATAAATCAAAGCTCAGGGACAGTAACCTCGCCTCTAACATCGCACAACAGCTATTACAAACAACATGAGGTGAAGTATTTTGCAGATAGAGCATCATATGATAGCAAAGGATAAATTTCCCATCAGATATCCTCATATTATAATGGATACGCCAACTGATCTATTCTCACAAAATACATAACAAAGATTATTTTTGCAGAATCAAAATTTTGAATATGGTTCACTTAGCACACTTGTTACCGCTACCTCTAGTGATCTTTTGGAATGTCAAGGTTTTCAAATATTGGGCTGTCGACTCCCACCCCCATTGCATTCAGACCATTGTCCACATACACAACAGCACCAGTGATAGCAGAAGCCAATGGTGACACCAAAAAAGCAGCAGCATTCCCCACCTCCTCTGTTCCATTTATTATCAGCCTTAGTATCCAGAATTATCAAAAATGAATGTTGCATTTGGTGCTGCTTTTCTCAAGCATATGTTTGAAATAACTTTTAATGAAACCCAACCAAATGCCAGAAAGTAGAGGAAAATAACTTGCCTGCATGTAGTTCTTTCTGTAAGGGCGCATTGGCCAAAGAGTAGTTGATCATCATGTCAATAAATCCAATTGCTTTTGCAGCACGACTTCCTAATGGACCTGGTTTTTTATAAGCAGAAAGTGTCAGAGAAGTGTTTTTCGGCACTCAACATGTCCACACAGGAAACAACTCAAAATTTTTTCCATTTTGCTTCACAGATCCTAGCCATCTTTCACAGCTACTGGCTACACCATACCAGTGAACCTTAATTTGGCAATTGATTTTATAGTTTGAATATAGGATAACATCAGTTATACTAGGAGCACATGCTCCAGACCACCCAGTACCAGGTCACAACCATGAAACCATGATATTGGGAGAGTACCTGCAGATATGGTATTGACTCTGATTTTGTGTTTTCTCCCAGCTTCAAAAGCCAGTACCTGTACCGGGCACAATTTACATTCAATTACGAGCATTAGAAGAAATTAAATGGATATGGCCAACAAAAAGGGACTAAAAAAATACAAAAAAAAAAAAAAAAAAAAAACTCACCCGTGTATCACTCTCCAGAGAAGCCTTTGCTGAACTCATGCCCCCACCATATCTGCATGTGAAATTCAAAAGTTAAGATTCCCCTAAAATAGTTTGTTGCAAGAATCATAAGCCAGTTGAGCAAATCAGGAAAGCAGAGGTATACCCAGGAATGATCCGTTCTGAGGCAATGTATGTTAGAGAAATTGAAGCACCCCCTGTAAAATCAAGACCGAAGCTTAAATTCTGCCAATAACATTGATTCATGGCACATTGTGAAGATTTGAGGGGAAAAACAAAAGAGGAAGAATAAAGATAAATTGAAAGCAAGAAAAACTTGAAAAGACAAAACAAAAAGGGAATAGGAAATATACCTGGATTCATTATTGGGAGGAAATGCTTGAGCAAAGAAACAAAGGAATAACTTGATGCAGAAATAGCTGCAAGATATCCCTTTCTTGATGTCTCCAGGAGTGGTTTGGTGACCTGTGTATGGAATTTTTGTTGGCTAAATACGGAGACCAGGGTGAAAGAAAAACATAAACCAAAAACATAAGAATGTCAAATTGGAAAAGACCTCTGGTCCATTGGCGAGTGAGTGCACAAGGATGTCGATGCTTCCAAAATCCTGTTTAACAGATTCAGCAACTTCCTGCAAGGCATTATAAGCATAATGACTTTGATACAAAACAAAACATAATTTGTTTTCACTATTTTTGCCTGAATACCTGTTATGAGTTCAGAAAGGGCTGAGCCATATGATAGTAACTTTTTTCATATTTTTGTATGCAACACATCTAGTAATCTATGCAGTTCTAAGTGCACAACAGATCTCAAATATCCTATACAGGCACAGAAATTCATGAATCAACAAATGTACCAAAGCATAATCACATCTCATATCCAAGATAACTGAGAGTTCAATATTCTCTCTCTCTTTTTAAATTTCACAACTCATCATACTTGGATTGAACAATCAGTTTTATTCAGCAAAGAGAGAATGATACCTGAACAGTCCAATTTGAGGACCCTGCATAGCGTTTGTTTGTTTTTACCTGCACCAGATGGTTCAGAACAACATATAACAATTTCACTGGGATATAATATGATTAAAATGTTTATTCAAAAGACTATATGAGGAGCTATTCCAATACATCTTCAGGGACATCATCAAGACTGTCAAAAACTGCATCCAAGGGATAAACTTTGGTGATCTCCATTAAAGAACCATCTGGCAACCTGAAAGTATCAAATTCCATTTAGCAAAAACAGTTCGATGAACATAAAAGTTTCAGTACAACCAGAAAATGCTAATCTGTTCTTACTTGCGTGATTCGTCAAATTTCCCACGACGTAGACTGCTTTCAAAAATGTTGAGGGCCTATGAAAATAAAAAATTATTATTATCATTAAAAAATAAAATATTTTACAAGGAACAAAACATTGTTGCCAGAACTCATGAATCAGTCTATCCACAAGTCAATTAAAGAAGTTAGAATAATTTACATACAGGCACCCATGTGCCAATAAGAATTTCAGCTCCTGCAGCAGCAAGCGATTTTGCTATTGCCCAACCATATCCATTATCATCAGCTACACCCGCAATAAATGCCCTCTTACCTGCCAGTATTACTCACTATGTTAGTTTAGTCAAAATAGATGGGTTCATATTGTGTGACCAAGTATCAAACAAGTGGTAGAAGCAATTAATTTGGTTCTTTTTCCAACTTTTGCTCTTGTGACCTAGTTTAATCTTCATGGGTAAATGTGGTTCAGTTCTAATTCGCTTGAACAGTGGCTTTAGAGACTGGTCTCACATTTTAGTTCCATTTCAAATTTTAAGGCTTCTAGAACATTTATATGGTTCAGTCCTAATTTGCTTGAACAGTGGCTCTAGAGACTGGTCTCACAGTTGAGTTCCATTTCATATTTTAAGGCTTCTAGAACATTTATATGGTTCGGTTCTAATTCACTTGAACAGTGGCTCAAGAAGCATGCAAAACCCAAAAAATAATAAAAAAATACCAACAATATTTATAATGCAAGCAGCAAATATCATAGTTATGGAAGTTTCAAAATTAAAACCTAACAAATAGGAAAACACCTTGTTACAACAATAGTAACAAATAGAAAATCAAGAAGATGTACAACCTCTCAAATCAACTGGCAATCCCGGCAGAGGCTTGTTCTCACTTGCATCAGCCATTGCCTTTGTAACAACCTTTTCAAATCTTGCAGGAGTTGAAGTGGAGTTCTGAAAGAACAGCCGTGCGGATGACAAGTGCGAAGAGCTTGTAAGCCTGGACCAAGCTGCCCTTTTAACCTTGGTCACAAAAGATGCTGTGCTTGGCTTGATAATTTTGCGAGAAGAAGAAATGCATGGATTGGCAGTTGCCATGTGCATGCTGGGATTTGCAGTTGCCGCCATTTTCAGTAGCCTAATCACGAAACAAGAATAAATATACCTGCAAAAGAAACCATGACAAAACAAATTTAAATGGGAAGAATGAAAGGAAAATGCCTAAGAAAGGAAGCCATTTTGAAGCATTTTTCCTTTCCACGCACAGGTTCATTCAAATAACAAAAACTGGATCTTATAAGTTTTATAAACGAATAGATAAATAAACAAGATTAAGAAGGTCACAAGATAATCAATAAACAACAAATAAATATAATCAACACATAGACCCAGTAACAGTATGTGGAGGTGTTATGCAACCTCGCCAAAAAATAATCTAACAAAGATAAGCCAAAACACTAAAAGATGCACTAAAGTCATTTTACCCTCTATAGAATCTTCCATGGAGATGAATCTAAAGGTTAAATACAACAAATAGTTTTTAAACTTATACAGAAAACCCCAAAACTGCTGTCAAATTACCCCTAAATCCAAATAATCAAACAAACAACACTAATTCAACTCGGAAATAATATCCTAAATCTAAAGATAGCTGATCTTTAATAGAAAATAAATTTTCTACGAAAAAAAAGAAGAAGAAAAAAAGACTTTCTGTCGGAAATGATATAGGAGATATGGACACTGTAAATACCAAAGAAATTATACCTTTTAAAAAAAACAATATAAGAAATCAAGATCACCATCACAAACAGCAAGTCTGGTTCCAAAGGAAATGTGGAAAATACAAAGAAATTAAAAGTATGCGTCATGGGACTCTCACGACTTGGCTTAGCTGGTGCGCCATAGATCAACTGAATCACCGGATTCAAAATTTTACCCCCTTTTCCCGAGCATTTTTCTGGGAAACCAAACAGAGAATAAATCTGGAAATAACAAGTCCAGAACTCCAAAAACAATCCCATTTCTCTAAGCACAATGAATGCGCCCACTTTAAACCATATTCAGAACACGATCACAATAGAAATGGAGCTTGACAGCCCAACTTTTTTTTGAGAAACATGAAGCGAAATATAAGGGAACCCACCTCTCTTCGGCGCTAAAGCTTGGGATACAGAGAAAGATTGTGAAACGGGAAAATGGGGTTTTATATGAATCAGAAAAATAGAAGGGTTTCGATGAGATCGAGGGTGCCTTTGATGAGCTCGTAACTGCTTCAGCTTTGGAATTTCCGCAGTTAGGAGAACAGGTAGTGAGCTGTTTGGTTTTGGCGCCCACTCGAAAGGACGATCATGCCCCTGCTCATGGTGGCAACCCTAGTAGAGCCCGTTTGGGAGCCTCGAAAACGTGGGGAAATTTTGAAATTTAGGGTTAGGGGAAAAATGTGTTTGGCTATAGCTCAAATTTTAAAATTTTAAAAAGTATTTTTTAAGGATATAGAGTAATTATATACCTTTTGTATAAGAGTATTTATTTTTATACAAAAATTTATATTTATATTTTTTTTAAATAAAATAGAAGGCAACGTTATCAAAATATCCTTAGCAAAAAATTGTATTATTTTGCAACATTTAAAAATCCGTTTTAAAAATAATTCTTAAGCTAGTTTTAAAAAATAAATTTTATTTAAAATTTTAAATAAAAAAATTATTGATCTATCATTCATAGAGATATAGTGGGTTTATGCATGATCCATAATTTTTTTACTTATTTTTTATATATTTAATTATTTTTCAAATTTTTTGAATAAAAATAGATTATATCCAAAATTTAAAAATTGATCTTGTGCATACTTCCACAACAATAACATAATTTGGTTTAGGCATCTGCTCATAGAATCTCATTAAAAAAAAATCATTTTTATTTGTTATTGTATCAATTGTTAAAATTAAATTGCTTATTTAGGATTCAATCGCAATACTAGATCAAAGTCAAATCACGATCTTATTAACGAAGCAAATTTAATGGAACAATAATTAGTACCATAAGGAAATGGTAAAGAGTTGGAGAGTTTTGACCAAATTTAAACAACGTTTCATATAATATTCGATCATTATAAAAAATTATTTATAAGTATTAAACGACATTTTTAACTCTATTAAAATCACTTCGAATTCTAAAATTTATTCCAATCATTTTATTTTCGGAATGAATTTTCACAAAAAAAATTTACTAAAATATTTTTAAAGTTTCAAAACGCAACATATAAGAAAGTTTTATAAAAGAGTCTTTCCGTTTTATTTTTTTCAAAAAATATACATAACAAGTGACTAAAATGATAGACCATGAACGGAATGTCCTACACGCCCATAGGTATTCACTATAATTACAAAAATACCCAGGAAATTCACACATAAATAGATCTCGCTTTACATCACATATGACAACCCAGAAAGCACGTGACACCTTTTTTTTTTTTTCCTTTTTTTTTTCTTATATAAATCTCTCCACCACGTATATATTCGTTATTTATTAATATCACCTCTCTCTCTCTCCCTCCCAAAACCCTCGACTAGAGGTAGGGTTTGCGAGTTTTGCCCCTTCTAGAACTTCTGTGGTGATTCTGCTTTGTTTTGGATTTGGATCTGTCGACTTATTCTTCAATGGATACTCGTAAGCGAGGCAGGCCTGGAGGTGCGCTCAACGCTAACGGTGGATTCAAGAAATCCAAGCAAGGTTTGTCCATTTCTCACCTTCAATACTCTTTTATAATGGCTAGGGTTTTGATTTGGATTTTGATTTTGATTTTATAAAAGGAATCGCTCATAGATATATGTATATGTACGGTATTATGTACATATATTGCTTTGTTTGTACCGGTTTGATATGCTGCTGGCCGAGATTGTGCTTGTTTTAGGGTAGGGTTTATTTTTTCAAGAATCAATGCTCATGCTATTTTGTTTGGATTCGGTTCATTTATTGGTAACGAGATTTGTGTGTATTTTAAGGTTGAGCTTAGGGTTTTGGTTTTCTAAAAGGCGCTTCTTTATACACACTGCCTTCTTCGGAGTAGGTTCATTTGTTGGTGACACGAATTTTTCATGTTCCAGGGTTGTCACTCTTTTCAAAAAATTCTTGTACATTGTATACTGCTTTGTTTGGACTCGGTTATTTTGTTGGTGACAAGAATTGTGTATGTTTTTAGGGATAGGGTTTTGAATTTTTTTGAAGACAATATGTGTGTCCTTATGTATGTTGTATGATCTGGGCACTTCCCCTCTGTTAAGGCCATTGGAAGGCTAGGAGCTATATTTTGCACTGTGAACAAAACAATTTCAAATGGGAGGAAAAAAAAAACAGTCTTTGCACTGCCTTCCTTGTTTGTCAGAAATAGTTGGTACCCATATCAGTGGATGGTACAGAGAGGGGAAGTAGTTAAGAAATATTTATATAAATTATATTCTTGTTATATGGTTTTAAGCTATGCTATTACATAAAAGCGTATATTCATTTTTGAATACTGATATTAAGTAATTCTAGTGACTGTTGAGTTTTTGAGGATTTAATTTAAGATTTCACAGAAATTTTAGCTGAGAAAAAGTAATTAATGTTTTGCAACAGAAGTGGAGTCCTTATCAACTGGTATAGGAAGCAAATCGAAGCCATGCACCAAGTTTTTCAGGTTCAGATCTTCACCGATCTAACATAAATATTTTGAAATGCATCTATTTTTTGCTAATATGTATAACTTATAATAAGAATTTATTTTATAATTAAAGGCTGTGTAATGAACTTGTCATTCATAGTTGTTATACAGGTTCATACTCCCTTTGGCTCTAATGAAGATAACAACCGCTGTTGAACAGAATAGTGCTATTTATTTACAAAAATACAGAAAGATAACCTTTTCCAGGCTATAATTGGTGCAATGGAGCATTTTGGCACTGACAATTTCTTCTTTTAACTGTTCTATGCTCCTCCTTCTTATGATTCAAATAAGCGTCTTCATTTTCTTCCCACTAATTCACTACCTAAGATAAAATCTAATGATAATTTTTTTTCCCTTCTAGTAGATTGATGCAGGTATTAGACTTGTCCTTATATTGTTAAGCTAAAATATAGGTAACTACCTAATAACATATCTCCATCTACGAGGTAAAACTTTTGTAGAATTGCATTTTAATGAATTTTGTTACTTCAATAAGTTGGATCATTGTCTCGCTCTAATGACAGAGGATGTTAGATTCAAAGTGGTAAGGATAAAAGCTAGCATAGGTATGTTTGTTACTTTGGTCAGCACAGCAATAGTCTTTTTCCTTCCTACTTTCACAAAGGCATCTTTGACAATTTTCTTAGTTTGGAATTGGAATGTGAGTCTGTATGTGCATATTGTTTAGTTCCTATTTTTGGGGTTGGGATTTGTTGGGGTTTCCCTGTCATGCTTGGCACTTGGCATGCGTTGTGCACCGATATTTTTTTTACTTTTTTCCTTTCAGTAGCAAGCGAGAGTAAAACAGAGTATATGGAAGCTGCATAAGGTTGATTATCAAACATAAATGGTGGATTGAATATGAGATTGCATAGAAATCGGAGCAGGATTGTCAAATTGGAGAAATATTTCAAGAATGTTTGCGGTTATTGAACATGCATCAAGTTAAAGGGTAAATTTGAAACAAAAAGTTGACTGTTATGTGAAGGCTAAGAACATGTCAATAAAATGAGTTGAGCCAAAACAAGGATGCCACAATAGATTAGTGACAAAACATAGAATAAGAAATAAATGCATGCAATACCATTTGCATGCAAGATTAGGGAGCATTGGTTAGATTTGAACTTCTGCAATGGATGCCTACAAATAATGAGTCGGAAGGAGCTCATTCAAGATGAGGTGCATAGACTTTGAAAGCAAGACCAACAGATAAAAGATATGACAGTTCTGAGCTTCAGAGGACATGACTTAAATGAGCTGAACAATGGATGGTGATTCTTCTAGCCAAATCTAAATAATTAGATTTAAGGCTTTTGAACCTGAATGGAAAATAACCCTCCTAAACCACTTAGCTTTGGTGCCTCTGAAACTAGTAAAATTTGGTTTATAAGAATAGAAGTCAGCAGCCTTGTCCCTCTTTGCCAGACACTTTTAATTAATATATAAATTGTAATTTTTATTAAAAAAAAAAAAAAGAAGGAAAAGGCACTGGCTGTCAGTCTAATTCCCACTTGCATGAAGAATTATCAATTAGTTACAGGTGGTGGGAAATGGAGAAATACATCCTTCACATATTTGCTTCTAGTTTGCATACAATGTGAATGGCATGAGTAGGGGTCTTCTTTTTTGGATTCAACAAGTATTAACCATTTTAAGAACCATGCTATGTTAGTGCTTTAGAAACTAGATTAAAATTTTTCAAGGAAAATTTTTGATGTATTAATATTAAATCTTTTTCCAAGAAGGGCTTGAAGGATCCATTTTTCCAAAGATTAAATGAGCATCTATTGGTGCCATTAACATGATTGTCACCATGTGTTATCCCACTAATGACCATTGCTACCATTGCCATTGTTAGCGTTGCCATTTCCTTTTATTAGGTAAATAAGCAAATATATTAAAAGCGGAAGGAAAAGGTGCACCAGGTATACATGGAGTATACAAGGAGTGTCAAAATGCAGGAGAAAGGAAAAAAACAAACAAACAAACAAACAATGCACAATCCAAAACAAAGACAACCCTATGGATCATAGAAATAGAGAGGGCTCCCAAACGACTTAACCCAGTCCACATTTTGCTATCTGATGAGGGCCAACAAACCACCTAGAAAAAGAGCAACAACAACCTGTTTCACCAAAATCTCACTCCCCCAAGCCACTACCTGACACACTTATCAGTGGTCAGGACACTCAGAAACCAGATCCCACCTGCACTTCCTGCTCCTCTCATTTTCACTTGAATGATTGTAGTTAATGAAGCATTCCAACTTTCAAAGCTCTCTTTCAAAGCAAGAAGCAGAGGAAGGCCTCCTCTGAATACTCGAGCCTACCACTCTATGACACCCTTTATGACTTCCAGCTTTCTCAAAGCCTTCCATTGGCAAACCCAGGCACTCACTAAAGGAGACAACATCTCAGGGAAGTCCAAAACCAAACCTCCATTGGAAAATAGACGCAAAAGCCCACAACCATTGCCCCTACTTTTTATTGAAACCCCTCATTTTGCTCCCTCAATGGAGCAACGCGATTAGCCATCGCCAACAATGCAACCCATCTTTGAACATAGAAGAAGAAGAACAAGGCGAAGGGGAAGTTCTACCCCCCAACATGAAAGCAGAAGAAAAATCCTTACCCTTAAAACCATCTGCTGGGCATCTGCAGATGGCGATCTTACCTCAAGGCTTTATGCTATTGTTAAGATGTAAGGATCTGGGAGAAGCTTTTGGATGACCTTACCTTCAAAAACCATCTGCTTCAAACAAAAGGGCGTCTGCAGATGGTGATCTTACCTCAAGGCTTTGTGCTATTGTTAAGATGCAAGGATCTGGGAGAAGCTTCTGGATGACCTTATTACCTTCACTAGCAAGAAGCATGGCTTCTTAAGTACACTTTTGGGTCCACTAGCACACGGGTCCTCAACAAGAAAACCATAGCCCAAGTCTAGGAGGGTAACCCTCGGATCAAAGATGACCGGCCCAAAGAACAACCCCCCAACAAGGGAGGTTGGGCCATAGCAACAGAAGAAAGGCAAGGCCTAAGAAACTTAGGGCCCCCCACTTCCCACCTCCCGACCCCATCACCACCACAAATGTCACCATCTTCTCCATGGAATCTTCAAATAAATGGGTTTCTATCATTTTGTTTGATACATATACAGATTCTTTGTTTCAAAATCTTCTAAGCAATTTCAAATACTTTATCTACGATAATCTAAGTTAAATTTGGTTTGAGATTGAGTAGGTACTTGCTATGTGATGCTTACTGGAGTTCTTAATGTGATTTTTGTTCTAGCATTAGTGTAATTCTTGAAGGAAAAAAATAGATGTACTATTTACAGTTTTTTCAAATACCGTATCTACGGTAATCTAAGTTAATTTTGGTTTGAGATTGAGTAGGTACTTGCTATGTAATGCTTACTGGAGTTCTTGTATTAGTGTAATTCTTGAGGGAAAAAAAAAAATAGATGTACTATTTACAGTTTTTTCTCAAGTAATAAAATGAAGAATTTTGTTAGGAGAAATGGAGAAAACAAGGTTGAACAGTGTGTCCTTTTCAAAGCATTACACAACCAAAGATACAAGGTCAAACCTCCTGGCCAATTGTTGGACAGTGGTTTAAACTTCCATCAGAAATGCCTTTTTGTTCTTCAAATATAATTGCTCCTTGTTTGCAAGGAAGTGAGCATCAATATTGGTGGACCTCTACCTACCTATTTTCAATTTGTGATGTATTGAGAAATGCATAACTTCCCTAATATGGTGGATGATCCACCATGGCCCTGAATTATTAGAAGTACCCATCTTATAATGGAGGAAGGACCCTCCTGACCATCAGTCTATCCTAACCAATTCATGTAGTAGCTTCCTTATTGTAATAATTATTCTTCAGAAGAGAAGTTCTGCGGATAATTTGATTTTCACTCTCTTTGAATCTTATTTTATCATACACAAAAATCAAATTAAAATGCTGATAAGACATAATTTACTTTGTGTTCCTGTTTGCCACATTTCATTTACGTTAACAAGCATTAAGTATAAGGCATCCTTGCATTTTTCTTAAAGTCTTGAAAGAGGTCCTAGAGTTTATGCTGAGTTCCTTTTTCTTTTCATTTATTTTTTGACTGAATGAAATGAAATGGAGCTAAGTTAAACTCCATGACAGGATGTTCCTGCTCACTCGCACCATGAAATTGAGACAGTTGATTTACTACTTTGTAATTTGATGAATGAAAGTTATCAAAATATGATTGATGAATGAAAGTTAACCAGAGAAGGATGAGAAATCCATCAAAACGTGTTGACATTGCTATCTTAATCCTTTTGATGTACATATTACAATCCAATAAAGTTGAATAATGTTGAGAGGAAATGCCCTTGAAAACAATAGTAGTAGAGGCCTAAAAAGATGAATAGAAATAGACTAGGAGGGGGTGTTTGTTTTTTTGGCTTTTTGCTAAAAGCAATTTGTTTTCAAAATTTAGATTGTTTGTTTTTCTACTTTGTCATGACTTGTTATAAACTTTTTGCTGAATAGAAAAAGCCAAAATATTTGGTTTTTTCTAAATAGAAATAATAAGATATTGGTTTTTCTTTATTTTTTATTACTTAATAGAAATAAAATACTACAAAAACAAACAACCTAATACTTAACACTATTAAGCATTAAAGTTCTATTTAGAATTAAGTAAAAAAACAAACACCATCTAGGTCTATATCATTTTTTTTTAACAATCCTTTATTCTTTCTGATGATGATGCTGTAAGATCTATTTTTGTTTCTTTTGGTTGAGTTGTTAACTGGGGTATTGGTATCTCTTGGTGCATGGGATTGCCACATTTGGTCTTAGTCTGATTGGGTGCATTATTTTTTGTAATGCAGCACCTCTGGCTGTCCTTTTGGGGAGAGCTGCCACTTCCTCCACTATGTCCCTGGTGGCTACAATGCCGTGGCTCAGATGACCAATCAGGCACCGATTCTTCCTCCAGCCTCGAGAAACATGGCAGGGCCACCACCTCCTGTTCCAAACGGCTCCTCCATGCCTGCTGTTAAGAGTAAAATGTGCAACAAATTCAACACTGCAGAAGGCTGCAAATTTGGTGACAAATGTCATTTTGCCCATGGTGAATGGGAGCTTGGCAAGCCACTTGCTCCATATCATGATGATCCTCGAGCCATGGGATCCATCCCAGGCCGCTTAGCTGGTCGAATTGAACCGTCACCAACAGGCCCTGCTGCTAGCTTTGGTGCCTCAGCCACTGCCAAAATTAGCGTAGATGCATCGTTGGCTGGAGCCATCATTGGGAAGGGCGGTGTGAACTCGAAGCAGATATGTCGCCAAACAGGGGCCAAACTTTCCATACGGGAGCATGATTCAGATCCAAATCTGAGGAATATTGAACTGGAGGGGACTTTTGAACAGATAAAAGAAGCGAGTGCAATGGTAAGAGAACTAATTGTGAACATCAGTGCAATGCCAGGGCATGCAAGAACAACTGCAATGCCAGGTGGTGGCCAAGCCCCTCCGGCCAGCAACTACAAGACTAAGTTGTGCGACAATTTTACAAAAGGGTCATGCACCTTTGGAGAAAGGTGTCACTTTGCTCATGGGGCTGGTGAGTTGCGCAAATCTGCAATATAAATGGCGCACTGCTGTACCATAGTAGTAGTGGGGTGGGGAGGGGACATGAGTGGGAAATCAGTTCGCCTTTTTTCTTTTTTTATCATTATGGCAGCTGGAATTTAACTTTGTTGAAGTAGCAATTATCATATCATAGAGCTCTGGGCTTCTAATTTTGCTTTACGAACAACTACATTAGCTTTAGTAGCCTTGGGCTTTGTCTTAAGAGTGGCGGTAGATGCTATTAATTATTCCTCCTGTTGTGTGTGTGTGTATTTGCTTTCAATGTATGGTGATGTTGAGAAACTATTTGCCCTAAAAGACTAGATAGGAATTTGAGCATTTATTTTTGAGGCTTATATGCATTTAGTATTAACTATTAAGCAACCAACCAAGATGTTCTTGCTCTGGGTTAGCTCTTTTAAGATGCTTTTTGCAAGCCAGCTGTGGGTTACTATGATCCAGCACTAATGTCACTTTGGGGCCCGTAACTCGTTTAGAGATGAAATGAGCAACTGGCCCAGAAAACATGGTAGTATCCAAATATGGGAAACTGTGGTAAATCCAGCTTGTCAGATACGGTAAAAACCGATAAAAAAAAAAGGGTATAGAAAGGCAACAAGAGGAATCAACATCAATAATTATAACTACAGCAAGAAACATTGTGATTTCTAGCTTGGTAACCAGCTTTTGGTTGGAGCGTACTTCAAGTCCTCAACATCTCAGAATATTACGTAGGGGGCCAAGGAATTTCTGCAAATGTGCCAGTAAGTAGTTTAACCGATGGTGGTCGGTATGTGCAATTTACTATTATAATATTACTACTATTTGATAATTTACACTTCTAATTCCTAAGCTGCTTCCTACTTCCTAGTCCCATACTTTTTTCTTTTTGTTTTTTTTTTTCCCTTTTCTTTTTCCTCGTAAATGAATAGACTCGTGGGAAGGCAGCAGAAAGGGACAGATGAAATGCCGACAAGAAGTTTCAAAGCTGTGCAGACAAAGCTCAAGACATGAAAGAGAAAACAAACTTGGAGTTCTCTGCATGTTACTCACGATTATGGATGCTTGCTCTTATCTCATAACACTTTCTAGGACCCTAGCTTCCTGCATTTCACACATTCCCCGGTTGCACGTATCACAGAATCATCAGTCACAACCCTTCCCCCTTCCCTGCAGAAATTAGTATTTATATCGAATGAAAGCCAACCAATCAGTTCATTGTCTTTCAAATACAGTCAAAAACCAATATGAAGGAAATGCTCTGGTTATTAGATCGGAAAAATACCTGTGATAAAATGTTTGGGTCTTGCTACCCACACTGGTTCCCTGGGGAAAAGAAAATTTTATTTTGGTGATCTGCTGAGCATTGGGTCCCCTAACACGCAAAACTAACTAGAGGAAAAGAAATGCCATCAAAAACCGCTGGCATCAAACTTGTAACATAAGCCTCCAAGGAAGAGGGAATAAATTAAAAGGAAAATAGCATCCAAACAATGAAAAGAGCAGCCAAAAGATTTTTCATAAAAACAACTTTGAAGTGATTTGACAAGGGTCGCTGAAAGAGAGAGTTTCCTATGTGTGATCTCATGGACTAACAATAAATATCAGACTTTTTATCGAAGTCATCATGTATGATGTAAATAGTAATAGAAGGGATAAGCAGAGACACAAAAAGATGAAGCAACCGATATCCAGACACAACTTAGAACTCATTTGTTGTGGAGGATTTTCTTCTCTTTGTTGAACCCTTGGGGTTTGAACAATGGATAGGAGTTTCCCATAGCTTTATGTGTTCCTTCTTATACCGAAGCCCACAAGCATTGCAGAGGGTCTGAAAATCAAGCAAAAATAAGTAATGTCATGAGAAACCAAGTAGGAAGCTACTAAAAGAACAATTGGGATTTAGGATAAACATAAAGTTGAGTTCACTTAAAATAAGGCTTGGTGGGACTGAATTTAGAAGATTTTGCTGGGGACTGTGCCGCCGCTGCTTCATGTGTTTCTCTTCTCATTTCTTGTTAGTAGTTGTTGACTGGTTTAAATTTGTGCTAGGATTTTAGGGTTCTTTGGAGGAAATCTCCTTGTTTCTTCACTATTTTCTCTCCTTCCTTTCAGGAAGTTCCCCCCCTCCTTTTTTGTATCTTGGCTATAAAAACATATATGTGTTTGAAATTGTTCAGCCAATGAGAAGAAAGAAGCTATGATTTCAACTTTCCTATTCCCCTTGTTGCTCATCACAAGTTGGTATTGGTCTCTTGGATAAGAATGGTCACTATATTTTTGTGCTCAATTCTAAAAATTGTTTAGGGAAAAGCTGAGTGATTTACCCTTGGGCCCTTGGGGCCATAGCGCCATGTTGAAGCATCAAGTAATCTGGGGAAGTTGTGAAGCCAGTGGATATAAAATCACTTGTACTCATCGAAGAACCTCCAGGGAAAGCAGGTTCATCTCTAAAATACACATCTCCATCTCCATCAAATCGACCAGAGTTCTCTGCTACCTGTTTAAGTTACCCAATTTGAGTATGAAAATTTATATGACTAAATAAAATACAATTTCAAAATATATGCCAAATAAAATCCAGTTTCAGAGACATTTTGAGGTGATGTATTGTTTTTGGTGGGTATACTTCAGTCTAATGCATTAGAAAATATAAGGGGGATGAAGATGTTGAATGAGTGCCTGTGGCCCAGTATTATAACATGCCTCTGGTTCTTGCCTCTAAGTGCAAGGTTCAGGCCATTTTAACTGAGTTTCATGTTGGTACAAAAAAATAAACTGAGATAAAAAAAGAATTAGGAAGTTTTGCAGCAAAAAGAAAGCCTTCGATAAATGTTCAAGTTTCACACCCAATCCTTTGGATAACATGTAGCAGAAATATGAGTACCTTTGCCTACCCTACTAGGGGGTAGAGCCAGCAGAAGTCCTCCACAACCCACCAAGCCCCTTGGTCCATATGACATATCATTTCTCCACTATTTCAATTAATAGTCAATCATACAAAAATCAATCAGTTGATTTTCTTACTGTATCAATATAATCTTAAAGGTTTCTGAATTATTAATATACAAAAGCAAAATTGCACAGCTAAAATTATTAAATCCAGATGAGTTTTAGAATAATTGTTCTTCTTCAAGCAATGGGCCCTGACTCCTAATCGGTGCTCATATGGTGAGATTAGAGTGCTACACTTCACATACAAGAAATGTAGTGTTAACACATAAGTTGCCAAAATGAATGTGAAAGCAATGGTAATCTAATCACAAGAATTAATTTTGTCAAATTTTAAAATATACTATCTTGTAAATATCTAAAAATAAAATGAAATCTCATACTAATTGTTTACAAGATATTTGATTTGAATTATGCAATATTAGAATTTCAGTTTACTAGATTATCACATAAACCATGCCAGGAAATATTTCTCAGCTCCCATCCTCATCCTTATGTTAACATATACAACATATCCAACTGCGATAACAAGCAAACCAACCCAGAAAGGTGAAGGGGATGTTGCAAGTTGATTCATTAAAAGAAGAATACACATGAAGAGGGGAATTAAAATGTTGCAGTCTTCTTGTTGTGGAAAGGCTGGAAGCACCGATTACGTGCAGAAAACAAGAGGTGATATTTTCTATATGCTGCACTACTTTGCCTTTAGAGGCTTTATTTCGTATACTGCTGCATTAATTGTTAGCCACATTAATATTTTCTCCTGTTGAAGTTCAGAAAGTGGATTTTTCTGCAAGAAGTCATAATAATGACCACTAAAGCCTGAAAAGCTTATTGACATCTAAAAAGATTGTGTAGTTACTTTAACATGGAAAATCACATATGGTTCCTATACAGCAAACTTTACATTTGGTCATTTATTCTTTTTGCTATAAATCATTGGATTTAGATTTTCTCTCTCTTTTGAAGGTGAAAATCTTAACATTGAGAGACTGAAGAGTTTCAAGTTCAGAGGGTAAAGCCTACAAGGATAAATGTCTATGGCCCTATCATGCTATGCATGTTGGACCTAGATCTAGTAATTTAATATCAAGAATGGCATTGGTTTATGTTTCACTCGTGGATCATCTTTTGATAAATCAAATTTTTTATCTCCATTCTCCAGTATAGAAAAAAAAAATTCCAATGGACAATAATAATCAACCCATATGCAATCTAAATTCATGAAGGTGACTGTTAAGGCACTTCAAAGGAAACCAATGGCATCATGGAGAACAGTCACTTCAAAGCAAAGCAATCACATCAAGGACCAAGTTGAGGTTTGGGTGGGATCTCAAATAGTTGTAAGGTTGGAAACAATTGGAGCAGCAAAAAATGGCACTTTTTCCTTTATAGAAGTTGTTACCCTTAATTTTCACTAATGAAATTGAGGATAAAAAGAGCAGCATATTTGCTAAAGTTTATATTTATCAATATTAGGTGTGGAAAAAGAATAGTGGACCCAAATGTGGCTATTGGTGAACATGACGAGTTGTACTTTCAGGCCACTTGTTGATGCAACTGCTGATTTGCATGTTGTAAGCATTTTGTTTTCTAGAACACGTAGCTTTTCAATTGCAAGGCATGAAACATCCTGCAATGGTAAAATATGCTCTCATATTTACCTATCAAAGAAAGAGAGAGAGAGAGAGAGAGAGAGAGAGAATATAATAATAATAGGCAAATAAAATCCGATTGAAGGCGCCAAGCAAAAAAGGGGGTGCACCCTATGTATAGAGGGGTATACAATAGGCACCAAAAAACAAGAGAACCAAACTTCTCACTAAAACAACACAACTCAACCAATCTATCCAGAGTTTAGACTATAAATGAATTTCATCAATGTACAATTTTCCACATTAAAAGGAACTATAGACCATTCACATATAAATTTAATTAAAATCTCCTTTAGTCTTTTATTTGAAAAATTATATAAACAAACGTAAATAAATTTTATATATATAGACACACACATACATATGTACATACATGCATTTGTGGAAAAAGTACCTATCATATTTAATATTTCTAGAAATTGGGGGTTTATACTAACTTCACTTTCATTTTATCCAATACATGAATAAAAAATAAAGTTAAGAAAGTGAAATATGCAATGGAAAAGAGATCAACTTTTCTACCAAGTATATTGACATCTATTGTTTCTGTTATATATACTGGAAACTACTAGCATTTCAAATAGCAAGACGATGAAAATCCTACAAACAGAAGCAATTTGGACCAGAAATTAACACCAAATGAGTATGAAATCATAATAGATAATCATTGGTCAATCATCTCAAATTCTATAGATTGCCAACATGAAAAACTTTTTTTTTTTTTTTTTTTTTGATTGGATCAACATGAGAAACTATCTCAATACCTGAATATCCATAAGGGCCTTTATCTTTGAAATCTTCTCCAAGCCTTGCATTATCTCATCGAATCTTATGTTAACATGTTGATATGCTTCTCCAGATTCAGCAGCCACAGCTGCCATTTTAACTGCCTTATGGCACAAGATTTTAAAATTGTCTGCTGCAGCCAACATAGGGTCTTCTTCTATGATAGACCCATGACCATCTCTTACACTTCCAACCCTTGCATCTTTTGTCCACCTATTTAACATGTATTGTGTTGGAACTACCTTAATGTTCCTTTGGTCAAGCACTTTTAAAGCATGGCTGCACAAAACTCCATCAAATTCAAACTTCATACAACTGCAGACTACTGTATCATTTGATGGATTAAATGTAACTTTATGCTCTCGAGAATGTTCATATATGTTTACCTTGTACTCAAATAAAGATCCACTTGAACCACACTCATTAACAACCAGATTCAGACACTTCTCATATTCTCGTTGAAACACTTCAAAGACTTCTGGTGTATAAACATCCCTCGCATGCTTTAACAATATCACATTCCCCAACAATGATGGCAACTGTTCAAATATGTCATAACTAGCTTCTAATTCTTTGCAACGTAGATCAGACACCATCCTTTCGAAATGCTCAAAAGTTTGCAATATATCTAGGTCAGGGTTTAAGTGATCCATCAAGTTTCTATTAAAACTGTTAATTAACTCTGAGTTTTTTAGATCTGCGTAAAAAGTATGCCTTCCATAGGCAATAGCCCATTTCTCTCTTTCATCAAATATCCCCTTCAACCACTTATTTTTCCGAAGATTGTGTGTATCCAACATTACCTTCCACGCCTGAATGAAGTCCTCTTTATCTTCATGATCATAAATGCAGCTGCTAAAATCTCTGGAAAAAGAGCCTGGGCCATCAAACGCATGGCTTAGATGTAAAAGAGCATTGTGGTATATATTCCAGATACATATACGATGATTTGTTTCTGGCATCACCAAATTGATCGCTTCACTAATTGCTGCATGTTGATCTGTGAGAATTGTCTTTGGCTTCTGTCCAGACATTGCTGTCATAAATGTTTGAAATAGTACCTCAAAAGATCCAATAGTATCATCATATAAAAGTGCAGCACCAAATATAACTACTTGCTTGTGATGATTCACACCAACAAATGGCACTAATGGTTGGCAATCTTTGTTAGTTCTGAAAGTTGTATCGAAGCAAACCACATCACCAAACTGGCCATAGTCCACAATCATCTGTTTATCAGCCCAAAATATGTTGGTTATATAATCATCAATATCATGTTGCACTTCATAAAAGAATGACGGATCTTCCAATTGCCGCTTCTGTAGACAATCCAACAAAATTATTTCCTCTCCTTCCTTCATTTCTCTTCTCCTCCTAGAATGCAAATGGTTGTTATAGTCAAAGGCTGATTCTGAGTGTCTCCTAAAACTATCCTCTGAGTCAACACCAGCAGCTTGAGCATCAGTTAATCTCCCTTCTGGTGGTACACTGCAGGCTTCATCTGGGGCCCTAACTTCATGATTGTGTTTAGCTTCAAAATGGATGACAGCATATTTACCATTGGATTGGCGAGAAACGACCATTTGTGCCAAGCAACCGGTTTTCCTTTCCTTCCTACGTTTCCTCGCATTAGCACCATATTTGTCATTCTGTACAAAACTTTCTTTAGAGCAAGGAAACCTTCTTGCTAGCACTTCACCATTCATCTCACTCTTGTCTAAATGATTATTCCTAACAGTAAACCCTGTCAATCTAGCATAATTACTGTAAAATTCATATGCTTGATCATCAGATTCAAACTCCATTCCAATTTTTGGTACCATATCCATGCCAGCTTCTTCTTCTAAAGAAATATTAGGTTGTGCATTATCAACAGAGGGAATTACTATGTCAAATTCCAAGACTTGTGAACTAAGAGGTTTTACCTCCATATCATCTTCAGCCAGAGTACTGCTTGTTCCAATATCAGTTCCATCCATCCACCTTCAGCAAAGAGTCAAAAAAAAAAAAAAACAGCATTTAGGAAAAAGCAGCATTGATGTCTAGCACAAAATCTTAGGCAGGTGCATATTAGAAAAAAAATCAAAATGAATAAAAATTCTTATAACAGTGGTAGTTCTTTAAAACATGCAATCTGTTGCTGCTCCTATAATTGATTAATTCCCTACACTTACCCTCTGTTTGGTCGGTTGATGTGAAAATGAACGAGAAAAAGGAGGATCTCACAACAAAATCATTAGAGCTCTTGTGATTTCTGACATTCCTTTTTCAAGAAAAAGACATGTCTTTTTTTTTATTTATTAAAATCTTAACATTTATACCACACTGCATTTTTATCATCTTATGAAATAACCAGAAAATCACCATAGAAAAAGACATGAAAGCTACGGCTCTAATAAGCAATTGCCATAGCTTGTATGATTTTGAATTTTCTTTCATCACAACCAAACAGAACGGAGAATTTTGAATGCTGTTTCACAAAAAGCATCAACAAAAGGAAGAAAATAATCTTCATTCAACTAAGCCAAAATGATATCACTGTTTCCAACATTTTCTCAGCAACCAAAGACACAGAAGAAAACACAAATTCCAGGGAGAACCCTAATTGTCCAATTGATTTCAAGAGGGGGGGGGGAGGGGAAGTAGGAGCGCTTCGACTCCTAAAAGCGAGCTATTGCTATAAAATTGGCTGTAAGCTAGGATTTCTAGTTTTCTTCCAGTTTCAGCTCAACCAGAAGTAACCGATAATTTTCATCTCTATCACATAATACATCAATAAAATAAACAACTACCTGTAAGCAATGGAAAAATGCAATCACAGTTTCCAATATTTTCTCGGCAACCAAGCGCAACCACATAACAAACCACAAATCCCTCGGAGAACCCTAGCGGTCCTCGGGATTCCATAGGACAAGACAGGAGAGCTTCGTCTCCGACAAGCGATTGCCATAAAATTGGCAGTGTGATGCACCATTTCAAGTTTTCTCTCATTTTCCTTTTCTTTTCTTTCACTTTTTCCGCAACCAAACAGAACAGAGAAATTCGACTGGCGTTTCAGAAAATCTATCAAGAAATGATTGGAAAAAGAACAAAGCAAGTAAAATAAAAAAGGAAAATATTAGAGGGGGAATACCCTGAAAGCGTGGGTGTGCCGTGCGCTCCCGCTTGAAATTAAAGTGTTTTTTGGGAGGCAAAGGATCTTCTCCGCTGCAAATCCCACGAGTTCATCCGGTAACCTAAGGCTGGGGATTCTGTATGAAGCAGGGGTGACACTGTCATTTCGTTCACAATATGAAGCTTTCTTAAATTACAAAATTGCCCATCCTCTTATACCTTCTCGACGGAAATATCCCTTGCTTATGTAAATCATCCTCTACTTTTTACACATCTTTGCTTTAAACTTCATTTTGCAACCAATCTCCTCTTAAATTATAACTAGATGTGAAATAGACTTGAGAGGATTCCGCGAGCCAATTTTGATAATTATTTCTAATGTTGGAGTTAGATTTGGATTAATTTAATATTTTTATAATATTTGTAATTTATATTATCTAATATAATAATTTTACTTTTAAAAAAAATAAAAAATATCATATTATAATTATATGGCATACTTTTAAAAAATATATTTTTATTTATTATTATTATTTTATAATTTGATATCATTTATTATTAAATTTGGATATAAATGTATTATTATAATTGGATTTTCAATGTACCAACCTGAATTTAATTTTTGATGATTTATTTTGGATTAATTTTTATTTAAAATTAATTTTACTCGCATCCCTCAATAACGTACAAACCTTCTTATCTTTACGCTCTGATTTTAAAAGGCTCAAATTAATTGACGAAATGAATCGCAAAAAAATTAATAAAAGTTTTAGACCAAAAAATAGAATATGTGAAAAAATACAGAAGTTTCGAAACAAGGTAGAATAGAATGTTAATATGGATGAATAAAATAAAATTTATATAATATAAATTTTATGACAATATTAAGAAGAAAGTGAAAACTAAAATGCTAATTTCAAATATATAGTCCTAGTCGGCTTGGCCATGCTCTTAGTGGGCCGATGCACTTGAACCACCGGGCCCAATTTATTCATCCCTGTTGGGCTTCGTGCCCAACACCAATGTATAACGACCCAATCGTCCTTACGTATACACAGTTATAGTCATACATCGCTCTTTCCCTTCTTTTCCTTGGGTGTTCACCAAATTTAACAGAATCGCTTCTGATAAGGTATGTGATAAAATAATCCCAATTAAATACGGATTATTCGAAATAAATTTTGGTGTGGATGCCATACACCATTATTTATTTATTTATTTTTAATCATGGATACACCCACATAATATGTTATGATATGTCCCTCATCATTTAAAATAATTTAGATTTAATTGACAAAATAAAAACAATATTTTTATTCGCCCAAAAAACTACATACACCGAACAGAAAAGCATTTTTTCAAGTGTAGTTGCCTCCGGTGCCATACCCAGTCTTGGCTCCCCCACCTTCGACGCGAGGATTCTGAGCCAACGCTCCCCCAGTCCCCGGATTTATCCCAATTGGCCTGCCTGGGACCCCGGTCGCGGCAGAGTAGGTGGTGCCGGCAGGAACTGCTGCTTGGCCTGGCCCAGCCGTGTAGTGGGCCTCACCGCCCACCGCTGCGGCCTGCCTCCCGGCGGCGTTGTTCTCGTAGGCCTCCTGCTTCTTGATCTCCGCGTCCGCTTTCTTCTCCTCTTTTTTCTGGGTCGCAATTTGCTTCTCCATCTCACCATGAGCCGTCAACTTCTCTACCTGAACAGAGACATTAACAAATAAACCAATAATATTAATGACTAATTAGGAATGAAGAGAAGAACCTTTTCTTGGACAGTGGCTTTGGTTTTCTCCATTCCAGCCTTGGCTGAAGCCGCGACGTTAGCGGCTTTCTCCTTCACGGACTCCATTTCCTTTCTCTCTTTTCCTTCACTTCAACCGCTCAGAAACCGAATCTACGACAAAGAAAGTGGAGTTTCAACAGTTCCGTTCATATAGAAGTGGAAGGTGATCGAGGTGACGACACGTCTCGTAAGAAAATGTTACGTGGAGGTAGTCAAAGGTATTATTCATCCTCCGGACACGTGCCCGACAGTTGTCAACTTGGCCGTTTAATTTGGGCTATATGTTCTCAAATTTGTGGATATAATTTTAAATAGACAAAAAAAAAACCCTCATGCATTTCCTTTCTTTTTAAAAAATTATTTTAACATTACATGAGAATAAAAATATTTAGGTGATGTTTAGGAATGTTTTTTATTTTTATTTAAAAAATTAGAAAGTCATATAGGAATTCTTAGAAATAAAATAGATACATTAAAATTTTAAAATTATAAAAATTTCATCTATAGTCAACAACCAATATTTTCGTAACGGATCCATGAATCAAGAAAATTACCAAATCAGGATCTAATATCATGATCCAAAAAGTAACATCATAAATATATAATTTATTTTTTATTAAAATTAACAATAATTTAAAAAAATTATAAATATAAATAAAATTAAAAATCAATAATATTTATTTTTTTCATCTTTTATATAAATATATTAATATTTTAAAATTTATTAAATAAAATATATATAATATTACACACTAAAAAATATTAAATATTTGAAATGATTTTTATAACTCTTGGCACAAACCCATGAGTAGCAGGTTGGTGCAACCATGCTTACCTTGAACCTTTGGTCCAAGGTTTTGGGCAGAAAATTATGCATATTTAAATATCGATATGAGCTGTGTGCATCACAACTGGCTGTTGGGCCATGGAGGATTGGGCCGTTAAAGTTACGTGGCCCATAGGTACTGAATCACAAGGAATATTGACTTAAACATGCATAGTTACATTGCCCAAATGTTTAAAACATTGTTAAGAACACACGATAATTTTTTATTATTTTTTCATTTGTGAATCCCATGCAAAAAAGTCATAATAATAGATTTTGGACTTCACGAGTTGTATTAACTATTAACAACCTGTATTGTACTATTTAAGGGGGTATTCATAAGAGGAAAACAAGTCGAAGCCTATAAGTTTAGACTTTCACTTTAAACTCATTATGACACAATCATACATTGAGTGCGTTAGTGATTCATTGACAATTAGCCAACTTACGCAGTGTCGACTAGGAAGATGCTTGGACCTGATCTTGTGATTTTGATATTTTTACAATTTTTTATTGAATATTTAGAAAATGTGATTTTTAAAATAAGTCGTACGACTTTAGAGATGAGTTTAATATTATTATATAAAATTTGAATAATATTTTCAATCACTTCTTTAATAGCGTGAATATTGGAAAGAAACCTAATATCATTCGTTGGATGTTTAAAGCTCTTTGATCAACTTTGGTCACGTTATTTGGAAGTCAATGATTGGATTTTGATATAAATTAAATACAAATTTTCTTGGTGTTTCAGATAAAATTTAATATTTATTATTTAATTATTATTTTAAATATTAAAATTATTTAATAAAAATATACACTTAAAAATAAATTAATTTTTTTATTTATTAACTAAAATTATTTTTTGCTTTCACATGTTTTATCAAATATGTTTAATTTATTTAATAGCTTAATGAAATATATTAACTCATTTTAAATTATTAAATTAATTTAAAGAGACACATTCATATTAAATATTTTTTAATTAAGTCTAAAAACAGATGGAAGTGGAAAATTCAATATAGAAACTGATGGTAGTGGATAAGTACTTAGTGTTTTTATTCAATTCAAAAGCGAAAGCATTACACCGAGACACTTCACACAACTAAAATTAAAACCACCAAACACGCAAATTAAGCAACTCTAGATCCCACTTCCATTGGTGGTTCCGCCATAGTTCATGTCCCTGGTGGCGGCGCCACCGGTGGCGTCGGTGCCACCTGTCCCATAGCCTGGGTGGTGAATGCCAGTTGCCCCCCCAGTGGTGTGCAACGGCACTCTGCCTTGGCCACCAGTGGCTGCGGCTTCCCTTGCAGCTGCATTGTGTTCCTGAGCCATCTGCTTGTCCATCTCCGCCTGTGTCTTCAGCACGTCCTTCTTCTCGGTTGCTATTTCCTTCTCCATCGGATCATGCGCCGTCATCCTCTCCTTCTACACAAAAGTACGCAGCAAGGACAGAGAACGAATCAAATATTACAAATGAATGGGAAAATTAAAGAATGAACAGATAATTACGTATAAACGCATGTGCTCGAGACTCTGAAAATATTATGAAAGAGTACCTTTTCTTGAGCAGTGGCCTTGGTTTTCTCCATGCCAGCTCTGGCAGAGGCCGCAACATTGCTGGCTTTCTCCTTCATGGCCTCCGCTGCACCCTTCCCTGCCTGCATCTTTGCGCCTTTTCTCTTCTTCTCCTTTCTTCTTCACTTCACACAGTACAGATTAATAGACGAATGAACATAGGATGAGAAAAATCCCCGCTGGAACTGGGTTTAAATTGATGTAAAATGTAATATGTATAGGACACGTGCAGAGCGAAGAAGCTACGTGGATGTCACACATCGCTTCTCGATCTGCTTTCGACACGTTTCACCTCCACCGTCTTTGAGAGATATATACCATGAAAATGGTGAGTTACGATTAACGAAGCCTTAAAATAGAAAGCCAAGTGGCAGCATTCCTGAAGACGGGTGGCATATGTCGTTGTGTGTAGATATTGTATGTCACAGTGGTTTCTCCTATGCAATGCATCTAGGGAGAGACGTTCTCCACTTTTAGAACTAATTCCATACATTGCATTAAACAAGCTTAAAATAATAAAATAGAATATTTAAGCTCACATTCCGATACACTTTCTATTTTTATTTTTAAAATAATTTTTTTACATAGAAAATAAAAAATAAAAATTTGTTTTATTTTTGTAAAAACATTTTTAATACTTTAAAATTTTAAGTCACTTCTTCAAATATTTTTAAATACAATATCTACTCATATGAACTTATTTTTATATAAAAATTCCTATATTTTACTTATAAAACTAAAAAAAATAGAAAAATATATGTCTAAATATTGACCCAATTAAATTTCATATTCAATAAAAAAAAAACATTACATACAATAATTTTATTTTTTTTAAGTATAGAATCCCCGAACAATTAAACAATACAATTCAAATAGTTGAAATGAAATTCAACTAACCATTCGACATAAAATGAATTTTTTCAAATGAGACCGAAACATGGTACTTTGATGATGCTTTCATCTATTATGTTTTGATTTAAGGAATTCCTTTTCTATAATTCTAGGATTACGGCCGTATATATGTATATATATAGTTCAATAATTTGAAAGGAAGTAGATTAACTAACGATTGACACAATACAACCCAAAAATTAAGAGTCATACCAATAATATTTTGAAAATAATTTTAAAAATACATTTAACAAAAATTTATTCCAAGTTTTTCATTTAAAAAGATTTGAATATTTTTCAAACAAAATTCAAATATTTTTAAGTTACAAATAGACTTAAAAATTTTGAAAAATAGAAAAAAAATATTATAAAAAATAAAAATAAAATATAATTAAAATTAATAAAAAAGTTTATATATTTTTAAATTATTTGATATATATATATATATATATATATATAATGAATTTAAATCACTATATACAATTAATTTATTACTTTTAAATTTATTTTTATTTTTCACAATTAAAGGGATACATATCATTTTCCATTATGGAACTTTCATAACATTAATTATTCTACTTTTACATTCACATTTTTATGTTTTAATGTAGAAAATTCAAATAAGTACGCGACCATTCCACATTATACCACTGACATCTCTGTATTTACATTTTAAAAAAAAATCATTCTTTAAAATTCTTAGAAGTATCATTCGGGACATACCCCAAGTATTTCAACAGGGTATTTATAATGCATTCTAATTAATATTAAAAACAGAGAAGGCCGTCAGCCCATTTGGCTCACTTTTCCTAAATTAGGAAACTAAAATTAACTGAATTATTGTTCTTGAAAATTGAAAATAAACTCTGTTGCTTGTCATATTGCTTACATACATAATAAGTTGCTTGTCATATTGCTTACATACATAATAAGTTGCTTGTCATATTGCTTACATACATAATAAGCTGTTATCTTCATTGTCATTTATTCAAACGGTACACTGATACGCCAAATACTAAAACATCCCGTGTATACGCTCAAACCTACAGACACAAACAGTGTTACAGTGGCCTTAAACCCCATAGCCAACTCCCACCTCTAGGTGCCACCTGTCCCATGGCCAGGGTGGGTGCCGCGAGTGCGATACCCGGTAGTGGTGACTGTGTCGCCATATCCAGCCTCACCTGTAGTCGTGCCACCCTTTCCATATTCAGTGTCCCCTGCAGCAGCGCCACCATAACCAGCCGCATCTGTGGTGGTCGCACCATACCCAGTTGTGCCACCGTAGCCAGTATCTCCTGTTGGGTGACTGGAATAGACGGTGGTGCCGCCGTAGCCAGTATCTCCTGTTGGGTGACTGGAATAGACGGTGGTGCCGCCGTAGCCAGTATCTCCTGCTGGGTGACTGGAATAGCCGGTAGTTCCGCCGTAGCCAGTATGCCCTGTTGGGTGACTACCGTGGATGCCGGTGGTGCCGGCTTGCCTCTGGGCGGTGTTGTACTCACGTGCCCGCTGCTTTTCAATCTCAGCCTCGGTTTTCCTCTCTTCTTTCCGTTCAGTTGCCAACTCCTTCTTCAATGGATCGCGCGTAGTCATCTTCTCCGCCTGTATATATACAACCAAACAAAATCACACCAACTTTCTCGTAGACTAAATTTTAAAATTTATTAACAAAAATGATATTGACGTTTACATACCTTTTCTTCCAAAGTGGCCTTGGTTTTCTCCAAGCCAGCCCTCGCAGAGGCCGTAACGTTGTTCACCTTCTCCTTCACAGCCTCTCCTGCATTCTTCCCGGTCTGCATCTGTGCTCCCTCCTCTTATCGTATTCTTCTTCTTCTTCACTGCAAACACAAGGGACAATAGAACATATAGAGTGGGTTAATATATTTGTAGAAAGTGACGTGGGTTTGGGAAAAGTGCAAGGAGAACGAGCTACGTGGACTTCTCAAGGACTCTGCTTTCGACACGTATTGCCACCTGTCCCTATTAAAATGGTCAGAAATCTTGGAGTAACCACGTGGCATCCTTCTTATCGTCTACTAGGCGACTAGGCGATGGGGTGCCACGTTTTTTGTTTTGATCCTCGAATCTCACGAAATTTGAGGGGAAAAAATAAATAGAAAAAAAAAAGAGAGAGTATTTCGGCATTGTGTTTGATCCACTAATAATTTATAAACGTCGCTAGGGCCTACTTCGGCCTATGGGATAATAACCATTAACCACTAACTGAATCATTGAATATTTGTGTGGGGATTTAATGGGAGAGTCTTTTCAACTCAAAGGAACGCGTGAAGTGTGAACAAGGCCAGTGTGTAAAATGTGAAAAAGTCATGTAAGAATCGAACTGTTCTTTCTCGGCGCTTCCATTTTTATGCTTTTATGCAATGTTTGTGCGTGGAGGAATAAGAATCATCATATCATTCATTTTATTTTATTTTATCTATCCTCATATCTACATAAGCAATTAAATTAAAAATGTGTTAATAAAAATAAAATCTCACCTAAGAGTCAGATATTAATAACTAATTTTATCATGAGACAACTCATGATATTTATATCGTTTCTGTATTTGACATTGGATAAACTTCATATAATAATCATCAAAACTCTATTGTATTTTTTGTTTTATTTCTTATTTTTATTAAAAAATTACTACCATAAATTCAATTCAATGCATGTGTATTTCTAAATAATTATATTTTTTAATTATTAAATCATTTCATTTTATCAAATTCGGTATTAGCCAAATTAGTAATTTTATTTTTCTTAATCTTGTTATTTAATAAAAAGAATAAAAAAACATTATTTTAAAATATAAATAAAAAATATTTTAAAATACATTTATCTTTTTTTTTAATATTATTATCGTTTTTGTTCTTACAAAAATTGAAATAAATATTAATTCTAACCTTATAATGTTATATGCATCCAAATATAATAATTAAAATCATTAAATTTATCCATATTTAATGAGAAATAATAATGAAAACAATCATTTCTATATACCAAACATGGTCTTAAGTTTAATGTAAATAATTTCATTCAAATGTCAATTTAAAATTTGGTTCTTGAATGCTTTAATTCTCTTTATTACACTAAACAACTTTGAACCAACAAAAAAAATCTTACAAGGTGATATTAAAAATATAAAAGAAAATTAAATATTGAATTAACTATCTCCTTGCGTCTCTTTGTAAGATCAACCTCTACATAAAATGTTTCATGAAAATCAATCCCGGGTATTTTAGTATTAAATTACGATGGTCTAAAAAAAATGGATATATTGCAATTCACTATTTTTATAAACATAAAATATAAATTTTTAAAATTAATTCAGTATTATATTTTCTATAAATATTAAACACGTTGGATGGTTTTAATTTTATTTTTTATTTTATAAAAACAATAATTTTATTTGCAATCGTATAGCAAGAACAAAGGAAAAACCGTTTTAAATATTATATATATATATATATATATATATATATATTATTTTGGCAATTTCTTATATCTTCATGTGAGATATTAGCATCATAGATTTTGTTTATTGGTGGTTCTAATTATAATTACTATTTACTAAAAAATAAAATAAAAATGCTTACAATGATATTTCAAAAGTAAAGAAAATATTTCAAAAATTATTTTTATAATTTTTTGCGATTTTTGACAATTTTAAAAAACATTTACTTGTGAGATGTTACTATAATTGAATTTCTTCTAGCAATTCTAATTTTATTTCATATTTTTTTTAAAAAAAAAAGAATGGAAAAAGCATGCTTGTAATTTTACGGAAAGGAGTGAATAAAAATATTTTAAACAATTTGTTGATATTTTTTGAAGTGGTATTTAGAAATTTCTTAATATTTATATGTGATATTAGTTTTATTTTATTGAGTTTCTAATCTTATTTTTCATTTAACGAAAATAAAATCATTCTTGTAATTATAAAGCCACAAGTAAACAAAAACGTTTTAAATAATTTTTTTGTTTTTTTTTTTTTTTTTGTAATTTCCCAATGCCATGTTTGACATTATTATGGATGATAGATTTTAAGAACAGTTTTTAAAAACCTTTTATAATGCTTTGTAAAACAAAAGTTTGATAAGAAACTTTAAATATTTTTAATATATTATAAAAATTCATTTTTAATTATTATAGATGTTTTTATAATTATTATTTTTTAAACAACTCTATAAATATAAGTAAAAACAATTAAAAGATGTCTTCTGAAAATATTTTAATTTTTGTTCTCAACAACAAAAAATATAAAACGATTTTATAATCATCAAATCAAATGTGTTTTCTAATTTTTTTTTAAATAAAAGAATATTTTAAAAAATAATAACCAAACATGCCTTTAATTAAATAAAACTAAAAATAAAGTTGCATCTAAACACGTGGCAATTGACTCTCCATTATTGGAAAGGTAGTGTAAGGGATGAATCAATTTACTAAAATTGAGTTTTTTATTACCATTCATTTGAATCAAATAATTTTCTTATAAATCTTGGACCGCGTACCAAACCATACAAAAATAATAAATGAACATTGAACGAACAGCCGGCCTTTTACCAAAATAATTGTATCTTGTTATACTAAGTCACGCCACCATGAACATCATATGAACCAAACTAATGAAAATTCATGTTCCTTCCAAGTTGATAATGTGGTGACCTGAGTATGACACGTACATACCTTTTCTTCCAAAGTGGCCTTGGTTTTCTTCAAGCCAGCCCTCGCAGAGGCCGTCACGTTGCTCACATTCTCCGTCACAGCCTCTCCTGCATTCTTCCCGGTCCCTCCTCTTATCGTATTCTTCTTCTTCTTCACTGCAAACACAAGGGACAATAGAGCATATAGAGTGGGTTAATATATTTGTAGAAAGTGATGTGGGTTTGGGAGAAGTGCAAGGAGAACGAGCTACGTGGACTTCTCAAGGACTCTCCTTTCGACACATATTGCCCCCTGTCCCTATTAAAATGGTCAGAAATCTTAGAGTAACCACGTGGCATGCTTCTTATCGTCTACTAGGCGATTCGGCTGTGGGGTGCCACGTTTTTTATCCTCGCTTCTCACGAAATTTGAAGGGAAAAAATAAATAGAAAAAAAGAAGAAGAGAGAAATGGGTATTTCGGCATTGTGTTTGATCCACGAATAGGAAACAGGAATGTGGATTGATTATTATAATTTATAGCCATCGCTAGGGCCTACTTCGGCCTATGGGATAATAACCATTAACCACTAACTGAATCATTGAATATTTGTGTGGGGATTTAATGGGAGAGTCTTTTCAACTCAAAGGAACGCGTGAAGCGTAAACAAGGCCAATGTGTAAAATGTGAAAAAGTCGTGTAAGAATCGAACTGTTCTTTCTCGTCGCTTCCATTTTTATGCTTTTATGCAATGTTTGTGCGTGGAAGAATAAGAATCATCATATCATTCATTTTAATTTTTTTTAATCTATCCTCATGTCTACATAAGCAGTTGAATTAAAAATGTGTTAATAAAAATAAAATCTCACCTAAGAACCGGATATTAATAACTAATTTTATTATGAGATAACTTATGATATTTATATCGACGTTTATGCATTTGTCTGTATTTGATATTAGATAAACTTCATATAATAATCCTCGATATTTTTTGTTTTATTTCTTATTTTTATTAAAAATTTACTATCATAAATTCAATTCAATGCATAATCTTAATATTCAATGTGTATTTTTAAATAATTATATTTTTTTAATTATTAAACCATTTCATTTTACCAAATTCGGTAATAACCAAATTAGTAATTTTATTTTTCTTAATCTTGTTATTTAATAAAAAGAATAAAATAAACATTCTTTTAAAATATAAATAAAAAATATTTAAAAATACATTTGTCTTTTTTTTTATATATATATTATCATCATTCTTGTTCTTGCAAAAATTGGAACAAATATTAATTCTAACCTTATAATGTTACATGCTTCCAAATATAATAATTAAAATCATTAAATTTATCCATATTTAATGAGAAATAATAATGAAAACAATCATTTATATATACCAAACATGGCCTTAAGTTTAAAATTTATTAACAAAAATAAAAATGCTTATAATGATATTTCAAAAGTATAGAAAATATTTTCAAAAATTATTTTTATAATTTTTTTATGATTTTGGACAATTTTTAAAAACATTTACTTGTGAGATGTTACTGTTATTGATTTCCTTTTAGCAATTCTAATTTCATTTCATATTTAAAAAAGAAAAAAAGAAAAAGCATGCTTGTAATTTTATAGAAAGGAGTGAATAAAAATGTTTTAAATAATTTGTTGATATTTTTTGAAGTGGTATTTAGAAATTTCTTAATATTTAAATGTGATATTAGTTTTATTTTATTGGGTTTCTAATCTTACTTTTCATTTTATGAAAATAAAACATTCTTATAGTTATAAAGCCACGAGTAAACAAAAACGTTTTAAAACTCTTTTATAATGCCTTGTAAAACAAAAATTTGATAAGCAACTTTAAATATTTTTAAATATATTTTAAAAATAATTTTTATGTCTAAAAATTTATTTTTAAATATTATACATGTTTGTATAATTATTATTTTTTAAACAATTTTATAAAATACAAATGAAAATAATTAAAAAATATATATATATATATATATATATTAATAACAAGCAATAGAAAACACTTTAATGATCATCAAATGTGTTTTTTAATTTTATTGTTTTTAAAAATAAAAAATTATTTTAGAAAACAACAACCACACTGAACCTTAGTTAAAAAAAAAAATTAAAACAAAGTTGCATCCAAACACGTCCCAATTGACTCTCCATTATTGGAAATATAGTGTAAAGGATGAATCAATTTACTAAAATTGAATTTTTTTTTTTACCATTCATTTGAATCAAATAATTTTCTTATAAATCTTGGACCGCGTACCAAACCATACAAAAATAATAAATGAACATTGAACGAACAGCTGGCCTTTTACCAAAATAATTGTATATTGTAATACTAAGTCACGCCACCATGAACGTCATGTGAACCAAACTAATTAAAATTCATGTTCCTTCCAACTTGATAATGTTTAGAGGCTTGACCCACATACACCATAAAATGGCACCTTTCTCCAATGGAAATGGGACCCATCTTGCTTTCCGTACCAAGGTTAGGTGCACTCCATGAATGTTGCATCTTACTTTTCATCTTTCACCACCGGTGGAAACTGATTTCCCGCCATTTAAAAGTTTTTGCGTGAGTCAATTTTGGAGTGGTTGTATAAAGCATTTTCAAGCAAAAATTAAGCAATTGATAAATTTTTTAAAAATCTAAAAGCGATGATTTTATTTTCTAATTCAAATCAAATGTTATAACATACCTCAAAATTCAAATGACATACCGAACATGGCATAATTTAACCGATTTACTTTTTTTTTTCTTTTTTATACATATAAGTGATATTTTGAAAACTTTTATATCACCGATAATATTAATGTAAAAAAATATATATTTCATATATTTTGTTATCTCATTATATAACAAATATTATTTCAAATTAGTATTTTTAATTTAATATAATATTCTTTGATATTTTATCTAGTCATGGCAGTTTTGTTTATATTTAATTTATAAAATAAGTAAAAATAAAATAAAATATATATTATTCTTAACATTCCATATTTTAAAATTTTAAATTATATCACATTCTAATATTTGTTATTAAAAAATGTGAAATTTTCTCTTCCAGTTAACAATATTCATTATTGGAATATATAAAAATTTATAAATAAATAATGTACACTTATTAAATAATATATATTAACATTTTATTGTAAATATTTTTTAGTTTTACTTTTAACCATAGATTTTATTTTTAATCAAAATTTGTTATGTTGAAATGATTAATTAATATAGAAAATAAATAAAAATCCCTTAAAAAAATTATGATGACTAAGTATCAACGTAAAGGGTATAACAAAAATAAAATATATCATCTCACTTATTTTATCACGTTTAATTAAATACACATTCATTATATTTAATTATCAATCAAAATATATGATATGATATATTATATATATATTTTTATTATATATCGTACTACATCATACAAAAGAAATATAAATGATATAAGTGATCAGATATTTTATAACCCAAATATAAGAGTTCCGTAACACTTGGTTTATTTCTATTTATGTTATAGGGACAATTGTGTTTTGAATCTAGTTGGACTTAAAAATTAAGTTTTGGTCTATATAAGTTCACTGTTAAGGTTAAGATATAAAAATATATATAGAAATTGAAAATAACGATATTAATTTTTTATTTTTCAAAAAATGAAATTTATTGACTATGAAAAAAAAATTTAATTTAAATTTTATTCATTTTGTAAACCTTAACAACATTTAATTTAATTTAATGATTTGGAAAAAAATACACAATTTTTCAAAAAAATAAAAACAAATTATTATTATTATTGCTTAAAAATCAAACATCTTGAAAAAATATATATATAAAATTATGTATGTAAAAAATAATATATTTTTTAAAATTAATTTTCTAAAAATAATAATTATTAGAAAAATTAAAAAAAAATTATCAAAATTATGATATAAAATATTCAAAATAGTTTTAAAGGGTATATTGATCTCTTCAAATTTTATATCATTTTCATTAATTATGTAATTTTTATAGGCCAAATGTTAATTTTCAGGTCGATTGATTCAAAACACAATCGTCCTACGTTATATTCAATCATTAAAACAACGCGGTTTTATAGAAGTGATGGATGATATTAATGACGTAAAGGTTTAACTAACACATTCGGCGAACTTCACCGGTAATGTTGAATTATAATTACGTAAATTGATAGCATACCATAATCATTTAAAACTCTGGTTATCAGCATAGCTGCAAGCTTATCCACGTCAAGCCATCGGGATAGTCAGCAGTTGATTTAACGCCACATAATTTGAGGTCTGCAAACTCAAAGTACTTTATTGGTGGGATTCTTGGAGATTCAATGCTTTGTTGTACGGTTCTCTACAGATGGATATATTCTAACGATGTATTTTGATACTCATTCACTCTTCAACAAAATGATAATTATACTATTGAAATCATTTAAATTCAAATTCAAATAATGATGATATTTTACATTGCGTTTGGATCACGGTCAGTGTTAAAGGTAGCGCCAGAAAATATCTTGAAGGTTATGTTTGATTTATAGAAAGTGCTAAGAAGAAAAAAAAAATATTTAAAAAAATTATTTTTAATAATAAAATATGAAATAAAATAAAATATTTAAATATTATTAATTAATTTATATATTTTTATATATAAAAACTATAAATAAATAAATTTAAAATAACATATAAATAATTTATTAATTTTAATTTTTTTTCCCTTCATTTTTTATCCCTATTTTATTTCTCTTACATTTTACAAGTTGTCATTAATTCAAAATTTTATTTATATATTCTATATGTTTTAATATGATTTATTTTTATTTAGTAACGGAGATCTCTAGTATAAAATAAAGAAAGCAAGTGGTATTTAATTAAAAAATTTCAAAGTTTATTCACTCTTATTATTTGATTTACTTAAAATTAAATATTTGGATAAAATTATAAGATAAGATAAGTGATAAGAAAAAATGTTAAGAAAAATGGTTTTTTGTGTATGATTTTATTATAAAAAATAAAAAAATATAATATAATTAAAATGAACTATAATTGTATATATTTTGAAAAAATAATTGAAATGAATTTAACAAACTAGATAAAAATAATTTATTAATTTTAAATTTATTTTTTATTTTATTTTATTTTTCTTCTCTATTTTTTTTTTTTTATAATTTCACTTTTTTTGGGAAAGTTTTTAAGATGCAAAGATAACCTGGGGAAAAAAAGAAAAGGCCAATGATTTATGGATGATGTTTTGCTAATTCTTTTTATATTCAATCATATTGCTTATTATATATAAATAAAATGTAACAAAATTGTGAATACGCCTTCTAATAATACCAATTTTAATCAATTACTTATCAAATTTCGTTTAGTAATAATTGATATTTCTATTTTTATTTCACATACTAAATGTATGTTTTTAAATTGATTAGGTAGACATGGTATTTTTCATTTATATAAAAAAAAAACTATTTTAGTAATTAATAAATAAATACTTATTAAAATAAAAGCTTTTAAAATCATTATCTATCTAAAAATGTAATTTAGAGAAACGTTCTATGAATCTCATTTAATCTTCTGTGAAATTAAAAGATAGGCATGAAGATATGAGTCATATGGCACGGTAATTTTATATTTTTCAGAGGGCAAAAAATAAAAAGTAAAAAATAAAAAATTAAAGATTCCAACTTTCCATCCCAACCCTTTGATTTACTTTTAGAAATTAAAAAAAGCAATTTCCGGCCTTGGCAACATCATCATAGTGCTTTCGGATCAGAATTAAATATTTGCAGTACGCCTCTGATATCACGTACCTCAATGATATAAATAAATTGACAGTGGGGCTGTTTTGTCATTTTCGAAGATATTTTCTGTGATCAGGTCCGATCGCCACCGTTGAGAGTGGAAGGGACGGTCAGGATTAAAGTGCAATTCAGAGGTGGAGCATCGTCTCATCTGCTGAAGAGGAGTTATCTGAACCAATATCCGCGTGACACGTATGAAACGCGAAGCTAAGAGACACGTTGGCTTCGATGGGGCCCACCAGCGAGGAGGGAAGAGGGAAAAAAAAAGCTTAAATAGGGACCGTATACAGAGGTAAAAGGCGAAGGCCGGCAATACCAGAAGGCCAGAGAGAGAGAGGTTGAGAGAGAGAGAGAGAGGGTGTCGTGAAGGGAAGAGCTGCTTCAGGTATTTTCTTTCTTCTTCTTTTTAAATATGATTGTTTTTTCTCGTTTTATCTATGATCCGTTTGGATGTCTTCGATTTCGGACACTCCTGGTTTTGGGATTTTGTGGTGTTATGTGGAGTAGATCTAAGTGTGAACTGGCTTGAATGAGTTCCTTGGTTGTCGCCGGACTTGATATACTTGTTTTTTGTTGTGTTTCTACCACTTGTTTTAGTCCGGATTTGTAGCGAGATTTTTATTTGTTTATTTATGGTTAGCATACGGGATCATTGAGTTTTATTAGGATTCATCGGTTTCTGATTCGAATATTTTAGGAGTCCTCTTGTTTTTATGTTGGTGTTATTGCACTCATAGAATGTGGCTTCCCTTGAGTCCTATTTTTAGTTTGGATTTGAGTTTTTTCGGGTCAAGAGTAAGAATACGGAGATTTGGCAAGAGATCCGTGCGTCTCGGGGGTGAAAAAGAGAGGATTTTGCGTAATGTGGCTGTGATTTTTTATTCTTTAAGAAATTTAGCTTTTCAAGGTTGGATCTAAAGCTTTGGCTCTTTTGAGGTGATTTCATCATCTTTGAGTTAATTCTACTGCTTGTTTCTCTTCATCTGTTTATTTTCCTCTGAATATAAATTCATGGCTAATTTGTACCATTTATAATAACAGTATCACGTTGATCAGGAGCCGTTGGTTTATTTTTTATTTTTTCATTATTTTATATTGATTTATAGGAATTTTGATCTCACGTGATATGGAAGATTAGGTTTCTCGGTTGTCTATGTCCATGCGTGAGTTTTATATTTCCGGTGGTGGACGGTTGATTTTGTATTTTTTGTCGTTTTGATTGACTTTTCTAAATTTTATAATTTATTTTTAATTTCTGAAAAGGAGTAGCAGCCTGCGCTCAAACGTGATTACGTGATTCTTGGGCAGGTTCTGCGAATTTTGGCAGTACCAGTACATAGTATATTAATAAATAGAAATTTTTTAGGTGAAATCGGTTCCATTGAATCTTGCAATCTGTTTTGGCTGGGCGTAGGGGTAAAAGATGCCGCGAATTAATAATCTAGTTCAGAATCTTAATTTTCAGGTCCTATGAAAGCAAACTGATTTTTATTAGTAAAATTAAAATTTTAATATTGTTTTATTGAAATTTGGTTTTAAGTTATTCTTAGTGTTATTTTAAAGAGTTTTTTTCCCTGTTCGGGTATTCTATTCTTTTCTTCTTCCCAAATCTTGGGTTCACCCTAACTTTAAACTGCAGGATCTGGCACCAAGGTTGGTGACAGTCACATCATGAACCTTACTAGGTTGGTTGGTATCACTACTTGATATATATGATATTTGAGAAACAGTACATGCCGCGGGACCCTGATAGATTGTGGGTCTTTTGACTACTTCAGATGGATAGTTTGAATATTGAGTGCTCACTATCGTGCTAGAGCGACCACTCTGGTTGTTTGTTGTTTTAAATTCCAACAAGTCAGGCGCCCCGTGCTTGTTACATATATAATGGGTAGGTCGGCATTAAAACATATGTCTGCCATCCTAAAGTGCAAATCCTAGTCGGATTACTAAATTTTGGGGCCACAAGTGGTTTGTTTGTTTCATTTTCATATGCTGTATATTTAGGTAGGTAGTAAAAGTTTAAACCGGTAAAATTGCTCTACCTCCTTGAAGATTAGAAAAGTAAAAACATAGAGTTGCTACCTCTTTGTAGGAAAACTAATAAGTAGTTGAAGTTGGGAAATTGAAATTGTGGTGGCTGGACCGTGAATGAGGAAGACTATGTCGTGATTAAAGAAATGAAGGCGGGTCAATTGCATTATTTTACTTACCACCTTGTAGAAAATAATTAAATAAATTTCTGTGAAGTTTGCTACCTACCAGCTGACTCCAACATCCTTTTCGGGTGAATGAGCTATGATCTGTATGGCCATAATATTAAATGACGTTGGAAATCTTAGCAGCCAATTGGATGATGTAAGTGTGCCAATTGGTAATTTTTTATGGATCTTTATTAAGTTTGCAACGTCCACAAGTTTCAACATCAGCCATTGAACATTCAACTCTATCCCAGCCGTTTTCTCTGCACTTGAATTTTTGCGGCCCTGTTTTAACAGTATCCTCTAATTATGCTCAGAGTTAAAAATTCCCGTGCCTGCTTTCCTGATTTTTACTTTATCCAAGGTAAAACATGGTCCCAAAAAACTCCCCAGTGAATGGTGTGGCTTTTGAAATTTAAACAAACATGAGTGATATTATCTGTAGCTGTAGCTGTCGCCCGGTCGATTTAAATGTTTTTCTGAGGAAGAACATATCTTAGATTTTATCATTGAAGTCAAGAAGTTGAACTGTTGTAGTGGTGTTTAATGGTGTTTCAAGGAGGACGGTTCCTCCAGGAAGTCAAACAGGTGTTGAAGGTCATAGTTCGTATGGCAAGTTTGTCAAGAGAGTTAGTTTGCTAAGGTGAGTTGGTTGGTTATTTACTTCTCAGTGTCACAGATGCATATAGATGAATTCATTCTTGACATGACTGTTAATGTATATTTGGTTGTTGCACTCACTGTAGTCTATTTCTGTGACATTGACCTTGCAGTGAATCAATTAAATTGGTTGTTGCACTGAATCCTTCCTTCAATCAGGCCACATCAGACTCACTGTTTCCTTTCTCTGAATCTATCCTTCAATTAACTACATACATGTAACTGTTTCACTATATTTTCTTTTGCAGGACGCGGAACAATGGGTGCAGGTGGTCGAATGTCTGCTCCCCCCAGTGCCAAAAAATCAGAAGCTGACATTGTCCAGCGAGCTCCCCACTCGAAACCCCAATTCACACTTAGCCAGCTCAAGAAGGCCATCCCCCCACATTGTTTCCAGCGATCCGTTCTCCACTCATTCTCCTATGTGATTTCCGACCTCACATGGGCATCTCTCTTATATTACATTGCTACCAATTATTTCCACCTCCTTCCTCATCCTCTCTCCTACCTGGCCTGGCCAATTTACTGGGCCTTCCAAGGTTGCATCCTAACTGGCGTTTGGGTCATAGCACATGAATGTGGCCACCATGCCTTCAGTGACTACCAATGGCTTGATGACACTGTTGGCCTCATCCTACATTCCTCTCTCCTTGTACCTTACTTCTCCTGGAAATATAGCCATCGCCGCCATCATTCTAATACCGGTTCCCTCGAGAAGGATGAAGTCTTTGTCCCCAAAACCAAATCCAAACTCGGATGGTACTCCAAATACCTGAACAATCCACTTGGTCGATTCGTCACACTCACCATTCAACTCACTCTAGGCTGGCCTTTGTACCTAATGTTCAACGTTTCAGGCAGGCGCTACAGTAGATTTGCTTGCCACTTTGATCCACATGGTCCAATTTACTCAGATCGTGAGCGACTGCAGATATACATTTCAGATGCTGGTGTTCTTGCCATCACCTATGGACTTTACCGTCTTGCAGTATCAAAAGGTCTCACATGGGTTTTGTGTGTTTATGGATGTCCCTTGCTGATTGTGAATGGATTTCTGGTGCTGATAACGTATTTGCAGCATACCCACCCGTCTCTGCCACACTATGATTCCTCTGAGTGGGACTGGTTGAGAGGAGCTTTGGCCACCATGGATAGAGACTATGGAATTCTTAACAAGGTTTTCCATCATATAACGGATACTCATGTGGCACACCATTTGTTCTCAACATTGCCGCATTATCATGCAATGGAGGCTACAAAGGCCATAAAGCCAGTATTAGGAGATTATTATCAGTTTGATGGGACTCCATTTTACAAGGCAATGTGGAGAGAGGCAAAGGAGTGTGTCTATGTCCAGTCGGATGGTGACAAGAGCAAAGGTGTTTTCTGGTACCAGAATAAGTTTTGATGACTTAAACTGGTGATGTTTGTTTCGGCATGTTCTAGTTTCTTCTTAGGATTTTAGCTTCCCGTTATTGTTAACTTAGCCATGTCTGTGCTTGTACCTCGAATCTTGGTTGCATTTCTTTGGAATGAATAATTTTGAACTCTATAATAGACTATCTTATGGATGTGGATTTAACGAGTCTCATGTCCAAATATTTTGAACGAAGCACAAGAATTACAGTTCATCAAGTTTTATTTTACATGTCACTACCTCGACAGTCTCAGAAACGAATAAACAAGTTCCTTGTTTCACAGCATCTAGCAAGGCGGAAGGTCCTTCGGTGGCGGTAGAATAGATTCTTCCGGTGACTTTCCATTCTCTACAACAAAAGCCATCTTTAATCCCCACATCGTGTGTAGCTCCAGATGACAGTGCATAAACCATACACCTGCATTGAACACCCCACATTCCATCAACATCTTTAATCCCCACATTCAAGTGCTACTGCTACATGTTTACATATATATATACTAGTTTTGCATTAGATTTTACCTGGATTATCAGCTCTAAACCTGATAGCAGACCAGCCTCCGGTGGGAACTCCGACTGTATTCCTCTCTGGAGGATCCACCAAGTTAAAGGTTGCGGGGTCTTTGGCAGCATCAAAATTTCCAATCCCAGTTCCAACCACAAAGAAATTGTAACCATGGAGGTGGAACGGGTGTGACTCAACTGTTAGAAGATTAGTATCCTGCAACACCAACTCAATGGTGGAATTGAATGCCACCTTACTCAGCCTTGTCGCCAGGGACGTCCCTAGGTTAGCAGTAAGCGGCGCACCCGTGTAGTTGAATGGAACTGGAGGGCGGTCCGGAAAATCAGTTCGGAAAACCCCCTTGATATTGTGGTAGTGAGCCTGCAGCAGCCCAATCCTGGGCATCACAAAAGTTATGTTGTTCAATGAAGCTGTAAGCTGGGTTCCATTTTGGCACGTAGAACATAGGTTTTGTCCTAAACCAATGGTATACAGAAGATGTCGATCGACTTTAAGGGGAACATTTGCCGGATATTGTGGAGAGTTCAAACTCTTAAGCCTTTTATTATAGTTGAGTGCAAACCCAGTATCATTAGGAGCCGGTAACTGAGGCAACACTGGGAGAACTGAGTTAAGGATGCCTTTGTATTGCAGAATTGCCGTCGCAGTCTTGTTGTCCACAGGTATGGGCGCATCCATGAATGCCCTTGTTGCCATGAAGTATCGGCTCGGAGATTGATCAGCTTTTACAAGAACGTTTGTGGTCTGTCCAGGGGCAATTAGAATAGCCTGAGTTGTAAATGGCTTCGTGTAGACCGCGTCGACCTCCACAACAGTCATATTATGACCAGCAATGGCGAAGAAGAGCTCATCGTTGAGTGCAGCATTGACAATCCTTAGGAGATAGGTTTTTCCAAAATCCACCTCCATAGCAAATGTATCTACAGCAAGGAAGAAAAATGAAGAAGAAATATAAAGGAGTGACTCAATATTGCCAATGCCTATTGCAATGAGAAAAACATACGTTTCTCTGAACATGGGAAGAGAGGCCCCGGTTTCCCATTAATAGTATGAGCATCAGACATCTGCGGTGGCAAACCCAGCTTATTAGCTTGGTTAACGAGCACCTCAACATCCGAATTCCACCATTCTCCTGCACAAAAAAAAAAAAAATTGAGCCTTAGAATCATCCGAACTTTCTAGTACTGATCATCCATATTGCCATACGTACCTAAGACCACATTAGTCTCCGAATAAGGTTGAGGGAAGGGAAATGGAGTTTCCTCTTTGGGCATTATGACAAGGGCGCCATAAACTGTTGCTCTGAGCCACAGAATATGGGCGTGCCACCATAACGTTCCTCGCTGACCAGTAACATTGAAGTCGTAGCTGTAGCTGTGGCCTGTCTTGATGGGGCATTGCGTTATATAAGCTGGTCCATCTGCCCACCCATTCCGGTTCTGTTTCAAGCCATGCCTGCATACATATTCAGTCGCCCATGCCCAACAACACATTAATATGCTACTCATCCAATGTAGCTAAAATGAATGAGAAATTAGTGGTACCAATGAATGGATATGTTATATTGGGCGTGGTTTGTGACATTGATAACAACTCGATCGCCTTCTCTAGCATAAATTGTAGGCCCCGGAAACATGCCATTTACCGTAACAATTGGTTTGGCATGGCACAGCCTGCTCACATTCTTCACTTGAACCTGATACCCAAACAAAAATATGAGCTTATTAGCTTTGTAGTTGTACGAAATTTCATGAATCAGAAAATCTAATTTAGTGCTACTCAGATCCCACGTCGAATTGATACTTCTTCAATGCAGCTTCAACGGGAAATGAAACAATCCCAAGAAAGCAAATGATGAAGAGAAGCAGTGATCCTCCCAACATTTTAACCAAAATCTCTAGTAAAAATTGAAATTGTTGTTGGGAATTGAGTGGAGAATTGGGTTCTATATATGTAGTAGCAGAAAAGGTGGAAAGAAGGGTTGGCAGTGTAGCTTAAAGGCTTGAACAAACCTTAGAAGCAACTGTTGAAGACGTTGAGATATCCATGTAGTGTCTGTTGGGAATGCGGAATAGATATAGAATTGAAATAGAGCACCTTGACGGGTGACAATGATAGATGTATCGACTTCCTTTATGTCCATTATTATAATATGAAAATGGTAATAGAATTAATACTCGTAAGATTTGCTTTACGAAAACATTTTGCTTTTGCTTTTGGCTTGTCCATAAGGTGTTGAGGATTGCCAGTGAACCACCATTTCTATGTACTGGGCCATGTTTAAGAAATAAAATGTTCCTGGAAATTCTTGTTTCCATTGGACCGCACATTTATATGTATCATGATCTTGATTCATGGATCTCTCGGTTCAAGAGTTTTGAATCTTTTGATCCCTTTTAATTCTATATTTGAAGTTATGACACGATCTATTCTTAGGAAAAAAAAATCTATTCAATACATTTCTTATGTACCGACTGGCCTTTTCCTCGAAGATAAATGATTTTCCTGAAATATTTGTATGATGTTTCAACAAAATCACTCACGAATCATGTAATTTTTGTAAAATCAATAATATTTTGTACTGAATTTGATGGAGAGATAGGCATGGGCTTTTATTTGGGCTTAGGCCGCATATTAAGGCCCATGTGAATTTCATCCCAGCCCTTGCACAGGCCTCGACATTGGCCCCACGCCTAATCCCATCCTACACCTCCCACTTGGGCCTCCAGGAAAAAATAGTACGGCCGGTGCTTATTGTTTCGTCTGATTTGGGCCAAAGGTTGGCCTTTTTCGGCCTTTGGAGTTAGACACGGTTGGCCCAATGACGCAACCAACTGTTATAATTGGCCCTGGGCTTCTTAAGGCCCATTTATCCGGCTGGGCCGTTAGAAATATACTAATTGCAAACAACACGTTACAAAAAGAAGGGTTAATCTCACCCACTTTTCTTAAATATGAATTAACCATATTTGATCAATATTGGTTAAAATTTTATCAAATACCCGCCTTCCTCTTTTTATTTAATATTTTCACTTACCTCCATTTGATGCAAAATAAAATAAACATTTAATGAAATTTCAAACTCACCACAATAAATATATTTAATCAAAACTCTTAGGAAGTGAATAAAATTTATCCTAAAAATAATAATAAAAATAAATAAATAAATAACTTTCTCTTTCAAACTTTTCTTGCTTTCTATGAACAACGAAACTTCAAATAACATAAATTTTCTACTTGCAATATATTTTTTCGTTCTCTTTAACTTTGAATCACAACAAGAAAAGAAAAATTAGTTCTTTTTTTATATTACACTTTTCCTTCCTTTCAATTTATTCAAAATCCAAAATCAAAATAAAAGTCCATGTTAATATTTCAACCAAACAAATCTAAATTTGTTTAATTTATGGTCAATTTATATAGATGGACTTAAACTGTAAATAGTATTTGTATATGATAATAGAACTCTCAAACATCATAATCTTTGTTTCGACTTTTAAAATGATAAGATTATTTTCAAACGATAACAAAAGCCATAAGCACGAGGGAATTGATTTTCGATGTTCAAATCATCTTCGCTTTTTTTAATCTTAGCCAATATAATATACGGTTTTCCAAATATTTGGTAAATAAACCGACAAAGACAGATTAGAATCGGCCTGAAATGGACTAATACATTGTGTCCTCTGTAGCATTATGCATGAACGAAGGCCATTTCTGAATTTTAAATTTTGGTTATGAGAGTGGTTAATTGACCTTGACTTGTACTCTCAAAATTCTTTCCATCTGTACTTTTCAGTGCCCTCTATTTCAAAGCTCGCGCACTCTCAATTTCCCTACAAATAATTGATCGAGGGTGAAAAAAATCTCAAAAAGTTGAATGAATACAATGGATTGAGAGCGTGACAAATGACGTTTCTTATTTTGTTGAATGAATGGTGTTTAGAAAAAATAAGAGAAAAAAAAAAATAGCGTCATCTCCTACGTTTTTTAGAATTGTAAATATATATATATTTTTTTCTATTTTTAAACCGTAATAATAACAGTCATAATCGTTATCATCTATTTTTAGCTAAAGCATCTTGGTTCATCATACACCCTACCAACTCCATCTTACTCACATGATGGTAAATGGTAAATTATTATTATTAAATATGGTAGATTTAATATTTTATTAAATTTTATATATTTGGTGGGTTGTATTCATGTCGTGTCAAATCCTATGTATGTTATTATATAACTCAATTCAAATCCGACACGAATAATAATAGTTTAAAAAACATAAATCCAAATGTTATCTATTTAATTATTAAATAGATAACATGTAATATAACTCATTTAATAATCAAGCAATCTTATTTAATATTAAAGTTGAATTAAATTTTATATATATTCACATTATTAATATTTTAACAAAACATATATTATAAATAAATTAATTAATTAATTTAAAAATAAATTTTAAATGAATTAAATGATTTTAAAATATAATTACCTTATTAATATGATTATTAAATGAGTTAATTTGGATCAAATTTGTATTCTACAAGTTAATGAAAAAATTATCTATTTATTAAATAAATTATGTATGTCGATACAAATTTAATCAAAAACTCATTTATATTTAATTAAAATTCACGAAAAACATGTTGGGTTCGTATAGTATTTATAGATTCAATTATAAAATATCATCCACATAGTATCATATTTATTAATATTGACATGAAAAATGTCTGAGTGCTATATTTTATAAGGACACCCAAGTAAATTTCAATATCTATTATAAAATTTATAAAATTTTAAATCCTTATAAAAAATAAACTTTATCAAAATCAGGAATTAATGATCAATTTTATTAGCAAAATGAATGACTGGGATTCCTGTTTCGAAATATGAAAATATCTTAGACAAATATTGATTAATCATTGACTTATCGTTCCCCTACTTATCCAAATCCTGTGTTTTGGCCGAAAAGTCACCATTTTTTAAACCTTACATGCAAGTAACTTTAAATTAGATTTTTTTAAATAATAAATAAACAGAGAGACAAAGGAGGCCATGGGGCCATGTAGATGTCGTGCACCCAAAATGGGAGCCACGTCAGAGCCCTGCTGTCCTCCCTCCGCTGTCACCCACGATTCCACCATCTTGCCACGTGGCAGAATCCCGCCGGAGTCCAAAAATAAAGGGAATGAAGCTCATGTGGACCAGCTGCCAAGTGGGCCGGCCCAGCCGGCACGGGTCTCGTGTGTCCTGGATGACGTCATCCTCAGATCTGTTGGGATGGCGGGAATCTCAATCACATCATCTGCCATGCACGTGCAGATCAGACGGTTATACTTTCTCGATTGCATCCGCATTCACGTGCAGATCCAACGGCCAGCACTTTCGCACGGATGATTTCGTATACGTATATGGCCCCACAATATATATCGTACGCATACCCCTGCCGGCTATCATGTGCTCCGCCCCTCTTCTTTCCATTACCATTATTAATAATTTTATATATATATATTTAAAAAAAAAAAAACTAAATCTAAGATATAAGTAAAAATAGATGAATAATTGTCATAATTTTCTCGAATTATAAATATGGTTAGGGTGGAGACTCGAGACTCGAGCGGGAGGAGAAGGGAAGTAATTAAGAAAGGTGAGAGATGACGAGGGTTAGGGTTTGGGAAAGCTCCATTAGTGAGAAATGACAGAAATGTAACCGGCGGTACAGTTGAAGAATGCAGAGCGGGATGAGAGGAAAAGACAAATGGAAAAAAAATCAAGAAGGATTTTATAGTACAAATGTACAATTAAAGCAACTGAGATAGCTATATTGCCCATATCTTTCCTTATTAAATTCAACAAGAGACAAACATGCATCATTGCCGGGATTGCCCATTGCTAAATTAATTAATTAATACATTTTAAACAAATTTGTTTCCCTTTTTAATTTGGGTTTTAAATTTTATAAAATAATCATGAAATTAAGGATGAGTTTATTTGAGAACTTCTTAAAAATATATTTTTTATTTATATAATTATTTTTTAAAATATTCATAAAATATGTATTCACCAATAGAAGATAATTAAAATATAATTTAGTTTTAGAACATTTTTTTTAATTATTTTATATCAAACGCTTAGTGTTTGAAGAACAAAAAAATATTTTTAAAAACAATTTTAATATTACAAACATAGTCCTCGCAATTTTTTTTCTATTTTAGGATTGAAATAATTGTAAAATAAAGACGTTAGCTTTTATTAATATTTCCTTGAAATTTGATGGGCTTGAATTTAATGTATAAATTATTAAACAAAAAGAAAAGGAAAGGTCAAAAATGGAAATGTTGAAAATAAGGCGGGGTTCACATTTAGGAAAAAAATTGATTCGGAACGCGGATACGTACGGCTGTCGTTTGTGCGAGCCATGACATTAGTTCTAATTCCAACCACGTCCACGCGGATTCGTGTAGCGAGTTTTGGAATGAAATTCCCAAAACACCCCTTGGTTGTTTTAAAAATTCCTTTAGTTTTAATCTAACTTAAATAAATACTAATTCATCCCTAGATTTCTCCCACTTCGCATAATATATGAGATATTTTTTTAACTTTTATTCTTAATAATAAAATAAATAGAAATTGATTATCATTTTTTTGAAATTGATTTGAAAGAAAAATGAAGTCTTAAGGTTTGTTTGATAATTGTTTTTTTAAATAATTTTTAAAAAATGGTTTTTAAAAATTATTATTTTTATAAAATAAAAGTTCATATTTAAAAATGTAAAATATTTTTAATATTTGAAAATATATTTAAAAAAATAATATTTATATCAAATCTATTATTTTTAATCATCCTACACATTTATATAATTATTTTATAAAACAATAATAAAAAAATAAGTAAAAAAAAAACACAACAAAAATATGTTTTATGAAAATAATATATTTTATATTATTAAAAATAGAAATAAAAAACAGTTTTTAATTATCAAATATATTTTTTATATTTTTTCTTGTGATGAGCATAAGACTCTTCTAAAAAATAATTTTCAAACAAAACTTAATTTTCTCAAAAAAAATAAATTATATTAAAAAAAAATTGAATCGATTGATTGATATTTTTTGTTAACATTCAATTAAAAAATTGAATTCGAAAAAAAGAAGGGAAAAAAAAAAGAAAAAAGAGGGAGGATGATTACACCGTTTTGGCTAGTTGAAAAATCAAACAATTTTTTATTAATGATTACTTTCAACAGTATATGAAAGGAGGGCTGGGCTGGTAATTTGAAGTGGGATTAGAAAAATACTAAATATTACATCTCTCGCTGTATATAAATATACAAATATTTAATTATATAATGTGGAAACAATTAAGTATGGAATAGGGGACCAATTGGGAGTTATATATTACTTTATTGATGGTGTCAGACTAGGATTCATCCAATCCTGCTCACAACAGACAGCTTGTTTTTCTTTTCAATCTCTTACCTTTTGTCTTTGCATTAAACAATTCTCAACATTACCTTCTCTCCTATATAAGCACCATATGGTATATCCATCTTCTTATTTCTCTAAACAAATCCCACCAACCCCACATCTCCCTTTTTTTCTCTCTTCTGTTCATATTCTCATTTCTCTCCATTGGACATGGAGGAGATGATGGCAGGGAGAGAAGGCTGTAACCCTAATTCAACCCCATCACCACTGCCCATGCACAACCACTCCCACACAATATCCAAAGTGAAGCCCAAAATTCGAATAATCCACATATTTGCACCAGAGATCATCAAGACGGATGTGGAGAACTTCAGGGAACTGGTGCAGAGGCTGACGGGGAAGCCCAGTGCTGCAGATAAGGGGTGCAGGAAGAAGAACATGGCAAGAGGGGTGGTCTGCAACAAGGGTGTGGGGAAGAAGAAGATGGCGGAGTTTCGGGGTTTGGAGTCGAGGGAGAGGATCAAGGGGGAAGAACACATCTGGGGAGGTGAGAATTCAGGTGGGTTTTTGAGTGGGTTTGGGGATTTGGATGGCTTCATGCAAGAATTTGGAGAATTCCCATTACTCCCACTGGATGTTTCTGCAACTCACATGCATGGTTTTGGAGAAGCCCAACTCTCCTAGAATAACAAAGATGGTGCTTAATTTCAGGCTTCCGTTGCTGGGTTTATGGATGTAAATACCAGGGTCTAGCATATAGTTTTTGACGGTTTTTCTTTTTGGGGGTGAGGGTTTGCACTGAATTTCATATGTCTATGGCTCTTCATTTGAACATCTTCTTATTACAAGTAACCGAATACATAAATTTATTTTTCAAGGATTTGTTTGTTTCTTTTGGATGTGGGACAAGCTTTTTGTTGTTTCCTTTTGGGTCTTTGCACATGCCTCACATTTTCATAGACGTACTAGCATTAACAATCCTTTGTTCTATCTCTTCCTCCAGAAGGATGATAACATTTGGTGTTTGATAAATGTATTACTTTTCTTGCAAGAATCATTGTATTTTCCTTCAATGATTTTTATTGCAGCAAGTCGTCTCTGGTCTCCCCCAATCAATTTGGTGTAAATTTCAAACATATCTAGAAATCAATTGAATTTTACGTCGTTCTCATAAATTTGATGAATTTTATTACAGCATTGATCATATCTAAAAATCAAACTCAATCAATTGTTCTAAAATTAAGATATCTTCTGATAAGATATTTTAATTACTTTTAGTTGTTATTGGTTCGGTTTATGGGCATGTTCAAATATATATATATATATCTATATATATATATATATATATATAAATAGATAAAAAAATTAAAATTATAATAGAATTTTATTTCAAAAAAAATAAAATCCTAAAGCTGTTTTTAAAAAACCTTTCCTAAAAATCGTTCTTTTAAGATATTTTCAAGACGTTTTTTTTTTCTTGGGAGGGGGTGTTACGAATGGTTGGTTAAGGATTAAAATGTTAAATTTTTAAAAGTCAACATTTTTGGTGAACTTAATTGCCAAATTGGAATATTAATTTCAAGGGCGGTGCGTAGATTGGATGAGGTCCCTCGGCACAAATTGAAATTTAATCAAAGATGATAGAAGTAATTTACATGTCTCTTTTTTCCCTTCCATTTCTATCCGATTACCCACTTTTCTCTCCATCCAGACAACAGATAGCCAACCCCATGTCTGTTTAAGCTTGCCGTCAAACCCCACATTCATGATCCATGAAGATACTGTACGTCGATTTTTCAGTTATTGTATAAAAAAAAATATAAAACAAATATTAATTGTGATTCAGATTAATCTCATTAGCGATATTATATGTAGGATGTGGTCAAGTTACTCGATCTGATTTGGCTATGGTTCCATCAAATAATTTCCTAGATCAGGCCGACTTACACTCAACGTGAGACCCATCTGCTACCGGTACTACAAAAATTAAAAAATGAAAGTCCTAAACCCAGACAGACACTGACAATCTAACCATAGGAGATCGTAGCCAACCCTACCAGCCAGATGACCCAAAACATTGAAAATGATCTCTAAAGGTCAGAAGAGAGAGGAGCCCTATATATATATATAAAATAAATTATAATAAATTGTTTTTACATTTCTCTAAACTTATTTTAACTATTTTTTTCTTTTTATATCGAAATTAAATGATTTTAAAATATATAATTTTTTTTCTTTTGTATATAAACCAAGAAGGATGAAGAAACTACTAGAAGATTAAGCAGAACTAAGAAGAAGAAACCTGTCTTCCAGGATAATATGAGGACTGGACCAAGCTTCGGGTGGCGGTGAAACGAATAGCAAGAAAGGTAAAGTCTAGTCAAACAGCGTGGCAAATCTGTCGTCAAGGGTGTTCACACCTCACATCAACCTCCTCCAACTAGAAGTCCTAATGACTAAAGATGCTTGATGGGCATCAACTTGGCTAAAACAGTATGTGAAAGGGGCTAAAAGAAAAATCGTCCACATGGCTTGAATAACGACTCCCGATACCAACCCTGAAAACCACTTTCCAATGTTGGCTGACATCAACCATTTAAGCTCAGTCAATTGGCTTGATATTCACAAAAACCCAAAAAGTTTTACCTGTTCCTCTAGTAATGAAAATTTTCCCTCTTCTTCGTCCACTTTAGTAATCAAGGGCGGACAAGAAAAATTAGGAGGAATAAATGAAAGCTAAGAGTGATGGAAGAAGAGCAATTTGAACTATGTTGTTATTTAACTTGGAAAAAAAATCCGGTTTTCATACATTAAGGAATCTCTAGCTCTCATACTCAGTAGCTGGTTCTGCCATGGTAGATGGTGGCACATCCAACCTTGAAAGAACTTCGGGTATTCCGGTAGTATCCCTCAGTATCTGCATTAAAATCAGCAATTGAAATTAGAATATCACAAGGCCTACCTCTTTTAGTACATTCTTATAAATCAAAGTGGCAAAACAAGATCATAATATTCCCCCCCAAAAAAAAGGTTTAATGTACTAATGTACAAAATATTCATGACTATAGTAATGAACAATGTACATCCTTTACATGTCACAGCCTGATGTGTAATGAACCAATATCCCATCCCAGAATTACTAGATGTGACCTGAACCCTCTCAGTTGTTGCATATGGTCATTAACAACAAACATATCTTCTTATTTTGACTTTTTTCCTCCTGTTTTAGGAAAGAATATCAAAATATGTCTAAAAGCCTTTTCTTTTCTTTTCTTTTTTTCTTTTTTTTTCCCCAATCCACAAAGGAAATAGTATAAAACCTCAAAGTGGAGTCCACCCTTAAGCACAGAACCTCAAGATAAAAAATGTCTTCTACCCATACTAAATTGAATAATTTAAAATTAGGTTGGCCACAAGATAGGATCAATATAATGGAAACTGGAATCCTTTGGTTTCAGGGTATCCTTTGAGTAAGAGGCAGCAAACTAAATGTTAATGCTCTATATCACATAATTGACTCCATGGCATGTGAAGATGCAGGGTCAGGAAAAAAGGTTTCAAGAACATCAAATATTTTCACTGTTTATCTATGGGAAGGTCTTATGGATTTATCAAGAGGGTATTTTTACATCTGATGGACAATCTGATGGGCAAACATGAGATCAGATGGAGCATTTATTCACAGCAATCAAGATCAACCTCATTTATTTTCAGAAGCAAGTAATTATGTCCATTTTAGAGTATCTGTAACCAAGACCAGTGAACAAAATAATGTAATCAAGTTGAAGGTAGTATGAAGACAAAGGCAAGATGTAAGCCAAATGGGATGAGAATTGAGGTACGTGTGCTTAGTCATTGAGGTAGTGGATTCCATTTAATGGATGGATCAGTGTTTTCTAATGCTATGGGAGAGAAATGAAATTAGTTCATCCATGTGGCAGTCAAATGCCCCCTACAAAAAGGATTCAGCTCCAAATTTCCTGTATAGCATGCCATGTTTCACAGCTGCATCGCCTTGGACACAGTGAATAAGGTCAGGGCACAGACATGACCCTATTAAGTCCAATCAATAGCTATGCTAAGCCCTGATCAAAGTGAAATCTATCCAGACAAGAAATTGGTTAATTATTCCTGATCGACTCCTGTGGACAATAAATTCAGCATGAAACTTACAAGTATCTCTTCATCAAGATAAGAAATCATGAGCATTCTCTGGAAACGCCCATCTGGAGGCATAAAACAGTAGACATTAGTGCGGAGTCATAAAAACAACTCAATAAACACAGGAAGAAATGCAATTGATATTATCTGAGCAAGAAAGCGATCATTATGCATTAATGGAAAGCATATCTGAAAGAAATAACTATTTCCAATGCTTGTATCTTAAGCAAACCAATGAGTCAACTCCTGGGTGTTGAGACACGGTTTTAGTCTAAGACGTTGCTGTTGAGAAAACAGTTAATTACCAACTACTACAAAAAGAAGTGATGTTTCTCCAGGACTACATATAAAGCTGGAGGATCATGGTATATATCCAATTCCAACCAATGTAGGATTGCTCTTACGTGTTCCAACTAGATAGGATTTTGTCATGACACCTCACATTCGTGGGGTAGACTAAAAATTTTACAACCACAATCAGACTTCACTTAGATTTCTAAACATACTAGTGATGTCTCTTGAGGATTCTGAACTATGACTGACATCCTCTGAAACCACCCCTCCTCTAAATTTGGATTGATTTCTTGGTTTCTTTTAAAATATGAGCCAGAGTAAGCACAGGGGGATCCTTTTCGAGCACTCTTCAATTACTAAATCAGGGAAGAACTGTATCTGAAACTGATCAAATGACACCATTTCTCACAAGGGTGAATGATTCTGATGCAAAAATGTCAGGGAATGTCTAAGTTATTATCAGACAACCAAAGCAGGCTTCTAAATCTTTTGTCAGACCTTTTAATTAGAACCAAAACAACCAAGGATTGCATCGGAATGGCACTGAATATTCCAAACAATCTAGACTGATAGAATGGCATGAATTTCAAGCAGCAACAACTCATAAGTTGACAGGGGCTAGCTAGTTATGCCCACACAATGGTAACCATTGTGTAAATTATCTTGGAGAGGGTAAGGATGTAGAGATATTAAAAGCATTTAATAGCATTTCTTTCTCAAACTGTTGGATGCTTCAGATTTCAATCTTTTCCGGTTGGATCATGGTTTAAGAAGGTAGTTCTACTTGACTACAATGTCATGCAACTTTTATCTAGAAATATATAAAGAACTAATTTTGATTTGTCTTTCAAGGTATTAATGTTTTGCACACGACAGAGAAAAAAATGGCTAAAAAATTTATTGAAATGCTTACTGAGAGGAATTTTCAGCCCACTAGAAATCGCATCCTTAACAGGGACAGGCAGTTGTTGTGCTGTGCTAACTGCCTGACCGAATGCACCTTTCAGCTGCTCTGGTACACTTTCCTCAACAACCTTAGGAGATTCTAGAACCGCTTCAACATATTCTTCTTTCAGTCGAAGTGGTCCCTCAACAGATAACCTGCTATTCAGAACAATTTTACTTTCTACCTACATTTTACCACAGAGCACCTCATTAATACTTATAAACTTTTCAATCAAGAAAGCTTAACATGAATCAGAATTACAAACAAAAGTGGGCAAGAAAATGCTTATGCATTGTGAGTCCCTGTAAACTCTCTCCCTTGAATAATGCCAAATTCATGCAAAATCATTTCCTCATGAAGCTTTTTAAAGAAGTTATCTTCAACCATGTCTCTGGGGAAGCCAAGATGCATAAAAAGTTGAAAAGGCATGTTGGCCATGACTTGGATTCATGGGAGGAACCCTAGTAGGAAGCAACAAATCTGTTGCAACCAATATTTGGGTCTTTCTGCACCGCATATATAAAATAATTAAACTAGCCTATAACATTAGATGGAAACATTGTAGTATTGTACACATAATAATGCTGATGATGAAATAAAGTGCAGCACCAAAATGAAGTCTGAGGTAAATGAAAACCATAGAGTGGAACAATTTTGTGGTCAAGGTGGTATCTGATGCTTGTGACCAAAAATGAAGTTTGAGGGATAAACTATTATCACTTTAGTGAAAAACCCATGTTGATGATGAGAATGATGTAATCAATTTTATAGGAATGATACATTGTTGTAGACATCAAAACTGAGGATTAATAAAGCATTACCGAGTTCAGCAATTTCAAGTTGACTGTGGTTTTTCCATAGGAATCCTTTATCACCACATCAACTTTTGACAAATGTGCCAAAGCTGAAGGAAAAATCCTGCAACAATACATTACAATTAGCTTCCATTCAATTGAACCCAACTCCAAGTAGAGGCCCATAATCAGTTTTCAGCAAATTTCTTTGACTGACCACATTTGCCAAAAAATAAAAAAATAAAAAATTCAAGGTGTTCACTAAAAGGCTACACTTACTGAAATAGAAACCTAGCAGCAAGAGATCCGGGTTTTCCAGTCCCAAACCACTCTAAATTCCACTGACCTTCCAAATATGGTGACCTGGAAAACTGAATAAACAAATTAACATCTCATACAAAATCTGTGCATATGGAAGTAGGTTGATGAACTAAAAAAACCTACGTTGTTGGCCGAGGAGTTGGATTGAGCCTCTCAAGACCAGTTATCCTCTCGTTCACATCAATGCTCTGCATCTCTGTTGTCTTACCGGTGACTAAAGCCTCAAAGCCACCAGAATCCTTAAACTGAAACAAATGATTCCACAAACTATTCATAAAAGTCTGATCTGGATGTCAGCGGTGTGTAACAATGCAAATGTATTGCAAAAATCAAACTAAATAATTCCAAATGTAAACACCGAAGATTATCAGATCATTAGATCATAAATCCAAACCAAACCAAAATTTGTTCCTCCGTAGAAAAAACACTTACAGCAAGATTGAGTAATCACAAGATGCATTCTGCTAAAATCAATAGAAGTTAACCAAAGACATGTAAAATACAACAGCCTGAATCAAACTTAAATAAAAAATCTATTGCTCTTCTTTACATTAACCAGACTAATAAAGAAAAAACATGTTATAACAAACCAGCATTAAAACGAAAGGATCGTCAAAATAAGAATTTTTCAATTTTTGCTCGTATAGATCCATAATCATCCGAACAAAATTTACATGAATTCAAACCGAATAAAACTTCAACATTTACCAAATCAATAGATCAATATCAGTACAAATATCATTAAAAATCAAAATCAAACCTTAAAACAATGAAAGTCTGGCTTTTGTGAATAAAAATTAGAATCAAATTATGAGCTCACAGCGAGAAGTAGCGATTCCTTGGCAGAGAGCCGCTCCATTTCCTTGGCGTACGTTGCCGGAGCTCCCTGTGCGGCCTGCTGGACCATCGCTCTGCAAACTCGAGCTTCTGAGATCCGACCAAATCTTCGGCCTACCAATACTCTCCGGCCATTCTCCAGCGGCGCAGAAACAGAAACTAACGAAGCTATCAAAGAAGCAGAATGAGGAGAATAGAGCAAAGAACGAGGGGTGCGAATTGCAGAAGTAGCAGGAGCGATGCCTTGTACGAGAGCCATTGAAGGGGAGATTCTAAGAAGACACCAAACCCTATTCTTTCTGATGAGAATTTAGTTGGAACTTGGAAGTAGGCGGAGTGAAGGTCTGAGGGTATTTTCGTCAAATAGTAATTTTGTTAGGCGCTAATATCTTGGTAAGTTCTTATTCGCTGCCGTTCTACACGCTTCTCATGACCAATATAACTTTGCCACGTCACCGATCAGATTTGTCTTTGGTCGGAAATGATCTCTCTCCCTAATGGGATCTTCTCTAAATTTATTTTGCTTTACATATAAAATTTTAAATTTAAATCTCTTTAAATAAAATCCAAATTTTTTTACCTATCATAAAAAAAAATTATTAAGAAATTTTAAGAATTGAAGAAATTTTAGAAATGTTTTTATTTTTGAGACACAACAACAGAACTCTCCATGATCACGTGACTCAACGAATTCTCAATTTCCCCAAAGGGAGTGAGTCGCACCTCTTTGGATCTATAAGGAGCAGAGTGTTGCCTCACGCAGGAGATCATTCTTATCCATTCCAGATTAAGGATGTGGATGAGTATAAGAGACTGATAGGACAATTCTGCCCCTCATATTTTGTTTAAAATACAAAGACAACCTCTTTTGTGGACCAGTGTGAGACGGGATATTTTAGTGTGGAGACGAGAAAAACAAAAATAAAAGGTTCCACGCCAAGAAGACTAAACTAACCAAACTAACATGCTTATAGTGCTTCATACCAGTTATGAATGACGTTGAATAATATTTTATTTTATTTTACATTTTAAATAAATTTGCAAGTCAATTATAAAATTTTGTAGTTTTATAAATTTTTTCAATTAATTTATTTATAAACTAAAAAAAAACGCACATCTAAGCCTATTTCGATTAAATTGAAATAGATTAAAACAAGTTTGGATATTCGATAAAAAAAAATATTCAATTTAGCATAGGTTTGATTTAATTGTGTTCAATTTATTTTGTAAGATAAAAAAATGACATATATTTTACATAAAAAATAATACAAAAATATGTTTTAAATTACATTATCAAATACAATTTGGATAAGAGTGATTTGATTAAAAAGTTTATTGAAAACCCGATTTTTTAAATTTAAAAGGTTTTTGGGTGTTTGATTTAAAAACAATTTTTTAAATTATTTGACAATTATTATCTAAAAATAATTTTTAAAAATAAAATAAAATAAATAATAATTTTAAAAGTTGTTTTTCCTAAATTTTTTTCTTAAAAACATGAACTTGTTTGATTATATTTTATAAAACTTATTTTTAAGTTAAATAATAAAAAATAATATTTAAAAATAAGTTTAAAAAAACATGTTCAAGAGCCCCTAATCTTCCATCAATTTTTGATCTCACTTGAGTAAAATTATTATTATTTTTAAATGATGTTTCTTTTAAAATTAACACATAAAAATTTAAAATAATAAATGATATTTGTGTAAAAACTGAATTATTTTGTAATTAAAAACAAGGAAGGGTTTAAATTTTTGGGAATTATGAATGTGGATATCAAAATCACAACAAAAATATTAAAATCACAACTTATTTAATAAAGACCTTTTAAATATTCAGCTAAAGTTTATAAATATTGAACTAAAATTTATGGAATTAGCTTCCATATTCAATGCAGTTCCAGCAATATTGTCATTTGGTCGATTTTATCCAACTAAAAAAAAAAAGTAGATAATTAAGCATAGTTTTGATCCAGTTAAGTTTGGGCAAAAATGGAGATGCGGGGGATCGAACCCCGTGCCTCTCGCATGCAAAGCGAGCGCTCTACCATTTGAGCTACATCCCCATGTTGTAACCGAGTGATACTAAGTATTAAAAGCTAAAATTTTAGTAATATTTTTTATTTTAATTTTTATAAATCTTATATATGTATATATTCTGACTGTTGAATAGGGACTGAAGTGTTTCACTTCTGGATTTTTCCCGCCATGGAAGCAATGGAAATCGACGCAGAGAAGCATCTCCAGAGAAAGCAGTCTCTCTATGAATCCCTGGTTATATTCGAAACTATTGCTCTGCTTCATGATTTTCATTTTCTTCGTAGTGCTACTTTCTTTGGTTGCTGAGAAACAGTTGGAAAAGGAGAGAAACCTGGGAATTTTAACATGTTCTAGTTGATTTGATTTGAATTTTTTTTTTTTTTTTAACAATTTTTTTTCCGGTTTGCCCTTACTTTCTAAATTTTCCCTTTTTCATGAGTGTTCTGTTTGGCTTAATGGAAATTTGGGCGAAAAAGAAAGGAAAACCCGGACCCTGCAAGGCCCTAAATGAACGCCTCCGCTTTAAAATAATTCACGTTTTCTTTTCGTTTCCTGCGATTTCTCAGCAAACAAGCAGTCCCCGTTTGACGAAGATTCTGCGATTTCTGACGGCTTTAACAGATTTTTGTGCCATTATGTTTATTGATTTGTTTATTTTTCGTTGTCCCCTGTAGGATGAGAAGTTTCGGATCGAGAAAGAGACGTATAGGGGTCAGCAGTACAGCCAGATTTACTTTGCTCGACTCCACATGATGAGAACTCTCATCTACTCCCTCATTCCTAATTGGAAACCCCATTTGCCTGGTAATTTCTGTTTCCTTCACTTTCCATATTCTATGGGTAACAACAACCTTTTGTTTTTTGTTTCTTTTTTTCAATTGGGCATTTTGGAGTTTGGTTTCTTTTGAATCTCCAGAAAAATCTTACGACTTCATTATAAGAACTCTACCATGAAGCCCTGATTTAGAAGTTTTATGTTTGAAATTCTTACTTCTGGGGATGATTTGGGGTTTTGGAACTATTAGCGGTCTTTTTTTTATTTTTATTTTTTTTTAATTTTTTTAATTAAGAAGAAACATGTATTTCACAATGTTGTCTTCCACAAAAATTGAGAGTTTTAGGGATTTTTTATATATATTTTACAAGGGATGATTTGGTTTCTGGTATTCATAGCATTTTCTGGTTGCTCTCTATGTGTTGAAGAGAAAAATTACAAGTTGCTGTGTTTTTACGAAGTAAGGGTTTCTTATTCATATTTGTATGGCTTTTTAATTGCTGTTTCATGAGATCAATTTGGAACTTTTGGTACTTTGGGGTTTAATTGGTTGTGAATCTGCACTTTACTAATATGAAGTTTCTAATAAAACCGGTTTGGATTGACTTCTCTGTGACAGAGCATTTGGGGGTTGGTATTTAGAATTTTTATGTTCTTTTTGGTTGTTGGTGACCTTGTAATTAGGAGGGAATCTGCAATTACTATATTTTTTAGGGTGCCAATACTTTAGGCTTTGAGAAAATTGGAAAGTCGATATGGTAAATCAAATTTATTGTGTTCTTTTGGCTTGCAGTTTGTGCACTAGACTGCATGATGAGCATTAAATTTGTGGTTGGGTTGTTTTGTTGGGCTTTTGTTTTTTATATTTTGTTTGGTGGTTTGTTATTGCTTGTGGTGCACTTATACAAGGAAATGGGAATTGAATGTTTTTATTACTAAGTGTTAGTTATATGTATGCATTACATTTTGGTTTTGACAAGGCTAGTAAATTGGATGAAGTTTTAGTTCTGTGGATTGGTGTAGATTATATTTATAAAATTTTGATGTTGCAGTTTGTACAGTTTTGGGGCTGGAAGAAGGCAAGGAATGTATCATTGTTGGAACTCTGTACAAGCACATGAAACTTAAACCATGCATTCTTGATGAGTACTCCAAGGAGGTAATCAGGTTGTTAACAAATAAATTTCTTTTATTGTTTTGCTTAGACATTTTTAATTGAGTTTAATTTTTCAATCTACAGAGATCTGTGGCCCCGCTTGTCAAGCCTCATAACTTTATGCACTCAGATGATAGTTTGGTGCTGGAGGATGAGAGTGGAAGAGTTAAACTTGGCGGAACAATGCTTTTACCTTCTGTATATGTTACAGGTCAGTGTCATGAATAGCTTATCAGAATAAAGTAAGGGTGGTATGGAATCTGTCATATTTCTGGGTGTGACGCTGGAAGACATAAGGCTAATTCACCATTGGATATTAACTCATTTTTTTCTTGTGTTTTATCCTGTCTTTCAAAACTCTGGTCTTTTATCCTGAGCCTATTGTTCCATCTTCTTTATACAACTGTAGAAGTCTTTCAATTATTCATGCAGGAGTTTGATATTTTACCATTGCCATTTGGTTTTAATTTTCTATAGATTGAGGCAATGAAATGGTTATTATGATCAAATGAAGCAAATGCATGTCAAACCCTTAGGCTATATTTGGTATGCTGAATATAATATGGGATAGGATAAGAGGTAAGGTTACATAACCTGTTCCATACTTAGTTTACAATGGAATATAATAAGCCATCTCATGTTTGGTTAAGAATGGAACAAAATATAAGAGGTGGGATAACATGTCCATCCTCTTTCTCATTTCCCTTATACATGGAATATGCATACCCTATGTATTATAATTTCTTCTCTCTTATCTATTCTTTTATATTTTAAAATTCCTTCTTCATGTTACTCAGCTTTGTGAAACAAAAAAGTTTAGTTAAAAAAATTAATTAGAGGCATATGCCAAAATTTTAATTTAAAAAAAAATTAATATTAAGATGAAATAGATTTTTCTTTCCAATTTTTATTCCTTCAACAAACTAAATACTAGCATAGGATGACATATCCAATTGGACATGATATCTTAGGATAGCAATATCCATTGAATATAATATTCAAAGATATCATATTCTATTGGAAATAATAGCCCCTAAAACATGTATATCATGTTCTATCATGTCCTGCTGGGCCAACTAAATGTAGCCTTAATGTTTTGATCATCCCATATGTGTCTGTGCACTGAAGCATTGGAGAGTGAACCATCTGTTGCCCCATCTTGAATGAGCTTCTTCAGTTCATTGACATAACTTTAAACACTTGGAGCAACACTTTTTCATTTTGGAAATGTCTAATTAAGCTGGATTAGCAGTTACTTTGTCCTGGTCTTTTGTCTGAAAGTATGACTTGGTGGGCTAAACAGTTTTGAATATCAGCTGGAAGCCTGGAAGAATGTTTGTTGTGCATTGACATCATACATTTGATAGGGACTGTTGTTGGTCTGCATGGAAAAGAAACCAGTGCTGGTGAATTTTTGGTACAAGATATTCTGGACGCTGACCTACCACCGCAGATAGAGCTGCCACTAAAATCAAGTACCATCTGCACCTCCCTCCTGTTTTTGTTATGATTTTTGCTTGCAGTGACTATATACATGAACTACTTGTTTATTGGTTATACACACTCTTTTCTACAGATGTTCTGTATAAGGGTTTAGTTTTCTTCTAGTAAGGATTTGAAATTTTTAGCAACTTAAATCAGTTTATGGAAGTCCAATGATATGCTGTGAAATATACGGTAAGAGTGGGAATTTGTTGGAGAAATTGGATAAGAAAATTCCAGATAAGGATAAAAAGATATTAGTACTTACTGAAAATTCAATATAAGCAGGTGTGTCCATTTTTTCAGGATTAACTGGCACAAGGTTTGGTTTCTCTCCTTGAACCAGCAAATTCCAGTTCTCTTAATGAACATAAATATCCAAGTCTCAAGCTGCAGGCTCATATATAGGAGCAACTTGGAAAAACTGAGAAGAAAAAAAATCAGCCATTTGGAATATTGAAAAATGAGATGAATAACAAGTTTGTATTAATTAATTCAATCTGTTGCTTGTCTTATATTTCAAATTCTCATTATGATAAGCAGATGTGAGAACTGAGAACAACATGGAAAGGAAACCATGCAAGAATTGAACCAGTTGGACCTTGTTTATTGAAACATTTGGCTCAACTTTGTGATTTTTGTATTTATAGCAGTCCTTTCTATTGCTTTAGCCTTAACAAGTAATTTGACTTGCTATGCAACTCCATGCATCTATTTCCTTTTGCTTTGTGTCAGACTGTTTAGTTCTGAATGCTCGCAGGGGAGGACAAGTATGTTGTTTTTGTATCTGGGCTAAGTGTTGGAAGCAGCACTTCTAATCCTCTCCAATTTCAGCTTCTTGTTGATCATATAACAGGACATCTAGGAGATGAGAAGGTTCTTACGGTTTCATGTTGTCTTTTCTTTCAAGCTGTCAAGCTGCTTATTACATGACAAACTGTTTTATCTTGCTTACTTCGTAGAATCATCAATTGGGCAGGAACAAGGTATTGCAGCACAGATAGTTCATGTTGTAATTGCTGGGAATTCTGTTGCAGTTCCACGTGGACTTCTGAATGGACAGGTAACACAACTGTATATTGTAATCGTCTTCTTCATGGGTCAGCAAGTCCACAATTTTCCTTTTCTATGTCATTATGGTTTCTTTCTGAGGCACTTTATGGTAATATATATTTTATTTTCAGGTTCTTTTAAGTTTAGAAACAATGGAAGTAAAATTTTCCCTTAGATTGATGACCTTTTTTCTCCCTTTCTTCTCATTATAAAAGCTCTCCCCTGACATGTCCCTGTTGTTCAGGATTTTCCTGTGTCTATTTATTTGGGTTTTTCAAAGATAAGATTCATGATGACACTGAGGATAACACATAATAATTAATCATTTTTAATCCATTATTGCAGAATTTAGCTTCGAAGGATCAGTCAAGGTTGTCCGAACCAATTAAAGAGCTGGATATCTTGTTGACTCAGGTTCTTTTCATGAGTCAATTAATAATTTTGAATTGGCTCCTTTTTAGTCCATTAATTGAATCAAGTTTCTTAATATTTTTATTATGTTCAGATTGCTGCAGGTTTGCCTTTGGATATCATGCCAGGGCCTGATGACCCAGCAAACTTCTCATTACCTCAACAGGTTTGTTTGATGTCCTTGCATGTATACATACATCATATTTCATTTGTCACATTTGATTTGTTTCTGACATTCATTTTTCTGATAGCCCTTGCATAGATGCCTTTTCCCTGGATCATCAGCTTATAACTCATTTAGATCTTGTACTAATCCTCATTCCTTTGAGCTTGAAAATATCAGGTAATATGAGGATAGAATTTTACAGTAAATACTCATTTTATTTATTTGTGTTGATAGCTTGATATGGTGATTCTGCACTTTTCAGATTTCTTGGAACATCAGGTCAGAATGTGGATGATCTTGAGAAGTATTCAGAGGCAAAAGATAAGCTTGAATTCATGGAAAGGACGTTACGGTGGAGGCATCTAGCACCAACAGCACCTAATACTCTTGGTAAAAATTCTTGTTGTTTTAGTCCATGCTAGATTATGGCTTTTTTTCCTAATTCACTTAGTTGTTTAAACCACTTGTTTAAGCTTAACTTGGTTTTTTGGCTTACAAAATTTATATCAGGCATACATGTGGCAGGGAGATGCACAAAATGGGAGAGGAAGAGAAAGAATAGTTTATTTGATTAAAATATGATTCATTATGAGTTTGTGTTTGGGTTTCTCTTGTATGTCTACCTTAATATTTATGTTTCTTTTCAGGGTGCTATCCATTCACTGATAGAGATCCTTTCTTGATCGAGAGCTGTCCTCATGTTTACTTTGTTGGTAATCAGGATAAATATGAAACTCGCTTAATAAAGGGTACTTTTCCATAAATTCGAAATTGTTAACCAAACTATTTGATCTTTTTCATTTCTTTTGAAAGATTCTAATAGGTAATCCTTCAGTGCAGGATCAGAGGGACAGGTTGTAAGACTCATTTGCATTCCTAAATTTTGTGAGACGGGAGTTGCTGTTGTGGTAAGCTCTGTATCCTCTTAGCTTGCTAAAACCTTTTCAAGGAATTAGAATTGAAATGCAGATGTGTGCATGTGCACATGGTTTTGTCTGGATTCCTACAGACTTGAGCATGCACATATATATAAGTTACGCAACTAAACTCAACAAAGTCTTAAATCCCTTAGTCAATTTTAAGTTAGAAATAAAACATCAAAAAGAAGCAAAACTGGTGCTTGACGTCAATTCCTTGCAAATATAAGAGGCATCTATAAATGAAGTATTATAAATTCCATCTTGAAACTAGGGTTCTCAGGAAGAGTTTATGAGGGAAGAACATATAGAAACAGAACAAGAGGAGTTGAGAAATTGTTGAAGTTAGATGTGTAAACAGGGAAGGGACTTTTCATTGAACCCATAAATTAGTTGTCTTACAAATGGTTTTTTAATCAGAAAGGAGGACTATTTGCACATGATGAGTTTTGTGAAAAAGTTATACACTGTTGGATTGATGAACCAATTTTATAAATTCGGGTGTAAAATTAGAAGATAGATGGAGTTATTCCATGACAAGGGTTTGAACATTTAAAGCTGTATATGAACTATACGTCTGCCCTAAAATTGGGTCAAGGTTTGGCTTAATGTTGGTGTAGATGGTCAGTGGGAACAGAAAGGGATATCCATGACTCTTTAAAAGTTTTAGAGGGAACACATTTTTCTTATTCTCGATTCTTGTTGTGGCTTTGATTGGGCTGTATGCTGTCAGAATGTGATTGCGGTGATTGTGGGACTTGATGATATTCTCTACCTATGCTTATGTTCCCTTTCCCCCCATCATGCAGCTAAACATGAGAAATCTGGAATGCCATGCTCTAAGTTTTGGGACTGAATTCAGCTCATAACTATGAGGTATGTTGGAATCTGCTTTGAGCTGTCATCTTGCTTGAGATTTTCCATCACCAAACGAAACAGAAGTTGAACATGTATCTGATCTCATCATGTCAAAGCTTGAACAAGCGAGCCGTGCTGAAGCTTGAGAATGTGTAGAAGCTTTCAGGCATGGGTTTCCACGATGGTGCAGTGCTTGTTTTCCTGGGCAACCGTCCACGGCTAGACTGCCTTAAAGAGAAAGCCAACCAGTTGAATTCGCAATGCCCTACTCTTGGCAGTTCTGCGTCTCTCCTTTTTCCTAGTTATTTTTCTTGCTTTTCACTAAGGATCTTCGACTACAGCATTTCTTATTTAATTAAGAGCCTCTGTGTATTTCTCTATGGACCACTGTTGAAACATGAATTCAGACGTCATGCAGCCTGGAAGAGCATCAGAAAATGGGATTTTCTTATTTCCTGTCTTTCATTTCCTCAGCCATTAACCTTCTGTATTCTCTCGAAATTTCAGCTGAATCTACATAAATGTAGACGATTTTGTATTATTAGATTTGGGTTAGAGATGGTAATGATAAGGCTTTTTTTTAATTATTATTTTTTATTTTCTCTCCCCCCTCCTCTCTCTCTCTCTACTCTTTTCTTTCTTTATTTTATTTTAATTAAATTTTTAAATAGAATTTTATTTTTGAAAACTACCTAATATATAAATCACATTTGTTTTAATAAAATCTTGTTGTAACCTTGTCAGCGGCAACATGTGGCGTTGTAATTGCATTAACCGACCTGTCAGGAAACTGGGATTTTTGGATTTTACCTCTTATCACTATTATCACATGCCATATCCCGCTGTTTAACTCCATTATTTGTTCATAACGGCTATATTTTCTGATTTCTCTTTATTCAAATCATGCTATTCCAACGGTCCATTCCCTTGATATTAACTATTAAGCTCATATCCAGTAACCTCCCACTTACCTTTTGCCCCAACACTTCCACCGCCATTTTCTCTCCACAATGGAAGAATCCGCTAAAGTTCAACACGTAACAAAAGCTTCTTCAGACCAACTCCTCAGGAAGTTCGCCCAAGCGGGCGGCGACGATGCTCCCGCGAAGGAGCTCCGGGTAGTGAAACGCCGGAAAAAGAGCCGGAGAAGCCGCGAAGGGCACAACCGTGAGAGCCCACCGAATGGCAGTTCTGGAGTTGTGGAGAAGAGATCGCTGCTTCCTCCGGCTACTCGGAGATCGGCGGCATTGCTTCTGCAATTGGGTATAGGGAGATCACAACTCAGAGTGAGGGATCTCCGGAACAAGTCCATTTTGGGAGCAATTGAGAAGGTGAGTTTGGGCACAATCCCTGAAATTTATAACCGTTTAAAGCAATAATCCTAAAATCCTTATAGCTTGCAGCGCAATTAGTGTTTTTGGAAGTGAAAGTGTTTTAAAAAGTGACATCAAACGTTGTAAATTTGTAATTAAACATTGAACTAATTTTTGAATGGCAGACATGGCGAAGAACGATTAAAGGAGCTTCGAAGGTGTTGATAGAGAGGCATTACAATCAGCACAAGCGTTTGATAAATGAAGCCATGTAATCTTCTACTGTTTCTCTATTCCTTTGATTTTGGGTTCAAAGGACAACTCCTCGACACGTTCGCCTGTTATTTATATTCTTTGTTGTAGACAACCACATCTAATAAACTCTTATTCAATTACTATATGTACCCTCTGCCAATCAAATATAGGGTGTGAATTTAAATTACATTCTTCGTTTATTTATTTAATTTTGTGTATATTTCACATAAAAAGGGGAAAAAATAAAAAGATAAGTTTCTCCATCCAGATGGACAAGGACATTGTCCTAACATGGTGCTGAGGCGGTTTTTGGACCGTAGGATCATCCACCACGTCATCCACCGTCCCAGCGACGAAACTTGACCACGTGTCCAACGATCAACAAATCATTGCCGTCCGATTAGATTGGTCAACGGTGGCAACAATAATAAAGACCTTTAATTGCAACTAGAATACCATGAGATATACGGAGGATTGTAGGTCAACCGAATACAACGACAGGCTTGTGATCCAATACAAGTAGGCTCACGTGTGTCATGTGTTCCCTCCATGGTTTTGGAAAACTACTTCCCTCTACTCTTCATCCTTCATTCATTTCTCACTTAACCGACTGGCCACCTACTCCGTCACACGCGTCATCGAACGGTGGTGAATTCCCTCGGCCACTTGATTCTGTCTACGCTCTACACGTCTTTGGTTGACCTCATCAAGGCCTCAGATCCTTTTATCTCATTTCATTGTTCTTTTTAATTTTTGCCTTTTTGTCAAATACAGATTTTAAAAATAATTTTTATTTTTTGTATCAGAAACGGTTAAGATTTTGGAATGACCAAATAGAGGTAATTAAGGGCTATTAATTAATATTTTGTGGAAATTTGTGTTGAAAGTAGCAAAATTTTAAATATTTTTATAAAAAAATAATTGATAACAATTTAAATATTATGTCGAGTGCAAATAGATTACACTTTTAAATTCTAAATTATTTTTGCTAGAAAAAGGGAAATTATCTGAATCGACAAAAATGTCGTTTTTATTCTAAATTAATTTTGCTAGAAAAATGGAAATGACTCGAATCGAGGATTGTCGTTTTTAAAGGGTTAGCGAATCCTACGTCTGTCGTTTTATTCGCGGAGCGCCGGAGGCTTTTCCTCGTTCAGTGGCATTTCTGTAGTTTAATGACAATGAAAGTGGCATTTTAGTAACTAGGGTCATTAAAAGTGTACTTGCTTCTTCACTTTACCATTCAGCAGTTCCGCTGCAAAGTTTGCTCTCTCTTTCTGAGCGGTGAACTCCGAAGCTTTTTTTCACTGTATTTTCTCTCTAGCCAAACACTGCCGATTCTTGATTTTCCAACTAACCAGACGCGGAGGGTTCTCCATTTTCTTTGTCTCCAAACGCAGGAGTTTCTTCTACATTTTTAACTAGACCAGGACCACGGATTCTCCATTTCGCATATATTCGAATGTGGATTTTTCTCCGCGTCTTCAGCCATTTCTCTCTCCATCTCTGGATTTTGATGAGTTAGATTTTTGTTGTGTTCGTCTCTTTGAATCGCTCGATTCTTAGGGTTTTGTTGGAGAGGGAAATGAGGGATGTTTTCGTGGTTGGCAAGGCTTGCATTGGCGTGTTGGGGACCTTTGGCCCGTCGATATGCCCCTATGAGCAAGGATGATGATAATTCTGGAAGCGGTGCCAACGACGCGCTCATCTGGTGCCGGGACCTCGAGAAGCACTCATTCGGCGAGTTCTCGTTCGCCGTCGTGCAGGCCAATGAGGTTATCGAAGACCACAGCCAGGTCGAAACGGGCCGCGATGCCACGTTCGTCGGGGTCTACGACGGCCACGGTGGTCCTGAAGCCTCTCGTTTCATCTCCGATCATCTTTTTCTTCATCTAATGAGTGAGCGCTTTTGAAGTTTTCGTTACTTTTTTGTTCGCTTCTTGCTTTATTCAAATGTTTATTGTAGTCTATATTTGTTGTCATTGAAACTTAATCAATTCATATTTGAGAGCTTTTAGGCGAGTCCTTTACTTTGTGGAGGTTTACACAAATTATTTCTTTGTTTGTTCTATATACGTTGCTTTGTGAGCATGTGGGTTTTTTTATCACTCGAATACGATTTTTTAAAGAAGTGTTTGTGGTGTTCTCGATTAGTTGAATTGTACGTGTTTGTGTTCTTGATTTTATTTATTACTGACCCTTATAGGATTCTATTGACGGAGTCATTTTATCTTGTAATCATTTTGAGTAAAAGCCTTTTTTCCCTTTTGTTTAATTGAGTTTTTTCTTAGTATATATTTGTTGCTAATTTGAATTAGTTCTGTCTTCTTATGACGGAAACAAGTGAATTTGTGTTTGTTTTCTTGTCTTGTTGTGTAATGTATAAAATGTAATGCTGTGAGCCTGAGATTGTGACTGAATTTATTGTTGGAATAGAGTGGAAGGGATTAATTGATTGGACTGTATTTGATTGTACAGACTTGGACTTGATTTTGGAATTTCAATTATGTGGAATTAGAAAAAAGAAAAAACTTGCTTTTGGTTTGAAGTTGTATTTTGTAGATTCAGAATATATAGAATTTTTATTCAATTTCAAATCCATAAGTAAATAAGCAAAAGAACCATGGACGAGGACTTGGGGCAACAGATTTCAATTCTAAGGCTCCATTTTTATGTATACACTATTAAATATTTAAAGTGCACGACATTTGTATTTGTTTCTTATTTCCTGTTTGTGCAGTGGTGGTAATTTATGAAAGTTATGGAAGTTTTACATAAAGCATATTTATTTTCTTACAGGGCTTGCTCGAGAAAATGGAACAATGTCTGAGGATATCCTCAGAAGTGCTTTTTCTGCGACTGAGGATGGTTTTCTTACTCTTGTGCGTAGGACATGTGGAATAAAACCAGTAATTGCAGCAATTGGGTCTTGTTGTCTGGTTGGAGTTATCTGGAGAGGAACATTATATGTTGCTAACTTGGGTGATTCTCGGGCCGTAATAGGTTGCTTAGGTAGATCAAATAAAATCATTGCTGAGCAGTTGTCCAGGGAACACAATGCAAGTATGGAGGAGGTCAGACAAGAACTCAGGTCCTTGCATCCAGATGATTCACATATTGTAGTTATGAAGCATGGGGTCTGGCGTATCAAAGGCATAATTCAGGTTTGTACTCCTCTACAAATCTCTGACTTTTTTATTTACTTATCTGTTCTCTACTTCCATATATAAAGAACTTGTGCTTCTTTGAAATGAGTGCAAACGTGGAATTAGAGTTTTAAGTTTTGCGGACCTTCACTCCTGCACCATCTTGCATGCCAGCAGGCTGCAAGTGGACAAAATACATAGAGATGCCCCAACTCCCTTGGACATAAAAAATTATCAAACATTAACCTGTAAATGCAAATTTGCCTGTTTAGTTGACCATCTTGACAAAAGCATATCAGCAGTTATGGTTCAGAATGGGAACAAACATGGAATTTTACGGTTTGTAACCTGTCAATGCCTCCCCCCTCAATGGTGAGATCATGGCATGTTTATGGTCTGCAGCTGCAGACATTCAATAATTAAGCTCTTTTTAGGGTTTATTAATTTAGTGCTTTTTTGGATGTTTTCTCCTTGGAACAATTCTGAACGTTTATTCATTTTCTCATTTGCCTTTAAATAAAAAATGAAAAAAAGAAAAACAAAACAAAAAAAGTCTGGACATAATTGGGCAGTTTTTTGAAGGGATGATATATTTAAGATTAATGTTGCATCAAATATAAAATAACACTAATAAACTGATAAATTATTTCAAACTAACTAGGTAGATGTTCATGATGCAAGCACAAATTTTCAGATGAAACTGATATTATAGGTTCCTTACATCTATAACCTTGCTTTGCTAGTTAATTACAAGAAATTGAAATTATTAAATTCAAGGGCATGATGACTACTGTTTCAATACTTACACATGGCGCTACACTTGATCCCCAGATGTCCCTAACTGTTAGAGCAAATCATTTGAAATAGGAAGGAAACATGGTGAATATGAATAAAAACTCTAAAATGAGTTAGAATCAGGAACAGGTGTTTAGATGGTAAAAGTAGCTATATTGACAAATTGAAAAACTAGTTGAACACATTTGTTAGGGCCCAGGGATATTAGAAATGGAGGGTAACTGTCTGAAAGCATCCTTATAAAGTAACCCATTTTCAGACTTATATGTTTCTATTTGCACCTTTGATATGCATAACAGCTTCTTGTGCATATACAAAAATTTTATTTTCCTTTTGCGATATCTGAGATTCACCTTTTTGCATATCCAAAATTTATAGCATGCTTGATTTAGTAACCATTTTGGAATTTGTTTGCCTGCAACATCTGCCAGTGGAACTTGTTGCTTGTAATCTCATTCTCCTGCTTCTTTGTGTGTTTGTGCATATGTTTCTATTAGGTATCGAGATCTATAGGTGATGCATACTTGAAGAGGCCGGAGTTCTCTCTTGATCCATCTTTCCCACGATTCCACCTTCCTGAACCCATTCGTCGGCCTGTGCTAACAGCAGAACCATCCATATGTACAAGAGTATTGCAACCCAATGATAAATTTCTCATATTTGCCTCTGATGGGCTCTGGGAACACTTGACAAATCAGCAAGCAGTTGAGATTGTGCATAATAACCCTCGTGCAGTATGTTTTAATCTTCCATAACATGTATTTGCTATTTTTACACCTTCATCTTTAGAACTCTCAATTTTTTTTGCCATCCTTTAATTGTTAGGGCATTGCGAGGAGACTTCTTACAACGGCTTTAAACGAGGCAGCTAGGAAGAGAGAGATGAGATACGATGATCTTAAGAAGGTTGGAAAGGGAGTCAGGCGGTTCTTTCATGATGATATTACAGTTGTTGTAATCTATTTAGACCATGAGGTGCTGAGGAAAAATTTTTCTGTACCGGAGCTGTCAGTTCGAGGATTCATCGACACCGTTGGGCCATCGAATTTTAATACCCTGCAAGGGATTGATTCGAAGACAATGTCATGAATTGACCAATAAGCTTATAGAAGAAGACCAGGTGCAGCAAGTTTTCATTTTCATCCCACGTTTTTGCAACATCTGATGGTTGTTTCTTTCTGCGTTTCTTTGTTCACCTTCAAGTTTCTTCAATCTGAACCTGATTTCTTTACCATCTGGGCATGCATCCTATGGTGATTATTGTCAGATGAAAAAATTATGGATTTTTTTGGGTTCATCATTGGAGTTTGTATACATTCAACTTTGCAATTCATGTTTCTACACTTTGGTTGAATAAATGTATGTTTTCTTTGTTTGGTAAACAAATTTTAGTTATACACGCTTTTTGACAAATTATGGGCTGCTTAAGTAAATGAAACCCTATTAAATCAAATTTCAGAGACTCTCAGTGGCAAACACCAGGTGATGACTAATTCCAGATACATATATATAACCGTTGGATCAACAATTCCACAGCCCCCATCTGTCAATTAAAAGTTCTGCAGCTAAGTAAAATTAGCTATTTTTCCCATTTGTTTATTTATTTATTTGTATGTTTTGGGGGTTAGGTAGGCATTAATAAAACACTTTTTAAGCAGAAGTGGTATGTATCAATGGGAAACTGACCAACTGTTACTTGGTGAATTTTTCTAAGATTTTATTAAATAAATGTTGTGTTGGTTTTGATTTCTTTCCATTTTTCTTACCTTAATGTATAGTTGAACATACCATTTTATTTGCATTGTGGTTTCTGTGGCCACATCTGAAAGCATTGGATGATAAGAGCTCTCTTTGGCAAATGTGGCTGGTGGTTAGCTGATAATGTGTTTAGTTTAGCATTAATTGCATTGTAACCGGTTTTAATTACCTTTTTCGGAATGTTTGCTGTGTTTATTATTTACAGAGCATATGTATGACTTTATTTTGTCAGGCTTAAAGCACATGTAGGTCCAAAACCTTATCATCCCATCATCTTGAGGAAGCCTGGATAATAATGAACTGAAACCGGCTGCATCTTCATCATCATATCTTATTCTTGAAGAATGATTTTCTTCAGTTTGTACAACTGCAGATCTACAAGTGCCCACAGTTCACTCAGTTAATCATTCTGGCATGATTGAGTTGTTGCTTCGCTTGTTGGCTACTCGGAGTTTGCTTCCGTGATTCAGAAGAAAGCAAAGGAAATTCATGACGTTCATGTGAAGGGTGGAGCTGATTCTCCAGTGTAGAGATTGCATATGGATGATTCTAACCGCTTCCAACACATGGAAATGGGTTTTTTTCCCCCCCTTTTATCATTGTTATTGTTTATTCTTTCACTTCAGTTGGATCTCTGCACCCTCCATTAATGTCAAATCCTCTTGTTGGTTAGGTGTTGATTAATTATTGATCAACAAGTGTAAAGCAATGGCCAAAAAGCAGTAAAAAACTTCACGGATTTTACCTACCAAAAGGCAAAAACAACGGCAGGTGGTTGGATTATGAATCATTTGACTGCACTTAAAAGGTAGTTCACAAGTTTTAGGGCCCCAAATTCAACCATAAAGGTGGTTCGCTCGAGCTCTCTAGATCACTTGCTTTATTACATCACGGCTGAAGTCAGATTTTTAGCATTTTTGGCTCCAATCACGAAAAGTTTTTTAAAAAGATGAACAAAAGAAAGGAACTTAAATCTTATTGTTTGGGGCATCCAAGAAAGTGCCAAAAAAGTTAAATCAAATACATACTTTTATTATTTAATATTTTATCGATTTGGGTTGTAGTAAAAATTTACAGAGCATGAATTCTTTTTTTGTATTTTTTGTTTTGCATCATTTTTTCTTGAATTTTCCACTCAAAATTGTCAATATCGAAACAAAGTGTTGATGAGTATAGAATGACATAATCATAATGAAAAGAAGAAAGAGATGATAGTGAGGATCATTCACGTGATTTGCACGGACAAGTCACATGGAAAGTATACATCACTTTAATTAACCAAAATAACCCTTGAAGAAGAATGACAAAGATCCCCTGATTCAACCCAAACCAAAACAATAACAATACATAAATCTTCTATGCCAAAAATAGGAATGAAAAAAAAAAAAAAAAAAAAAGAATTTTAGGCATCTTCTGCTGCCCCTACATGTTTCATTGTCCCAGCATGGAAAAAGAGAAATACAAAACATCAATATAGAAACAAAAGCAAGGAAAAAAAAAAGCACCATTTTCCGCAATCACATGATCAGAAACCTCTTTGTAATACAAAATGTATAGTATAAATGTCTTCATCCCATCCTTCCCCTTTCCATGATTAGAAACATTTCCTGTGAACAATTGATGGCCCTGACTCATCATACTCTCCCTTTGAAATCCACATCTGCAATCAAAACAACCACAAGACAAAATTGTTGTCATGGACTTATATTTTAACTTAGCAACCACACATCGGATCCCAAGGTGATTACTATTGAAAATGATTCGAATGGTTATGTGCTTTTTGTATGAATGGAAGACAAGAAAGTGGTGTACCTGCTGGAAAGTGCTGAGGGAAGCCAGAATGGAGCCTCCGATCCAGACACTGTACTTCCTCTCCGGGGGTGCCACCACCTTAATTTTCATGCTGCTTGGAGCTAATGCTGTAATCTCCTTGCTCATCCTGTCAGCAATACCCGGAAACATGGTGGAGCCACCACTGAGGACAATGTTTCCATACAGATCCTTCCTAATATCCACATCACATTTCATGATGGAGTTGTATGTGGTTTCATGAATGCCAGCAGCTTCCATCCCGATCATGGATGGCTGGAACAGCACCTCTGGGCAGCGGAATCGCTCAGCCCCAATGGTGATCACCTGCCCATCTGGCAGCTCATAACTCTTCTCCACAGATGAGCTGGTCTTTGCTGTCTCTAGCTCTTGTTCATAGTCAAGCGCGATGTAGGCTAGCTTCTCTTTCATGTCTCTAACAATTTCCCGCTCTGCAGTAGTGGTGAACGAGTAACCACGCTCGGTCAAGATTTTCATGAGGGCATCTGTGAGATCACGTCCTGCCAAGTCAAGACGCAGGATGGCATGTGGGAGGGCATACCCTTCATAAATGGGGACTGTGTGGCTCACACCATCACCAGAGTCCAGAACGATACCTGAATATCAACAAATAAACACATAATGTGAATATGCAGTGAGAATAAAAATTAAGCTGAACATTTTAAGATCAATTACTATATAGACATTATTCTCCTTAATCATAAGAGCCCACAATTTAGCCCTGGCATCTAAAAGGATGACATCTCAATCAACACTTGAACAATAGCCTCAATTTCCAAGAATTTTGAATTGAGGATTTTCACCAATTACCGTTACATTTTTCTTGCAAATTTGCCTTTTTACCAGGTTGGCAATGCCTATGATTTCAAATTTAGATGCCAAGCAAGAGAAAAAGTAGTAGAATTGCTTACCAGTTGTGCGACCGCTGGCATAAAGGGAAAGGACAGCCTGGATAGCGACATACATGGCGGGTGTGTTGAAGGTCTCGAACATAATTTGAGTCATTTTCTCACGATTGGCCTTTGGGTTGAGAGGAGCTTCAGTGAGAAGCACTGGATGCTCCTCTGGAGCCACACGCAACTCATTGTAGAAGGTGTGATGCCAGATTTTTTCCATATCATCCCAATTGCTAACAATGCCATGCTCAATTGGGTATTTTAGAGTTAAAATACCTCTCTTGGATTGTGCCTCATCCCCGACATAGGCATCTTTCTGTCCCATCCCAACCATCACTCCAGTGTGTCGAGGTCTACCCACAATGCTAGGAAACACAGCCCTCGGAGCATCATCTCCAGCAAATCCAGCCTGAAATTTCAGAAAGAATCAAAGAAATAAGCAACTGGGTATTCTCCAAATCCAATCAATCCCACAAACTCAAACAACATTTTGGATTCTGAATCAATACCTTGACCATTCCGGTTCCATTATCGCAGACAAGAGGCTGAATATCCTCAGTTTCTGCCATTCCTTAATGCCCAACTGCACCAAAACCCCAAGACTCGTCATCATCCAATTTCATTTTCAAGGCAGTAATTCACATTAACCCGTGATACCCGGATCCATTTTATCAGTGAAAATCAAAACACACAATTCCATTTAGTTCTTGTCATTATCCAACACCCATATCAAAATTGTTCATCTCATTTTCCAATTTAATGTTAACGACAAAAATTCACATCAATTCACGATGCCCAGATCTTTTTATCACGAAAAACCAAAAAATTCACGTCCACTTTTATTCAGATCATCATCCAACCCACATTAAAAAATTCTCCGCGCCATTGTCTAATTTCAAGTTCATGAGAATAATTCAAACTAATTCACAATAATTCACAATACCCAGATCGTTTTTGTCAGTGGAAACATTAACAATCATTTTCATTACTAATCACCCATATACATATACTCTAATATCTCACCGGGAAAAGGGGCCAAATCACAAATCAAAGAATTTTGCATATCAAACGCCACATTTCAATAAACCCAACATTACATTTTCATTTTCCCATGATACAGTTTCACCCAAGAAAAACAAATGCAGATCTATAGACAAACAAAGAGAACATCTATGAATAGAGAAAGAGCAAAACTGAGAGGAAAATACCTGTGAATTTCGCTCTCTCTCTCTAAAACACGGTAGTTTTTGCCCCGAGGATTGAGCTGCTGCCCGCTCTCTCTGTGTTGTGCTGTTTAAAAAAAGGGTGGCGTTCCTGCAAATGCAACTCTGGCCCCAAATGAAATTCACCTTAAATGAACCCCAAATTCACTCTCCTTAGATCCTGACCGTTGGTTCAGAATATCTGATCTACGGACCCCATTGCTAGTCACGTTGGTGGTGGAAAACAGCTGGCTCGCTTTTAGTGGTTTAGACTGTGTGGACATATATACCCCTAAACTTTGTAAAAATATCTTCGCAATCCATACCACTTTCTTCATTATAAAACCATAAAATTAATTGCTTGTAATAATGAAAGAGAAATAATATTTTAAAATTAGAAAAATTCGTGTCCAACCACTATCATAAGTAAGTTTTATATCCTCCTAAAATTTTATTTTCAATAATAATAAGATGTATTATATCGAAATAATGTTTAATTTGTGTAAAAAATATATGCATGAAATGAAAAGTATATTGTATTTGAATTTTGATATATATTTTTTAAATAAATTTTTTGAACTATAGTTTAATATTTTTATCATTTTTCTTGCAAAAAATAAAATAAAATTTTAAAAATAAATAAAATTATGATAATAATAAATTAGGGATGAAAATTAGGGGTGGCAATGGGGCGAGTTCCTGCATTGCCTCTAATAGGATAAATTTGAAATTTCAATAAACGGATTAAGAGCGATTTGAGATTTTTTTTAAAACTTGAGATGGGTTTCGGGCGAGTTTCTGTATTACCTTGTCTCGCTCCAATTATATACAAAATTAATTTAAGTATTTTATTATTTTTAATATAGAATAATAATCATAATAATAATAATAAATATTTTCAATAAATATAAGTTATAAATAAAATAAAATACTTTAATTATTTATAAATATATTTATTTTAATATAATTAAAATATTTAAAAAAAAAAGTTAAACTAGGCTAGACAAGGTAGGATGAAAAAATTTCATGCCCGCTTCACCCATTAAAATTTTTAAATGGGATGGAATAAGAATTATTTTGAATAAACTAATTAGGGTTATGATGGAGACGACTTGTCTTAAACCTATCCCGTTACAATCTCTAATGACAATTAGCAATTATATGAGTTCATGATAAGTCACCTCAATGGATTGGGAATCGAAAATTTTCATATTATCCTATCCAACTTCTTTTATTTATTGTAAAAAATTTTCAATTTTTTTTACTTTTAAATTATTAAATTCTTTTAAAAATAAACATAGCTTATTAATAAATAATTAAATTATATTTTGTTTAATATTATATATAATGAGGACCTGGCAATACAAAGTTGGTACTACACCTTAAAGAAATTCTAAATATATATATATATCTCATTGTCTTCCCAACTTACATCTTCAACTTGGTGATATAAATAATATATTATATTATTTATTATATCTTATTATCATTAGAAATATGTTATCTCATTGTTTATTATACCCAATTAATCAAATATGGTTAAGCGATATTAAATGAAGACTTTTATTATGGTATCATAATACATTTGAAGTTTGAAATATCCTAGATTTCAAATTTTCTAAATTAAAAAGTTTTAAGAAATCATTTTTGAAATTTAATTATAGTTTTAACGATATTCTAGTCTTTCTTTTTTAGCGTTGTCACACAATAATAATTATGTTTGATTGGATATGATATTACTTTTAATGAAATATAACATCCCTTATATTATATCCAATGAAATATATGCTAAGATGTTAATTTCAATAAGATGTGTTATACCATAATTATGTTGACTTATAAAAAGATAAAATGTGGCACATTACATCTTAATTTTGATATTTGTCTAAAACAAAAAACATGTGGCATCTCAATATTTGCTAAAATATGAAAAAATTTCTCATATTTATTATTATTTGAAAAATAGTATGATTTATGATATAATAAATAAATTTTTATTTGTTTGTTAATAATATTCACAATTAATTATTTAAAATATATAAATAAAAAATGTTATATCATATTATTAAATATATAAAAATTAATACATATATTAGTATTATTTTATAATATAATTTATACGTATTCTTTTTTTAAAAAACTATAAATCTAATTTCTATAATAATAAATATATATATATATATATATATGCATATCTCATATTTCAAAAAGGGGTATAAAAATAGAGTATATTGTAATCATAGAATATATTATTCGTGATTTTATTTTTCTCATCTATTTCTTAATTTTATATGTGACACATTGTACAAAATAAATACAATTAAAATTTTTTTAAATGTATAACACAATGATTTTTACTTTTAAAAATTCTAAAAATAAAATTAGGAGAATATAGAGGGAAAATAAAAAAAAATAGTGGATTTCCCAAATTTCCCACTTTCTATAGCTAATTTTCTACTTTCAGTAATTTCTAATTTTGAATTACAAAAAGGTTATTATCATTAATAAAAGAAAATGATTTTCTGGTGGACATAAATGGGAAAACCGAAAAGGAAAGGGGTAAATTAGTCATATAGGAAGGCCCTACTTAAAGGCAAAGAAAAGGCGCTTTTTTCTAATTTGGATGCCCTTTATCGAATTCGGTGAGTTGGGTGCGAGCAATAATAACACGTGGCATCATGAGGAGTGGGGCCCATATGCCAACTCAGCATTCCGTTTCCAACTGTCTGGCGAACATGTCGGCCAGTTATTCATGTGCGGCCGGGTCCACTTACACCTGTCTGTTCCACCTTTCCTCTCCACTCTTCGATCGTCTCAATTCGTTGACCTTTTTGACCAGATCAACCATCCAACGTCTGACGCTGCCGCACGATCTTGACGTGAACCGCATCACCGTCAATGCAGACGCAAGTGTCGTCATCCACCGTGTTCTTATCTTGGAGGATCTTTTCTCTTTGTTACGAAGTATTTATATGGGAAGATATATTTATTTTAGCCTGTTTTATTTGGGAAGTCTCTCAATTTGTTTTGTGATATCCCTTGCTTTACTTCTTGACATCCCTCATTTCCTTCAAGAATTTTTTTGGGCTCTTCAAAATTTTTGGCTTTGCCACGCATACACATGTATAGATACACGAGGTGGTGTAAACATGCACGTATATATGCATAAAATAAGATACCGATGAAAGTAGTATGTAGAATAGTAAAAAATAATATTTATATTATTAAAATATAGTATTTGAATGATTAAATATAGTACATTTAATAAATATATAAAAAAATATTAATTATTTTTAGATAATTATTTAAATTTTATATTTTATAAATTTCATTACTCATTTTGTGTTTTTTTATGTGAGTGCATAAAAATACATTTTTCTACAAACTTAGTATTGAAGGTAATTTGTTTTAAACTTTAGATGATTTTTTTTTTATTTTTCAACTTATTATTCATTAATTTTTTTATTGAATAGAATAATCAAATTATTTAGTTTTTTGTTAAATGTTAAAATAATTTCTTTTGAAATAATTAAAACATAATTTCAATACAATCTTCATCGTATTAATACTAAACAGTTTGATATTTAATTTAGTGTTAAGTTAAATTAAGTTTTGTTTAAATTTAACCAAAACAAACAAACACTACCTTATTCATGCAGTAACTTTATGTTCTTTGTCATTTCAACTAGAATTTCCTTATTTTTCTTCATTTATTTAAAGTCCGATTTTATTTATAACTTTAAGTCTAAAGTTTAACGGGTATTTAGTAAATCAACTTAATAACTTAATGTGATTTAATAACTTAATTTATGTAAGTAAGTAAATTAGGTATATTTGATAAAATAATTTAATGGTATGAGTGAAAGTAAAAATAATTTTAAATAACAAGTAAAAATAATTAATTTACTTTTAAATCCATATATTTATTTTACATTTTTAGCCCATTTACTTTAGTCACATCCATTATATTTTTTGCTACTCCATCACCTCCATTGTTACTCGACATTCTTTGTTGTAGTTATAATTTATGAAAATAAATATGTTAATTTGATGGTTTAAAATAAATTTTAAGTTAATTTTATTAAATAACTTTAATATTTAAAATAAAAATTAAATAATAGATTTTAAGTCAATAATTTAACTCAAATTATTAAATAATAATTAATATATATCAAGTTTTACCCCTAGTCCAAATCCAAATTCTTTAAAACCTTACTATTATTTCAACTCTCGATTAAATTTTTGTGGTATTTACATATTTAGGCTCACTTTTTTACTTCACCTTTAGTAGTTTAAAGATCGAAGTGTTGGGATTAGAATTGAGTATGTGCCTCACTTTATTAGTAAATTATTGCTTTCTCTTTGTTCTCTTGAACAAATATCCTCTTTCCTTAAGAGGGAACTTCACTTCGCCCATCCTTCAGATAGAGAACTTGTCCTCTAGGGCTTTGGATTTGTTAAACTCCTCATATATGAGCTATTATATACGCACCATGATTCATGTTCAAGGCCGCTAAGAGTGCCCAAATGCTAGGTTCCTTATCCCAAGGGATGAGCAAAGCAAATTAATTCCTCTTTAGGAAGACATACCAAGGGAAGTAACATGCACATGCATATACGACTACAAAAGTCAAACTTAAACTTGGTTCCAAGTTCTTTAGTCCTCAATCCCCCCAAAGCAAAATAAGAAAGGTGAGTGCATACAGGTAGATACCAGCAGGATTTAATAAACAGAAAATAAAAATCTTAAAATCGATCTCCCAGATATCTTAATAAGGGGTAAATCAAACTTCAATTTTCCTTAACGTGGGGGAATGAGACAAGCATCATTAAGTCAACAACCTTTGTTCATGTGAACTTCTACACTCTTAATCATAGTCATTGGATCAAGCTTGGGCCTCCCTTTCTTATTTTATTTATATTTGTAAGGTTGATAGGGAGGATGATTGTGTGGCAGCAAGATATAAACTATTTTATTCCAATGAAATTTAAAAAAAAAAAAAAAAAAAGTTGGAAAGAAAGAAAGAAATAAATAGAACAATTACACTTCATTTGATATAATAACTTAAAATTTATTACTTAATTTTTATTTTAACTATTAAAGTTGTTTTTGATAAAATTAATTTAAAAGTTATTTTAAATTATTATTATCATCATAAATTATAATTAAGATAAATGAGATCAAATAATTGTGAAATAGTAAATAAGATTATGATAATAATTAAAATAAATGAAAGTAAAAATGTAAAATAAAAATATGAATTTAAAATAAATTAATTATTTTTACTTATTATTTAAAATTATTTTTGACTTTAAGTTATTGTTTTATAAGTATACTTAATTTATTTAATAATTTAAGTTAAACTATTAAATAAATTGATTTACCAAACACTCTTAAATGATTTTGTGGAGATAGATTTGCTTTTACGTTCCTAATAAGCTTTGAGAAGGAGATAGAGATTTTAATTAAAATAAAATTTATATTAGATATTTTAAAGAAGCATTTTCCCAGAACTTCAGATTGTGAAGACAGATTTTATTCCGTGAATCGAACTCGAGAGTTAAGAGACAGAGACCAAAACGGTGCGTTTTGGGAAGTGACGGATGAGCCCTCAAAACGATGCGTTTTGAAGGATAATATATCAAAACGGCGCGTTTAGATCAAAACGATGTGAACAGGGGCAGAGAAACCAGCATCCTCTCTGGAAAGAACCCTCTGGGGGGTTGCAGACATGGCCATGAAAGCAGCCCTGATAAACCGTAACCCTAACTGCACGAACCTGAGGACTGCCCTCTTTCATTCAACTCCTGTATTGGATCGTAGAAGGCGCACACATTGGAACTTTGTGAGCATCTCTCTCTGTATGTATTCAGGGTTTATAATTTTTGTCGATTTTGATTTGAATAGTATTGATCAGTATTTGTAAATTGACCAAGGGTGTTTTTATGAGATACTTTCCGCTTGGATGCTGAGAAAATGGAGGAAAAAAAAGGGAATAAAATCGCGGGTCATTTGAGTCGTGTATTACAAATAGAAGGAAACGTTGAAATCGTGATTTCATTTTCGCTCATTTTCTTGCATATTTCTGGCAACCAAGCAGAGGGTTATCGTAAAGGTTTAGCTTTTAGAAGCTCAACGAATCACACCCGTCACCTCTTTTCTCCATGTCTTCCTGTCTAATTTTGTTCCCTAAAATAGAGAAAAAACAATGAATGCTATCCTGTAAATATTTTGTATGATTAAATAATGATCTGGAGGTCATGAGAAAAAGTGAAATATGATACGAACTTAGGCTGTGTTTGGTTGCAATGGAGGTGGGGTGGGGCATTAGGATTGGAACTGGAGGCCCCATCCCCATTTCCATTGTTTGATCACTTCTAATAGTGATGATTTCTTTTACTTAACTTGAACTCCATGGGCATTAGGATTGGAACTGGAACCAATTTTTTTAATTATAATTATCGAGTAAATGAAAGGTTTTCTTTTTCTTTTTCCCCTTATCCCATAGAATTTGAATTCCGAATCAAGTCCAATGTGCATTATAAAGACTACATAATGTGGAATTCATCAAAGGTGCTTTATTGACATTGGTTCATCCATTTCTGTTGTAACTTATGTATCAAAGTCCTTTATGAAATTTAATTAAATTTTGGTTTCCTCTTTTTATGCAGGGTGGAGGTGCTTCTAGAAATTCATCTCAGGTTAATATATATTTCAATTTCTTGTGCACATTCATAGTACTAACTAATAAGCATATTTGTAATTTATAATGACATTGTGCCCTTGATGAGAGCTTTCTATATGTTGTATCATATATGTGATGGGAATTATCCGTGGTTAGATGTTTGGAAATGGGTTTGGACATTTAGTTTGGTCATGTGCAATGGTGTATTGTTGCCTAAAGAAAAGAGTGTCATGTTGCTGCATTGGTAAGAAGTGATTTGGTCTAAGTTGAAGCTGCTGTAAGGAAGGAAGTTAGGAAAAGATGTGGTTGAGATGGAGAGGAAAAAAAAAACACGATGACTTATCATTTAACAAGACTTGGCCCTAGATGGAGCAAAATGATGAAATAATGTTCTTTAGTTGAAAAATTGGGGATAGGGCTTTTATCAGCTTGTTGATGCGAATTTTCAATGGTTAATATTTGAAGCACTGATTGAAATAATTATAGCTTATGAAGAAATTTGCAGAGTTTGTATTAGGAATTTAGGACCACTGTTAATACCTGCACCATTTAGAATGTGGTTCAGTACCTTTTTTTCCTTGTTCTAAATGATGTAAGGGAGGGTGTGTACCAAATATTAACCAAGTGACATGGTTTCAAAATTCGGTTCCTTGATGTCCTTGACGTTCTATGGTGATATTCCACAATTAAAGAATTACTTTTGTTCTACTAGCCCTCACTTTGGACGGTAATCCAATGAAGTTGAAAATGCCTTTCTTTTCTATGCCACCAAAATGGTTTGAAAATTATCATAATGTTTGTCTTGAAGTTGGTTAATGTGTTCCTTAATATTTACTGAATTTAAAAATTGTGAATCGATAATTTTTTGGCTCTTGCAATGTAGTTAAACTGATTGACAATGTATTTCTTCTTTTATTAGATTTCTAAAATAGATGAGCAATTTAGAATTTATCATATGCTTGCCTGCAACATATTCTAAAGGTCTGTCAAATCTTCCTCTCCATTGCAAATTGATTCTGAATGTATTGATGCTTGTACCTTTTTTTTTCCTGACACTGAATGAAACCTTTTGCTGATCTCAATGTTTTTGTTTGCAGAGATTCAATTATTATGCAAGGTCCAGAAAACTGCATGCAAAACAAACACTATTGCGCAATGTCAGCGCCTATGCTGAGTACCTATTTCAGGTTCCATTTATTTTTCATCTTATAGTCTTTTAAGTGCTTTATAAATAATTTCTGGTGGCAACTTTCTCCAGTTTCACAAAAAAAAAAAAAAATGTTCTTTTCTTTTCCCTTTTATTTGGGGGGGGGTTTCAAGAACTTGGAATATATCATCAAGTGGCAAGCAATTGAGGTGGGCATTTGTTATTACTGCTACGGGTGCCTTGTGTTTAGCATGAATGGATGATCATGAGAAAGAAGGTAAAAATATGTGTCAATTATCATTCTTGGATGAACAGCTGCAGAGGTATGGATTGGAGAGTGTTTGGTGGTAGGAAATGAACGTTTTCTAAATAAACAAAATAGTCTGGGTGAATGATCACCTTGATCATTTACTTGATCAAATTTACCGATCAAATTTTTTATAACAATTTCCAGCTTCAAGATCCAGGTATCCAAGCACCATAATTCAATTGCCTATATAGTTCTAAATATTTTTAGAATCAGAATTATTTTTAATAGTCAGTTGAGACTATCATTAAACTAGGATTTAATATGAATAATACTGATTGTAAAGATGTTGAACCTGATTATTTTGGACTTTAATGCATCATATATCTTGTCCACTTAAGTTGCTAGCAGTTGGAGTCAGTGACCTAACTACTGAGCAGGCCAAAATCAGTTCGTTCTAGTGAAGGGTTTTGCATGGCAAAAGTCAATCATCAAAATTACTGGACCTTGATCTTTTATTTTCATTTAGTTTTTATTTTTATTTTTATTTTGATTGGTAAATAAGAGCTTGTATTAGAAATGCCTAGAAGCGACGAAAACAGTACACACGATGTATACAAACAACGCTCAAGAAACTAGGCAAAAAGAAAGACAAAAAACCTTTCCCCTAACTAGACAAACAACCACTCTATAAAATCTTTCACCTTGATAAAAAACCTGTGTTAGAGAAAGTTTTCATATGTACTGGGAATTGATGCATTCTTGAAGCTTTGTTACATTACTTTATCTTTGTTGCTATGCTTTATATTTAAAAGGATTTTAACTTGTGTTTTGATGATTTTCTTGATGTCTCAGAGTGGGCAATCTGATCATGATGAAGACGATGGATTTTCAAGTAAAGGCCCTTCCTGGTTTAGAAAGCAGTACTGGGATAAGGGATCAAAGAGGGACCAGGGCAATGCAGGACCCCAGTCTAGGAGTTGGAGTAAGGGAGCCTCAACCTTTTTGCTAATTACTTGTGCATTATGAGCAATGTGGCATCTCTCACTCGGAGAAATCGATTAATTATCCTCTGATGAAATATAGACAGTGGAGAAAATAGTTAGACTCGATGAAAATATGTAACTTTCATACTTGCAGTTCCCATCCCCTGTACCTTGATGCTTATATTCACAGCTATCAGATAGGAACATCAGATTCTTTTCTGTCAAAATTGATTTACAAGCACTTGTTGATCCTTGGTTATTTCCCCCTCTCCCTCAAAGGGGAAAAAAATAATATGTGCTCTTTCATTTATGGTTCAGGGGGTTTCCAGTTCTGTGAAGATGATACTGAAGTTGAGACAATTTTGCGATCTGCATTTGGGGGGAGCCGAACCTTCTACTGGTCCTTTATTAATGAAGAAAATCCTCAATGGGGGAGCTCATCAGGCTACAGAAATAATTACAGGTCCTCGTGGAATTGGAGAGATCGGATGGATGAGGAATATGGCTATTCCACAGATTCTGACAGTTCAGAGTCGGATTTGGCTTCCCATCGAATGGCCCTGGGGTTGAGTGTTTCTGGTCCTTTGAAACTTGAAGAAGTTAAAAATGCGTGAGTTCTCTTAGGGTTCCCCTCCCCTACTTCTTCGTTACTCTGTAAATAGTTTGCTCACCACACAATCTTACAGTAATGCCTTATGTTATATGACATCTACCTGGATTCCCATTTGCAGATACAGAACCTGTGCACTGAAATGGCATCCAGACCGTCACCAAGGCGCCTCTAAGGTATGAATGTTTTACCACCATCAATTAGGGATCTTCATTCATATCAGCACTTTCAGATTAAGGTCACCGGGGATAGAGAGTTAAACTATCAGGCACAGAGACACAGAAACAACCACACATTTTTCGAATAAGAATCATCCTTGTGATTGTAACCATTCATCGGTTGGGCTTTTGAACAGGCCATTGCAGAGGAAAAATTCAAGCTTTGTAGTGCGGCATACCAATCCTTGTGTGATAAGTTGGCTGTGGATTAAAGATTCTCCAATATGAAGGCACCCTATGTCCATTTCAACACTCTCATATTTCCATAGAATTAGAAGCATGAACTCAATTCAAATGACAATACTGGCAGTCAAGATATCATCCCGGAGCTGCCCCCTTAGTTTCTAGAATCCGATCATGATACAGTGGGCCATTTTACTTTGCTGGATGTGTTACTGTCATATTCATCTTAATGCAAGTTAATATTAGTACACTGCAAGAACCATTAGGAGTTAGGCCATGTTTGGATTCATTTTTAATAAATTAGAATCCCAATTTTTTGGCTCCATAATATATTAATGCTAGCCATTTTATCCGAAAACCAAGTGACATCTAAAACAAGCCTGCAGGTTCTGTGGCTGCGAGTTCTGATTTTAGTTGATTCCTTGTTCCTATATTATCTTTCTTTTTCACTTAGACATCCTCATTTGATTTATGATGATTGCACTTGAGAGTCACTAAGTGGTCGTTCAACTACTTAAAGGTAAAAATTAAAATCTAAAAACTAGAAACAATGAGCCTGGTTGGTAACTGTTTTGAAAAATTGCTTTTGAGAGCAATTTTTGAAAACTGATATTTGATTTTTAAAGAATAAAAGTTTGTTTGGAAACATAAAATGTTTTTAACCTGATTTTAATATTTTTAAAAATAATTTTATATATGGTGTTCTATTTTTAATGATTTTATATGTTTGTATAATTATTTTTTTAAATGATCATTAAAAAATAAGTGAAAATAACTAAAAGATGATATAAGAAAATATCATGTTTTTTGTTCTTAAAAAAAAAAAAAACAAAAAACAGTTTTTAGTTGTCAAATATGTTTCCAATGGTTTTTGTTTTGAAAAACAAAAAACACTGTTCTAGTTTCGAAACAGAACCAATGTTACAATGCTATCCATTTTTGCTTAAGGTACCCTTTTCTCTCTCCATATCTTTGGTCAAATTTGTAGCGTTGTGCTTTCAATCATATTGTTTATTTGAGATTGAATGAGAACATTGTTCGGGCAACAAAGAATATTTTGGTAAACATGGAGAAAAGGGCCTTGAGTTTTAAGATGGTTATATTTTAGTTGAAAGTTAAAGTATAAGTTATAATTTTTTAAAAATAATATTGATGTTGTAAAAATTTTATTAAATATAATTTTTTTTTATATAAATTAAAATAGAGTTTTTATAATAAATATTAATAAAATAAGTCAAATAAATATAGAAATTTTAATCAAGCTTAAAAGAAAATTCTTGACTTAAGAACTTTTTTTTTAAAAAAAAATCTTAAGAATTTAACAACTTTAATCAAACTCCAAATAAGATATTAGAGTTCGAAAATATTTCTTTATAAAAATTTAAAGTTTGTTTGATCATATTTTCTAAAATTAAAAACAGTTTTTAAACACAAGTTTCAAAAAACATAATTCCTTATTTAGTTACTAAAAGCACACATGTCGTTGTTAAGAGGTAAGTGTGTCGTAGGTCATTCGACTCCATTATAATACCATAAAGAAGATGATTGACCTTACCTAGTCCCCTGATTGAGTGCAAGTGATGCTTATTCATTTCTTAATCTTTATCAATGAGTTCATCACTTGGTGGTCTTTCATTCCTTAGAGGCGAAAAAAGGGACTAATTGTACCATAGTGCTTACGAGACATTTTTGTCGATTGAGAGGCTTCATCAATGAGATCCTTGATTTCTTTTTGTTTTTTAAAATTGATAAAAACAACTTTTACTTAGTTTCTAAAAATTGTTCTTTATTTATTTTTTATTTTAAAAATTATTTATAGAAAACAGTTATCAAATAGTATTAAAAAAATTTTAAAAACAATTTTTTATTTTTAAAAATAGAAAATTATTTTTAAATCACACTTGTATACTCTTAAGTATTTTGTAAATTTCTTGATAAATTTTAACATGTAGTGATTTTTTTTAATTCAACATTTTTTAGTGTTTCCTTATGAATGTTTTTAGAAGAATTATCTACCATGTTTTTGTAATAAATATTATAGATGTTTTTTTTTCAAATTTTTGAAAGAATTTTTTATTTTTTATTTTTAAAGTTTTTTTTTTAATGTTAAACGTACTTTTTAAAAGTATTGTCAACTAGATTTTAAATATTTGATAAATTTTTTAATAAGGTGATTTTTTTAATTACCAGCAAAGTAATTTTTTATATTGATTTATATTCAAACATGAATTTCTTACAAATGTTTCTAGCGGACGGGCTCTTGCTTGATTCGTTTAAAGAAAAGTCAACAGATCCAGCAGTTCAAAAAAGAGCCAGCAAATCGGACGCTAAGCATGCATTTGATAAATTTTCTATTAATAATACTTTTGGAGGGAAGAAACAGAAAGCCAGGCAAAGTTAGAAATCACGCAATCCAGACTCCAAACAGGCTAGTTCTTGAAGGGTGCGGTTAGCTACGTGCAACCCCACCATCTGATCTTCCCGTGCTGAGATGGCAACTTTCTATTGCTTACAACGAAGAGCCAAACTGAAAAGGTCAGGATCAAATCTCTAATCTAATTATTCTGTACACGTGGCGCACATATGGGAGATCAAGACGCAGAGCAAAATCGCTGAGTTAACTCGTGACTCTATTCAAACGCGATTATCAATCAATCAAATCTTTGATTTCTCTGCCATTTTTTTTCTTTCTCATTCGATTTAATTCAAAGATCTGTGAATATTTTGTTCAGGGATTCGAGAAAACGATGCTCAAAGCGATACAGATACTTGGTTCTTCATCCGTGTTCGTTTCACAGAGATGGAAATACCATAACAGTTGTGGATTCTCTATAATTTCTTGTTCTTGTTCTTCTTCAAGAACTCCGACAATGACTTCTTTGGTAATGCCCACTTCTCCAACTCGCAAGATGCGCTGTTTCAGAGCGTTTCGGGCGTCCACAATTCGGGCTGAGTCAAACCCAGATGCCCCTTCTTCTTCTTCAGCATCATCATCGGCTTCGGTTCAGTCAACTGTGAGTTTTTCTGTTCGTTCATGATGGTTTCTTTGATGGGGTTTAGTTTGGATTGCCGAAAGTTTGTGGGATGATTCGGTTGGTGGGTTTCAGTGAGTTCGAATTTCTACTTGATGGTCGTGGTAAAATTGGTAATTTTGTGGATTGAATGATTAGGTTTTCTAGTTTTTGATAAGTTAGGGAGGACATATCTCTATCCTTATGGTTTGATTTCAATTTCTTGTATTTTTGTTGTGATCAATTTTTATTTTCTTGACAATGTGGGGAAATGGGTTACGTTACTTTACTAAATTGCATGACTAATATATTATTTCGCAAATTTAAGAACAAAATTGGTTAGGAAAGAAATTGCTTTAGGTTTCTTGATGGTTTTTTTGGCGGGTTTATGAATGTGAAGTGTAGTGAATATACGGTAAGAAAAATGAAGTTTCTGCCATCATTTACGAGGCAATTCTCTTTAGGTTTAATGATGATAAAAAAATTTGGTTTTACTTGATTCAAATGGGGTAAACAAAACAATACATACATGTTGGGGGTTTCATTACTTTGACACTCTGTGTGGATTACAGAAAGTATCAGGCAAAGAAGAACAAGTAGGAAGGATTGGTTATTTTTGCAAAGTGAGAAGGAAAATGTAATATAATGAAAATTATTTAAAAGTTTATACATATACATTTTCAATTTTTTGATAAGCAGATAAAATCTGATTGATGGTGCCAAGCAAAAAGGGGTGCACCTTACATGAGTACATAAGAGGCGCGAAAAAACAAGAACCAACCTCCCCACTAAAATACAACACAACTCTACCAAACTATCTACCAATGAATTCTATTATTGTGCAATTTTCCACATGCAATATAAAAAAAAAGGAATTTTTCACATGCAAAGAAACTGTAGATCACTCCCAAAGGAACTTAATAAAAATCTCTTTAGTTTTTTATCTGATTGCTCTTTTCCATTAAAGGCATGATTGTTATGTTCTTTTCAGATGCACCAAAACAAGCAAAGTGGTGCCGAGCACCAAACCTTTTTACATTGTTTATCTAGCCTCTGGAACTTATAGCCTAACAAAGAGTCTTCGACCGAGGAAGAAATGACCCATTGTAACCCAAAAATAGCCAACAACATTTTCCATAATTGTCTGGTTATGCTGCAGTGAGTTAAAATATGATTTGCTGATTCTTCACTTTCACTGTGTTGATCACATTTGATTTTCTTAATACATCCTCCCCTTATAATCATATATATGATTAATATTTTCATACCTCCCAAGAGGATAGGTTCTCAAAGGAGCACTAGTGCCCCCAAACTTCTTGACGGGAAACAACTCTCTCTCCTTAGCACATAAGGATTTATAAAAAGATTTCACTTGAAATCTCCCTTCGTTATCATCTCTGTCTGTGTTACATGGGTTTGGGTATAAGCGTCGGGTGCAAATACGTGTCTAGGTGTCTGATCCTTTACATCTCAAATTTTAGGATATGAGGGCTTGATTGAAAAATGATTTTGAGTGGTACTTGGATATGACACAATAAAGGGAAAATTTCAAATAGAAGTAAAGAATTAACATATCCTTGAAAAGAAAAGAAAATATCCAAAACAAAATAAAAGTAATTGAAAAAGGATCCCCACACCCACACTCACACCCTTGTCATATCATACTGACACAAGTATGTTAGGTGAAATTAAAGAGTTCGGGTATTGGAGCTCTTTCCCACCTACAAACTCATAACATTAGTAAGTCTAAAGAATGGAGCTACCTCTTCCCTTTTCTAATCTTGGAATTGCCTTCTAAAGAGCAAGTACCAATGATTGCCATCCACCTCTATCGCCCACATATCTACCACTCCAACATTCTTGGAAGAGAATATGCTAAACAACATAGGGAAAGCCTCTTTCAGATGTTGATCTCCCATCTAATAATCCAATCAAAGTTTAGTCCTTCCATTTTTTTTGAGCAAAATGCAGGTCTGTTGATCAACTCTTGTAGTCCTTCCTCGTGTCTTTCCACACCTAATCCAAAAGCCTTTGTCACTTCTTTTATGCATCACCCCCCTTCCACCTCACCATACTTACCACATATTCTTTTTGACACACTATGATGCTCATGAGTCATTAAAGCATTTGCTTAGTAATGCCTTACTTAATATGTTCATTTTCTCAATTCCCAATTCCTTATACTTTTTATCTTTGTGAATTGTATTCTAGTTTACAATATGTATTCTTTTCAAAATTGGAAAAGTGTGTAAAAACCTAATTGAGTTTGAACCTATTTCTTATTTGCCTTCAACTTTTCTTTCCTTTAATTTTTTAGCTTTATCTTCTTTCACCTATACTTTCCTTCAAACCTTCCAAGTCCCAAAAAAGAGTCTCGGAATTGTGGCAATTGGTGGTTTTCGTGTTGAATATATGCAATCTATCCTTGATGTTTATATTACAAGCTTTTAATAAAGTTCATAAGGGAAAAATATGGGATAGATGAAAGGGGGTGGTGGTCTTGTGAAGTGAGAGATGGGTATTTGGGCTATGGAAAATGACCAAGGATTGAGATCTCTTTAATAGTAGAACCTCTTTTTCTATGGGTAAAGAGAGGAGGATGGAGTTTGGAAGCATAAGTGGTATAGAGATGAGTCTTTGTGTATATCTTTTTCCTCTTTGTAATCATTAGCTATATTGAAAGAAGCATGGGTAGTGGATTTATGGGACTAGACAAGTGAAAGGGGTCACTAGAATCCTTGTTTCTCTAAGAATTTGAACGATTGTGAGTTGGATGACGTGGAGCTTTCTTTTCTATATTACAAGGGAAGGTGATGATTAAGGTGGTTTGAATGGATTCGAGGAATGGAACTTTTTCTATCAAAGATCTGTATTTTGTTTTAGAGCTAGGCAGATCGATTCCTTTTCTAATGGGAGTAATTTGGAATTCAATGGTCTCGTTTGAAGCAAGTTTTTTTGCTTGGAAGGCAAGTTGGGGAAGAGTTGACTTTAAATTTGCTTCAAAGGAGATGATGCTTGTTGCTAAATGGATGCTTTCTTTGTAAAGTTGAGGGAGAATCTGTTGATCATATCCTCCTTCACTATGCTAAAACAAGGGTAAATCTTCTACCATCAAAGAGACTCTCTTAGGATGATTGACTTCTTTGTGGGGACAAAACAAAAAAAGACATGGATACCCACTCTCTTATGCACTTTTTAGAGAATATGAAATGAAATGAATCAAAGATCATTTGAAAATGAGGAGCATTTTGAACAAAGTCTAAAAAACACTTTCTTAGCAATCTTTTTTGTGGGTTAAGTTGTACATAGATGAAGGTTTGATGTCTTTAATTGATTTTGTAGATTGGTTGGGTTTTCACTAAAGGAAGGAGAAGTTTTTTGTGTTCCCTCTTTTTTCGCTATGCCTCATGGCGGCTGCTGTATATAATCTATGTATTTCAACTATATTACATCATTAGAAAAATGAAGAAAAAATCGACTTTGTGGTTAAGAGATAGGAAGTTTCGATTATGCTTTTGAAAGTGAGAGGAGGGTGGGAGGGAGGGCATCTCCATTTTCCCTTTTCAAGTGGATATAGTACTGAGATATTTGAATTCTTCTCATCCATGTTTAGTTTTTTGGTTTGCTGTTTTGTTTAGTTGTTAATGGGATTGATTATTATGCTTTTTGAAAGAGAGAGAAGGGAAGGATGGAGGGCATCTCTATTTTCCCTTTTCAAATGAATAGAATAATGAGAAAATTGAATTCTCTTCATGTTTAGTTGTTTGGTGTTATTCCCCTGGTGACCCTTTTTCCCATTTTAGAACAGAGTTGGACTTTTTTTAATTTATTCTCTTCTCTTTCTGTAGTGATTTTATACAAAGTTTATGATTGAACAGAGTTGCTTTTTTCTCCATACAAGGACGTAATTTTTGTATAATTTTCCTCTTTATTTCATGGAACCTACAACTTTCCTAGTATGGTCCAATTTTTGCAGTAAACTAATTTGTATAACCTAAGTGGTTAGAGCTCATAATTTGATGGTGCTGTGATGCTGTTTTGGTAGTTGCTAGTGGAAGCCCTAAATAGTGTTTTGAAAGAAGGTGGGAACTGAAACTATAATGGTCCATGAATCATTGGCTAGGAGGTGGGGCTTGGATGACAAGACTGGACGGGGATATGGGAAGTTCTGATTTTGATTTCACATAGTAAAGAAGGCCCATTAGAAAAATACTTTATTAATTGTTAATTGGAAAATACTTTTCTCATGAAGAATACTTTTCAATTAATAATACTTCTCTATTAGTAATTGGAAAAACTCGTCAGGGTAGCCCAGTTGGTCAAGGTGACCATTGGAAAGTGTGGTTCCATTAAGTGACACATGGTCCTAAGTTCGAATCCTGCCACTAATGATACCCTGAATTTACCCGGTGCGAGTTGTTGCGGAGCGATGAGCACCCTGAGGTTTGGGTCCTCATGGAGAGTCCTAAGAGCTTGGCCATGGAAAATTCCTTAATTATTAAAATAAATAAATTATTAATTGGAAAATGTAGCTCGTTTTTTTTTTTTTTTTTTTTGATAGGTGGAAAATATAGCTCGTTTTGATAATAATAGTTCATATACTCATTGGTATGTATGGTTTTCCTATACATTTTCAGAATTTTTAGAATATAATTGACTCTAAAGTTGTGTACTTTTATCTTTCTCTAACTCCAAGGTTGTACCTCTTCTTTCCCTCCCTCCTTCCTCAGTTACCGATCCTTACATTTATACTTCCTATAATTTTTCAGGGTAGCACATTGAAGATCAATTTTTGTCAGTGGTGTGGTGGCCCAACAAAGCATGATATACCGGAGGGAGAGGAGAAGATAAGGGCTATTTGCACACTTTGTGGGAAAATCACTTATCAGAACCCAAAAATGGTAGGACTGATTAAGGCACAGGTCATATTGAGATTGACTATTTTTTTTTTGATAGGAAACCAGGCGTGAATATATTGATAGAAAAAGAAGTACAAAAGGAGGATGAGGAATCCTCCCGCCAAAAGAAAAACTAATATTGAGATTGACTATTTGTAGATTGGTTTGCACAATTGTTTTATGTAAATCCAAAAATAATAGAGGAGTCCAATATTTGCCTTGCTATTCTTTTGGAAGGGGTTGTTTGGATGTTCTATGAAAAATGAATGATTTTATTGTTTGAAATGAAGCACCATGTTCTTTATGGTATAAAAATAAGTCTTCAGTTTTCTTAGCACTTGTTCTATATGTTACATATTACACTGTCAACCTGTTCTGTCAAATGCCATGTAAAATGAACTGGACTCTTTGAATTTCCATAGGATGTCCAAGCACTAACAAATTCCACCTATTTTATTAACACTCAAGACTGAATAATTTTCAATCTCATTTTAGTACAATGCCTTAAACTACACATGATTTTATGCATCCAAATTTTATTGATTGAACTGAATTTTGGATTGTAAGTAGGAAGAAATTCCTGAATTAGAAAATTAAAATGTTGGGAATTAAACTAACCATGTTGCCAGTGAGATACTGTGAAGTAATGTGAGTTGAAGATGCTGAAAGGTGTGGGGCTGTCACAATGACATGGAATAATGAGTAAACACTTTTGAGTAGTTCAAAGAGTAATTTCCACTAATTATAAAAAATATTTGTGATTATTATAGTCAAATGGAAAAATTTTAGTTCTGTGGATTTATTTATTTATTTATGTTTTGAGAAAGACCTGCATTGTCACTGTGACCTGTGATATAACATGATTCTGGTTATGTTTGTCCTGTACTGAACCTTGTAGGTTGTGGGTTGCCTCATTGCGCATGAAAACAAAGTTCTCCTCTGCCAACGGAAGATTCAACCATCTTATGGTCGTTGGTACGTATATATGTGAATGGAGTTATTTTCCAGGGAGGACCATCCTATTATTTCCCTAATTTGTGTTATGAAGCCATCTTCCAGCATCTTCAATGAATAGTAATTACTCATTCTTGGGTGTTGTCCATATAGGACTCTTCCTGCTGGTTACTTGGAAATTGGGGAGTCAGCTGCAGAAGGAGCAATCAGGGAGACCTGGGAAGAAGCAGGTGCAGATGTGGAAGTGCAATCGCCTTTTGCTCAATTGGATATTCCTCTTATCGGTCAAGTGAGGGAGAAACATCTCTTTCTTTACCTTATATTGATTACCTATGCTCTTGCTCTAGAATCTAGATGCTTGTGTATTCATTGTTTATTTTGTGGAGCAGACATACATAATTTTCTTAGGGAAGCTGAAGAAGCCACACTTTTCCCCAGGTCCAGAATCATTGGATTGCCGACTCTTTGCACTTGATGATATACCTTTTGATTCTTTGGCATTTTCATCAATGTTAGTCACCTTAAAATTGGTATGCATCATTTTCAAACAATAGTAAATATGAATCCTTTATCAATTAATTGCATTTGAATTTATATTTTTTAGTCACTGTGACATATCTCCTGTGGGTGTAGTACATTGAAGATGTAAAGTCAACCGGAAGACCCAAATTTCACTATGGTACCATTAATAAAAGGTATTTCCAGTTTGTGTATGGTAGATTTCCATTTTTAAGTATGTTCTGTTTGGTTACTAAGAAATAATATCTTAAATTATTTGTTTATACTAAAAAATATGGACAGTTTTTTCATTATTTGGAAACCCTAACAGCCAGAGCCATAATTTTCAAAACTAAATTTTTGAAGAGAGCTGTAATTCTGGTCTTCCATTCTTTTATTCAATTGTGAACTTGATTCATTTCTGCTGTTTTTGGCAGGCCTGGCACTAGCCCTTCTGATATTCAATCCTACACCCTGGATTTTCATTTGCAGTCCTGATCATATTGTGATGATTGCACTAAACAACCCTACCATTTGGGATTCAATTCCAAAATTTCCCCATCAAATCCTTTTTTCCCACCGTAAAACTTTGCTGTCAGTGTGACACCCATTTTGAGTTCATCGAAATAACCTGTAAGTCTCTGTTCTTTGGATGGTTTTAGTGTAGCACTGAACTCTAGTCTGTATGATTAGAATATTCTGGAAGCGGAAGCTTTTTAAGACTTTCTGTGGATCTTGCCTGGAGTGGATGGCTCAAGAGTAACAAGACTAGAGGTTCAAGGTTCAAGAGAAGAGTAGAATATTCTAGAAGCTTTCCTATCAAATATTCTAGAAGCTTTTAAGGGTTGTGTGCATCTGGTTGGGCGAAAGTTTCTGGAAGAATGTGGATGGCTGAGGATCACTCTAGAATCAGTGGGAATTCTCGGGAGCTAGATTCTGTTCATACCATAAAAGATATAGGAAGCTTCTAAAAATTTCAAGGACTGTAGAAGATTTTTGGATGCCTTTAAATAGCGATGGAGGAGATGCTCGGTGGGTGGGATGGTACACTTAAGCAGAAGAGAAGGGGAAAAGGGTAGACTTGTTTAACACTATTTTATGTCGATGTTATTAATAAGACAAAATTTTGTTGTGTATGAAATGATTATTCTATTGTTATAATTTCTTATTCTTATTCAGGATTTTTTATTTTTTTATTTTTATTGCACTTCAATGCAAACCATTAAAAGATGAAAAAAATATTTATTTTTCATATAGAAAAAAAAGAAAAATATTGCCCAATTACCCAAATTTTGGAAAATATTCAATTTTTTTTTTATAAATTAGAATATAATAATAACTCTTCAATTTTAAGATTATATTATTTTTTAATGTCATTATGTTTTTATTTTAAATATATGATTAATATAATTAAATATAATAATTGTGGGAAACATTTTTGGTTGATATTTTTGAGTTCTGGAACCAAATGACACATGCAAGTCTACTTGTGGATGGCACTTTAACCTTTACCCCAAGAAAAGATAGAAACGTGTTAGAACGTCTGATTCGACATCTAACGGCTAGAACTCGGAAGAAGATTGTCAAGTTGAGTACAACACGTGTTAGAACGTCTGATTCCTTGATTCGACATCTAACGGCTAGAACTCGGAAGAAGATTTTAATCATACATGAAGTGGGCTACGGGAGTTTACTTTGACCATTGAGTCTCCTACACGCTGAAATGCGACGTCGTTTCATCTGTCTATAGATGCAAATTCCAGTTTCTTTCTTTTTAAAATTCCAATTTTCCGTTTTCAAGGAAAAACTTTCTATTTCCTTCCAAAAACCCTAATATTAGATTTTTCTGTTATTTTGTTTACAGATCTGAGTGGAAATTTCCATCCAATTTTCGTTTTAATCACTGTTATTTCCTGTTCTTACACTTCAAATTATTGTATCTGATGCAAGAATTTAGGGTTTTGGGTTTGAATTGTTTGGGTTCTCTGTAATCATCGATGGAGAATTCTGGAAGTTCCGATCAGTGGAACAAGGAGTTCGGATTTGGCACAAGCGATCGCAGATTTGCGTATTCGCGCCAAGCCTCCTTCCACCAACTGCAAGAACCACATACGCCGATTTCGATAATTTCGAATGATCATAAGAAGCCTTTGCTTTGTCGTACCGTTTCGAGTATTGATATTCCTCCCACGATATATCCATTAGAGGAGAACGAAAAATTTTCCATTGAAGGAAAGGATTTTCCCGAGAAAGCTTCATTTTTATTGGTTGTATTATGGGTTTTTCGGGTTGTGCGGTCGGGAAACAGGCCGATGAGGAAGTTGTTTGTAATGATTTCGCTAAATGTGGCATACTCTACTGCAGAATTAATGATCGGCCTTTTCACAGGACGTGCAGGTATAGAGATTAATTGCATTGCTTTTGAAGTTTTCGTTCCAATTATGTAGATCAGTGCGTACCTCTGTATATGCCTCTGCAATATTTTCAGTTTGGTTTTTATCTAGAATGGTTAAGTTGAAGAATCAACAAGTATTTTCGTACTAATATTTTTGTTATTACTGTCGGAAAGCGCTTAGACTACCATTTTAATCGAATTTGATTTGGAGTGCCAGTTTTATGGAAATTGGAACTTTTGCTTTTACCATAACATTGTTCGAGGATTTCATTCTGACAATTGTTGGTCCCTTACCTATTTAAACACCTGTTTGCCTTGGGCATTATATTGTATTGTATTGTATTTGTCTACTATCTCTGCAGTATACACCTTTGACCGGAGTGATATTTGATTTTGGTTTTGTGCATCTATATTATTTCATGATTCTATTGCTAAGCTCTCTCACTCTGGTTTTCTCTTTTTCCTTGTGTGCCATATCAGGTTTGGTGTCTGATGCATTTCATTTGACATTTGGCTGCGGACTCTTGACATTTTCATTGTTTGCAATTGCTGTTTCACGGAACAAGCCTGATCAAGTCTACACTTATGGGTGAGATTGAAATCTGTCACTATGGCTATGAAACAACTGAGAGAAACTAAACAAAGCCTAATCCCAAGTATTAGGGCTCTGTGAATATGTTTTTGCCACTTCATGTTAAAATTATTATGGTTTCTCGTAACAATGATGGATATTTGAATAAAGGAATTTTATTTTGGGCTTTTTAACATATGTGCCGTTTACAGTGGCATAGGAGAAAAGGAGCTACTGTTGGCTAATTGTGATTTATTTATTATTATTATTTATATTGAGAGCACATTTTGCAATCTACAAGAACAAGTTCAATTAATCAGAATTCTCCTTTTGCATTGTATCAGGTTCAAAAGGGTAGAAGTTTTGTCTGCTTTCACCAATGCTGTAAGTATTTGATGTTTCACACATTATTGCAGTTGTTATTTTACATTTGGATAAACTAATTATGTGAGAATTTAGCTCAGTATGGTTATCATATGCAAACTTGTTCATTTTAAAAAAGGAGTACAATGAACTTTAAGAACCCAGAATGCATGGGAGGAGATGTATAGTGAGGTGGTTGCCACTCATTCATAAGTTTATACGTTTATTTAATTTATTGTTTCCTTTCTTAGTATGCTATATTTTTTTTTTTTTAGTAGGTGTGAGTTGAGCGTTGGAATTTTGGATTGATAATGAAAGACATGTGCTTATTCTTTCTTCTTTTCTTTTTTTTCGTTTTTTTGGATGAAACTGATATACTTTCACGAATCAACATTTAGTTAATAGAGAAAAGGATGGAGATGTTTGTCACCTGACCACTGCATAGATATTGCCCCACTTTAAAAGTTATTGGCTTTTGGGGTGTTTTGGTGGGGGTGAGAAATGGTTGTTTGTTATTTTATTGTCCAAAATTGCCTTGGTCAATTGTATCCACTGTATGAAGGAAAAAGTAGATTCACTTGAGAAACATTGTCAAGGAGCTGGACTATTGTTACTTTTTGGGGAGGAGTTAGAACAATAACTATAATGCTATGAGCTTGCAAGTACCACATTTTTCTTGTTGCCTTCATTGTTGTGATCATTATTTTTGTTTTTTTTTTCCCCAATCTTTTCCATGGTTTCACGTGAGATTTCTTTACAAAATATACATACTGAAGATTTAATATTAGAAAGGGGAAAAAACAGAAAGACCAAGAACAAATATATGATATTTTTCATCATTATGTGATTATTGTTGTCATCATTTTTCTTGTTGGTTGCTGCCTCTAGACTAACATGTAAATATTTTGATTCTGCTGCATGTTTAGACAGCTGTTTCTGTTGTTTATGTCATTCTCCTTGGCTGTGGAAGCACTTCATGCATTCATACAAGATGAATCTGAGCACAAGTAAGTTGTTAATGCAGGCTTTCATGAGCAGATAATGTCCTTTGAATTTACGGTCTTACTTGTAATGATTGAATAATTGCTTTTGGTGACTTCCCTGTTGTATGGTTTTCATCTCAGCTTGTAGATCATCTAATAAAATTTATTATATCTTGGTCTTGAAATTTCTGGTCTAGCTTTATGATTGTTCTTGGTTTAGAGGCAGACTTTTTTTTTGCCATCTCTTGAACCTTGAGATTGCTATGTCTGCTCATGCTTTATGGTTCTATTTTTCCGAAAGCATTTCTCATATACGAACATGTGATTGCTCTGTTTGTCTCAATTGATAACTAGATGGTCTTATTTGGAATTCTAAGGGGGGTTGGTGTATGTTAGTTGTGAAGCTTCGTGGCCTTGGGGTGGTAAGACCACTCAAGGGTCAAGGGGGAGGTGTTCTTTGGAAGAAACAATTGGACGAGAGAAGCAAGACAATTATACATGCAGTTGAGACTTATGCAGACAAAGCTTGGAAGGTTTTGGGTGAAGTGGGGGAGGCAATTTGGATTCAACTTGAAGAAATGGAGGTTCTCTCAAGGGTCCAATCTTTAAAGTCTGGGTAGGTGGGGGGGATCTTATAGACCTAATGCTTGACTTGGGTGCTTTAAAGAAGTGAGTTGTTCAAAACTGACTTGGGTGCTTTAAACTGACAAAGCTTGGAAGGTCTTTGTTTTTGCTTGGGGGCTCTTTGGATCTTATAGACCTAATGCTTGACTTGGGTGCTTTAAAGAAGTGAGTTGTTCAAAACTGACTTGGGTGCTTTAAACTGACAAAGCTTGGAAGGTCTTTGTTTTTGCTTGGGGGCTCTTTGATTGCTATACTGGCCAGGAAAACCAAAGAAAGAGTCATTACGACTTTTGTAGTACTTCGGATATCGTTTTCAAAAATTGGCCTATGGAATTTTTCAAACTAAGTCTAAAGGATTACTTTAATCAAATTCTTTAAAATAAAAATGTTTGGAAATTTATTTGAATGAAGTTGGGTTTGTTAAGTAAGTCTAAATTAAAAATGCAAGAATCTATTGATTTTTGGTTCAAATGTTCAAGATTGGGGTTTTGACAATCCAACTTCAGGCTTAAGACTTTTGGCAAAACAAGGGTATTTATTTGTATAAATCTGATGCTATTGAAAATGTGGGCTAAATGAGATCAACCTAAATTTAAAAACTCAAATTTGCATCCGTCTCCTTATGTGTAATATTTTATTTTATTTTGAATTATTTATTAGATGAATGAAGTTGAAATCTTTGTTCGGGTTTAGGATTTGTAGGCCTTTACCACTTTGTATGGATTTATCTTTGGGAAGATAAAAATGGCTAAATTTGAGATAACTAGGGATCAAGAATTATCAAGAATTCTTAGTATCAAGAAATGGACAATTGTGTCATCTCCTAATTCAAACCAATCTTGGAGAGTATCTTTATTCTCATTAATTATGCTTTTAACCAATCATTCATTCTATTATTGAGTGCAATTTCCCATTGTTTCCTTACAAACCTTAAAGAAAGACCATACATGGTATGTTCCCCCCATTGGTCACTTATTTTCTAAATAATTTCCTAAAAATGACTAAAAATAAATAAAATTTTGGTTTCCAGCCATGTGGGGCCCACTTAAGGTGGATGGAGTGCCTAAGACACATTTCTTGAGGTGGAGAAGCAAAACCTCAAAGCGTCAGTGAGTGATTTCGAAATTGGGGTGATTTCGAAATGGATTTCAAAATCATAAGTTAAAATTTTGAAATGGCTTTTCAGCTTTGTCCAATTGTCTTCAAACGACCATAACTTCTTCGTTTCAACTCCAGCACACAGTTTGAGGCATTGGATTCTTGACTTCCCAAGCTTCGAAAATGATATATAATTTGCTCAAAATTAACCTTAGGAAGTTCAAATTACGTCAAAGTCAGGGTATGTGTTGCTTTTAGGTTTGAATTCTAATTCTGTTGAACATTAAGCTATGACCTTCAATCTTCTTTCTTGTGATTGCTTTCTCTCCATATCTCTCCTTAATATTCATTTTTCATCTTTCATTCTATGCATTTCTCCATTTACATTTGTTGCAGCTCTCATCATGCTTGAGAACTCTTAGAGCTCCTTATATGGACATCAACCTCCTTCACTATCATGGATGAAAAAGGTTCTTGTGACTTGCATCCTTTTCATCTTTTAAACCTGGATTTTTGGGATGGGTTGAGCCTTTTTATCACATAATTCGCTCTTTAATTGTGCTATTAGAGCACAATTTGTGACTCTAATCACTCCTATTTTATTTGACTTTAAAGCTTCTTCAAAGGCAAATTTAGTGCTTAACAGGGGGTTGAGATTGTTTGAAAACATGTGTTTGTCCTTAAGCAAGTGGGACCTCAAGTGGGGGGTGCTGTTGAAGTGGGTTTCATGCCAAAGAAGTTTGGGTTTTCGGTCTTTCGTTGCACTTGTGGAGCATTGAGCTTTTTCAATTTTTAGAAGATACGTGCGGTGGTTTTGTGGCAATGGATGAAGATGTTGCCCAAAGCTGCAACAAACAATGAGCCAGATTTCTTGTAAAATTTGATGGGAGAAAGGTTCCTAGCTCTCTACAAGGGGTGGTGGGGTTGGTTTGCTTTGTAGTGTAGATATGGTGGGAAGTCTTCATGTGGATGTCACAAGGTGGTCTCAAAAGGAAACCGACGAGAGGTAAGGGATAAAGGTGATGGGATTTCACTTGCCCTAAAGGAGGTTGAATTTGGTTCTCTGAAAAGTCAAAAAGTTGTGGTTGGAAGGAGGCTTCTCAAGGTTGGAAGGGGAAGGATGTTGTGAGGGAGGGGGAGGCGTGCCCTGATGGCGTGTCCGCAGGATTTCCAGGCCTGGGCAAGAAAGGTGATGCACCTAGTGTTGCAAAGAGTGGTTTAGGAAGTGGGATGGGCTGTGAGTGGTTGATGGTTTAGCCCAAAAAGAGGAGAACATGCCCCTAGTTGGGAAGTGGGCTGAGTGTATTTCTAATAAGGCCTTTGTTGAGCCCTTTTATTCTGCCCAATCCAAGAGTTGTGAGAGGGAGGGGGGGGGGGGGGGGGGGGGGGGGGTTAGCCTTTGTTTTGGGTTGGTGAGGTGCGTAAGGCAGGCTTTGCCTATTCTAAAGGAGCCATTAGGTGCTCTTGTTGCTTCTTTTCCCTTGCAACAAGTGAAGTGGGTATCCTCAAGGTCACGAGGCAGTTTTGTGGCGAAGACTGACTTTGTGATGCTTGCTTCGTTGCGGGGTGGGGTGTCCCAAAGGTTTGGTTTGCAGATGCCAGGAGGCCCTTCGCTCTCTGATGACGCCCTATGAGAGGAAGTTGCAAGATTTTGAGGTATTTCTCCCCTTTTGGTGTTTCCTTTGGGGGGTTTGGGTGCCTCTTCTTCTTTAGGTGTTTCTGTGGTTTTGGTGGATGGGTGGAGGTCCACGAGACATAGGGCTCAGTAGATGGCTGTGGAGAGGGGGTTCTTGTTTTGAAGTTGACTTGATTAAAATGGTTTGGGTGGATGGTAGTGAGGTCCTGTTGGAATGTTTGACTGGGTTTGTTGGCGACAACATACAAAACATTTTGTGGAGAGATAGAGGATAGTGGGAGGATCGGTGAGGATGGTTCTCACCCAGATGATTGGGCTGTGACAGTTATTTGGCAAATTTTAGCAAATTTTTGTGCATGCTGACTGTAGGTTACGAGGTGGAGATTTTGAATCTCTTAAGGAAATTGAAGGTGAGGAAAGAGATAAATAATCAGTCTAGTGCTTTTAGGAAAAGGAAAGTTTGCTTGTCAAAGTTTGAAAGAGAATCGAGGAATCTGGAATGCTTGGTCAATTATCATAAAGCTGGAAGGGGGTAGGAAGGGTGGAAAGAAGGGTTGAGAGTTGGTTTCAGTTAATTAATGAAGCTATGAACACTTTCTTGGAATGTTAGAGGGGCCAGTGACAAAGAGAAAAGAAGAGTATTCAAGTACCTGGTCAGATCGCAAAGAGTGGATGTGGTGTGGTTAAAGGAAGGGTTGAGAGTTGGTTTCAGTTAATTAATGAAGCTATGAACACTTTCTTGGAATGTTAGAGGGGCCAGTGACAAAGAGAAAAGAAGAGTATTTAAGTACCTGATCAGATCGCAAAGAGTGGATGTGGTGTGGTTAAAGGAAGAGCTTTTCAAGATGAAGAACAGAATGTCCAATTGATAAAAGTTTTGCTCCTTTGTATCCTTTTAGGTTGGGTTCGCGTGTGCTTAAGTGAAGGGTCATTGTCTTGATGTTTCGGGTTTGGTTTGTTGTTTGCTCTCCTTTTTCTTTTGTTTGTATTTGGCTGCTACTTGTATACTTAGTGTTTACTTTGTGTGCCTTTTCCAAGTGCTAATATATTTGCTTTGTTTACCTATTTAAAGAAAAAAGATTTCATGTGATATGCAGCACAATGCTAAGTTCTTCTTTGAAATGTTGTATGGATTAGGCATGTGCTTTGGAGATTATTCATCTATGTTAACATGAAAACTTATTTGATCCTATTAGAATGATTAGATGAATGATAGTGTCTCTTCTGATTTTAATCTTAAACTGAGCTTTGTCTTTTGATTGGATACATGTTTAAAGTTATTTTTTTAACAAACATTTTTTCACTCACAAACACAAAACAGGAAAGGAGATGGCAGATGAATATTACTGTTTAGGTCCAATCTACAATATGCTTGTTTAGATAATGCTCCTTTGTCTATTTATTCGTATGTATGGATGCGGACACTTTATTAATAATATATACACATGGATGTTTGGGGTGTAAGGTTGTGGTTAATTCTTATATGTTTCTTGTTGTTTCATTTTGACTTGTATTTTGTTAAGCTTAGCTAATCAATTTCTTGTTTTAGGCATTACTTGATTGTTTCGGCTGTAACAAATTTATTGGTGAATCTTATTGGCGTTTGGTTCTTCAGGAACTATGCTCGCATCAATCTTGGTGAGTCCTCTGCTGCAGTTTTAGATGGTTTTAGAGGTTGTCATGGCAGTTATTTATATTAATTTATTTGTTGTGCTTGGTTTCCTCTACTATGATTCAAACCATGAAAAGCATTTGATTTAATTGGCTAGAAGTTTGAACAATGTTCAAAAATGGTTAATTACCCATAAAACACATCAGAAAAAAAATTCGTAAATTGATTTTGGGATCTACTTCAGGCAACATAGAGTTAGCTATGTTGATCCCTATTGTCTTTTTCTTTTGAAGACTAGGTATAGACAGCCATGAGGATAAAAACTTGTTGGTTCTAATTGTTTTAGTTGCTTTCATACTGGCTGTAGTGTATTACTTGGGGCTACTTAGCAACCAAAAGAATCCTCAGGTTTCTCTGTGGTGATCAAGCAATTGTTGTTTAATTTAACATTCCTTGATGCCATGAGTGCCAGTGTGTAGAACTAATATAAATGTTTGGCCACCTGAAATGAGACCACAAAACAAATTTCGATTCCCCAAAATTGTATGATATGATTCAGCTGTGTCAATGACAAAGAAAAAGGTCATCAATGGAAAAGAGTCCTTAGCATAACTGCTATATATTTAGATTTGGGTTATGCTTTCACATAGGATCTGGGTGCTAAATGCTTTGTACTCAGTTACTCCTCTTAAGGGATTTATCCTGCTCAAGGATTCATTATAAAAGGTATACAAGGGATTGAGAAAGTAAGTCAATATTGTTGATTTGATGAGAAATTGTTTCCCCTGTAAAAATAAAAATAGAAAAAACCTTTAGCTTAAGCTGAACATGTTGATCATAGTTGTCTAAGATGAATCTCCCTTTTACTTTTGTCTCTATGCTTTTGGAGTTTGTTAGGCTGTTGTCTTATTTACTTATCTTTCTTTTCCCTGCATAGTTTGATGAATTGTTCTTTGTGTTTTTATGGGAAAGCGGCTTTCTTAATGCTTCTTTTGATTTTTTTTTTTGGGTTCCTGGGAAGGGTGGGGGGGTCATAGGCAGACTGTTCTCATTTGCTTTTTGCTGGCCCCTTGGTGTGTTCTTGAGAATACAGCAGGTGGCTAGGGTGCATCCCTTGCACCTTTTGGTGTACTTTAGGTGTGTGTGTATGCATATATGTATGTATATATGTGGGTTACTTAAAAAAATATAATTTGTCTTCCAACAGGACCTTGTAATGACTATTCATAGACGTAGGGGAAACATGCATTGACAGATTTATGATCTTGAATTTTTTGTTGGGGCCCAATTGAATACATACTGATAGAGGAACTTCTGTCTATAGTGTATGCCAGGCTTTGGAGATTCTTAGTGTTGTAGTGTTCAGAGTTATGATTGTCAGCCCTAGGTGCACATGCTTTATTTTTTGGATGTTCTTGTCATCTTTCATTTTTCATTGCAGTCTACAGGAAAGCAGAGGATATGAACTACCACTCAGTTTGCTTGCATGTTCTTGCAGATTCTATACGCAGGTACAGAAGCTCTCTCTCTCCTCTCCCCTCACCCTTCCCCTCCCCATCCTCAATGCGCCATATAACATTGTTGCTGGCGTGTGTGGCATGTTCATATGGTTAACTAGACTTGCATGTATTTATATTATCTTGTGCTGTTTTTTATTTTCTTGTTGGTAGCTCAATCTTAAGTTGGTGTCCATCAATTGTTTCTCAGTGCAGGTTTGATCCTGGCATCCTGGTTTTTGACCCTTGGGTACGCCTGCTTAATCCTCAATTCTCTTGCTTTCTTTTTGTTTTACTCCATCTCTCAGCCCCCAGGCTTCCAACCTCCAATCAATTTTAACAATTTCCTTTTGGTAATTTATCTTTTTCTGTTTTCAGGGTCAAGAATGCTGAAGTTTTATGCTTAGGGCTAGTTTCAGTTGCAGTGTTTATGCTTGTCATGCCACTTTTTAAGACAACTGGTGGCATCCTGCTACAGATGGCACCCCCCAGCATACCACCTTCTGCATTGAGCAAGTGCCGGAGACAGGTGATTATATTTCCTATTCTTCGTAATATTTAGTTTTTGCCTTTAATATCTTTAATTTTATTTATTTTTTGAAAAAATTACTATTCTGGTTAGATTACTGCTCATGAAGATGTTTTGGAAGTTTCTCAAGCTTGTTTTTGGGAACTCGTGCCTGGTCATGTTGTTGGCTCAGTCACACTTCAGGTATTCACCAAATTGTTTGTCATTTGCTTGTGTTTTCGTCCATCATTTTGCTTTGATCCGCCTCTCTCTGGGTGGCTTACTATTTTTAAGTTAACAGAAGAATTATTTTGAATTCAGTGGATTCTTTTGGTGCATAACTATAACAGGTGAAGGATGGGATTGATGATTGTCCCATGCTCCAATATGTGCATGACCTGTACCATGATTTGGGCGTAAAGGAGTTGACAGTGCAAGCAGATTGTTCCTAACCTTCATTTTCCTTTTCATTTTACTTTTTCCAATGGTGGTTGGTGAGAATAGCTTATTTTTGAGTTCACAATGCTGTAGTCTGGATTCGTTATTGATTTTTTGGCTCCCCCAACTTATCTATTACCAGTATAGAGGAACTTTAAATCTGTTCCCCATTCAAAGAATGATAATGATGTGCCGATCCTTAGTAATATTATTATGTTCTATTGTTGAAGAAGGATGACGATCCATGGATCCCTTGTATTATTATCTTCCATGGTTGAAGAAAGATGGGTAGATTCTAAAACTGTTGGTGTTATCAGCCTTCATTTTCATCTTAGCAGTCATGCAGTTCCGTTCTTGCTCTGGCTAACCTGTGATAGATCTTCTATTGCAAGAGTAGCTTATCAAGCTAAACGAATTGATATAAGACATAGAAGAAAGGAAGGTCTTTGAATTTTTTGTTATAATGTTTTGCGTTTGAAATGGGCAATCAACATTTCATCAAAGGATTCCTAGCGGCATATCTGAGAAAATTGTTCTTGAAAAAACATCATGGGTGGTGGTGAAGTGGCGTTATAGTACAAGAGTTTGATCATTAGCCACTGAGTACCAAATTTATTTTCCAATTAAGATAATGTTTGGAAACTGTTTTTAAAAACATTCTAAAAATATGGTTTTTAAGAAGACATCAAATTTATAAATTGTTTTTTAAAAACTGCTTTTGAAAACATTTTCAACAAACATTGGAATAAGATAAAAATATATCTTAATTCATGAAAATGGTATGAAATTTATGATTCTACCTATTAATTTTTGTCATAGAGAGGAAACAAACTAAAAAATAATTAGCAATAGAAAGTCGAATTTTTTTATCATTAATGGGATGGAGTCATATGTGTGTTGATACAGACATGAACAACCCTAAACTAAATTAAAACTTGTTTATCCTGTATCATTTTTTAGTCTAGTCAAAATTATCACACCGATGATTGCTCGTCAACATTTGTCTTATCTTCCAGGTTTGGTAGTTTAGAACATTTAAATACATTTTAATTTAGTATGCAATTTCAAATGGTCTAATCATATGTTAGTTGTCACCTACTATAATTTGAATGTGTCAACATCAAGGTCTGGGTTTGCTACCATTGAAAGACTTTAGATTTAACTGGTGGGGAATCATTCAACAGATGTCAATTGCCATGAAATGTAACTTATAATATGTTATTAGGTATCCACCAGCATGATATGTACCATATCAAACTTTTGATCTGGGCCTTCGATATTTGAATTGTTGCACAAAGGTAATAAGCATATATGACTCCGTGATACGTGACAATGAGATCATTATTGAAGTACGAAGAAATAAGATCAAAATAGGAAGAAATGAAACCATTGTTATGGTTGAGGTATAAAGAAATGTGATTCCATAACGCAAAAAAATGAGATCATTTTCAAAGTAGGAAGAAATAAGATCAATATATCAAAGTGGAGAGAAAGGAAACCTATGTGGCAAAATGAGATTTGGTTGGGAAGAGATGGGAGATATGATTACTTAGCAATTTTTTGTGATGACATCAAAAGTGGCCTTTTTAGTAGTGTAGAAAACCCCTAGTATAATTGAATAAACTACCACAAAAAAAAAAAAAAATGGAAAAAAAACATAGGTTGTTGATTCCATTCAAAAGACTTCATTACAACTGTTAACATACAACTAGAGCTTTTCATGCCTTGAACGAAGCTACTTAGCTTGCTATATTCACAAATTCACTATCAACTAACTAATGAAAAACATGAACTACGCTTATCGGGAGATGGATATCAATCGACTTCCTGAGTTTTTGGCATGTTTTTTTTTATCTCCCACTGAGCTCTGAAAGGGGAGTCATTTGGCCTCCACTTACAGAGCAGTACTCCAAATCCTCATTGAAAGATGGAGGAGCTGTGGCTGGCCACATGAAAACAGGCTTGTCAAAGGGGATAAGTGGTGGATCAACCTCCCCTGTGAGAACCCTCAAAGCAGTTCTCATGGATGGCCTCTCGTATGGATTCGGATGGCAGCAGGCCAATGCCAACATCAACACACATTCAACTTGCTCCCTGTTGAAATCCCCGTTCAATCGGAAATCTACGACTTCAAAAAGCCTGTCCCTCCTGTGATGCGCCCACACCCAGTCCACTATACTGTTGTTATAATCGTTCTCCATGCTCTGAGTTCCAGGCTTTCTTGCACAGACAACTTCCAATAGAAGAACCCCAAAAGCATACACGTCTGTTTCAACGGTTGCTCTGCTGTTGTGGAAGCTTTCTGGAGCCATATAGCCATGTGTTCCTGCAAGAACTTGGGTGGAATGGTGAGTTTGGTCATTGGGATGGATGGTTCTGGCCAGTCCAAAGTCCCCCAACCGCGCGTTGAACTCAGAATCTAGCATGATGTTGCTTGTTTTGATGTCCCGGTGAAGCACCCTATCCTGGCATCCATTGTGAAGGTAGTCCAGCGCCTGAGCCACTCCACGGATGATGCTATGCCTTTTTTCCCAATCCAGTGCGATTGGGTTAGTCTCTGTGCTTTGCTTTTGATTGCTGAAGATGAGTTTGTCGAGGCTTTTATTTGGCATGAACTCATACACAAGAAGCAGCTCACTTCTTTCATAGCACCATCCCGCTAATTTTACGAGATTCTTGTGGTGGAGGTTTCCAATGGTTGTGACTTCTGCTATAAAATCTTGCTTTCCTTGATGGGAGTTCCTCGAAAATCTCTTCACAGCTACCTCCTTCTTTTCCAAGACTCCTTTGTAGACTTTCCCAAATCCCCCTTCTCCAAGCTGGTTCTTGCTGTTGAAGTTGGCAGTGGCAGCTTGAAGTTCTTTTAGTCTGAATCTCTTTGGAGCCATGGATGAACCTTGAATTTGTAGCTCCACTTCTGGATCATCATCATCCTCCACGCGACCCTCGTCTTCCCGTGTGCATCTCCAATACAAGAGGGCAATGGTGACGGAAAGAAACACTACTGAAGGGACTGTGATCCACACCCAAACCAGGCTTTTTTCTTCATATATATCCAACCCATCAAATTCCCACGACCTTACACAGTTGAGCTCGATCTCGTTCCCAGTTGAAGCTGAGAACCCCACGTAGATCTTCTCAGGCAGATATGTTGAGAGATCAATAGGCTCAGAAATCACAGGCGTGCTCGCGTTTTCTTCAACAAACACTTTCAAAACTCCCCCGTCATACTCAACTTTCACCGTTACATCCTTACCAATTGAAAGCTTGAGGCTTAGGTTCTTTTGAGTGATTGAATTGATGGAATTCACATTCAGACCGACGTGGTTATCATCCAGATCTTCTGGGTAGCTCTTCCTGGTGTCAAATTCCACCGCCACAATCTGGGCTTTAGCCGTTCCATTAGTAGCCTGATTCACAATCCCAAGCCATTGCCCATGGCTGCTTGGTGGAAGATCGGTACTCCCGGTTAAGATAAAGGCCAAGCCTTCGCCACCTGGGTTTGTCTTGTTGGAGATGTTAAGTACAAAGGTGGAACTAAAAGACGTGTTGTTCCGCAACCTGAATGGCCTTTTGAACAGGGCCCGCCCAGACTGATTCGCGAGGTAGTCTTCTTTTGTAACATCAGGCGTAACCTGGATGGCACCGAGAATTATATACGAATTATATAGGGTGAAATCGGACTCATTTGCTTTCTCAAAAGTCGAATAATTGAAACTGAAACAGCCAGCTCGATCCACAGCGCCAACCAAGAAAGTTGCTAGCAGCAGAGCCCCGACTACCGCAGAAGAGCCCGGAAAATGGTAGAATGCCATGCTCTTTTAGCTCGCCAAGAAGGGTATTCTAATGAAGCACAGAAATCGGCTTCAAAGAGATATATGGAAGGTTGAGTCCAATTCTTTTGCGGTCAGCCTAGCTATTTGTAGAACTCATCTTCTAATCCTTCAAATACGGCAAAAAGGTCGAAAGAGAGAATTTCAAAGCTGTGAATGGAATCTGATATTCAAATAAAGAAATATAGGCAAAGAAAATCACGCTAAGACCTGTATATCACGAAACTTCATTGCTTCTTCAACCCTTATTATAATGCAGTGAATGATGACAGGCCTAGAGTTGTTTTGGAGACTTAAAAAACTACAATTTATTGACCATTACACTAATTGCTGGTTTTACCCTTTGCAAGCAAAAGATTAAATTCTTCAAAGAAAAGTTTATCAAGTCTGATCTTTTTGTTTTTCACTCGTATTTTCCTTCCTATTCCCTAAATTGCACATTTTTTTCTTGTTCATGACTTTTGATGTGTATTCTTAGAAGTAATTGAAACCATCTTAAATTTGTTCTGAAAATAAATAAGTTCTCGAAAATCATTTCTAATTAAAAACTTATTAAACGTGTGTTTTAAGTTAGAAAACTAATTTCTATCCAATTTCCTTGACCGGTATTTCATTTTGATTGATTTCGATTTACAAAAACTTTGTATTATTTAATACATAAGAATATTAATATTTTCCATTTTATATATTCTACTTGCCAAATTTTTGTCCCCTTTTGGCTAAATTTTGATAATCAGCACCAAGTTCATGTAACTTGGGTGTAATATGCCACGTGTCTTTTTCTTGACAGATTCAAGAATGAACCTAGGTTGGTATTGGTGATGTTGGCTAATTTTTTATGAGGAAAAATCAGAATGTGAGTGAAATGAAATCCAAATTCATTTAATTGGGAGACCAGAAGTATGTGGTCAATTTTGATGCTCTCAGTCCACATTCTTAGAGGTTTCCTAAAATCATCCCTTGTTTAAAATCTCTGGTGGTACGGACAAATAGATGGTCAAGTTGATAAGTATGAGTTCTAGTCTTCTAGAGAACGTGGAAAAGTTCCCAGGCCGGCCAAGTCTAATCATTTGAACAGTAGTGAGCCTATACTCTATTCTTCAACTTGAAGGAATCACGGCCCCACCCTACTCTCTTCTTTTCACACTTACTGATTATGTTCATGGGGCTTCCTGTACTCTATTTTTCAAGGCATAATTTATTGACCAAGGAGGAGAAATACAATTGTACACCCAAGATTTTTGCCTTTTTGATCCAAAAATCATATTGTTTGAATTCCACATTATAGATACTACCGTTTGGCGTGTAGAGTATCTTCATGAATAACTTTCACCCGATAACAAAGTCTCATCTATTTATTTGTGGAAAAAAAAGAAGAGAGAAATAGATTCAAGAAATTGTTTCTACATGCCCGCCATTGAGTGGTTTTTCAAAGAGCAAGTTGGAAAACTCAGCTTCCATGGATACGACTTCTGGATAAGAGCAATTAAGGGGCTCAAGGCCTCTTTTGGCTTAGAGGTATAAGTATACAAATATTAGCATTCATTGTCAGTATCAATATCAATGGAGTCTGTCAAATATAATAACTAGTGGTCTTCTTCTGACTTTGGACTATGTCTATGTCACTAGACAGCTTCTTGAATTTCTGGATCCAAGGGGTTCAAAATTTCAAGCTTATCTTCTGGGACTGGGAGTAGTTAGAATGTTGAGGATAGCACACTACGTAATCGCTGACCAACTGTTACAGGTCATTTTGTTGAGTAAGCCCACCTTTGTTTAATCCATTTATATGGATTTCAATCTTGTAGATTATATCATATTTGGTGATGAGGAGTTTGGTTCAATCCTAGTTTCTAGTGAATAAAATAAACTTCTCTTGCGGGCACTGTCCCTTCAATCCTAGCAAACTCAGCGGAAGTTCGACCTCCGTCATCTTCTGCATGATGTAATAAGATTGATTTAGGTTTTACAATTCAACATTAACAAGCATAATATCAATGATTCAACTGCAATAAACTCCATTTGCTATCATTAGTAGAGTTTGATACAATTTAAGAGACTTGATTGTAACTTGTAGCACACAATGAGGGGTGTTGATGCCTTGAAAAGCAAAGAAAATTTGAAGCATCAGTGAAGCTATTACTGTAACTAATGAAAAATTAACATGAAGCGTACTGATATATAGAAGATGGATACCTCCTGACTCAGATTTTGTCCTGATTTTTTATCTCCCAATCAGTTGTGAAGATGGAGTATTTTGGTCTCCACTGAAAGGGTAGTCCTCCAAATCCTCGTTGAGAGACGGAGGCATTGCAGGTGGCCACACAAAAGCAGGTCTGTCCATGGGGATAACTGGTGGAGCAACCTCTCCGGCAAGAACCCTCAAGGCAGTTCTCATGGATGGCCTCTGGAATGGATTTGGATGACAACTAGCCAGTGCCAAAACCAATACACATTCAGCTTGCTCCTTGCTGAAAACCCCATTCAATTGCAAATCTACCACATCCAGAATGCTCCCTCCCCTGTAATTTTCCCATACCCAATCCACAATGCTGCTGTTATAATTGTTCTGCATGCTTTGTCTTCCAGGTTTTCTTCCACAGACAACTTCAAGTACCAGGACACCAAATGCGTAAACATCTGTTTGAACTGTTGCCCTCCCAATAAGAAAACTTTCTGGAGCCATGTAGCCAGGCGTTCCTGCAATTGCTTTGGTGGAATGGTGAGTTTGGTCACTAGGATTGATGGTTCGAGCCAGTCCAAAATCCCCCAATCGGGCGTTGAACTCTGAGTCCAGCATTACATTGCTTGCCTTTATGTCTCGGTGAAGCACCCTCTTCTCACATCCATTATGAAGGTAGTCCAGTGCCTGTGCCACCCCATAAATGACAGCATGCCTCCTTTCCCAATTCAGAGTAACTGGGTTAGTCTCTACTCCGTGATTCTGATTGCAAAATATGAGCATGTCGAGGCTCTTATTTGGCATGAACTCATACACCAGAAGCAGTTCATCTCTCTCATGGCACCATCCCAATAATTTCACAAGATTTCTGTGATGGAGGTTGCTGATTGTTGTGATTTCTGCTATAAAATCTCGCTTGCCCTCATGTGAATTCCTTGAAAATCTTTTCACAGCTACCTCCCTATTTACCAAGACTCCTTTATAGACGGTCCCAAATCCACCTCTGCCAAGCAAGTTATCAGAATTGAAGTTTTCTGTGGCAGCTTCCAGTTCTTTCAATTTGAATTTTCTTGGAGCCGTGGATGAGCCTTGAATCTGCAGCTCAAACCACCCTGGATCATCCTCCTCCTCCACATGATCCTTGGTTTTGCGTTGCCATTTCCAGTACAGGAAGGCAGAAAATCCAATAACCAAACCTATTGCCCCAGGAACCGTGATCCAGACCCATAGCAGGTTAGGGGCATCATCATATAGTTCCAACCCACTGAATTCCCATGACTTCACATAATTGATCTGTGCATAAACTCCAGTTGAAGCTGAGAATCCTACATAAACCTTCTGAGGTAGATAGTCGTAGAGATTAAGTGACTCGAAAATTACAGGAACGCTCCTGTTTTCCCCAACAAAAATGCTCAAGCCTTGCCCATCATATTGAACCTTCACCTTTATATCAATACCACTTGAAAGATTGACACTTAAACTCTCTTGTTTTCTTGAGTAGATGCTATTCAGATCCAGGCCGACGTGGTTATCATCCAAGTCCTCTGGGTAGCTGTTCCTGGTGTCAAATTCTACTGCCACAGCTCCCCTTGTACTTGACCCCATTGTATTCTCGCTTATAATCCCAAGCCATTTTCCTACGCTGTTGGCTGGAATATCCGCATGCCCGGTTAAGATAAAAGCCAGGCCTTCACCCCCTGGATATGTGAGGGGAGTGATATTGATCACAAAGGTGGAATTAAAAGGTAATGTGCCTCTGCCTGTGCTCCACAACTTCAAAGGCCTTGTATAAAAGACCCGGCCACATCCTCCATTATTTAAAACATTTTGTGTTAGCTGGATGGTGTCAGAAGCCATATATGAATCTCCGAAGAACGTCAAATCATCTCCTTTTTGTGGTTTGAAAATTGGATAACTGAAATTGAAGCATTCAGCTTGAGTAACAGCGCCAACCAAGACAGTTGCTAGTGCTACTGCATTAAACCGCAGAAAATCATGGCTTAACATACTGTCTCTGCCTGACCAGATGCATACCAAGTACAGGAAACGATTCTGTTCAAACAACTGCAGTCAGCCCATTTGATGAACTTGATACCACATTCAAGTTCATGACTTTCTACAAGGGGAAATTCGGGTTTCCTTTTATTATATTTCTGTTGAATGTGTTAAAAATATATGCCAAGACTTTAGAGGCTGATCATCATGCTGGTTGCCGGCGATCCACACAACCAGCTGAGGAATAGTTATAAATTGGGATATGAACGGCTAAAAAAAATATCTTAACAAGCAACTAGGAAACTTCCGAAATTTTCAAAGATGAAGAATGTGATAAAAAAAACACAACCCAAGTCCATCCTATTGTAGGACATGAGTTAGGCCAGAGTCATTGGATGACCAGAACTGTGGTGATCCAGCCCTCAGTCCTGAGTCCTCCATAAGAAGTTTCCATGTATAAGCTCTTCTCCGTAGAAAGACCAACTATTAGCATGAGTTTGAGAACGATTGTCTTTATATTATTTGGGAGACGAAATAGTTACAAGCTACATTTAAAGGCACTATCAACTAAAAAGTAATAGTACCTAAAGCTACATTTTTAACACATATACAGCGAAGGGCACTCATGCCCTTGAACAATCAAAGAGGGGGGAAATTTGTAAACACGCAATAAGGGGTGTTCATGCAAACAAGGAGAAAATTTAGCACATCAATGAAGCTAAAGCAATTCACCACCATAAACTAATGAAAAAACAAGAGGCATACTGATATATAGAAGATGGACACCCCTGACTTTGAATTACTGGCATGATTTTCATCTTCCAATCAGTTCTGAAGATGGGGTGTTTCGGTCTCCACTGAAAGTGTAGTCCTGCAAATCCTCATTGAGAGATGGGGGCATTGCAGGTGGCCACACAAAAGCAGGTCTGTCCATGGGGATAACTGGTGGAGCAACCTCTCCTGCAAGAACCCTCAAGACAGTTCTCATGGATGGCCTCTGGTATGGATTTGGATGGCAACAAGCCAGAGCCAAAACCAATACACATTCAGCTTGCTCCTTGCTGAAAATCCCATTCAATTGCAAATCTACCACATCCAGAATGCTCCCTCCCCTGTAATTTTCCCATACCCAATCCACTATGCTATTGTTATAGTTGTTCTGCGTGCTTTGTCTTCCAGGCTTTCTTCCACAGACAACTTCAAGTACCAGGACACCAAATGCGTAAACATCTGTTTGAACTGTTGCCCTCCCAATAAGAAAACTTTCTGGAGCCATGTAGCCAGGCGTTCCTGCAATTGCTTTGGTGGAATGGTGAGTTTGATCACTCGGATTGATGGTTCGAGCCAGTCCAAAATCCCCCAATCGGGCGTTGAATTCTGAGTCCAGCATTACATTACTTGCCTTTATGTCTCGGTGAAGCACCCTCTTCTCACATCCATTATGAAGGTAGTCCAGTGCCTGTGTCACCCCATAAATGACACCATGCCTCCTTTCCCAATTCAGAGTAACTGGGTTAGTCTCTGCTCCATGATTCTGATTGCAAAATATGAGCTTGTCTAGGCTCTTATTTGGCATGAACTCATACACCAGAAGCAGTTCATCTCTCTCATGGCACCATCCCAATAATTTCACAAGATTTCTGTGATGGAGGTTGCTGATTGTTGTGATTTCTGCTATAAAATCTTGCTTGCCCTCATGTGAATTCCTTGAAAATCTTTTCACAGCTACCTCCCTATTTATCGATACTCCTTTATAGACAGTCCCAAATCCACCTCTGCCGAGCAAGTTATCAGAATTGAAGTTCTCTGTGGCAGACTCCAGTTCTTTCAATCTGAATTTTCTTGGAGCCGTGGATAAGCCTTGAATCTGTAGCTCAAATCCCGGATCATCTCCCTTCCTGACATAATATTTCCATTTCCAATACAAGGAAAAGGCAAATCCAATAAACAAAGCTATTACTGCAGCAACTATGATCCAGATCCATTGCGGCATCTGATGATCATCTAAATCTAATACACTGAATTCCCATGACCTTACATAGTTTAGTTGGGAATAATTTCCCGTTGAAGCTGAGAATCCCACATAAACTTTGTGACGCAGATAGATGGAGAAATTAAGAGAGTCAGAAATTGCTGGTGAGCTCGTGTCTTCCCCCACAAAAACCCTCAAAACCTCCCCATCATACCGAATTCTCACCTTGACGTCCATACCACTTGAAAGATCCACATATAGGCTTTCTTGTTTTTTTAAATAGCCATTCAAGTTCAGTCCAATCCGGCTACCATTCAAATTTTCTGTGTTACTCCTCCCAGTGAGAAATGCTACTGCCACCGTTTCAATTTCAGGTGATGATACCGTGGCCTCATTCACGATCCCAAGCCATTGTCCTTGGCTGTTACTTGGAAGATCGGTATGTCCAGTTAAGATAAAGGCCAAACCGTCACCACCTGGGTTTGTGGTGTTGATGATGTTAAGTACAAAGGTGGAATTAAAAGATGCCATGCCTTTGCTTTTGCTCCACAACCTGAATGGTCTTTTGTACAGCGCTCGGCCAGACTGATTCCTGCTGAAATCTATGCTTGAAACATCAGGTGTAACCTGGATGCCACCCAAAGCTATATATGAATTCTTTAAAATGAGATTGGTCTCATCTTCTTCCGTAAAACTTGAATAATTGAAACTGAAACAGCCAGCTTGAGCAACAGCGCCAACCAAGAGAGCTACTAGTAGTAGAAAGTTAACTACTGAAGAAAAGCACAGCAAAGATCGGTTGTGTAGCATTCTGTTTCAGATGGCCACGATGCAAACACAATGGCCAGAATAGCCTTTAAGGGATACGCTTATGTTCAAACATTTGCAGCTACCCCATTTAAGGACTTTAACACGGAAAAAAAGTCATGTTCACGACTTGTATAAGGAGAAACTTCCTTTTTCCTTCCCACCGCGTTTACCATAATTCTGTTGACCAATGGGGTGAATATTATAGATTGGTCAAATGATAAGACTAAGAGAAAAGAACGAATAAAATTGCAGCTTACCATCAAGGTGGTAGAACAGTCCGGCAGTTAAATATGTATAACTTTAGATATGCACAAGGGATCATGATTGAAGATCTAGCTGCAAACTGGAAGGGTCTGGTTTTCTCCTTTGAAATCCGTTTTGGGCCTTAGCTCTATAAGATATTTTTTCATCCTGGAGTTCATCTCCAATCATCTATATATAGTTGCATTCTCTCAAAGTTCCGTAAGATTGATCAGTTTGGATAATTAGTTTCTAATAAGATTTATGTCCAGTTAATGCCTGTCAACTTGCCAGAATGTTGTTTCTCATAAATTAACTCAGGTCAATGATAATCAGCATCAGATTCATATATTTTCCCCTTGTAATCTGCAATATGGTCTATTTTATTGCATCAGGTAACCAGGAAACCTCTGGGTATAAGGGTTTTTGTGGTCCCTATCCACAATTTTCAAAGAGGAAAAATGTGACGAAAGCACAACCCAAATCAAACACGAATTAGGCTGTTGTCATTGGATGACCAGTACTGTGGTCCAGTCGTCACTCCTGGGTCCTCCCTCAAGAGGTTTCCAAGAATAAGCTCTTTCCACAGAAACATAACCATTAGCAAGAGTTAGAGAACGATTACATTTATATTCTTGAGAAGAAATAGTTACAAGCTGCATTTAATGGTACTGTCAATTAAAAAGTAGTAGTACTCATGGATGAAAATTTCGGGATATTGTAGGGACCCCTCCCTCCGAGAACACGTGGCACGCATCTTACAGTGACACGTGGCACGCATTGTCATCCGAGGCACCCTCATCCGGATCTTCCTATAAAGCACACATGGCAGGCTTTTCCGGACTACCTCAAGGAAGATCAAACGACACTTATAAATATATCATCCGGACGGCTCACACAATACATCCGGATGATCAACATATGCCATCCGGATAAAGTGGTCCGGATCATTGACTGAAGTAAGCAAGTCTCACACGTTACCACAACAGCCTGTCATGGCCCACGTTCCGCCGCCTGCAGGGTGAGAGGACAAGATGAAGTGACAACAAGTCACTTCCTTTGATCATTCCACATGGTCACTTCCCACGATCTCTGACAGCTGCATCACCTACCACGATCTCTGTCAGCCACCCGTAGGGTGATGATGGCCTTGGTGCCATCTAATGTCATCATGACAACATAAAATATCTCCCCACCATTAATGAGAGGAGCAGTACACCTGACATTATATATAAACCTTCACACGAAGAGGAAGGTAATCACCTGATACCTAGTAAAAGGACAACTGATTTATATCTCCCTCTCTAACCATGGCTAACAAAACCATCGGAGGGTGCGTCCGGACACCCTGTCCGGATGCCTTTTGCAGGTATAATGACTGAATCAAGAACCTTTGTGGGTTGAGATCGCGTGTCCATCCATTTAGCAACTACGTGGAACACCAGGAGCGCAGGGTATCAACATTGGCGCCGTCTGTGGGAAAATTTTCATTTTGATTCAGTCACTAGCAAAGATGGCCACATCTTCCCGAAGTCGTTCATCTGGTAGGGGAGAGGAAGATGATTTTGAATGGCGTCAAACCATCGAAAAAAGACAGTTGGCAAGCGAACGACAACTAAAAGCTCTCCTCTAGGAGACATAAAGATTGAGAGAAGAAAACGCTGTATTACGCATCCAGGCGTCAACATCAGGGCCTCCTCAACGTCAGCGTTGAAGAGGCCAAGTAGCAAACTCAAGGCCTCAACAAGAACCAGAATCAATATATCCTGGGACCACAGGAGCCATCCCAGGAGCATGCAACGTGAGGCCTCATGAGCCACACACGCCTATGCCCCGAGCTCCCCGTGAGGAAAGCTCAGACTCTACTCACTTTTCAGCAAAAAGACAACGCGATAGAAGACCTCAGTTGTCAAATTCAATGCGCGCAAGACTAGGCCCACAAGAGCCTGGAAGATCAAGGCCACCAGTAGCCACAACCTGGGCACCATGCCCTGACCCCATGGCCACCCCCATGGTGCAGAACGTACACTCGCATCGTGACCCCATAGTCACCCCCGTGATGCGGAACGTTCATTCGCACCCAGCGGTACAGCAGGCTGGGGGAAACCTCCCAAACGAGCCACCCATTGGCTCCATCAGCAGAAGGCTGGATGACATGCTCTCCACGCCCTTCTGCTCTCATATCATTCATTACGAACCCCCAAGGGGATTCCTCGTGCCAAAATTTTCCACATACGATGGGACCAACGATCCCTTTGATCACATCATGCATTATCGACAGCTCATGACGCTCGATATTGGCAACGATGCACTACTATGCAAAGTATTTCCCGCCAACCTACAAGGACAGGCCCTCTCATGGTTTCATCGCCTACCTCCCAACTCTGTTGGCAATTTCAGGGACCTGTCCGAAGCTTTCGTGGGACAATACTTGTACTCCGCTTGACACAAGCAAAATATCAGCACCCTGCAGAACATAAAAATGCAAGATAACGAATCCTTGAGGGAATTTGTGAAGCGGTTTGGCCAAGCCGTACTTCAAGTAGAGGCTTGCAGTATGGATGCTGTCCTACAAATCTTCAAGCGAAGCATCTGTCCAGGCACTCCATTTTTCGAATCACTAGCCAAAAAGCCTCCTACGACGATGGACAACTTGTTCAGACGAGCCAACAAATATTCAATGCTCGAAGATGACGTACGTGCAGCCACCCAACAAGTTTTGGTTGCCGGACGGCCATCTAGAGGTGAAGCGGAAAGAAATGCTAAACCTCCGGACCGGCCAAGACCGTCCGATCGAAAGCAGGAGGGATCGAGTTGCCCGGATAGGCCGCCCCCCACGCCTCTCTCCATATCATATGAAAAACTTCTCCCTATGATCCAAGGCTTGTCTAACTTCAGGTGGCCAAGACCCCAAGGAACAGACCCATCCACAAGGGATCATAGCAAGAGATGTGCCTTCCACAAGGAACACGGTCACACGACAGAAACATGCAGGAGCCTCCAGTATTTGGTCGAGAAGCTCATCAAGGCAGGACATCTAAAGCAATATCTCCGCTCAGATACTGAAAGAAAAATCACTTCCCAACATCACAATCCTGGAGCCCCCAGGGCCCCAGCCGCCCCCAAGGCCGTTATAACTATATTAACGGGGGTCCATCTGACGAGGAATATGACTCTAGGCGAAAAAGGCAGAAGTTGTTGCGTGCCGCATCAATACGCGAACGCATCAATTCCATCCGGCCTGGACTAACCGGAGGGGGTCCTCGCCCCATAGATGGGACAATCATTTTCCCACCGATAGATCCCACCCGGACATTGCAGCTACATCGCGACGCCCTCATCTTGTCCCTGGAAATAGGGGACTTCGATGTGCAGCGTATCTTGGTTGACCCAGGCAGCTCGGCCGACCTTGTACAAGCATCGGTTGTTAGTCACATGGGACACAGTCTCGCAGGCCTCGAAAACCCTGGACGAATCTTATCCGGATTTAACGGATCATCAACTACGTCCTTGGGAGACATTGTACTGCCGGTCCAAGCTGGCCCGGTCACTCTCAACGTACAATTCTCGGTGGTACAAGAGTTATCACCCTTCAATATCATCTTGGGGCGCGCATGACTACACTACATGAAAGCCATCCCCTCTACATATCATCAAATGGTGAGTTTTCTCACCAACGAAGGGCAAATTGACCTATATGGCAGCCAGCTGGCCGCTCGGCAATGCTATCAGATAGCATGAGAAGCAGGGGCCAACCAGGAAGATGCATTTCCCCCTGAACCCAGCCATGCACATGACCAATAGCAATTATTGGGTCCGGCGGACAAAGATCCCCCGGCAGCAGATCCTTTACAAACAATCCAAATTTCGGAGGAAAACACTCACCTCACGAACATCAGTTCCCTCATGACAACCGAAGAAACTCAGAGCATGCAAAATATTCTCAGATAGAACCATGACATTTTCGCATGGGCACATTCTGATATGAAGGGAATTCATCCCTCTATCGCATTGCACAGGCTCAACGTCTTTTCAACTGCCAGACCCGTCTGGCAGAAAATTAGGCGCTTTCACCCGGATAGACAAAAAGTCATCCGGAATGAGATTGACAAATTGCTGGAATTTGGATTCATAAGAGAAGTAGCTTATCCGGATTGGTTAGCCAACGTGGTGGTGGTACCCAAAAAAAAAGGAAAATGGCGGGTTTGCGTAGATTACACCAACCTCAATAATGCATGTCCAAAAAACAGTTTCCTTTTGCCACGAATAGATCAAATTGTGGATTCCACTGCCGGGCAAGATATGCTCTCTTTCTTGGATGTCTTCTCCGGATATCACCAAATTCCCATGTCCCCAGCTGACGAGGAAAAGACAGCATTCATAACGCCACACGGCCTCTATTGCTACAAAGTCATGCCGTTCGGACTCAAAAACGCTGGCGCCACTTATCAGAGACTGATGACAAAGATCTTCAAACCTCTGATAGGCCACACAGTAGAGGTATATATTGATGATATCGTGGTTAAAAGCAAAACCCGAGAGGAGCATGTTCTTCATTTACAAGAAGTTTTTCACCTCTTGAGGGAGTATGACATGAAGCTGAATCCTTCCAAATGCGCCTTTGGCGTAAGTGCTGGCAAATTTCTGGGTTTTATGGTCAGCCAAAGAGGGATAGAGGTGAGCCCAGACCAAATCAAGGCAGTCATGGAAACACATCCCCCCAGGAACAAGAAGGAGTTGCAACGCCTCACGGGCAAGCTCGTTGCATTAGGGCGTTTCATAGCCCGCTTCATTGATGAGTTGCGGCCCTTCTTCTTAGCAATACGAAAGGCTGGAACACACGGATGGACGGATAGTTGTCAAAACGCTTTTGAAAAAATTAAACACTGTCTCATGCACCCACCCATCCTAAGCAGTCCCATCCCAAAAGAGAAATTATACATGTATCTGGCTGTATCAGAATGGGCAATCAGCGCCGTTCTATTCCTCTGCCCCTCACCCAAGGAGCAGAAACCTATCTACTACGTCAGCAGGGCATTGGCAGACGTAGAAACCAGATATTCAAAAATGGAGCTAACAGCCTTAGCCCTTCGAAGCGCTGCCCAGAAGCTCCGCCCTTATTTCCAAGCTCATATAGTGATCGTACTAATTGACCAACCCCTTCGCAACATTCTGCACAAGCCAGATTTAACCGGGAGAATGCTACAATGGGCCATTGAATTAAGCGAGTTTGGAATCGAATTCCAACCCAGATTGTCCATGAAAGGCCAAGTAATGGCTGACTTCGTGCTAGAATATTCCCGAAGGCCTAACCAACACCACGAATCAAGTAAACAAGAATGGTGGACTCTGCGAGTTGACGGAGCCTCACGCTCATCAGGCTCTGGAGTTGGGCTCCTACTACAGTCCCCAACTGGGGAACATTTGGAGCAAGCCATCCGACTGGGATTCTCTGCCTCTAACAATGAAGCAGAATATGAGGCCATCTTGTCCGGATTGGACCTCGCTCTTGCTCTATCTTTCTCCAAACTCCGGATCTACAGCGACTCACAACTCGTGGTAAGACATGTCCAGAAGGAATATGAGGCTAAGGACGCACGCATGGCACGATACTTAGCTAAAGTAAGAAACACCTTGTAGCAATTCACCGAATGGACAATCGAAAAAATCAGGCGAGCTGAAAATGGGCGCGCTGACGCCTTGGCCGGTATAGCTGCCTCATTCCCCATCAAAGAAGCTATTCTATTGCCAATACATGTGCAAACCAACCATTCTGTCGCAGAAACCTCTACTTGCAACACCATTGAGGCAACCCAAGCAAACGACCAAGAGTGGACGGACAATATTGCAGAATATCTCCGGACAGGCACTCTACCAGGAGATCCCAAACAGGCACACAAAATCATGGTGCAAGCTGCACGTTTCACCTTAATTGGGGAGCACTTGTACAAACGATCCTTCACAGGACCGTACCTTCGGTGCCTAGGGCATTCAGAGGCCCAGTATGTGTTAGCTGAGTTGCATGAGAGAATATGCGGGAATCATTCGGGAGGACGATCTCTGGCACATAGAGCTCATTCGCAAGGATACTATTGGCCAACAATGAAGAAAGACGCGACAGCATATGTCAAAAGATGTGATAAATGCCAAAGGTATGCTCCCATTCCACATATGCCATCAGCAACGTTGAAGTCAGTCTCAGACCCATGGCCTTTTGCGCAGTGGGGCATGGATATAGTGGGACCCCTCCCAGCAGCGCCTGCCCAGAAAAAGTTCCTCCTTGTCGCCACTGATTACTTTAGTAAATGGGTGGAAGCTGAAGCATATGCTAGCATCAAAGACAAAGATGTCACCAAGTTCGTATGGAAAAACATTGTTTGTCGTTTTGGAATCCCCCAAACCATCATAGCTGACAATGGTCCACAATTTGACAGCATTGCATTCAGGAATTTCTGTTCGGAGCTGAACATTCGGAATTCATACTCCACACCGCGATATCCTCAAAGTAATGGGCAAGCAGAAGCCACAAACAAGACCCTAATCACTGCCTTAAAGAAAAGGCTTGGACAAGCCAAAGGGAAGTGGGTGGAGGAGCTACCCGGCGTCCTATGGGCCTATCGAACCACACCCGGACGACCAACAGGAAACACTCATTTCGCCCTCGTATATGGAATGGATGCAGTCATTCCTACTGAAATAGGTCTTCCTACTATCCGGACTGACGCAGCAAAGCAGAGTGATGCAAACACGGAATTAGGAAGAAATTTGGATTGGGTAGATGAAGTGAGGGAGAGCGCAGCCATCCGGATGGCAGACTATCAACAAAGAGCATTCGCCCATTACAATCGCAAAGTAAAGCCCAGAAGCTTAAAAAATGGTACGCTAGTCCTTAGAAAAGTTTTTGAAAACACTGCTGAAGTAGGCGTAGGGAAGTTCCAAGCTAACTGGGAAGGATCCTATATAGTGTCTAAAGCAAGTGAAAGTGGAGCCTATCATTTACAAAAATTAGACGGAACTCCGTTACTTAGACCATGGAATGTGTCCAATTTAAAACAGTACTATCAATGAAAAAGCAAGACAAGTACAAATGAAAAAAAGAAGTGTTTTATTGATATATGTAAATGTATGTACAAGGAGGTCTCCGGACCACAAAAAATACAGAAAAAAGATTACAGAAAAATTGCAAAAAGAAAAGCTATCAGGGAGCAGGCTTGTCAAGAAGTTTCTTCTCTTCACCCGGAGGAATTGAAGAGACATCTCGCTTTATGCCATTCTTCTTCATACAACAGCGATAGCCGAAGATGAACGTATCATCCACTTGTTTTTGATACTCCGCTTCAAGCTCCTCCCTCTCTGCAGCAAACTCCCGCTCTAGCTCTTCTTTTTGCGCTATTAAGCGCAGTTGCAAATCTTCTTTCTGCTTCTTTTCAATTGAAGCCTCAGTCCGGAGTTGCCTCACCTCCCCCCTCAGCCGGGCCATCTCATCCTCCGCCTCAAACAGGTGGGCGATTGTTGATTCCTCCCGGCCCTTAGCCTCAGCCAAATCCGCCCGAAGGGCTTCATTGTCCTCTCGAACGGTGGATAAGCTGGCTTCGGCCTCCGCCAGTCTCAGGCGCAACCGATCTTCACTATTTTTGTGCCGAGATGCGAAGGCCTTCATATAATCAGTGGTTCGCAGCAAGTCAGTGAATAAATCATGTTGTTGAGCCATGCCGCGAAGACCACTTACCAGCTACATTCAAGCACACAAGCGAGAAAAGCAAAGTTATAAATCACACCACAAAGTTATCAGAATAACAAAGAATCTAGAAGCACAAAAACAGTATACCGTTTCCACCATCTCGAACATCTTGGCTGAAGGTATGATAGTAGTCAAGCCGGGGGGAATATGTTTCAGCTTATCTTCCAACTCCGCGTAGCTAAAAGGGCTAGCAGAGGTACAAGCCGCGTCATTAACAAGATCCCCACCTGATGAGGTGACAGAAGGCGACTCTTGTTCCGAATTCGGGGCCTCAACATTTACGGCCGGATGGGTCTCCCCGGGTGCAACGTCATCCGGGACCATCACCGGGACGGCTGGAGTCTCAGTTACCATCTCTACTTCACCCTCCTCCGGATGGGCGTGGTGGGCGGATGAGCAACTAACTTCAATCTCTTGCTGACGATCTTGAAGCCGCCCGATGAGTCCGGACCTCAGATTGCGCGCCGAACGCGGCCTCTTTGAAGGTGGCCCCTTCACCAGAATAAGAGTCAGACGGTCCGGATCGTCAGAGGGCTGACTCTGGCTTTTTGCCCATGCTTCCTCCATCGGGGTCGCACAAACGGCTTCAGCTGCATCAACATCCGGATTAGGGGAGCCCGGATGGTTTATGGACGCAGCTTCCTCAGCCAAATTAGCCAGATGGGCAACCGCTGCCAATGAGGTACTCGAGTGGTTCAGCCCCGCGACATGTCCGGGTCCGCTTGAGATAGAATGAGGAGCAGGGTTCACTGGCTCCTCTATTATTACCTCCACCTCGTGAGTAATTGGCGGAAGAACAAATTCCTTGGGAGGAGTGGGCTCCTTCACTCCCTTCCCATTCTTCACCAGCTTCCTCTTTTTCGTTGGAGCTTTCTTTGGAGGAGAGGTTGCGTCGTGTTTCTGTCCGGGAGCCTTCCGAAGGGTTCCTTCGTTTTTTCTCCTCTCCCGATCATCCAGGAGTGCTCGGCGTTTTTCAACGTCAGCCTCTTTAAACTCCTGGTAGATCGGGAGATCCTTCACAGTATAATGCTCCCCAAGCACTACCTCCTTTGGCAGCTTCCTGGGGAGAATATTGACAACATAATCCTGGGACTCCCGGACGACCGCCATTAGATTCCGCGCAGAAAGCAGCGTCTTGTAGTGCCTCTCCTTGGCGTCTATCTCAAATAATTTATTGAGACAGGCAAAAGACGCCTTTTCCACCCAGTCCACGATGTGGCCCCTCATTTCCGGACCTGTGTTATCAGCAACCAAAGATAAGAATACCATCCGAACAAATCAACAAAAAGACAACAAAGTAAAAGCCGGACAAAGTCGCAAAGCAAACTTACCCGGAATCACTAAGGAGTAGTTTGGAGAGAAGGGCCTCGCAGGATGCTTCGACCCCGCCCCGGCAGCTCCGTCACCAATTGAAGGGAGGGCAGGTGAGCGGACATGCTGAAGATGTCATTTTTCACCTTTTTCAGAGAGTAGACAAAAAACACCTCCAGCAGCGTGAGGTCGAGGTTGTATAGCATGTTTATGATGCTGCATCCCATCAGCACCCGGACGATGTTGGGGTGAATGAAGGCGGGTGGAATCTGGGTGAAATGGAGGAATTCCTTGAACAACGCCGGCAGAGGGAACCGGAGCCCCACGTTGAATTGTTCCTTTGAGAAGATGATGGTATCTTTTTCAGCCTTCTCAGTCGGCGCAAGCACCTCCTCATCATTCAGAAATTCCACCATTACGCCATTTGGGATGCAGAATCGATCCCGGAATTCCTTTACACTCAGTTTGTCTGTGGGTTTCTCGTGAGCATCGCCGGCCCGGACAGATGAGGTAGATTTGTTCTTTGCAGACATTTTTTAGCCCAAGGCTGAACCGAAACCTACATGCAAGAAATGCAATAGTCAAACACAGCAATCCAAAAACTCGCAAACCCTAAACAGATAACAACACTCAGAAAACCCCGCACCACTAATGTACCCATTCCAAAATCCTTGACTCTACCCCAACAAGAAACCCCCAACCCACAAAAAACACAGGGGGGCAACGGAAACCCTTAAAACACCCAGTCACAAACGACACTCGCTCAAAACAAACCAACAACACCAAAGCGTAGAAAATGAAAGAGCAAGACACAAGGAATACGTACCAAGTGTGAACGAAAGGCAAGGGTTGCAAATCGCAAGGCAAACACCGTCAAAACGCAACAAATCACCGTCAGGAAATTCTAAGGTTTCACTCAGAAGAAGCGAAGGTACGCACAAGGTTGAAGAAGAAAGCAATCTCAGAAAAAACGCAGTAGAAAAAAAGCAACAGTGGGCACAGTATTTTATTTATAGGGGGACAACCCCTCGGAAAGCCAAACGCCCAACAACGCCATCATTGAAACGACATGCTGCCTGGGAATGCCCAGAGTCGGCGGCTCATCATAAATGCCTTTTTGGCTCTCGCGCCCCCACTCGCCACGTGGCCCAACCAGACAAAAAGTCGATTTCGGTTTCAAAAACCAATTATTTTTTAACCCGCCCATTTTTGCTCAGGCAAAATAGGCAAGTTAAAAAGGGGGGCATTGTAGGGACCCCTCCCTCCGAGAACACGTGGCACGCATCTTACAGTGACACGTGGCACGCATTGTCATCCGAGTCACTCTCATCCGGATCTTCCTATAAAGCACACATGGCAGGCTTTTTCGGACTACCTCAAGAAAGATCAAACGACACTTATAAATATATCATCCGGACGGCTCACACAATACATCCGGATGATCAACATATGCCATCCGGATAAAGTGGTCCGGATCATTGACTGAAGTAAGCAAGTCTCACATGTTACCACAACAGCCTATCATGGCCCACGTTCCACCGCCTGCAGGGTGAGAGGACAAGATGAAGTGACAACAAGTCATTTCCTTTGATCATTCCACATGGTCACTTCCCACGATCTCTGACAGCCGCATCACCTACCACGATCTCTGTCAGCCACCCGTAGGGTGATGATGGCCCTGGTGCCATCTAATGTCATCATGACAACATAAAATATCTCCCCACCATTAATGAGAGGAACAGTACTCCTGGCACTATATATAAACCTTCACACAAAAAGGAAGGTAATCGCCTGATACCTAGTAAAAGGACAACTGATTTATATCTCCCTCTCTAACCATGGCTAACAAAACCATCGGAGGGTGCGTCCGGACACCCTGTCCGGATGCCTTTTGCAGGTATAACGACTGAATCAAGAACCTTTGTGGGTTGAGATCGCGTGTCCATCCATTTGGCAACTACGTGGAACACCAGGAGCGCGGGGTATCAACAGATATATCCCCAAAATTTCGGTGTATCGGTAGATAGTGGGAAGATATTTCGGTGGGACGATATTTAATTCGGCAATTTTTCGGCAATTTTACCGATTTTTCTCTGATTTTACTGATTTTTCGTTGTGGTCAACTCGATCAAAGCTCTAGTTAATGTTGCTGGCTCTGTCAAAGCACGGTGAAACCCTCGAAAATTCGGCAATTTTGGCTTGTTGTAGGCGTTGGGACTCGAAACCAGACCAAAACGAGCAAACTCAGCTTGTGCTCACCACTGGGTTAAATTGCATCCTCATTATATTATATGCACTAAAATAAACATATGCTAAAACCTTCATAAAACAAAATATTTAAAAAATATTTTAATAAACAAATTAATTCTAATTCTTTTATTTTTAAATCTCATTTAATTGATCACTAAAAATATAAAAAATTATTGTGATAATTTTCTTAACAATTTTTTTTATATAATTTATATATTAATTAATATAAAAATATAAATATTAAAAAAATTTATTCATATATCATTATTTATTTTATATAATTTAATACAATTAAATTAAAATGAATCATAATTTTAATATTAAATATATTTTAAAATTAAATATATCATAATCAAATATCACAATGTTATTATCAAATAATAATTATATCATTTAATAATAAATATAAATTATAAAATTCATATTTTTTTTATCAATGCATACGATATTATTATCAAATATAATTAATTATATCATATGCATATATCATTTTTTCTAAAACAACTTTAAAATGTTTATTATTATTTATTATATCATTTTAAAAAATTTTCTTAATATTTTCATGAATTTTGATTAATTTTAAGCTCACCGATATTTTGTATCAAAATATCCGTTGATATATCTCTGATATATCCGATATATCCGTAAAATCGAAGTACCAATATATCCATGATTACTGATAAGGATATTCATGCCCCATCACAAACAAAGGAGGGGAAATTTTGTAAACACACGATGGGTGGTGTTCAAGAAAACTAATGAAAAACACGAAGCATACTGATTTATAGAAGATGGGCACCCTTGAGTTTGAATATTTGGCATGATTTTCCCCTCCCAATCAGTTTTGAAGATGGAGTATTTTGGTCTCCACTGAAAGAGTAGTCCTCTAGATCCTCGTTCGAAGATGGAGGCATTGCCGGTGGCCACACAAAAGCAGGTTTGTCCATGGGGATAACTGGTGGAGCAACCTCTCCTGCACGAACCCTCAAAGCAATTCTCATGGATGGCCTATGGTTTGGATTTGGATGGCAACAGGCCAATGCTAACATCAACACACATTCAGCTTCCTCCTTGACGAAAACCTCATTTAATTGCAAATCCACAACATCAAGAATGCTCCCTCTCTTGTAATTTTCCCATACCCAATCCACTATGCTGTTGTTATAGTTGTTCGGCAAACTTTGGTTTCCTGGCTTTCTTCCACATACAACTTCAAGTACTAGGATACCAAACGCATAAACATCCGTTTGAACTGTTGCCCTGCCAACAAGAAGACTTTCTGGAGCCATGTAGCCAGGTGTTCCTGCAATGGCTTTGGTGGAATGGTGAGTTTGATCACTAGGATTGATGGTTTGTGTAGGATCCCTCCCGAATCTGCCACGTGGCTCCCTCTCAGTCAACCACGCGAATAGTCCCCCTACTGACACACGACGTTACTCATCCCACCAGGGGGGATGCTGTACAGCAGACGATTCACCTTCTCCAGATATCCCTCACCAGACACTTACTGTCGGGTGGAAGATGGGCGCTGTTCAACTTCCCCGGCCAATCCGTGTCTGGACCCATGGATGCATCCACCCGGAGTATTCCTTTGGCCAAAGATTTAGTATCCTCGGACGTTTTTACCAGGAGCATACTCTCAATTCGCCGGATCCATTTCCGGACGAAGTCAAGAAAGCAACTCTGACAACGCTTTTGACCAAGTCCCTTAAATCATCACTCATCTTCAATGCAAGACATGCTTGATGGGACATTCACAAATTTTCTCAGATCACCTGGCGTATCACACATACTGAGAATAATAATTGAGGTGACAAACGCCACTTGAACGCCCTTATGACAGCCATCACTTTGCGTCGGAAAGGTCATGATTGCTTCGCCACCCTATGAGCCGCAATCATGACCATGGGACCCGCTAGCCTAGCAAGGACACCTTCTCTGCCTCATATATAAGCTTGAAGGTAATTCTCAAGAGGTAAGCAATAGAAAAATCGTGGAGGAACGCTCCCGCAATTGCTTTCAAACAACTTCCGAAATACTAACTTAAGCATCGGAGGGTGTGCCCGGACAACCTGTCCGGACATCTTTTTGCAGGAAGAAGGAAGGATCTTTTCATGCGTTGATCAAAACTCCGTTTCTGGTAGCTACAATTGCTACGTTGGAATTTTGCTATCAATAGTTTGAGCCAGGCCAAAATCCCCCAACCGGGCATTGAACTCTGAATCCAGCAATACATTGCTTGCCTTTATGTCTCGGTGAAGCACCCTCTTCTCACATCCATTGTGAAGATAGTCCACTGCCTGGGCCACCCCATAAATGACAGCATGCCTCATTTCCCAACTCAGTGTAATCTCTGTTCTATTCCTTTTGCTGCAAAATATGAGCTTGTCTAGGCTCTTATTTGGCATGAACTCGTATACCAGAATCAACTCATTTCTTTCATGGCACCACCCGACTTATTTCACGAGATTTCTGTGATGGAGGCTGCTGATTGTTGTGACTTCTGCTATAAAATCTTGCTTGCCATCGTGTGAATTCCTTGAAAATCTCTTCACAGCTACCTCCCTATTTTCCAAGACTCCTTTATAGACTGTCCCAAATCCACCTCTGCCAAGCAAGTTATCAGAGTTGAAGTTTTCTGTAGCAGCTTCGACTTCTTTCAATCTAAATTTTCTTGGAGTCGTGGATGAGCCTTCAATCTGTAGCTCTAACCCAATATCATCACCCTTGCCCACATAAGATTTCCATTTCCAGTACAAGGATAAGGCCAATCCAATAAACAAAGCTATTACTGCAGAAACTATGATCCAGATCCATTGCAAGTTACGATGATCTTCATCTAAATCCGATGCACTGAATTCCCATGACGTTACACAGCTTAGTTAGGTATTGTCTCCAGTTGATGCTAAGAATCCTACATAAGCCCTCTGAGGGAGAGTAGGATAGGCTAAGAGAGTAAAAAATGACCGGAATGCTCTTGTTCTTTCCCACAAAAACCCTCAAAGCTTCCTCATCAGACTCAACTCTCACCTCGACATCCTTACCAACTGAAATATTCACACTAAGGGGTTTTTCTCTTTTTAAGTAGCCATTCAAGTTCAGGTCAACGTGGCTACCATCCAAATCTTCTGTAGTGATGTTTCCGGTGACAAATTCTACTGCCACTATTTGGCTTTTAGTTGAGGACACTGTATCCTCGTTTACAATCCCAAGCCATTTCCCTCTATTGTTCTTATTCCCAGTTAAGATTGTTTGTTTTGATAGAAACAAAGTGTAGGAACTCTCAGGAAGCAACAGAACATTGAGAGATTTGAAGTGATATATTTTATTAAGCTTCAAAGCACTTATTTATACAGCTAGCTTAAAACAAAAAAACATAAAAATAGCAACAAACCTGCTACCTATAGATACTTCCTAAAGAATAGAAACAAACCAACAAATTCTTCCTAAGGATAGGTAAATCTTCCACATGACTAACTTATTTGACTGCTTTCACTTCAATCTACTCAGCTCTATGTCAGCAGTTCCTAGGACATGTCATTCAACAAAGATGAAGGCTAGGTCTTGGCCGCTAAAGATGTTAAGTACAAAGGTGGAATTAAAAGAAGTCGTGCCTTCATTGTTGCTCCACACCTTGAATGGCTTCTTGTACGAAGCCCAGCCGGATTCATTTGCGAAGAGACCACTGGATCTAACATCAGGTGTAACTTGGATGACATTGAAAAGTATAGATGAATTCCTTAAGAAGAGATCACCCTCATTTTCTTTCTTGAAAGTAGGATAACTGAAATTGAAGCACCCAACTTGGGTAACAGCACCCACCAAGAGAGCTGACCGAACTTCTCTATTGTACCAAAATACTTAGCCTTTTTACATAGTAACTCTAGTTAAGAAAAACTAGAGAAAGAGTCAGTACGACTTTTGTAATATTTTGGATATCGTCCTCAAAGACTGGCTTCTGAAAATTTTCAATACTAGAATAAATGAATTGTTTTTGTTTAAATCCTAAAGTGAAAAACAATATGTGAATAATGCGAAACTAAGTAAAAGAAATTAAATTAATAAAAAAATGAATATTGATTTTAAATTCAATTTATTCAAGTTTGAGGTTTTCCACAATCCAACCTAGGGTATAAAAATTAGAGAAAACAAGGGTCTTTTAAGTAACATGATCTTAGGGTTTTGGGATCCTTGGCCGTTCGCGATCAAGTTGAGTTCTATAACTCAAAATTGCATTCGAAACCTAATTTTTCATTTTTAAATCAGATTCCTAAAACCATCAAATGAATGAGATTGATTACCAATTTAAGATTTGACTTTTTAACCCTTCCTACTCCTTATAGTTTTGTTTATGGGCAAATAACGATAGGAAAAACGAGGATAACTAATGATCAAGAATTACCAAGAATCACTAGTATCAGGTAATAACCTACCATATTATTCTCTAAACGAACTCACAAGGATAGGATAAAAAAATGATAAATTGTCACCCAACCAATAATTAATCTCATTGTTATAATAATTTACCCATTGTCCCTATAGGTTTCCTAGCCCTTAGGTTTTCATGCTTCAAGTCCTAAGTTGGCTCTTAGCCTCTCATGGGGGTGATGTCACATTCACAATCCATAATAGGGTAAAAATCCATAATTTAAATCAAAAGAAACTAAAAACAATATATTTAATAAAGAAGAAAAAGAAAACAAACCAAAATTCTCGTCTTCTTCCATCTTCAATGTCCAACTCTCCGGAAAAAGATAAAAGATCCCTAAAACCTAGAATTGAGAGAGTTTATATAATATCATCAATTACCTAACATGTGACACACTCTCATTGGCCACTTATTACAAAATAATTTCCTAAAAATGATTAAAAAAATAATAAAATGGTGAATTCTAGTCATGTGGGGTCCACTTATGGTGGATGGAGTGCCCTAGATGCAATTCCCGAGGTAGAGGAGGCAAAACATCAAAGTGGCAGTGGGTGAATTCGAAATTGGTGTCATTTCGAAGTGGATTTCGAATTCATAAGTTGAATAGATGCAATTCCCGAGGTAAAGGAGGTGGAACATCAAAGTGGTAGTGGGTGAATTCGAAATTGGTGTCATTTCGAAGTAGATTTCGAAATGACCCTCCAACTTGGTGCAGTTGTCTTCAAATGGTCATAACTTTTTCATTGCAGCTCCAATTGGTACACCGTTTAAAGCGTTGGACTCCTAACTTCCCGAGCTTCAAAACGATATATAGTATATATATATATATATATATAATGGACTGCAGAAACTGCTCTAAATTTATCCTCAAAGTTAGAGTATATAATACCATAAGATTTTTGAGTTCTAAATTTCCATGCAGTTGAATCTTGCTTCATGCCTCATTTTCCATGTTTTCTTGCCTTCTTTCTTACTCCATAATGGTCATTTCTCATCTTCCAAATGCATGATATCCTTGTCTTGCCTTTCCTTATGGTCCATGAGTCTTGACTCACTTATTTCCTCTTTTAGCCATTTCTTGATATTTCAAAATCTAAAATGATTCAACTTGCACAATTTTCTTCCCTTGAACCTGATATAAGTCTCCAAAGTACAAATTAAACTCATGGCTAGGGCCTTAGCATTGATTTAGGTCAAGTTGGGTGATTTGAATATCCTTTAGTGTACAAATCATATCGAATATGTGTCATTAGATATTTTGGCTCCAATCAAGAGCTGCTAGCAGTAGAGAGTTAACTGCTGCAGAAAAACACATGGAATATTTGTTGTGTAACATTCTATTTCAGCCTGCCAAAGATGCAAATACAATGGACTGATCTAGTACAGAAAATGGCCTTTATGGTATCAATATGCTTGGGAAAGGTTATGTTCAAACATTTGCAGCTACCCTATTTGAAGGACTTAACACAAAAATCATGTTCATCACTTGTGTAGGACCCCTCCCGGATCTGCCACGTGGCTCTCTCTCAACCAACTACGCGGATAGTCCCCCTACTGACACGTGGCATCGCTTATTCCACCCGGACGAAAATTCTCACTCATTACACCCGGACGGGAATTCTATACGGTAGACGATTCACCTACTTCAGATACTTCACAGTCGGCGCCTGTCGCCGGATGGGAGAGGACGACGATTCAACTTCCCCGGACAAACATGTCCGGACCCTCCGGTAGCGCTTACCCGGAGAGTATCTGCAACCGACGATTCAGCTTCTCTGGACAGCTTGGCTCGTAAGACACTTGCGATTCGCCGGATCCGTTTCCGCACGAAATCAATAAGCAAACTCTGACAACGCCTTTGACCAAGTCCCTTAAATCATCACTCATCTTCAATGCAAGACATGCTTGATGGGACATTCACAAATCTTCTCAAGTCATATCACACATGCTGTGAATCATAAATTAAGGTGACACACGCCGCCTAAATACCCTTCTGACAGCCGTCACCTCGCATCACAAACGTCATGATTGCTTCGCCACCTTATGAGTCGCAATCATGACGATGGGACCCTCTAGCCCAGCAAGTACACCTTCTCTGCCTCATATATAAGCTTGAAGGTAATTCTCAAAAGGGTAAGCAATAGAAAAATCGTGGAGGAACACTCCCGCAATTGCTTTCAAACAACTTCCGAAGTACTAACTTAAGCATCGGAGGGTGTGCCCGGACATCTTTTTGCAGGAGAAAGGAAGGATCACTGTAACGCGTTGATCAAAACTCCGTTTCTTGTGGCTGCAATCACTACGTCGGAATTTTGCCATCAACATTGGCGTCGTCTGTGGAAAACCTTCTTCTCAGTAAATCCTATACCTTCCAACTGCAGAGATGGCTTCACCCTCAAGAAGTCGTTCTTCTGCTAGAGGGGACGAAGGCTACTTCGAATGGCGAAGCAGCATGGAAAGACGACAGCGAGAAAATGAACGACAGATGCAAGTTTTGCTCCAGGAAACGAGGAAACTCAGGGAAGAAAACAATGTCTTGAGGATCCAAGGCTCTTTTGAACCTCAGCACTATCAGCGGATGCAGAATCCCTGTCACAACCAAGAAGCTCCGTTCCCCAGGGAGGTGATCCCAACCCTCGAGGCGCATGAAGTATGGCCTAATGAAACCCCGGTGCACGCTCACCATGTCCGACGAGACGAAAGTTCAGGCTCTACTCGAGTCTCGTCCAAGAGACAACGCGAGAAAAGGCCTCAAATATTTGACGCAATGCACGCGCGTCTGGGACCCCAAACACCCTGCAAAAATAGGCCTCACACCACCATATCGATGGATGCACACTCCGAACCTACAAACTCGCCTATTTCACAGGGACATGTCGTCCGCCCACAATTTGTCGCGGGTTGGTAAAGATCCCTCGCACACAACCCCTCCGGGCTCTATCAACAGGCGCCTGGATGACATGCTCTCCACGCCTTTCAGCCCTCGCATCATTAAATATGAACCCCCACGAGGGTTCATCGTCCCGAAATTCTCCACGTATGACGGGTCAGCCCAGATGGTACCAGGAGGGCAACGCCCTAGGGTAAGAGCCTTGTCGCTACCCAAGTTCGAACCCTGGGGACGTCACCCACAAGGGCCAAATAAACAAATGGCCTCATAAGACTCTGCGCTGTCTGACCCATTCCGGCTGTGATGCCCCTGACTGGCACATTTCGGTGGTACGGCTGGGCACTAGAGCACAAAACGACTGTCCGGCCCATTCCGGCTGTGATGCCCCTGACTGGCACAGTCCAGTGGCTACGGCTGGTGTCACACCCTCGAAAATCACCTTAAAATTTTCACCTGGTGTGTGGTGCTAAGGACCCTTTCTTAGCCAACCTTCCTTCCCAGCCTTCTCAACACACACACACAGCAACAACAAATCAAAGGAAACAGGGACACAACGAGGTTACAGGAAATCCTTCCCAAGTTGTATTAATCTCAACTACAAGATACAAAATTTCTTCCCCGAGTCAGAGAGCAATGCTTACATCCCAAGCATTCAGAGATTACTTTCCCTCTTCTCCCTATCTCTTATCTCAAGGCTGCAGGAGCCCTTTTAAAAGACCCACCCTGCAGTTTTTTTTTTTCCCCTGGTGGTTATGCAACCACCCAGAACCGCCCTGAACTGCTTGCATAACCACCCACTACCCAGATGGTGGCCTGTTGAAAAACCACCCACTTGCATCAGCATCAGCATCAGTAGTGCCTCAGCCCACTACCAGTCCATGCAGCTGACTGACTTGATCACTAGCTATCCCAGCTAGTGCTCTGACTAACTGCCATCTCCTCGAGCCTGCCTCATTAAGTTGCCGGAGAGCCCTCCCCTAACAAGTTGTCATCTCCCGGCTCTTCGCCTCTGCTAGCTCTATCCAAAGAGCCTCGTTGTCGTCCTGGGCCCCTATTTATAGGAACAAAGCCCCGAGAATCCCCCCAAACGACTGGAAACCTAATTGCACCAAGTTCCGAAACGACACACCATCTGGCAGAGTTTTCAAAGTCGGCGCGCCTCACTAGCTCCCGCAACGAGAAAGCGCCACGTGCCATTGTTGTCCATATGAAAGAGAAATTGTGTAAAGTTAGTATTTTTATCCCGCCTTTTCTGCCCTGATCAGATAAGCGAGATAAAAGGGGGTATTGTAGGACCCCTCCCGGATTTGCCACGTGGCTCCCTCTTAGCCAACTACGCGGATAGTCCCCCTACTGACACGTGGCATCGCTCATTCCACCCGGACGGAAATTCTCACTCATTACACCCGAACGGGAATTCTATATGGCAGACGATTCACTTACTCCGGATACTTCACAGTCGGCGCCTATCGCCGGATGGGAGAGGACGACGATTCAACTTCCCCGGACAAACATGTTCGGACCCTCCGGTAGCGCTTACCTGGAGAGCATCCGCAACCGACGATTCAACTTCCCCGGACAAACATGTCCGGACCCTCCGGTAGCGCTTACCCGGAGATCATCTGCAACCGACGATTCAGTTTCTTCGGACAGCTTGGCTCGTCAGACACTTGCGATTCGCCGGATCCGTTTCCGCACAAAATCAATAAGCAAACTCTGACAACGCCTTTGACCAAGTCCCTTAAATCATCACTCATCTTCAATGCAAGACATGCTTGATGGGACATTCACAAATCTTCTCAAGTCATATCACACATGCTGTGAATCATAAATTGAGGCGACACACGCCGCCTGAATACCCTCTTGACAACCGTCACCTCGCATCACAAACGTCATGATTGCTTCGCCACCCTATGAGCCGCAATCATAATGATGGGACCCGCTAGCCCAGCAAGTACACCTTCTCTGCCTCATATATAAGCTTGAAGGTAATTCTCAAAAGGGTAAGCAATAGAAACATCGTGGAGGAACACTCTCGCAATTGCTTTCAAACAACTTCCTAAATACTAACTTAAGCATCGGAGGGTGTGCCCGGACAACCCGTCCGGACATCTTTTTGCAGGAGGAAGGAAGGATCACTGTAATGCGTTGATCAAAACTCCGTTTCTGGTGGCTGCAATCGCTACGTTGGAATTTTGCCATCAACAACTTGTATAAGGAGAAACTTCATTTTTCCTTCCCTCTTTGTCTATTATAATTCTGCTGATCAATGGGGTGAATATTATAGATTGATTAAATGCTAAGACTAAGAGAAAAGAACTAATTAAATTGAAGCCAACCATCAAGGTGTTTGCTGGTGGTAGATGCATCCAGCAGTTAAATATGTCTAGTTATGGATATACGTAAGGGATCAAGTTTGAAGATCTGACTGCAAATTGGGAGGGGCCTGGCTTGTCTCCTTTGCACTCCTTTTTGGTCCTTAGCCCTTTCAGATTTTTTCTCATCCTGGATTTCATTTCCAATGAACTACAGTTTGGATAATTTGTTTCCAAAATTATTTCTGGGTTTTCTCCTTTGCAATCCCCTTTGGTCCTTAGCTCTATCAGATATTTTCTCCTCCTGGATTTCATTTCCAATGAGCTATAGTTTGCAATTTTTTTAATTCCATGACATTCATCAGTTTGGATAATTTGTTTATAAAATTGTTTATGCCCGTTTAGTGCCTATCAATCTCTCATAAATTAATTCAGGTCAATGATAATCGACATAGGATTCATACATTTTTCCTGTGTAATTCTGTAACATAGTCTATTTTATTTTCTCTTAACAAGTAACCAGGAAATTTCCTCAATTTTCAATGAGGAATTAAAAATGTGACCAAAAACACAACCGGCCTCCACTCTATTGTAGGATATGAATTAGGCCATAGTCAATGGATGACCAGTACTGTGTTGATCCAGTCCTCAATATTCCTGGGTCCTCCATGAGAAGTTTCCAAGAATAAGCTCCTTCCAATTGGAGAAAAAGACGACAAACTCCAGGGAAATCAATACATTAGCATGTGTTTGTTGACATTGTATTTCTTTGGTAAAAAAAAAAAACTATTACAGGATACATTCATTATGGTACTATCAACTAAAAAATAAATAGTGCCAACAGATTCTAACAAACAATGGAGGGTATTCATGCCCTGAAAAAATAAAAAATAAAAGAACATTTATGAACACGTCAATGAACCTAATGCTGCATCTGAAGATCCACCATCAACTATGAACACAAACTGATAGAAGATGGACATCACCTGACTTGGTTTTTTGGGCATGGCTGGCTTATCTCCCACTGGGTTCTGCAAATGGAGAAGGCTGGTCTCCACCAAAAGTGTAGTCCTTCGAATCCTCATTGAAGGATGGAGGTTCCATGGCTGGCCACATGAAAGAAGGTTTGGCCTTGGGGATAAGTGGTGGAGCTACCTCTCCTGTGAGAACCCGCAAAGCAGTCTTGGTTGATGGCCTCTGGTATGGATTCGGATGGCAGCAGGCCAATGCCAATATCAACACACATTCAGCTTCCTCCTTGTTGAAATCCCCATTCAAATGTAAATCTACCACATCAAGAATCCTTTCCCTGCTGTAGTTCTCCCATGCCCAATCCACCAGGCTGGTGTACTTATTCTTTTTGCTTTGATCTCCGGGACTTCTGCCAGAGACAACTTCCAGTACAAGGACGCCAAATGCGTAGATATCGGTTTCAACAGTTGCCCTCCAAGTAAGGATGCTTTCTGGAGCCATATAGCCAGGTGTTCCTGCAACTTCTTTGGTGGAATGATGAGTTTGATCGCTGCAATGGATGGTCCGGGCCAGGCCAAAATCCCCCAACCGGGCATTGAACTCAGAATCCAGCATGATGTTGCTTGCTTTTATGTCCCGATGAAGCACCCTCTTCTCGCATCCATTATGAAGATAGTCCAGCGCCTGAGCAACCCCATTAATGATCCGATACCTCTTTCCCCAATTCAGGGTAATTTGATCGGTCTCAGGACCCGGATTTTGATTGCAAAATATGAACTTGTCGAGGCTCTTATTTGGCATGAACTCATACACCAGAATCAGTTCATTTCTTTCACTGCACCACCCCAATAATTTGACAAGATTCTTGTGATTGAGATTGCCGATTGTTGTGACTTCTGCTATAAAATCTTGCTTGCCTTCACGTGCATCCCTAGAAAATCTTTTCACCGCCACTGCTTTATTTTCCAAAAATCCTTCGTACACCGTCCCAAATCCACCTTCTCCAAGCTTGTTCTTGAAGTTTTCTGTAGCAGCTTTGAGTTCTTCCAATCTAAACTTCCTTGGAGCCGTGGATGAACCTTGAATACATATCTCTACCTCCCTATCATCTTCGACCTCCTCCACCGGAACCTCACCTTTGCATTTCCATTTCCAATACAAGAAAACAAACACGAAAAATAAAACTAGCACGGCAGGGACAATAATCCAAACCCATAGCAGGTTAGGATCTTCTTTATATAGATCCAACCCACTGAATTCCCATGACTTTACACAGTTTAGTTGGGTGTCGTTTCCCGTTGAAGCTGAGAACCCCACATAGACCTTCTCAGGTAGACGTGTTACGAGATCAATAGTCTCTGAAATTACAAGTGTGCTCGCGTTTTCTCCTACAAATACTTTCAAAAGTTCCCCATCGTACTCAACTTTCACTGTTATATTATCACCACTTACAAGCTTGATGCTCTGCAGGCTCTGTTGAGTGATTGAATATATGGAATTCACGTCTAGACCGACATGGTTATCATCCAAATCTTCTGGGTAACTCTTCCTGGTGTCGAATTCCACCGCCACTATCTTGGCTGTAGCCGATCCATTAGTCGACTCATTCACAATCCCAAGCCATTGTCCGTGGCTATTTTGCGGAAGATCAGTACGTCCAGTTAAGATAAAGGCCAAGCCTTCACCACCTTGGTTTGTCTTGTTGGAGATGTTGAGTACAAAGGTGGAATTAAAAGATGCCTTGTCTTTGCTTTTGCTCCCAAACCTGAATGGACTTTTGTACAAAGCCCGGCCAGACAGATTTTTCAGCAGCGACGCATCAGTAACGTCATCTGTAACTTGGATGGCGTCGTGCTTTATTACTGAATATTCCAAGATGAGATCTTTTTCATTGTCTTCATTGAAAGATGGGAAATTGAAAGTGAAGCACCTCGCTTGAGCAATGGCACCTAGCAAGAGAGTTGCTAGCAGCAGAGACTTAACCATCGCAGAAAAACCCATTTTCAGCACGCTCTCTCAGCTTGCAAAGATGGAAATGGGATGTAGAAATGAAGTATAGAAAAATGGGCTTTTGGGATATGTTGAAATGCTTTACAATCAGCCTATTTGAACAACTTTTCCTCCAAGTCGCAGTCTGGGTGGAGGATGAAGGTGCAACAATTTTCAAACTGTTTGTTTTCCAGGAAATTATAGGTTGTGAAAATCAAATTAATGACTTGCATAAACGAGAAATTCAAGTATTTTCCACCCACTCTTAACGTGTTTTAGTTTATCCTGTCATCCGGTCCACGGTCTTCTACAGTGAAACTTCCGTGTTACTTACTGTTGCTGATGGACCTATCTCTCTTCATGATTTTGAACGGGGATTTGAAGAATTTTCCAAAATCTAGACATGATCGGCAATAATTTCTATTTCCGAGAAAAAGGCGCAAGAAAATGACAACATATATTTGGTATTAAAATACTCATCATCGATTTTTCCCTAAGTCCGTTATTTCTAGAAAACCATTGACTTTTTTTTTCCTTAATCTCAAACTAGAGTTATGCCATATTTACAATTAGACTTTTACAAATTCTCTTACAAGTTCTGATGGTGGTATTCCAAGTCTACATTCGTGACAAAGTCAAACTTTCTTAATTTTTGTTGATGATGAAACATTTTTATCTTTTAAATTAAATTGAAAAGTAGTCCAAGATATCCACCACCACCATGAATGAGTTTTGAAAGTTTCCAACGCTTTAAATCCTCCATAAAATTATTAACATTTTATTCACCAATTTTCTCATTTAGGGTATTTCATGTAATTTATGTGTTTTTATTTTTTATTTTTTATTATCTATTTTCGTTATTTTGTAACATGGACTTTATCATACCAACAGTTCGATGGGCCTCTTAGACTATGTAATACATTTTTCTTTTAGATTCTAGCATTGGAAGTAGATTGGGAATACTGGGGATTTATTTATTACACTTTTTTTTTCTTTTTTTTACACTTATTTTCATCTTGTGGAAGGAAGTCACACATTGCCTCTAAGCTTTCCACAACTTCAAACAAGAGAACTCAGATTATATGAAGCCATCATCTTTGCAAGCTGGTTGCTGAGTTCCAACTCCTGCTGAAGTCTCATCAATTCAAGTTGAGTTGCAAGAACTGGGTCTTCCACTTCTGCTGGCTTTGATCCATTCTGACTACTTCCACTACCATTCTCTTCCTTGTAAAACCCGGGTCCCGCCTCTACTGCTGCATTCCCTGAGACACCATCAGCCTGATATGAAATCGGCACCATCTCTGGTGTGGCACAAGAAGTGTGTAGCTGAAATTTGCATGGACCACAGCTATAAGTCCAGAACTTGTTGTCCACTAGTTTGTGACAAATATCACAAGCATTGGGCGGCGATGACACCTTGGCCTGTGGGCCGAGGCCATAAGTGAGGCTGAGTTCATGGGGATGAGCCCTGTGGCTGATAATTGCCGGCAAGAGAGCACATCGGATGTGGAGATCAAACTCACAGAGCGAGCAACAATAGGAAAAGGAACTTCCCGGGGCGCCACAGGCATTGCAGACGAAGGAGCCAGCAGAGTAAGTGGGGTATGGCACAAGGGTGAGATGGTGCAGTTCATGCGATGGGTGCTCCATTGCCCGGTTCGCATTCCCACATTCCAGATGGAGGAAGAAGTCGCACTTCCAGCAGGCGTATGCAGAGTTCGAGCAGAGTGTCCGGCAGCCTGAGCAGTGGATTCCATTCCCCGCCTGCAATTCAAAAATTGCCAAGTTGTGCTCATGGTTGAAATGCTTATACTCCATTCTCTCTTTCTCTGAACCCCCCCTTGCAGTGATCCAGAGCTGAAGTATTTGTAGCCATTTTTTCATATGAGCTAAGTCAAAGTTCATTGATCAATGGGAAAGGGGAAAAACTAAATAAAAGTCAAGTTGTAGATGTTTACAGGCGTTAGGTAAGGATGATATGTTGATTGATAACTTGACTTTGGGGAAAAATAGAATAAGAGAGTGAAAAAATTGGCTGGACATTCTCCATTTAGGTGGGCTGCAACCTTCAATTGCAGTAAAAAAAAAAATGAAACCGTTGACTTGCAGAAAGCTTTAGGAAACTGCAGCTCCCATGGATATTGACTTTTGGATGCCCCTTTCTTAGGCTTTAATTCTTTCAACTCTTCAATGACCAGGTCCAAATTTTACAGTTATTCTTGAGGATGGAAGTTGGGCGAGTCCAACCCGGATTTGAGTTGGCATGGATAGTGAACCAGAAATATTTGAATTGATTCATTGTGTTATTATTCATTTATTATATATATATATATATATATATATATAAAGAATAGAAATCCGTTCACTCAGTTTCAGATCCAACTTCAACCTTGGAATGCAACTAACCCCCTTGGAATACAGCTGGTCCCCATTGGTTTCAAAATTCCTCAAATACCTCCCTTATTTTGAATTAGAGGGAAAGTAATCCGTTCACTCAGTTTAGATCCAACTTCAACCTTGGAATGCAACTAACCCCCTTGGAATACAGCTGGTCCCCATTGGCTTCAAAATTCCTCAAATACCTCCCTTATTTTGAAGTAGAGGGAAAGTGAGTAAAAATATTAAATGAAAAAGATATGGGAGATATTTGATGAAATCTGAAACCAATTGAGTTAAGTATATTTAACCAAAACCTTGAGAAGGTCGATGGAACTAACCCAATTTTAAAATGGTTAAAAATTTTGTGGTGACACTACTTGTCTGAGCCCTGTTTCCACCGTTGAAAATTCAAAAAAGCAGAGATAAATGATGTAAATAATTTGCCCAAAGTAAAACAGGAAAAAGGGAAAAATGGTTGGCTACTTAAGCCTGGCAATTGCATTGTCTTTTGAAATGGAAGAGCATAGGCAGAAAATGATGGGAATTAAAAGATAAAATGGAGTTGTGGAGGAATAGTGAACACAGACATATCGATGTGTTTGCTTTGGCATCTTCCTGGAGGCAGCTTCTTGGTGGTTTTTTCTGAGAATATCGTGAATGGCAACAAGATCATAACACTGGAAGAAAAATTAATTCTTTGATGAAAACAACCTAAATGAAAGCAACCTTTCCTTCTAAGTGTGAAATCAAGACTTTGTTGCAGAAAGTGTTAAAACACCTACCTAGTTTACATCTAAGCTTCCTTCATTCCTGTTATTTTAAAGTTTAGTTCAATAGTTTTAGATCAAATTCTCTATAGTTCCTCCATCCTAGCCTGAAGAGAGTGAAAGAGAGAGATGGGGAAGCTCAGTAACGAGGCCGAAAAGCCTAATTTCAGCCATTTCAGCCATGACCACCGACTGGAACTCACTGCCTTTTGTGAAGCAGACCACACAATGTGTTCAGGGTGCAAGATTGAGATAGTCCCTGGAAGGAACTACTATACTTGCAGAGCCTGTAACTACTCTCTCCACCATGCCTGCTACAACATGCCAAGATCACTCCAACACCCTGCTGACCCTAACCATGACTTGGACCTCCTCCTCTTGCCTTCCTTCCAATGTAAAGCTTGTGGCTTCCATGGCTCGGGCTTCTCCTACAGTTGCAGCATCTGCCATGTTCACTATCATACCTTATGTACACAACTCCCACCTACAAAAGTGAATAGTATGCATCCTCACACACTAGAACTCGAGTTCTCCCCACCATATGGCAACCCCAAAGTCTTTCGCTGTGACATATGTGGAAGCCCTGGTTCTGATCATTGGCTTTATCGTTGCAGCGGGTGTGAGTTTGACGTGCACCTCAGTTGTGCAGGCAGTGCTGCTCCAAAGCAACCGCCTCAGCCCCAGAACCAGAGTCCCTTAGTCTCAGCCTCCCAAGCTCCAATACCATCAGCATACAACAATGTTAAGGCCATTGCCCCACAAACTAACCAGTGTGCCACTTATGGAAATCAAAATCAGATTATGCAGCCGAATGGAAGTTATATGAACCAGCACCAAGTTCAGAATCCAATGAACAACAGTTACATGATGAGTTCTGCAACCAGCGGCACACCAATCGGCCCAAGTGGAACATATACTAATCCTAGTAATGTCATGCAGCCTGGTGGGGCATATGTTAACCAAACTGGAAACTATGGATTTAACCATGGAGGATATGTTCAGCCAGGAGGAATGGGAATGGGAATGGGAATGGTCCCACTACGTAACCAAGGCATGGGGTATCCTACTCAGCCAGGTCTTGGGGTCGGTGGTGCTCAAGGTGCTCTTGGGGCTGGAATGGCTGGGCTTGTAGTAGCTGGAGTTGTTACAGGAATGGGGGAGGCGGTAGGACAAGGGATTGTCCATGGTGTTGCGGGCGGATTTGGCAACGATGGGCCAGGTTATTAAGATCCCAATGCCTGTAACTGAAGTTCTATATGTATCTCACTGCCTCATGTATGGTTTGGTTAATGTCCCCGGACCGAAGTAGGAAGACTAGCACTTATCTAAATCCAGTGTGAATAATTTCAACTTGTGTACTTTTTATTTGTTTTTATGAGAAAAAGTGAAGTGGGTTTTTTCCCAGAAGTATGCATAGCCTCCTGCACTGCCATCTTTCAACAATGTTTGAGTTACATTAAAGGGATCTACCAGCCATTTTGTTAAATTATTTGCAGTTATTATTCTGTTCATGGAAAGTCTGGTAAATGCAGAAATTTTTTACTGCCCTCATGTGATTAGTGACTAGGCAATCAAACACAAGATCAACACAGCCTCACAATGGGCTCATGAGCCTAAATCAGAGATGAAAGCTAATTGATTCAATTAATCGACATTTTCTGCGATGGACTGCTACAAAGTGTCGGTAAAAACCTGAATATATTTTTATGTTTCCATGGAATAAGAGATGTGCGCAAGCTTTTGAGGACAGAGGGCTGAGATTGTTTCTGAACTCGAAGGAAAACAAAGACTTTGATCTCAGTTTTGGTATTTTCCTTTTTCTTCAATGAAAGATTAATGGAGAAAAGATACAGAAACAAGAATTGCTTATCTATTCTCCATTAGATCAATGTTGCTATTAAGGGGATACAAACAAACCGCTAGTTTACAACAAAATCACAATTAGTATAATAATAAACTTGCATTAGCTTCTGTCTTTTGCATTGTCTAGCTATTCCCCAAGAGCCTTTTCTTGGGCACATAAAGGATAGTTTGGAAACGCGTATGCCATATCTATAATCAATAACAGTCCTAAAACCAATATATAATCCATGGATTCATCAGCTGTTTGATGTAGATGTTTTTTTGGAAATATACTATCTATTAAGCAAACAAGTCTGAAATTGTCCTGATCCATGCATGAGAAGACTTTATATATCAGATACCAACTGTTGGCTTAGATTTCAAGCTTAATTAGCTTAGACAGCATAGTTGTCCCTCTTGAACTTCAAATTAGCGCTGATCTCTGATTGAACCAGCGATACCAAGGCCAAATTAGTTTATACAAATGTATAAATCACAAACAAGAACCCGACGCCTATATTTAACATCAATGCTTAGTCATCCTTCGTTTTACAATCATAGATAGTTACAAAGCACAATGCCTCTTGAATGAAATTAACAAAGGAGAAGCCGGTTTATCACTTTGGGAAGCTGAGTGATCGAGCAGTGTGAACACAGTTGATGGGGATGGAAAATGACATTCCATAAACAAAAATTTTTAGGAAAGTGAATCAAGGACAAAGGAAATTCCTTTTCCATCCTAGCTATATGATTCTTATATATGTTCTTATATATTGCAAAAAGGCAAAGCTATGAGTGTTAATATTGATTGAGAAGAGAAAAGTTAGTAGAGTCTAGGAGAGATGAGGATGAACTTCGATCCCATCATTCACCATTTCAGCCATGAACATCCTTTGAAACGGATGAATTTGCAGGACCAAACTACCAAAACAGTGACTTGTTCAGGGTGTGAATTTGAAGCCTCAGGGTGGGTCTATGGTTGCAATACCTGCAACTACTTCCTTCACAAGCCTTGCTCCAAGATGCCCGAGATACTGAACCATCCCTTTGATCCAGACCACACCCTTCTTCTATTTCCAAACCCAGTTTACCCAGGAGGCGCCTTCATATGTGATGCTTGTAGGGAAATTGGCACTGGCTTTAGCTACCACTGCACAGAGTGTCAGATTGATCTACACAATCTTTGTGCTTTTTTGCCTACATCAGTCGATCACAGCTCTCATCACCATACTCTCGACCTGTGGTCGGGCTCTCCTTACAAAAACGAGGAATTCTTGTGTGATATTTGCCAAGATCCTGGTTCAAAGCAGTGGCTCTACAGGTGTAACTCCTGTCAATTTGACGCCCACATGAGCTGTGCCTTAGTTGATATCCAGTCCCAACACACCTCCAAGGTCCAAAAAAGGGAACGACAGCAACTGGGTAAGCCTCAAAACACACCTACCAAGTCCTCGGAACCCATCCATAGGTTTGCGAGTTGGTCTCAAAGTGGGATGCGGAGCCCATGGATCCAAACTCAATACTCAATTCCCAGGACTAGAGATGGTGTGATGGGAAGGTATCACTATGGGAGAGATCCAATTCCTCGGTTCACTCATACTACCAGGGATGGAGTGATGGGGCATGTTGTTAAAGGAATGGTAGATGGTATGGCCCAACAAGCAGGAATGGCTGTGTTGCAAGGTTTCTTGGGAGGTTTCCTGGGAGGTTTCTGACTCAACTGATCGGGAAATTGGCTATGCAGCTATGCTATTCTCATTGGGCATTCTCATTTTACTTCTCATTTTACTTTCCTTATGCTTTCTCATATGTTTCACTATGATGCTTAGCCATGCGATTTCCCTTGTATGAAGGCTCTTGTCATCTTCATCATCATCACCACTGTCTTTGTAATTAATCAACATCACTGCTGTTAATTTTATTTTTATTTTTGGTTTTCTCAAAAATCTGAGAGAGCTTTTACAGTTCTGCGAGGTGGGAAGCAAACAATGAGTCCCACCATATATCAACATCCTCCAGATACACTAGATCCACTAAAAAAAACTCAAGACACCACGTTGGAGCCCATATATTCAACAAGACACCCTGGCCTCCAAATATGCATAAAGTCGAATCAATTATGTAATGATTGTGCTTTTCCTCATTAACATGCCCAAGCTCATTCTCTTATGTTTCTGCCATGCACCAGCTTGGCTGTAACTGTAACCTCACCTTCCCAAGACAGCAATATTTCTAATTGCTTTTTCCCTTCTTCTGGTTGGTAGCTTCAACCTCATAACAATAAGAAAAGAGGGTTATTTTATAGAAGGAGAAATGATATCAAGATGAGTAAAACCTCTCCAAATTAGCTTTCTTTTGAGGCCTTCACTCCTCACCCATGATTTACTATACCGCACTGGCCAAGACTTACTGTAAAGCAGGAGAAATCTTCTCTCATGAATCAAAATAAAATAAAATAAAATAAGAAGAAGAAAAAAATCAATATCCAATCAAGAAATAGTGGCTTTAAGGTAGAATAAATCCAGAGACCCCATCAAAGAGTACTGGGGAATTAACAAGCTCTCACTACCAGGCCCTTGGGACTTCATATGTAACTAGGCCTCAGAAGATTCTTTTGAAGCTTGAGACCCCATCAGGCATTAGGCCGGGGTTTCAGGTGTCATGACAGTTTTCCACTTGTGGGTCAAGGAGGTGAGAGAATGTGCCACAATCACTTCCAAAGATTATAATTATGATTTTATCATTCTTCAGCTACATCTTATGGAAGGAGAACACAAGAGTCCAACTGCGTCACTGTTATCCAACCGCGTCACTGTTATTCACCTCACCATTAATATCTTTTGTATTGTTATACCAACCATCAACAGTTCCAATGCCTAAAACTTACCCTTGCTGGTTTAGGACAAGTAATGCCAAGCCAAAAATTCTCACCATAGCCACCGCTTCATTTCTTGTTAGCTTAACCCCACTGATGTTGACTCCCCACAACCAGCCATCCATGTTTGGGCTATTTTCTCCAGCGCATGAACCACTTCATATGAATTGGTAGGAAGCCCAGCTCTTTCAGTTTAAAAAATATTCAAGCCTCAGAAGGAATCCAGTAAATTACTCACATCCTTCCAACTCTTCTACTGACATTGAAGTAACAGGAAATGGAAATAATTGTTTTATCCTGGTTGGAAATGTTAATTTAACATTCATTTTCTCACCCAACAAGTCATCTTTAAAGAATCTTGAACTAGTCAAAGCTATGGAAAATGAGGTACCCAGAAATATTGGTTCATTCTTAGAAGAAATATATATAGGGGTTTTACCAAGCAGGTTTAGGCATTGGGAAAGAGGTACAAACATTAGTACAGAATGGTTGTATCTCCTTTTGATGTTAGGTTTCGAATCCCAATACTCTTGGAGACTTTCAGCTGCTCTACTGGTTAACATATCCAATGTAGATACTCGGATTCTGGCATAAAAATGGTGAGAAACAAAACATAGATAGATAGATGGAGAGAGAGAGAGAGAGAGAGAGAGAATTGCACCCTTGTTAGTTATTTATTATTATCACAACTCCTGCCTAATGAATGTCATATCCCATGTCCCTGAACAAAATGTGCAGACCTGTTCTAAAGTTGCGTCTACCAAGGTTAATGTAAGACAATAATGGTGGATGGTATTGAAGTTAATTTCTAATTGAAAAATTGCTGAGTTTGGTCACCTAGAATTCCCATGGCCTGTCATGATCATGATCATGATCATATATGTAAAAAATCATTTTAATATACATTTTATTGAAATTAAATAAATGGAAATATATAAGAATAAGGATAGGAAATAAAAGTGACTCAATACACCATATGAAAAAGGATAAAATCAAAATTAATTATGATAAAAATGACTTTTAATTTTCACGAAAATGAATCTTTTAGACATAGTTTCAACATTTCAAACATGCCCTCAATCAACATTATATTTAGAATTCTATACAACTATCATTCTACCTAGTTTCCAACTATATTTCCATGGACCCATTTTTGTTATCTTTAATTAACCCTTAATTTCTTTTTGTTTTCTTTTTATCTTTTTCATATTTTATTTTGTGATATGAGTGAAGATCAAAGTAATATAGAGGAAACTAAATGGAAACTACAACCAACCTTTTGAGAGGATTCAATTCCAGACTGCTTTTATTTGGTATATAATCCTCATACTAAGTAGATGAAAGAATAAAAATAAAAGAAACAATACTTAGACGCTTAAAAAATTGCAAAAGATCATGTTGAAAAAATAAAAGAATAAATGATGTAATTCAACATCCACACGTTAGAACATCATTTGATTCAATAACATATTCCAAGTAATCAAAATTCAGCATGAACTTTCCAGATTCTCATCGACAAATTAAGATAAACATGATCATTAAATTTATACAAATCAAAATTAACAGCTTGATGGATCGATCATCCATTCAACAAATCTTGATCTTTTCCTTATAGTTTTTAAATCAAAATTCAGTTTGCAGCGCATGTGAGTACAGTACATGAGTCAAGAGAGAGATGGGAGTTTTGCAGTGGCTCCCCACAAAATATAAGAAAAGATATAGAAGTACATATATTCCTGGCCCAAAATATCCATTAAACTGAAAAAGAAAATGAAAAATCTGAGCTGCTTCTTTACTATTAGACCCATCACTCATAAAATAAGGCCACAGTGAGAATGTGAGGGCACTTGATAAAGGGGACTTGTTCTTCAACACTTGGGAAAATCCCAAACAAAATGATAGTAGTTGCACTAGCTTGATTCTCCTTCACTCAATCCCTCCCCACATGAAATATTGCCTTCATTACTTGTTATCATCAGCAGCAACTGCAACCGCACTGCTTGGTTGACCTAGCAAGCTGCTCAAGGATCGAGCTTTCACCATCCCGATCTTCACCCTCTTCTTTGCACCACCCGTGAATGGCTTCTCATCATCAGCTACGTCTGCTCTATCTTCCTGTAGAGGATGCTCCTGCTCCTGGTTTTTCTGGGGTAATTGTGATAAAGGGTTGAATAATTCCTGGGTCTGATTCCTGGCGATGGCGCGGCTTCGGACACTGCTCATGCTTCTCAGCCTTCCCTTGCCCAGGTGATGCTCGCAGAGAGAGTAGCCCACAAGGGTTTGTTGGCAGCATCTCCATCCTCGGCCATTAACACGACTGCACCTGGATCCCTCCATGAGTGCACCACCTCTAGACCTCTTCTTTGCACTGGAGGCGGCGGCGGTCGTGGTGGTGGTGGAGCTATCAAATCCTTGTTTGGTTTCTCTTTCTGATCCATGCTCCTCATCATCGTTTTCCTGAACACACTTCTTGTTCATCTTGGTCTTCATCTTGGTCTTCATCTTCTTCTCTTTCTCCATTATCGTTTCTTGGTTCATCGGCACCACTCCTCCTCCCCTTTCAAAGCTCCCTCTTCTCTTCTTCAATGGAAACGCTTTCTCTCCCTCACACCACCTTCCAACTGCCCAAGTGCAACCATAGCAACAACATCAACAACAACATTCAGCACTAGCTAATCTTGTGGTCATTCTTGGTCTTTTTTACCATAATACGATACTGAAATCTTTACCTTGATCAGAAGAACTTGAAAATGGCACAACCCCAGAACCAGTTTCTGCACCAAAGATGCTTCCCTTCCTAAAAATGAGCAAGACCCAGAAGATCCACAACCACATACACAAAATTTACAGTCCGGAAAAGAAAAAAATATGAGTGCAAAATACAAGATGATGTATTATAGCTGGGGACCAGCATCGCATGCTAATGTGCACCGCATGGGCATTTTATTTAGGCAACACGGAGAAAAGAAAAGGAGAGAAAAAATAAAAATAAAAAGACTAAGATTAGATAGATGTGAAGGTATGGTGGCAAGCCAAAGCTGATATAAAAACACCTCAACAGTATTTCCCACTTACAGTTTTTTCCCCTTTTTTTTCCTTATATTTTTTAGATGGAAATCAAATTATATATGGGTCTCACTCTTTTCACCTTTTTACTACGAGATTTGATGAAAGATGAGAACATGGGTAACTTTTCTGTCATTCTTACCTGGTATCATTACTCTTCTCTCCATCTCTCAAACCCTCATCTTCAACCTCTTCATCCCCTCCCAACTCCTGCAAAAACGACAACAAACAAATCATGGCTGCAGCTATAATCAAACCCAGACACAGTGCAGTTCTACAAACAAAAACAAAGGAAAGAAAAAATAAAAACAAAGAGAAAAAGAAAGAAAAAGGGGTTATTCCACCAACCAAACACTCTTTCTTCTCCATTTCCGGCCAATCCCACCCGTCGGCTCCGGCTCCCATAGGCGAGACACGTTGATTCGCTTGATCCGGCGGCGGTGGGCGGAAGTGGTCGGTCTGGAGTTGCTGTGGAGACAGATTTTCATGTGGGTGAGAGGCCATGTGGTGGTTGTGGTGTTGCACCGGCGGAGAGGGGTTGGGAGGGAGATCTGAAGGCGGTGCCGGCGGGGGAGGAGGGAGAAGAAACGGTACCTGGCGTCGCCTGATCCTCATAGCTGATAGATAAGATGGTGGTTTCTCAGAGATTTGATCTTTCACAGCTCAGATTTAGAGAGAGAAGAATGCACCCAAAACCCAAAATATACTGCAAACCCAAGAAAATTTTCTCTTTAATAACTCTCTTCTCTCTCTTCTTTCTCTCTCTAGCTTTTATTTGTTGCACCACACACAGAGCATAGAGGAATAGCGAGAATAGTAGGAGGGGCGCACGTGTGGAGACATGGCAAGTGTCTATGGTGACCGGCCACCGGATGAAAAGGTGGCTGTAACGGAGCGGGTGGCACGTACGGTGGATTTCTGACAGCAAAAACGACGACGTTTGAATGAGATTTTGAAATTTTTGGACCCACTTCAATGGCTTGCCATATAAAAGATTCACAGGATTAAAAAATTTAATAATAAATCCATGTATTAATTTTTACATTGAAAAGATTGGAAAAGTGTTTGACCTCTACGACATCTTTTAAGCATTGGGTCTAAATGAAAGAATAAAAAATAAAAATAAAACTTTTCAAATTTTATTTTTTTGATTTATAGTAGAAACTAGTAAGAATAACTAAATATAGAAAAAATTATTAGAAAACTTTTACATCTTCAAAAATTTTAATTTTTCCCCAAAAGGGAAAATTCACGAAGAAAACCATTGAATTTAAACTTTTTTTTTCTTTTTTTTTTCCTTTTTTAATATTTTCTCTTAAATTTTAAATAATAAAATAATAATTCTCTTATTAATTTCTTTTAATTTTTATTCTCTAATCCAAGTTAAAAAAAAAAGCTTCAAGAAAAATCTTTAAAAAAAATAAAGGAAAATGAAGAAAATTAATAAAAATAAATTAAATTCTAATAATTTTTGCATGTTTCCTTAAATTTATTTTTATATACCGAATAAATAAATTTATAATATTTAAATAATTTTTAGTACAGTTTATTTTTCTTATTATTTTTACATGAATTAAATAAAGATTTTTTTCTTTCTTGCCATTTTCTAGTCGAAGGAAGCATTAAGTCTATTAAGAGGGGCGAGTAGGGAACCGGGGGAGGAGGTGAAAGGTAAAGACAGAGAAAGGAAGATAAGGGTACGGAGAGGGGAAGACAGGGTGGAGGGGGAGAATACAAAATGGTGGGAGGTGGGTAGTTTTATCGTTTATACTTTTTAGAAAAAGTGTGGGTCCCACTCTTAACAACGACCCAGATGCTCCACCTCTCCTCCTCTATTTCACTTCTTTCAGTCTTGCACCTTATACCACATTCTAATTCATACCCACCCCCACTCTCACTCTTCTCTCACGCGCCCATCTTCGCCATCATCCCTCCTGTTATATTTTAAGAATGCGTTCCACGACTGTGGGAAGTATTTTAGCATTTCTCACTCTTGAAAATATTTATTTTTTAAATATTAAAAATAAACACATTCTAACATCATTTTATTGATATTGGATACTCATATTTAAATTTTTTTTTTTTAGGAAAAAATAAATAAATAAAATAAAAGGTTGTGGGTTCTGCAACCGACCCAAACATTTTGGGCCCTAGCCTACATACACGAGTAGACCATACTTGGTTAAAGGTCCATATCTAGGATTTGTAGGGCAGGCAAGAGATTCGGACCTTGCCCACAAGTTTAGAGCCAAGCTTTGTGTTTTTTTCTTCTTGACTTAGGACGGGAAGGTTAAAATCATGTGACACTTAACTATTTTCCAACAAATTGATTATTAAAGATACCTAAACGGGACAAATAATCAAAAGTACGACCATGTGCTTGGAAAAAATTATGAGACTTCAAATGGCATTTTATTTCAAGCCCATATGTTAAGAAACGAAGAGGGGTGTGTAGTCAACATACAAAATAGAAGTAAAAGGTCAAGTAAGAGGGTCTTTGTGATGAGGTTTAGTTTGAGTTTACAATTTTATTTCAAAGTATTTTTATTAAAATGAAGAAGCATGCATGGAACCCAAGCTTTAAAACTCTCAAAATTTGGCTCCTCAAATGGATAAATACCCATATGGAAGTGTATTTCCTAAGCTAAGCATAGATACCCATGGAGCACAAATACATAAGATTTGTCTAACAAGAATACGAGATATATCCGATGGCATGGCATTCCATGATAATTTAAAGAAATTAATTAGTGTGTTGATGGAGGCAGAAGATTAGAAGAGCAAAGCAAGCGTAAAGAAGAGGGGAAATGAGCTAGTTTTATGGGGATCTCGGATGTGCATGTCGTACTCTTAAGGGCCCACACTGATGGAATACTGGAATTGATGGGGAATCTTAGCCCTGACCTTATTTATATATATATATATGTGTGTGTGTAGACGCATTAGTTTATGGGGTATTATCTGAACATTCGGAGCCTCTCCGTATAGCTTTGGGACCAACACTTTGATGGGCCAGTGCATACCACAAAATCAATATTACTGGATCATGAAGTGATGTTGCCTCATGCCTAATGCCTAATGCCTAATGCCCGATGCCCACCCCATTGTTTTAATTTGATTTTCTAGCTTCCCAAGCAGCCCTTTGAATAATAATAATATTCGAACGGTTGGACCCAGTCTTTAGCCATCAAACCCTGCCGGCCGTCTGCAGATATATGTGGCAATGCTCATGAGAAGACCAAAAGCAATTGACACTATGGGGCTAGGTATCACCTGAAATGATAAAAAGAGAATATTGTTGATCAATCTCCCACTGAAATATATTGTTTACCTACTAAAAGCGTAATACTCTCCTGATTGATTCAAAATTCATATATTAATTTATGGCATCATTGTATGATGCAGCTGGTATGGCATGCTGTGTGTACTTTTTTATTTTGTGGGGGATGGGGGGTGGTGGGTTTCACCTTTAAGGTTTGGGTGAGTGTGTGTGGGTCCAGAAGAAGAGTAGTGGGTTTGATGTAGATCATAGATCTACTACTCTTTCGGCACCAGAACCAGATCTGATGAGTCTACTATACTGTGGTGAAGTACTTGTAAAGTGGAGTTGAGAAGGAAGTTGGATTTGATAGGAGAAGAAAACCGCACCATCAAAAGCAGAAGCAGAGCCCTAGCCGTGTGTTGCCCCGCCAAGCCTAGGCTCAAGGTTTTCTCAGAAAAGCTAGCGACATAAAATCATGACTTAGTTTGATGAAGTCATGCCTATTAATTTACAATGTGATCTTGATCTTCTACAGATGTTAAATGTATTGTTTTATATTCCCAATTGCAAGTTGCTTTCAATCTATCAGCAACACCCTGCAATGGAGGGAAAAGTGCATGGATTTAAGCCTCTCCTTTGCCATTATTATCGCAACTGCACCTCCATTGTCGTATGCCATAACTGCACCATCTCTTGCATTTCTTATTATTCATCAAATTTCTGTACTCCCTTTTTCCTTCCTCTTTATCATCATACCATAAGCATCTCTTGTTAATTTTCTCCCTCTTTCCCATCTTCATATTCATTATTCTGATTTCCCGTCCTGAAACATCTGGGTGTAAATATGGCTTTCAAATTAAGTTCTGAATTGTTGAATAATGCCAAAGGAAATGACGATGCCATGTGCAAAAGGAAAAAGACTCATAGAACAGCGAAGGCAAAGAGAGCTTTTGCACATTTTCGTCTATCCTTTTTATCATCTTATCCCCATGCATCTCTTATTTCATCGGTTGCCCTCTCTTTTTCGGACAGAAACAGATGTTGATGATTTCATGGGAACAGGGATCTGCAATGGCGGAACTAGCAGACCAATATCAGGTTGTGCACCAGAATAGTATTGGCTTGGGGTTGAGGAGAACAAGAAGAAGATGAAGAAAATGTACAACCACATAAAATTGAGATTGGCTTGGCTTGGACCCCATGAAAGAAAAGGGGAAACGAGTATAGAATTAATGGGGGTATAGGTGCACCACATAACAAAGTGAATGGAGGGTGCACATTTAGCAAAGGGGTGTTGCAGCTGGGGACCAGCTTCACGTGCTAACATGCATGTAGTCAAATAGAGAAATAGAGAGAGAAAGAGAGAGAGAGAGGGGAGATTGGACTGTTCCAGTGGAGGGAGTGGCAACTGGCAACAGATACAGCTAGATTAACAGTAGTTCCACTTCAGTTTTGTGGGTAAATTAAGGTATCCACACTCTTCCCAGTTTTCACCTTTTTTTTACCCTTACATTTTCACGGAAAAGATTCCCCCTTTTCTCTTTTGTTCTCTTTCCTTTTCCTCATACCTCGTATTCTTAATCTTCTCTCTCCATTCTCCACTCCTCCCCAGTCCCCCACCATAAACTCAACCCCATTTCTACAAAACCCTCAGTGCGTAGTATGCATACCCTAGCTGCTGCTCCTCACACCCTTTTCTTCCCCATATCATCTTCCTTCAATTTACTTCAAACCCCTAATACGACTTTTACTTGTATGTATACATCATCTTCTACAGAAATTTTCACGTGGGTGTTTGTAATTTTTGGTTGTCGCACCATGGAAGCAGGGAATATATAGGCAGGAAGGCATGGGAAGGAGAGTTTGGAAAAGTCAAAGACGTGCATGTCAAGTGGTGGATGGCTACCAAATTGTAATAGGACGATGGTAGGGGACTAGGTTTCCAGGGTGATGTTGAATTTCTGGCATCGTTGGACAAATAAATTTATTATTTAGAATTAATAAAAATAAATATTAATTAAAATTAACAAAAATAAACATGTCAAGATAATTTTAAAAATATTAAACCTTAATACTTAGAATAAAAATTAAATAATAAATTTAAATTTATCAAATATCATTTTAATTTTTATTTTTAAATTTTAATATCTAATTTGAACAAGTCGTAGGTATCTTAATCACGTTATTACATTCATTGCTCATATTTTTATAAGTTGGTCCAATTTTTATTTCATTATCATATTTTAATTATATTTTCAGTGTAATCAGTCTTGTTTTACATCTACTTAAGTGAAAACAAACTATGACATTCAGTATTGCATGGAAAAATGGTATTAATGCAAAAGAATAAATTAGATTGAAAAGCAATAGAATCAAACGTAAGTGTTTGTGGTTATAATTATTTCATTGAAATATGGTCACGATAGTTGAAGCCTCAAGGATGATAGCAACTTAGCAACAAGTCAATTAGAAGGAGACAAACCCATAAAAAAAACAACTGAGAGGCTATTGCACTACCATTGCATTACCTCAGCTTCCTGTAAGAACATTAAAATTGATGTCATTTCACTTTTGGGTGATCTTCTGGTACAGCCATCTTTCAACTACATCAATTCACCCTCAATTTCCACACTTCACAGGTATGCGAGAGGTATCAGCACTAGACGATGGCATTGGAATATTTGGAACAAAATTACTAGAAGTGAGTAGCCCATTCTGCTGTACTTACAGGCTCCTTTCATCCTTCCATTGAACCATAAGCAAGTGGTCGAATATGTTGCAGTGATAGACTCCTCTTTATCAGTGTCTCCTTAGGAACTGGGATAAGGACTCTTTTTTGGTTGGTTACCTACCCTCTTGTCTCTTCCATTCATTGCTTTTGTTTTGCATAAAGAACGATATATACCTTCTTTTTTTCTATGTGACTTCAACTCATATTAAACTTTAAGTTCAATCTGGCATGCACCAGGAGTAGCTGCAGCATATTGGGAACATGGGGCCGATGTCAGTCTGAATGCATTTTCCTTGGTGGTCCGGTAGGTGCCAAACTGGGTTTTGTTCTACAATAATATTTAAGTCGGCTTTGGACTAGAATTGTGGGATCCGGCTTTATGGCATTCGATATGAGGCTCTGGTGAAGGAGTGGCATTATTGCACCCCAATATGAACCTCCTGTGAGCTGACACCCATGACTTCTGATCATTTCCTCTTAAAACAAATTTGACTTCAATAAAAATAAATCAAATCTTTTATGATATTCGATTTCACACCCTACGAATCTGTTTTTTAAGAATAGTATCTCGAGATAGCTTTTCAAAATTTTCTTGCCTTATGAGTGGTGTAATTAGGCAAATTTTACCCGTCAAGTGCAATTTTCAATTCTTCTTTCTTTTCTTTTGTTTATTTTTTTAATTTTCTTTTCCAAAAAAAAAATAGAACAAAGATTAGGTAGGCATTGACTGATGGGTAAAAAGTTCATATCTGTAGAGGCAAATTCCGTGTGAAAAATTAAATTTATCGATTAGATTTTTAATTAACTTGTAGGTTTTCCAAAAAAAATATAAAAATAAATATTTTGAAAGCAGACTATAATTAAATTGTCTCATGGTTTTTGCCATGATGATTGAAGAATGATAGCAAAAAGTCAAGAAAAAAGAGACAAACCCATAAACAACAATTGGCGGACTATTGCAGTACAATTTCATTACCTCAGCTTTTCAAAGAAATTTTGATGTGATTTCACGTTTATAAGTGTTATCATATTCATAAAAAAAATTGATGAAATGGTCTGCCCAATTTCTTATCCTCATTCTACTGGGCTGAAGCCCAATTCCCAGATCCCAGCCCAATTCTAGTGGTTGAACCCAAAGTGGGGCCCAATGCCAGTGGTTGAGCCCAAAGTGGGGTTATGAGGGGGGCAAAGTAGACACTGCAGTACATATTGATTTATTTAGCTATCATGCATTAAATGCCTGTGCCATAGTCAACTTCATGCCAGCTTATGGTTCTTATTTCCGAGAAGTCTATTTTCTAATAAAAATATAAAATAAAATAATGATTGGGCTAGAAGCCTAGAAGCTTTCTAATATTTATATTTTTATTTATATTTATATATAAAAGAAACTTTTAAAAAGTGAAAATTTTTGAAAATTGAAAAGAAAATGGAATATTTTGCACCCATAAAAATTTGAATTTTAAAAAGATAAAAAAGTATTTATAGTTAAATATTTTGGGGAAAAATCACTTATTTTCAGTATTAAGATTTCAGTGAAATTAAAAAAAAATAAATAATATCTTTTCTTTTATAAAATCTATTGAATATCCATCCTTTTTTTTTTCCTTTTTTTTTTTTCATGAAACCACCATCCAAATTTGTTTTTTTATTATTATCTATGTGATTTTTTTTGTAATTTTATATTTAATAAATATTAAATAAATTTCTGATTGGAAGATTCCTTTAGTTTCAATTTTGAATTTTGAATTTTTTTATTATATATTGAATTATGTGGTATTTAATTTTTTATAAAGTATAGATGTATTTAATTGCTTATGATAAAAAATATTATATTTACTTTTAATTATAAACTATCAAGCTCTCATTAAATACATATATTTACTTGATAGTAGTGGTGAAGTCTTATCCAATAGATAATTATTAAATAAGAGGTTTTATTCTTTGAATTTTTTCTAGAAAATTACTAGAATTATTGAAAATTTTCTAATGAAATTTATTGCTATTTTTAAAAATTCTTTTGGTAAATTTCTTTGAATGTTTTTGATAAACCTTTTTATAAAATTTAAAATATTTGATTTAGTAATTTGGTACTTTAATTGTTTAATTAATTAATTATATAGTAATTATAATAAAGTAATAAATGATAAATAAAGTAACAACTGGCCTCTCATGTGAAACCAAGGTTTAATTCATTTTTGGTTTGGATTATCGCAAAATTGGATTTTGATGTGGTGTAGAATTAGAGGGTTTTCAACTTATCGTATATGTATAAAACCTCCTTAAAACCATTCAAGAGAATAATTGGCAAATCGAACCTTTATTTGTGTATGATGCATGATACCCTCATGTGAAACCAAAATTTAATTCCTTTTAATTTTGATGAAAGCAAAATCGAGCTTTCATGCAGTCTAGAACTAGAGGGTTTTCAACTCTTGTCGAATATGTATAAAACCTCCTTAAAACCATTCAAGAGAACGATGAGCACATTGAATCCCTATAAAATATTGAGTTTGCATTTTTCTCTTTCTTAATCTTTTTATATATATGTACAATTATTATTTACTATTTTTAATATATTATCATTTATTTATCTTTACATTCATCATAATTCATATTTGTTAAAATTTGAAAAAGAAATCAAGACTCAATTCATTCCCCCTTTGGATATCTATCTTAGGCTAATATATCAAGAATTTACACCTCATTGTTACTTTTAATATATATTCATAAATAATATCTAAAATATTATTAATCATTTATTATTTTTAAGGATGACTCTTAATTATTATTATTATTAGTATAGTACTCTCAAATTAGCAATCTCGAATTTCATTTTGCAGTGTATCATGCGAATGATACTATAATCTTTTGTACCTCGATATGAAATGTTTATTTATAGAAAATCATATCACCATCGCATTCTTTGAAATACTCATCATGACAATGATCTCATAGTGGGTGTGTACGTAAAATACCTTCCAACTTTTATTGTAAGTTAAAGAGTTGAAAAGTATACCAATGCAATACACGGTACTCACTTTTGTAGTCATTACCATCAACCAAGCATTAAGACCCATAAACCCCTAAAACCCTAATTAAACCCCTTTGACTACCACCTTAAACACTTGTTCATATGCCTCGTAGGTAACCATATGATCCATATCTTCATGTTTGGACATAGACATAAGAAATAGCAAAAAATAAGCAAATGGCAACATTCAGATTCCATCTTAAGTTATGAATTGGTCACAAATGAATATCAAATAATAGCAGCTACTACCCAACATAAAAAAGCATGATATTCCATTCACATTTTTTTTTCCACCAATTCATTTCTAAACTTGGCCCAAAAAAAAAAAAAGTCTAAGTTGGACCCATGAAAGAAGAAAAGTACCAACCTAAGATCAAAATTTTCCTTTAATGGTAGAACTCTTCCCAATAGCACATGCCTCTGTTCATCAACAATACCATAAAATTGAGGTTTATGATCAAACAATGATGCGTAATGGTGTGACACCCCTCTATATATGGGGCTGCATTTTGAGTCATAGAGAAACAACATCAACAATGGCCTCTTCTCCATCTCATTTCTTCGTACTAATTGCCACCATTTTCATATCTTCACTGTTTCATCCCTCAACTGCTCAACTAAACTCGTCCTTTTACTCCTGCACATGCCCCAATGCATACACCATTGTCCGCAGCATTGTTCACCAGGCCATGGCGTCTGATACCCGGATCGGAGCTAGCCTAGTTCGTTTACATTTCCATGATTGCTTCGCCAACGTAAAAGAAAATTATTTACTTTGATATTACTTTCTAATTCCCATCTGGAAAGAGGGTTGTTTTCTAATTTTCATCTTTATGTTGGTTTTGTACTAGGGATGTGATGCTTCAATTTTGCTGGACGACAGCCCGAGCATACAGAGCGAGAAACATGCTGCTCCCAATTTTAAGTCCGCTCGGGGATTCGAGGTAGTTGACCGCATCAAGGCCGCTCTTGAATGTTCGTGCCGCGGAGTTGTCTCCTGCGCTGACATTCTTGCTCTGGCATCCGAGGCATCAGTCTCTTTGGTAAGAACATTTTTCATGTTTTGGCTTGTTTGGTTGCCCAGAAAGCATAATGCATGCAAAGACTTTAAACTCTGTGTCTTGCAGTCAGGGGGTCCTTCATGGACTGTTCTACTGGGCAGAAGGGACAGCACAACGGCCAACCAAGCCGGAGCCAACACTTCAATTCCTTCTCCCTCTGAAGGCTTGGCCAACATTTCCAACAAGTTTTCTGCAGTTGGCCTCGAGATTACCGATCTAGTTGCCTTATCCGGTCCTTACTCCTCCAATTTCCACTTCTCCAACATGTTCTAACTCTCATGAATCGAATTCTTAGAGGAGTTGGTTTCATTTTACAGGCGCTCACACCTTTGGAAAAGCTCAATGTCGCACATTCAGCGAGAGACTATACAATTTCAAGGGCACCGGCGGTCCAGATCCGACGCTCAACGCAACATACTTGGCTGTTCTTCAACAGATATGTCCAGAGGATGGGAATGGGGGCTTTGGTCTAGCCAACCTTGATCCCACAAATACATCTGACGGTCATGACTTTGATAATAACTACTTTTCCAATCTTCAAAGCCTCCAAGGCCTTCTCCAATCCGATCAAGAGTTATTTTCAACACCCAATGCTAAAATAATCGCAATTGTGAACAGCTTTAGTGGTGATCAGAGCGCCTTCTTTCAGAGCTTTGCTCAGTCCATGGTAAAGATGGGAAACATTAGCCCGTTAACAGGGAAGGATGGGGAGATTAGGTTGAATTGTAGAAAGGTTAATGCAGGCTGAATTCCATGTGGCTGGTGACTTTTGTGAGGTGCGGGGCAGCAAGTTAAAGGCCCTCCTATGTCCCTATTAAATAATTTTTTTTAGTTTAAAAAAGTAAACTAATTTTCCATGGAATTTCAAGTTTATTAGAAAATTAGAGTGCGTTTCACAGTAATTATAGAAAATATTTTTAACATTTCTAACACTTAAATGATAAAATTTTTTAAATATTAAAGATATTAAAAGTGTTTCCTATAATCATATCAAACAGACTCTTTAGTAATGATTTTTGAAACAAAGTCATCTTTCTAACGTGAAAATTTAGACTTTTATACATATCTCACTTCATAGTAAGATAGGTTTTTTTTCTTCCTAAAGTGGAGATTGAAAAAAGAAATTCAATCAAGTAATATCTTAATCAAAATTACTTAGAGGATGTTTATTTTTTTGGTCTTTTACTAAAAATAATTTGTTTTCAGAATTTAGGTTATTTGTTTTTATATTTTTCATAATTTATTATAAACTTTTTATTGAATAAAAAAAGTCAAAATATGTCGTTTTTTCTAAATAGAAAAAATAATATATTGATTTTTTTTTATTTTTTAATACTTAACAGAAATAAAATATTACAAAAACAAATAATTTAATATTTAACATTATTAAGCATTAAGGTTCTATTTAGAATGAAGTAAAAAAACAAGCACCACCTTAATCTTAGTCAACTACGATGAAATTCTTTTTTTTTATAAAATAATAATCATTTTAGAGAAGTTCGATAATGCATAAACTTCATAACCTTAAATAAATTAATATTATGCCCATAAACTCATTTTTAGAAATAATATGATATCATGAGCCTATAAAATTTATTGGAGATATAATTTTCTATATTTTTAATTGAAATTTAACTTAAATACAATCACTCAGTATCCATGTAAATAAAATATTATTTTTTTTAAAATAAAATATTATTTTTTTAACCTATTGACCCAGTGATTTTACGACATCTTTATATATTTTATTATTTTCTTAAAATATATAAACTTTTAGTATACGAATTCACGTGAAATTGTGATTATTCATTCACAAACTCATTTTTGAAGAGAATATGAGAGGATATTTCATCGTGAGTTTATAAGGTTTACGAGTGATGCAATTATTTATATTTTTAATTAAAAATTATCTTAGATCATTATAAATATTGTCTCTTTGAATCTATTAATGCATGTGATTTTAAGATATATTTATATATTTTACTCTTTTATTAAAATGTATAAAGCTTTATTATATTATGCCACGTGGAATTGTGATTAAGATGATTTTTCTTTTTATCATTTTTTTTTTTGAAATCCTTTCTATCTCAATATTATTAACATACTCATTTCTATATATATTTATTAGAGTGCAAACCTATGGATGAGTGCCACCACACATAATATAAAGTATTAAAGGTCAAAGAGAGGAAATTTTTAATTATAAATTTCACATGGTGCAATCACCTAAAAAAACCTAATATAGAAATTTGTAGCTTTAGAAGGGTGCACCAAAAATTTCCCACACCCTCTAAGCTTGGGGTTGAACCCAAAACTCATACCCGAACCCACTCTTTCTCTCTCTAGATTGTAGTCGAATCCAATTTTTCAGACAATCTTCTCTCTAGAACGGATCACTGATCCAGAGAGAGCTCCATCTATGGGGACTCGCGATCGTCTTCTGCTGATCATCAAAGCCAGGTTCTCAATTTTCGCCTTGCTTTTTTTCTTTTAACTCTCAAAAACCCTAGATTTTCATTTACTTACTTGAATTGCATAATCTCAGCTTTGGTGACTCGGGTAGGGCTTAGGTCACTGTTCGTGTGTAGAAATCGGTTTTTTTCGACTTGGGTGTGTTTGATTTGAAGCGGGTGGTGAGATGAAGTTACAATCTTGATGACCTTGACCTAGGTTTATCTATTTTTGTGTAAAGGGTAGGGTTTTTTATTTGGCTGTGTTGAATTTGTGATGGCTGATGAAGCAAAGTTACAATTTTGATTATCTGCTGAGCTTAGGTCACCATTTTGCGCAAAAATCGGGGTTTTTGTGAGGGGCTAATCAATTTGTGATGGGTGATGAAACATCGGACCACACAATGAATCTTGATTTGAATCTAGGTCCAGGTCCTGAGCCCGGATCCGGATCGAATGACCCGGTGAGCCTGAATGATTGGGTTCAAGAACCTGTTCATAGAATTAGGGAATCGTTGAGGCTTAGGACGCGGCAGCGTTGGAGGTGGCGACAGGTTCAGATTCCTCTTGAAGCTAGAAACATTTCTATGGAATTGATGGCCAATACCGGCAATGGGAGCAGACCACAGGAGGGTGAGGGAAGTGTTGCGGCTGAGGAAAGAGACAATGAAGTGCCCAAAATGTGTGAAAATAAGACTACACATGTGGAGGATGAGGGGTTGGGTGGAAAGGATGATATTGAAAAGGGTAGCAGTGGTGAAGGGAGTTTTTTCGATTGTAATATTTGTTTGGACTTGGCTAGGGACCCTGTTGTGACTTGTTGCGGTCATTTGTTTTGTTGGCCATGCCTTTACCGATGGTTACATGTGCATTCGGATGCTAAGGAATGTCCAGTATGTAAGGGAGAGGTGACTGTTAAGAATGTGACCCCAATTTATGGCCGTGGGAACAACATCCATGAGCCTGAGGAGGATTCGAGTCTCAAGGTTCCTCTTAGGCCACATGCAAGGAGGATTGAGAGCTTTAGGCAAACGATTCAAAGGAATGTTGGATTTCCAGTTGAAGAAATGATTCGGCGTCTTGGAAGCAGAATTGATTTAACCCGGGATTTAGTTCAGAATCAGGATCAGGATGGGGCCCGTGATACACTTGAGAGAAGTAATTCTTTGATTAATCGGCTCCTCACTTCTCGGGGAATTCGCAGGGAGCAGAATGTAACTGTGCCCACTGATGATGTGGTGGATTTAACACAGAGCGGCACAAATAACTCTGAGGCTGTGGAAAGCCGCAGGATTCCATCATTGTTTCCGCGAAGATCACAAGCTCATAGATCTAGTACTCTTTCTTCATTTTCGTCCGCATTTGAGGCATACCTCCGTAGCCAACCTATAGGAAGGCAAGAGCAGCCTCCACCAGTTGATGATAGAGATTCTTTCTCAAGCATTGCTGCTGTTATACACTCAGAGAGTCAAACAGTGGATACTGCTGTTGAAATAGACTCTATGGTGTCTCTTTCTACTTCATCTTCCAGAAGACGAAATGATGCTTCAAGAGTTTCAGATGTGGACAGCGGAGATTCACGTGCACCTAGAAGGAGAAGATTGAACTAGCAGATTTTCCTTTTCCCAATTATTCTCATATTCCGGAATAGCTGGACAATTTGATAATCCAACAACTATGTAAGTGACAATAACCTTTATATTGCCTTCATCTTACAAGTTACTCGACTATTGCCACAACCATTGGCTCCCTTGAGATATTTATAAAACCTTCTAAATCTTTTCTGCTTGCATATGGTTTGCAACATTGTCCTCCTTGAAGGGGTTCATGCTTTCAATTTGTATCGCAAATCAAATTTGTAATGGAACAAGTTGGCCAGCTTACTAGTCACCGCTGTACATAATCTTGCAAGTTTCTTATATCTGTGTATATTTGCTTTTGATTGGCTGCATGTTTTTAATTTCCTAAGTATTTGTCTTGTGTATGGAAAAACTACTAGATGTGTTAAGAATAAAGCTGCTGTTACCAGATTATTGTGTTAAATAGGGTTTTTGGTTGTATGTGTTGCCTCTTTTGTCCCCTATTTTTTACTTATCATCTTGGTTCTTGGTTCAACTGAGAGAAGTTGCCAAGAAGTTGGTTTCAACCCTAACTGGCTATTTCTTTCTAGTGCACAAAAGAATTACAAATTGGTCCATTTCTTCCTAATTTCTGATGTGTCAACCAACCTTGCTTGTAACTATCACAATAGGCCCTAGTAACACCAGAAAGAATAGCCTTTGCTAGAAACTACTTCTTCATTGCTAAAATTTTTAGAAAGCTACCATTTTGACATTGATCCTTCATTGGCATCAACACAACCAAAAAGGAATGCTCCTTCTATTAACCTAGCTTGGTCATTGCATTCTAAGCCATATCAGACTCCTGACTCCTTCATATGATAATTCCCCTTTGTTCATACCATTTGAAATTGAAATCGAACTACTTACTCTTTACTGCTGGAGATGATTTGGTTAAGTACGCATTAGGACTGCTAGTTCTTACAGTTCATTTCAATTCACATTCAACTAGCAGTACGTTTTAAATTTTTATACTTTATTATCATCTTCTAAAAGAGTGGAATAAGTCCAGTAGGGCAACCATTCTTCCTTTATGGTTGAGTTAGTTTAAATTGGGATTATTTGGTTGTCTTCATAAACACATTTATGGGAAGATAACAAGAGAAGAGAATAATATTTTTCCATTCCAATTCAAATTACTTCAAAAGTATATGCTGCAAACACACATATCCTATTCTATTTATATCAACAAGATGTAATCCTATACTGAACTTAAAACTTAACAAAGTGTTAATCCCAACTAATTAGCTAGATTTGTGCCCAATTCTCTGGGAATCATTAACATATCCGATTCCTTGAGCTGCTAAAATCAAAATCTGTTAAACTAAACTCTTAGGCTAAGAAATCTTTATGGATCTTTATTCTCATTACAATTGGAAAAACTTTTTAAACTTTTAACCTCATCTAAACTAAGCTATTATTCCTAAAATGGGAAGAAACTTACAGCATAATCTAAATCAAATATAGTTGCACCTTCCTTAGCCATCCTATGGTTTACCTGACCATGCTATCCTCGCCTTATGGCACTGGAGCATGACTTATTGTATACCAGACATGATTGTTTCAGTAGCTTTGATGCTTCCATCAACTCACTTAACTCTAGGCATTAAAATGATTTTTTACTTTTCCTTTCTTTTTCAAATTTCTAGTTCACTTCATCCTAATTTGACCAGTAATTAGTTGTACTTTTTGATATATGAAATGACTGAGAGTTTCACAGGTAGTAACTAGTTTCATTGCCTGTTAATCATCCATAGAAAATCTCCGTAAAATGTTCTGTTCCATCCCTCATTAGGAAAACAATTCTTAAAACTCAAGTAAGAATTTTTGTACTGTTTGGAAGAAATATAGATATGAAGAGAAAGGAACAGAGTAGCATCTAGTCTAAGACCAAGAGAACTCCCACTCAAACTGCTCTCTCTGCTCACTCACGTGGCATTCTTTGTGTCTTCTTAGTGTCTTTGTGATAAAAGACAATCATCTTTGGATCATGTTCTCAAGAAGACAATCTTTTATTTCTTCCTTTTATCCAAAAAAAAGGGAAAAATGTGGAAGATATTTTTATTTGCCTAAGCAGGCAATTTTTTTCTTAGCTTGCTCCCTGTAACTCCTTGTTTCAAGCTCTTCCTGAAACACTTTCTTATTTGATTTGGTTGCTGGCACTTATTTGGTTCCAATACAGTCAGTTTAGTGATCAAATTTTATACCTGGAAAAAAGAAAAAATTAGGTCTACACTCCCAGATGATATTTCTGGAAGGGTGAAATATGCTTCAGATTTCACTCAGGTTTGTTGTTTGAAATATGAGAATGTACATTTGGGTGTGTCCACAGAAGCATCTTCCAGTGACTTCTATTCCATGCTAGTTAGTTAAACTCCTTTCCAAGGATCAATTCCCTCTTTTCTGAAACATAGCTACTACAGATTACAAACTTTCCTTCTTTTGTTTCCTCTGTTCTCCTCATGATCTTGTTTCAGACGTTTATTCAATATATTTGCCTACATTATCAATCCTAGTTGCTCTTGGTCATATCATACTTGTATAATTGAAAATTTCAAAGCATGATTAGGGGATCAAAAACCTGAGACCAAGTTCATTGATGGTTTCATATTCTTTACCAATCACCCCCCACCCCAAAACAAGCAGTGCCCAGTTCACTAACCAATCAAATTCTTAACCAATCCCTTGCTTTGCCCGTTCTTTTCACCCACCCACTTAGGGTCAAGGTTTGAATATTTGGTTTGAACATCAGTTATATTCACTATAATGATTGATGGTAGCTTTGGTCAAAATGATGAAACTTCTATATCAAAGGGTCGATATTAGTAAAGTTCTGGGGCCATTAAAAAGTCTCATAGTGAAATGTCATGAATTCCGTCTTCCATCCTGCTAATGACAATATTTATTTTGACCATTTACTGTGGCGTTTATGTCTACAAATGTTATATTTTTGCATCTAAAGTAGAATGCTGTGGTTTCAAAGCACAATTATTTCCACTATGTAATTCAGCACTCATCCAAATTAGAGAGTGGCATTCTGTGCCAATTATGCTCTTCACTGCATCTTGCCAAACATTATGAACTAACTTACTTTCCTCAATTATTGCTACCATTAAATTTTACCAAACAATATATTATGCTTCTATGATTCCATCATTTGTTGTCTCATCACTTCTCTATCTTTGTCGTTGCATTCTTGGCAATGCATACCCCAGCTATCAACAGGGATTGCTTTGTTGTAATCCATTTTTTTGTAGGCCACAGTTAGGACATGTTTAGAAGTATAACCCCAGGGTAGGATTTGCAGAAACGGCACTTCTGGTGAGATTGCCTTTTAGGCTAGTTAGCCCTTGCTGTAACATATTATCCAGCCAATACTAGCCTACAATTTCCTGTCTTCCATCTGCACACCATGTTCCCGAAACCAGATGTTCATAAGATTTGAGTCCTCATTTGAAATATTTTATGATTAGAGGAATAACCGCAGGTACCCACTATAATACATACAAAGTTTTCAGTACTTATGAGCTAGAGAGTTATTTTTGTTGGGTAGTTCTTGAAGATACATTGACGTTAGGTTGTTAGATACCATAAGAAGTGTGGAGAGTTTTCTCGGAATTTCTTTCGCCCCATTATTATTTGAGTAATAATGAGTCATTATTAGTGTGGATAAACTTTCTAATCTTTATGATTGTTATTGTTTATTGACCCGTGAATCAGATTTTCATCTTTATGGCTGTGATTGGCATGACTTTGTGAGGACACTGAGGGGAGATTCTTTGTAGTTTTGCTTCTTCTGTGGAAATAACTGGTTCTCTGAAATATTTGCATGAATTTGAATTCTCGGTACCTGCATGAACACTTTACAGCTATCGTTTTGGACAGTGTGGCTTGCAAAATGTAAGACAAAGAGCCCACTCTTGAGTGTATTTTTGTCTCTGTCATTTTTCTTTTTCTGCGGTTGAAATCTTGAGAAGCCGCCTTGGAAACAAATCTCGAAACCCGTTTGATTGTGATTGTTTTGGCATATTTTTTTGTCTCCTTCAATGTAGGACAAAGAACAATCGCAAGCAGACAAATGATCCATCGCCTAACCTCATCTTCTGTATGAATGATTGTTGGCATCCACCTGTGTTTTAAGGCAAAACAGTATTTTGAAAATGTTTCCAGGAAACTCTTGGCATAGGAATATTAGGTCCAGAAATGGTCTGATTGTGACTTGAAATAATGGTCCCAGGAGATATAAGCTGGGTTTTTGAGAAAAACCTTAATGGGGCTTTTTCTTCCATTATCTCTGCAACCAAACAGACGGAACTGGGCTTGGGGTGACAGTGGAGTTTGGTGGGTCTGCAGACTACCAGGCCTTTTAACCTTCGGGTTGAACATATGACATGATGATGGTGATGAGTATGAGTTACTGAGCATGATGATGATAATCATGTGGAGGATGAGGATGAGGTTGAAGATGAAAGATGAGAGAGGGAGGAGGAGAGAGAGAGAGAGAGAGAGGGAAAATAAGCCTGAAAGGTCTGAGAAAAAGGAGATTATGGGGGTTGGGGGAGGAATGGGAATGATTGGGGGAGGGAAAGGCTATGATTGACCACACGAGGGAAACGTATATGCCAAGCCATCCATTGGTCAACACTCCTCATCATTACCATTTTCCCTTTTTTTTTCTTTTTTTTCTTTTTTCACTTTTCTTTCCTCTTTCTCCAAAATCCCATTTTCCATCTTCCTCCGAAAAAAAAAATCTTTTGTCAATGGTAGCTTCTTCTCATTCTAAGCTCTACTACTATTATTACCATCATCCAAAACAATCATAATCTGGTCATTGTAGGTTTTTTCTTTCTTCTTCCTTTGTTATTTCAACATCTTCTTTTTCCTTCTTTCATTTCCATTGAAAATAAATTCATGATTTTCATCATTTTTCTTTTTAGCTTTGGGCTTAGGATAAATCTTATTTTTGGCTTCAGTCCAAGTTGAAATTATAATTTCGAGGTGACAACTTTAGGAGGTTAAAAGCTTAATAGTATGATTAAAGTTTGATTAAACATTGGATAACACTGTCCATAAGTTAAAAAGGTGGATTTGCAAGAACTTGTATTATTCAAATATTTTTATTAATTTAGTTTTTAAAATACCATGCATAAATTCAATGGATGGATGTGAAAATCACATTCAAAGCCATACCTTTCTGAAATATCAAAGGAAATAACAGATGGAATGATGAAACATAATGTACGCATCTCAAAATGAATGATTAAAAATCAGATAAACATGAAGCATGAAAAGCAACCCTTTTTCCTAAACTTCATTAGAAATTTTGAAGAACAGCATGATGGGTGATGATAATGATCATCATCAGGAGGGGAAAAAAAACATATATTTATGGTCGGCTGTCTCTATCTTTGGCAGCATCACACAGGGGATCCCAGGTTGAGATGGATAGGAAAAGAAGAAGAAAATAAAGCATGAGAGAGAGAAGTGATGATGATGATGATGAAGGTAATGATGATGATAATGAAAGGAAGGCATGAGAAATGAGAAAGGAGAAAGGAGTAGGGGGTGTGATAATCATGATGTCTAAGAGACAAGGATCCTTCTATTTCCAGGGTTGCATGCTAAGCTGTCTTGTCTTTGCCCTCTTCACTCTTCACTCACTCATCTTTCCTCCTAATCATAAAAAAATAACACTCCCTCACTTCTCTCTCTTTATTCAAACTCCATTTTCTGCCCTGGATTTAGGGAATCTGCAATCATTAAATGATATGAAGCCATGCCTCTAATCATGCCCCTTCCTCTTTTCCTCCTCTCATTTATGACCTTGTTTAACTTGGAAAAAAAAATAGATATAAAAAGGGTTCATTTTTATCATTGCTTTTATTTTTTTTTTTCATTACCATCTTTATACATTTATTCTCTTTATCAAAATTATTTTTTATAAATAAAAATATTTTAGATAAAAATGTTCAATAATTCTCTAAAAATAAAATACATTTATAAATATACTATACGATGAAATTTGAAACCTATAATGTTTTAATGTGTTTACATTGAACCTCGGCTCTTAATTTTGAGTTCCATATTTTGATTAAAAGTTATATTTTATAAATGTTTTAAACATCTTTTACTAAATAAAATTTGAGTTTTTCCGTCACATTTGAAGAAAAATATGGTTCCTTACTTTTTAAGAATACGATGAAATTAAGTTATGTTGTGTGAGGTTTTTCTCTCGTCTTTCTTCTTTTTAAACTTTTTATTTTTTTGTATTTTTTAAAAAACATATTTGAAAAAAAAAATACACTGATGGAATTTGAAAACAATTTTGCACTTCCTGGTGTGATTTAAATAGGTTTTAGAAATATTAATTCTTAGTTGAGGTAATATGTAACTTTTGTCATTAATAACAGAACAAGTAAATGAAACTATTTTATGAAAAATGGAATTTAAAAATTATTTTGTGATAATTATAACATTTTCAATTAAATTAATATTGACTTCTCTCACAGAAAAAAAAAACCATTCATCTCTATTAATATTTTTAAAGTTGTGTTTAATCTTTAAATTCTACTTTTTGCTTTGGGGACTTCCTCCGGGCATGATTTGAGATTTAGAGTATATTTGATATTAATGTTAGAAAATATTTTTAATATTTTTAATACTTGAATGATAAAAATTTTAAAATATTAGAAAGGTTAAAAATGCTTTTTAAAATTATTATCAAACAGACTATTAAATGATAATAAATATCATTATCTTTTTTAAATTAATTCTCAAACTAAAATAAATTTTATAGCAAAAATAAATTATTGGGAGAATTATGTTTTGGGGGTAGATGGACCCTCAAATTAACAAAAGGTCCATGTAACTTTTTAAATTGAGCTCAAGACCCAATGAAAGTATGGAAATTGAGTTGAAGGATATCATCCATCAGTATTTCCAAAAATGTCCTTTGTTGATTTTGAGAAAAAAAATTAATATTTTTGAAAAATACTTTTATTTAATTTAATATTTTTGATTTAATTCAATATTTTTAAAAAATACTTTTATGTAATTTAATATTTTTTAAAATACTTTTATTTAATTTAATATTTTTAAAAAATAAATTTATTTAATTTAATATTTTTTAAAAAATTAATTTAATATTTTTTTAAATACTTTAATTTAATTTAATATTTTTGAAAAAAAATTATTTAATTTAATATTTTTGAAAATTACTTTTATTTAGTTTAGTATTTTTGAAAAAAAAAATTATTTAACTTAATTTTATAAAATATTTTATATATGTTCTTAAAGGGTATATTTGTCCGTTACTATTTCATATCCTTCAACTCAATTTGAAGAGTTATGTGGACCTTTTGTTAATTTGGGGCTCATCTACCCCAAAAGATAATTCTCCCTAAATTATTTTTATATCTTTTTATTGTTAAAAACAAAAAAAAAATATAGAACCAAATGGACAAAAAAAAATTACTATTTTCATATTTTATTTATTAGTGAATATAACACAAATAAGAGTTTTTTATCTTTATAATATTTGAAATATAAAAAATTTTAAGTGTTAAAAATACTAAAAATATTTTTTTAAAATCACGAAATGAAATGTAAAAGTTTCTCTAAATGTTTTTTACTTGCCAACTAATTTGAGAATCACATTCAAATTTAATTTTGCTGCTACAAAAAAGAAACCTCAAGATCATTAATCATAATTTAAGATCAATCCTCCAGTCAATTCTAATTATTAAAAAAAAAAAAAAAACACTGAACTCATTTCTCGATATATTGGAGGATAAAAGCATCACTTCAATCCTCACCCCATTAATCACATGCTAATCTATTTATTTCTTCACAATCCTTTTTCTATATACTTTTTGATTTTTCTTACTTTTAGGTGGTGTTTGTTTTTTTTTACTTTTTGTTAAAAGTAATTTAATTTTACAATTTAAGTTGTTTATTTTTTTATTTTTTCATAACTTATTATAAATTTTTTACTAAATAAAAAAAGTCAAAATATATAATTTTTTTTAAATAAAAAAAATAGTATATTGATTTTTTTTACTTTTTAATACTTAATAGAAATAAAATACTATAAAAACAAACAATCTAATATTTAATATTATTTAATACTATTAATAATTAAAATTTTATTTAAAATTAAATAAAAAAAACAAACATCACCTAAGGGAATGTATCTAATAAGTTAACTGTATCTATTCCTTTTTAGTGTGTTTGATATTCGAAAAGTACGAGAAAGAAAGAAAGGTGTGAAAGAAAATTTATTTTGTTTTATTTTATTTTAATAAAAAAAATAGAAATGATAACATCCGTTGATTTATATAATTTTTTTATTGTTTTTCAAATGGGATTTGTGAAAGTGGTAGAATTTTCAAAAGGGTAATTATTTGTTTGAACAAGTTGGATTTTGAAATGGAGTCAAATCCGAAGGAGCTATAAAGCCTAAAGATGATGAGGAAAGAAGCGCCTTAGAGACGAAGAGGGAGAAGGGTAGGGTTGGGGGACTGAGTTGCATAAAAAGTAACGAGATGGAAGACACGCACATTTGACAGAGCTGACAATTACCCTCTTTCCATCATTACTTACATTGACTGTCCAACTTTCACACCTTCCTCACGCTTCTCTCTCTCTCCCTCCCCTCCCCTCCCTCTGTCTCTGTCCCTGTCCGGCTGTCCCTGTCCCTGTCCCTGTCCTGTCAATCCTCTGAATACGACGTCGTTATACCCCCCTCATGGACCATTGTTTTTAGAAAAAATATCATTTTTGTTTGGATGCTTATCTTAATAATGCATTATTACTGTACCTCAATAATGCACACTTACTATTTTTGTGGCTTTCAATGCCCTTCGGATTCAAATAATATGATCTAAGAGTACAAAGCATAATTACTTGGCTTTCAATATCTTTGGATAATTTCGATAAAATAATATGATCTAAGAGTACAAAAGATAATTACTATGATTAGTACAATAGAATTATCAAAATTTTGAATATTTGTATAAAATATTAAATATTTATATTCATACGTATATGTTTATTAATTATTATAGTTTTTATTGTGAAATTTACTAATTAAAATGTCACTTTATATGAAAAGAATGATTAGACATGAAAAAGTACAAGGTGGCCTAAAGATGATGGGATTGCTAGTTTTGTCATGTTCAATAAATGTGAAATATTTATGCAATTTATGAAAAATTATATATTTTTATATATAAATAAAATATTTAGATAACAATACAAACAAATTTATAAGATGCTAATTTAGTATAATATAAAGGGGTGAAAGATTATGATTGAGTGTACTAAAATTATGATTATAATTAATATGATAAAAATATAAGGTAAATTATTTTTTTTATATTTGACTTCGTTATGAAAAGATAAATAAAATTATAATTAATTATAAATTTATATATATTTTAAATTTATTTAATCTTCTTATAATTGGAAAAAATAAATAAAGTAAATTTTAAAAATCATATAAAAATAATTTATTGATTTTAAATTTATTTTTTATTTTTTTATTTTATTTCTCTTATATTTTTCTTCAAATATTTTAAAAACTAAATATAAATTTATTTTTGTTTGGTTATTGAAAAAATGTATTTTAAATAATATTTATGATTAGATACATTGTATTTTTTCAATGTGGAAGAAATGAGACAAGAAGAATAAACATCTACATGTGGAAGTGGATTCAAAAATTGATTTCTTAAAATCATTTTGACCTTTAATATCTGATTTGTTTTTTAAGGCTGAATTTAATACAAGAATATAAATTTATTTTTGTTTGGTTATTAAAAAAAGGTATTTTAAATAATATTTATGATCAAATACATTGTATTTTTTCAATGTAATTTATTTATAATTAAAAAATTCACACTTTTTTCATATTAGAATCAAATTTTTATTTAATTTTAAAATTTAGTAATATTATAATTATAATAAAAATATTTTAAAATATAATTCTTAAATATAATTTTAATACTAAAGTACCAACTAATTATAATTCTATTTTTTATTTATATTTCTACTATTAAACTCTATGGAATGAGAAATTAAATTAAAAAGGATTTATTATAAACATATTAAATAATTTTATCCAACAATAAACAATAAAAAAAATAGCTAAAAGAAAATTAAAAAGGCAAAAAGAAAAAAAGAAGTTTGGAGAGAAGGAGGATGGATACAGATACAATCAGGTGATAATAATGGAGAGAGAAGGGTGGTAGGGACCACATGTATATAAGGGTGTGGAGAAGGAAGATCCCCGGTACAAATGATTGCAACTGTAGAACTTGTCTCCTTTACCATCTACAGCTGTCCCCTCTCTGGGTCCCACTCTTTTCTCATCATTACTCACTCACGCCTTCCTCACGTGACTCCCCCCCACTACGTACCTCTCCTTTTCTCCTTTCTCCTTTCTCCTCTCCCTCCCCCTACCCCACCTAATTTTCTGCCCCAACCCACCCCACCTACCCCCATTTTTCCTTTTCGACTTTTCTTAAGTTTTCCCCCTTTTCCGTTTAAGCCAAATAGCCGTGAATTTTTTTTCTTAAATACTTGAGCCGCCATTGAAGTAACATACACTCTTGTTCCTCAAGAAAACAAATCCTTTCACAAAATTTTCCCTTTTTTTTTGGTATGAAAATGAAGGTCAAAATTCTTATATGGTAAAAAAATAATATTTCTTATATTTATAGTTTTAATTATAATTTAAAAGAATAAAATAATAAATAAAACAATCAAACAGGATTCTCATATATAAATAATTTATTATGAAAAATAAAATTTAATATCTAATTAAAATTTTGAAACATAAAATTAGTTTTTTTATTTTTTTTAAAAAAAGAGTTTGGAATATTATTGATAAAAAATAAAAACAAATTGCGTTATAAAATAATTATTTGTCACATTTATTTTAACAAAGAGATAAGGTTTTCGAATTCATGTCATTTTTCGGTTGGACATAGACCAAGGATCAATATTAACGGCTATCATTAGTGGATTCAAAACCTCAAAAAAGTGAAATACAAAATTCCACTTTTTAATCATGAAGTTTTGTGATGACCAAATGGAGTGGGAGATAATGATTATTCCAATAGACAGTTAGTCACTATTTTATTTGTGTTAATTGACCATGGCAATCAAAATAATTCAACATAATCATTTTCAAATCTTAATTTCTGGGATTTAATCATATGATTAGGTTTCACACACCCTTCTCACTATTCATCATTCATATTTCCTTTGTTTTTTTAAAAAAAAATCAAAATTGCAATCAAATATTCAACAAGAAAAAGTAGCCAAACTTCACCAACCCATGGGTCAAACTTGAAGACAAGTTTCAACGACTCTAAAAGGGGAAAAAAAAAAAATTACCCTATAATGATACATTGCATGCCCACTTTTTTTTTTTTTTTATAAAAAAAAAATAATTTTTAGTTTCAGTCAAACATTTATCCAAAAAACTGGCCAAGTTGAGAGGAGGTGGATAGCTTTACTTTTACTACTAAAATATTTTGGTTGGTTTTTAGAACCAAGAGTCATGAGTCATGGCCACTCCATTGGACTTTTTTTCAGCTTTCTAGATTTTCTCCAAGTGGTCCTATATTCAATTTTGACAAAAGAATATTAATATATTTAAATTAATATATTAAATATTTGAAAAAATTACAATTTCAAGCATGTTAAGTTAGAAGAAGACTGAATGATACCCCTTTTCATTTAAAGAAGTGAGGATGGGGGGCATGATGATTGGCAACACTCCATCAGGACCATCACATTTTCAATCGCAGAAAAAGTCTTTTGTGAGCATCCAATATACAAAACCATAATTCACATTGATTGAAGCAATAGAGCTCTCTATCTTTTAACATAAATAATTTACCAAAACAACTATCGCAATAAGTGTGCAATTAAACAAATTACGGTGGAAGTGGGTAAAACATTAAACCTAAAAGAGAGGTGGGTGACCAAATTATGGGTCTTCTCACTCCCTGCTTCGTCCTTTTTAACCCCTTCAATATATTATTAATAAATTCAAGGTAACCAACCATTGAATTATTAGAGTTTAGTGACGCAAATTGTATTCGACTCCGTTCAATGGGTAAAAACATGAACATATATTTTAATTTTAAAATAATAATAATTTTTTTTTGGTAACTATGGGTAATTTTTGATGGTATGTTCCTATACCAATAATTTACGTATAGCGCTCTTTCGTTCTCTTTCTCCTTCTCTCTCACTTATCATTAAAGCCTGCATGACTTCAATAATTGCAATGATCCCAAAAGCATGACATATCTGACCTGGTCACCTCCTCTAGATGTGTATTTTAATTACGACTCCTATAAAGCTATCCCACGCGCGTGGACCACCCCCACCTCTTTCAATCTTTATATTTATTAAAAACACCCAACTCCCACATTTTTTTTATTATTTTAATATTAATATTCTTTTTCAAAATTAATGCCCTCATTGGATACCCAGGTTGGGGTTTTCATCATTTTAAGATAGTTTCAAGGATTGATGGCTGCTGATCAGAGGACAATGGGACATTTTTTTTTTCCTTTATTTTTCTGGGTTATCTTTAATAATAATGATGATGATGATGGTTATTATTATTATTATTTAAATAAAATAAAAAGGACTTTTTCTTGGAATAGTGAAACATAGTCTCCTTGTCTGCTTAAGTAAAACATAATGGGGCAGTTATGGTCAAAATCTCGTGCTAATCTGACCACTTCTTCAAAAGTTTTCATTGGTTTTGGAAGAGAGTTTGGTTTGGGTTCACGCAATGGGGGTTTGCCACGTTGTAAAACTCCCATTTGAGGTCTGGTTCGGTGAGTCAGCGGTCCAAGCCATCAGGGACTTTTCATTTCAATTGCGTCACCCCATTTCAAGCATTTCTTCTAATATCCTCCAATATCCAACTAAATCCTAAGCACATAAAAATATAATTAGAGTCTTTTACTCTTGAAACCATTAAATTATTTATAAAAAAGAAAATGGGAATATATATATATTTGGAAAATGATGAGAATGTCTCTTGTGGGTAAAGCAAGAAATGGGTATTGGGAGGGGGGTTTATTTACAAATACGTGATAAAGACGGCCTAGGATAGTAGGAGAGAGGAGGGGAATGTTTCTTAAAAGTTAAGATTATTCAATATTCAATTATTCAACAACTGGGATTTATGATATCATATCATATGCTTAGTGGTGGGGGAGGGGAGGGGCGAGGGGCGAGGGGGGTTTCATGGCGTTATATTAAATCTGCGCTGCTCTATTCTCTCTTTCTCTCGTGTATGAACGCTTGTATATTTATATAGATTCACGTGCGTTTGTCAACCTGGATTTGTCGGTCAATCTTTACTCGCACAAGGCAAGCAAAATAAAGGGTCTTTGCTTGGGCTTCACTGCGTTTATATATTGCAAGATTGCAAAAGTGGTCTTTTTTAAGCCTCTCTTCTTCAACGTCTATCCAAAACATTCCATCACTTTCTTTCCCTAGTTCTGGTGGAACCGTGGAAGCCATATCTATATGGAGCTAGCTCTGAGCTTAGGTGATGCCTCCAAGCCCTTTACATTTCTTGACAAGACCCAGAAGATGGTCAACAAAGATGCAGGGTTCTGCATGGGTTTAGGGACTGGAATTATTGGGAAGGGACAGGGCCATGGAGGTGAAGAAGATGAGAGGAAGGTTTCATCAGATCCGCCCGTTCAGCTTGATCTTCTACCGTTTTCCCCTGTTCCTCGCCATCATCCTTCTTCGCAGCTTCGCTTCCCGTGGCTCGCTGATAACCGTGAGTCTGCGATACCCAAATCTCCAAACCTGAGTTTCTCGATCTTTGTTTTTTTTCGTTATTCTTATCGCTTTTCAGCGCTTCTGGCTTTCTGACAAGTGGGTTTTGATGGTTGCACCTGATTCACAGTGATGTCTGAACCCGGTTCATCAGATGGATCCGGGAGAGCCCTGGACGTGAACCGGTTTCCGGTGGCTGTCGCGGCGGCCGAGGATGCGGACGACGGAGGAGCGCTGTCGTCTCCGAACAGCACAGTCTCATCTTTTCAGATGGATTTTTCGATATACAGAAGCGGAAATGGAGGAAGGAGCAAGAGAGATTTGGAGGCAACCGTGAATGAAGTTGAGACATCGAGAGCGAGCGACGATGATGAGAATGGTTCAACTCGGAAGAAACTCAGACTCTCTAAAGAACAATCTGCCTTCCTTGAAGAAAGCTTCAAAGAACACAACACCCTCAATCCTGTAAGTCAAATCTTAGAGTCTGAAAAAAAAAAAAAAAAACCATTTTTTTTAACAGAAAATATTTTCAATCAAATGAGTGAATACGATCTTCATTTTTACTTATTATTAATTTGTTTTTGCAGAAGCAAAAGCTGGCTCTAGCCAAACAACTGAATCTCCGGCCACGCCAAGTAGAAGTGTGGTTCCAGAACAGAAGAGCAAGGTATGATGATTATTTTCTTCCATAAGATTCGGTAGAGAAATAATGTTTGCAGTTGCACCTTGGCTCAGGGCTCTCGTCCTCAGTTATGGGAATTGATTCTGATGAAATGATACATTAAATTTGTAGGACAAAGCTGAAGCAGACGGAGGTGGATTGTGAGTATTTAAAGAGATGCTGTGAGACACTGACAGAAGAGAACAGAAGGTTACAGAAGGAGTTGCAAGAATTAAGAGCTTTGAAAACTTCTCAACCCTTCTACATGCAGCTTCCTGCCACCACTCTCACCATGTGCCCTTCCTGCGAGCGCGTGGCCACCACCTCCACCTCTTCCTCCGCCGCCGCCGCCGCCCCCACCTCCACCTCCGCCACCCTTGCCAGAACCAGACTGTTCCCCTTTTCACAAGCCCATGTGCACCAGGCTCCAGCCCACCAGGCTGCTTCATGAGACACATCATAAAATCCAGACCTTAAAAAAAAAAAAAAAAAAAAACCCTAAAATGTACTAGCTTCTTATTTTTAATTTTTTGTCGTTTTGTAAATATTTTCGATTTGGGAGGATTTTATGTGGAATTACTTTTGATCTGATAGTTTCTTGGTAATTGGGTTTTAGAAAGCAGAGGTTGGAAAGAGTGATTACAGTATATTATTGACTACTGAGGAGAATGCAGGGAGGAGATTTTATTAGAGAACCCTTTTTGAAAGGGCAATTTCCTCATGTATTTCATCCCATTTTGTATTAAATTTAATTAAAAAGACTGCTTCCCTTTCTCTCTTTCTATTTACTTTGATTTCGTCAAGTCTGGGCTTGGCTCCATGGAAGAAGACAGCATGGTGCATGTGGGTGTGACAAGGACTATGATTAAGGTATAGATAATGTGATCAAGATTTAAACTTATGATCAAAATACAAAGTACTTGATCAAGGTATCGAGCTATAAAAATTATGACATCGGTATGAAAAAATACGACGAAAAAATGTAACTTTATAATAAGAATACAAATAATATGAAGTACGAAAAGATGAATCACCTGTACGTAATTATAGTATAAAAAAATATGATCAAGATATTAAATGGGTAAGAAAACTCGAATACATAAAATGTAATTATGGTATGAAGAATATGATAATGTATTAAAGCACCAAAAAATGTGACAGATATAAATAACGCAACCAATGTACGAAAAATATTATTACAATATTAAATTTAAAGTATGAAATGTGTGAATAAGTACTAAGGTATGAAAAATATAAACTACACATGAAGAATACAAGTATGATACAAAAATATATGATAAAGGCATGGAAAATGTAACTAATACATCAAGGAAAAAAATGTGATCGAAGTAAAAGTTGTGAAAATGTAATCAACATAAGTACAAAAATTGTATCAAAATGTAAAAGAGTAATCAAAATTCGAAAGATGCAACTAAAATACAATGAATGTGACAATGATGATGAGATATGAAATTTGTAATATGAGAAAGGTTAAAAACAAAAAAAGTATAGAAGTATGAATTTATATATATATAATTATTATTATTCCACATAATAAGTTTTTTTTAATATGATATAAAATAAATAAATAAATGTTACCTTTAAAGCAATGAAACTTTCAACTTGGTTATATTTTCTTAGTTACAAATATAAAATTTAAAAGAGAAATAAATTAGTTTTAATTTTCATTAGAAATTGTTAAATTTGGACTAGTGTTAGATATAATATATTTAATTAAATTTTATCTTAATTTATTATTTTGTTAATAAAAATTTTAAAAATTGATTAATTAACAAAGAGTTATAAAATTTTTATATTTTTGAAATATATGTAATTTAAACTCACTTAAATTTTTTTGGATTGCATTCATTTTTTAATGGATCATTTATTTATTTATTTATTTTATTATTATGCACATGATAATAAAAGTATGTCTCTTTGATACCAAAGTTTGACTCGCTTTAGAATTACATCTAAAAATTGTTTTATTAGAATTTTTCTACATCACATTTGAAATGCCTTTCTCTACTTTTCTAAATAGTATATTATAAAAAAAAAACCCTTAAAAAACATTAATTTTAGCATTTAATATTAGGACATATGATGTAATTATTAGGGTTGAAGCTAAAGCCAGCTACTTGTACATTGTTAGTTGGTGTTTATTTTTTAATTGAATAGAAAAAATCAAAATATTTAATTTTTTTTATTACATTAAAAGTAATTTATTGATATCAATTAATATAATTAAATTAAAGTTATTGATGACAAATTTATTTTAGTTATATTGATTGATAATTATACATGTTTTTAGTTGAATAAAAAAAATTAAATATTTGACTTTTCCTATTTAGTTTAAAAAATAAACACCACCTTAATCTATTATTTAACAACTTAAAATTTTAAAATAATTGTTTATATAACATATTATTAAAGCTTTGTTTTTTTTTTTTTAAATTTATTGAATTTATGATAGGAGATTATATTAAGAATGTGTTTGACAATCAAAGTGTTTTTCATGAAAACATTCTCTAAAAGTGTTTGTAAGAGAATCGCAATTTTTTTTTCATAAAATACTATAAATGACTTTTCAGATTTTGAAAAATATTTTTAAAATTTTGTCCAATATTTATTTATTTATTTTCAGAAACACCTCTTAACCTAAAAGGGTTTATTAAAATCACCAACAAACAGACCTTAAGGCTATGACACCCGTTCAAACTGGAATTGTTTCACCTCACAATAAAGAAGTTAAAAGCTTAACAAACAAATTATTATTTATTAAGTACCAAACGAGCTGTTAATATTATATTTGCCATGCTATGACCATGTATACATACTAGAGTCTTTGAAGGCTGCACATTATTTTTGGTTGACCAAATGTTGGATTAAGCATGGAAACTAAAATAATGCACCACCCACCACCAACATTATAATTTCATGGCATGCTCCATTCCGCCCTTTAAGGTTGTGCTATACATTCATTCCGTGGCCCCATTTTTTTTTTTTTTGGTTTTTCCTCAAAAAAAATATTTTTAATTAAATGAGATAGCCTTATCTTATTAATCAATTTGTCCTTATCACCTAAATTGGATAGTTTAACTACCAAGTTTTCCCTTTTCTTTTGAATATCATCCAATGATTTGTATCAAGTCACCATCTCTGTTTGAGCCCACCCATTTTATTTTATTTTATTTTATTGCTAGGCAAGTGGAAAATTAAATCATACGTTTTTACTATTTTAATAATAATAATAATAATAATTATTATTATTATTATATAATGATATTATAATTATGATTGTTATTATTATTTGAAAGTATGAAAGGGTCATCCTCATCTTAGAAGGTCAAAATTCTCTTGATAATATCATAGAGCCGGAAATATCAAGGAATGTTCCAATTACTTCGATTTCAAGTTTTGTAAAAAAATAAGTAAATAATATAAAAAAATCATTCTTTTAAATCAATGATGTTATGATAAGGAGGGAAGACCACGAAGACATGTCATGTAAAAAGACAAAGATTTTTAATATGTTTCGATGAATAATATAATCCTCAAGTGTATTAACACTAAACAATTCATTAATCAAAATGAATAAACAGAGTTACAATGATAAAGATTAAAAAAAAACTCTTTTAATTACACACACTCTTAAAAAAAAAACTCTAAACATAAAAATGTTAAATACATAGTAAAACAAAACTTGTGAATTAGCACATAAAAAATAAAAAAATAAAAAAAAATCTCAATGGCATTGCCTTCTTTGGACCCTCGCAAGCTCATCGGGTGGTAGCTTGAGCCTTACAAGTTGACTAGACAACTTAATTGTCGACATCCTAGTAAGGTCCTATAAAATTTATTCAAACTTCATAATCCAATATCATGTTTGTTAAAATCTATATTTAAAAATATTTTTTTAAAAAAATGTTAGAAAATTCAAAACTACATTTCAAAGGAAGATTATAAGCCATGACTCACCATTTTTTTTTTTGAATAAGTCAACAACATCTCATGCCTCACATGTGAACACGAAATTATTATTTGAACTCATAGAAAAACATGTTTTTCATTTGAAAAAATAAAAACTATAATTAAAAAATATGTTTTATATTTATAAAAATGAAAAACTTAGTTAAAAATCATTTGTATTTGCTATTTATAAAAATAATAAAACTAATTTTTTTTTAAATGACAGATTAATAGCTGAAAATTATTGTAACTATTATTTTATTTTTAAAATAAACATATTTCACGGGGAAAAAAAAGGGGGGATCAAAATTTATGCAGTGTTACTTGTCATACGCATCAGGTGATATGAGTGGGTTCATGACCCCAGTGGCGGAACAAGCCCAGATCAGCCCATTTTCTGGGCTGGGCCGTGCTAAGTTTGTATGGGCTTGGTATAGCCCAAATTCAAAATAATGTAATATTTTCTTAGCCGAGCCCATTAAAAAAATTAATTTAAATATATCCTTCATTTTGTATCCAAACCTAAAACTAGATTTTAGGAAGAATTAAAATTATTAAGTAAGAATTTATTTGAAAATATAAATTACTTCAAATAATATCTGATTATATTTTGTATCTTTTTTATAGTTTCATTCTTTATCAACCAGGAAATTTCAATAATCCAAAGCCTCCTCTAATTTTACAAGCTTGTTTTTTAGTTGCTAATTTCTTCCTTTTTAAACTCTGAAAGTTAGTGAGTAAAAGTTATTAGAACATATAAATATGGGAGTTCAGGTGGCGTTTTTTGGGGCCTGAACTATTCAAATCCGGCCCATAGAAGACAATCTCACAATGTCTACCAAACATGCAATCTGGTTCGTTGGGAAGGGCTTCAGAACTTCTCATCACGGAGCCCCAGCAATCACGAAGCCCATCTTAATGGGGGCCTAGGACGGCCCGGCCTTTCTGATCCAAGACCTCTAAAGCTTTCCATGGTCCAAATTTTTCAGGCTTTGTTTGAATGGAAGATATCAGTGTGAATAATTAAAGAAAATTAAAACAAATTTTAATTTTTTATTCAAATACTTTGAAAAAGGTAAATAAAAAATAATTTTTTTTTTTGAAGTAAATCAAATTAAAGAGTATGTAAAACCTTTGTTTTTTCATTGTTCTTGTCCACGTAGTTTCTAGAAATCAGAATTGCAGAATTATTGAGGATAAAAAGGTCAATCCAAATAGACAAGAGGGGATGTTACACCATTTTATTTATTGATTGTACATTATTCAAATTTCCATTTTTTTTCTCTAGAAGCACAATAAGATATGCCCCCAAGGAATCCATAAACATAAATAGATCTTAAGTTGTTCAATCATGACTGATATTCAAACAAAAATGTTACTAAAAATACCAAAAAAAACAAGTGATCAAAATCCGAAAACCATAATATGCACTCTTATTTATTTATACATTAATCTCATTTATTTATATCCTCGATCTCCGATGGATATGGAATTAGAATCCTAGCATTTTCCTAATTTTAATAATGGGTATCAAGACTTTGGTATAATGGGAATAGAAGTGAATGGTTAGATGAAAATATGAATGATGTTATGTCCACAAGTAGATGTGATGGCATCTTAACATGGAATCAATCTTATTCTAAGAAAGTAGAGGCCCCCATGATTGAGATGTCGCGACCGACACAAGAAAAATCCGAAAAATTAGGTTTAAACAAATGGTCAGATTCTCAAAACAGTAAATGAAAGGTCAAGTACCCCATGTGAAGTGTTGGGAAAAAAAGGCTAAAGCAGACAACCTTAACAAATATAATATACGAACCAACCTAATAAACTAAGTATATCCATGAAAAGCAGTAACAGTGGATCGTCCAAATGCTATATTAACATTGACTAAAACTTTAGAAAAGGAAAGTTTAATTTATTGATATATGGCTGAAATCAAAGTTATCATACAAGTTGATCCCAAAAAGTTGACCACTAGGTCTCACAAAAATTGATAATAAATCAGACACTATTGCCGACAAGAGGAGGATGGTGTGTAGATGAATAATTACAAGCCCTTCAATTTTATTTTTCAAATATAACAAGCTAAAATAAATTAGAGATTTACAAGCTGAGAGAATATGAAGTGGTGTGAGATTTTATTGTTTTCCCACCAAGGGTAATCAACCCCACTTCATTTCTCTTCCTTTTTTTTTTTTTACTTCTCTCCCAGTTCTGTTTGTTCCAAGGGAAAAACACTCTTTCTCGGATTTTCTCCAAGTTGTTTCTTTCTTTCTCTATAACCCCAAAAAGAAACTAAGATTATAATATGCAGAGATATCTACGAATTCAATCCAATTCAATAGTTTGATAGAAGTGGACTCTTGATCTGTGTTGTTTTTTACCTATGGTCTCTTTTGCAGCTGCTGCAGCTTCTGTTGCTGTTGCTGTTGCTGCTGCTTCTGTCTTATTAAGATCTCAGCGTAGAGAAGCTCATTCCAGGCGTCTGGCACACCAGGAAGGCACCAGTGGCTGCAGTCCTGAAACCTCAATGGCGACCGCCTTTCCTCATCTGATAGATTTTGTTTGCGGTAAATTGATGGGTGGCCATCCTTCCGGTAATCTGTTATTCGAGTGATGTTTAGGTAAGTGACTTGGGTTTTCATCCCTCTCAAGATTTTCTCCAATACTATCATCTTTGGTGGATAATCTGGTATATACGTCTCGTTCCTAATGGGCTCGGTCTCGCCGTCACACTGACCTCCAGAATTCCACTGGCCACCACTGTAGCAAGAGAATTGATTAAGTTTTGAAATAGCTGCATTGTTTTTAAAGCTTCAATGCTGATCAATCAAAATTGTTATTGAAAGGTGGGTGGTTGTTTCAGCCTACCTGAAATGGGAGGAAGAATAACCTCGGAAGAAAACCAGAGACTTTGCTGGATTTACATTGGCATCAACCCATCTTGCCCATGTGGTCAAAGCTTTGCGAAATGCCTCCATTACATTCAATTCACCATAAACATGGCTGCCTTCTTGGTAATAGTCCTTCCTGCAATTTTTCCTTGCTACTTAGTTTCGTTGTGTAGGGTTTCAAGTCAGAGGCTCTTTTGGATTTAGCATGCACTTACCCTTTGGAAGTTTTATCATGAGTCCACCAATGTCCTGTATTGAAGATGATGATATCTGCTGTCTTGTATTTGTCGGAGGACGTCGGGATTTTATCGAGTCTCAGTGTTTCCTTCTTTGATCCATTCTTGTCGGGCATTTCCCATTCTTGGACTAAGAAAGGAGATACAAAGAACTCTACTGAGCAGTGGTACTCCTACCCAACAGAAATACAAAGAAAATTCACTGAATCACCATCCATTTTTTATATAGAGAACATTGAAGATAAGAAAGGTAGATGAAGGATTGAAGAAGATACCTCGAATATAAATGAGTAAGAAGCTTCGGTTCGAAAATGGTGTCTGCCAGAGGCTTCATAAACCTTTGTTCGATCTTTCACTGAGTTTCTAAGTATGCAAACCAGAGATTCCCACATATTCCTATTGAGAGAATCCCCCACAAAAACCAGTCTCTTTCCCCTCAACAGTTCCAACATATGACTCCCATTCAACCTGAATGCAATCAATTCATCTAAATCAACATCACTGGAACAAACCCAGGAACTTAAACTAGATGGATCAGTTTCATTATAAAAATACAACACAACAGGATACGATAAATCCTACATAACAAAAATGGTATTAAAAGAGAATCCAGAAAATTAAATTTAATGGATAGAAAATCAAATTCAAATGAAGGAAAATACTTGAGAAAAGAAAAGGAGAAAACATTGGCTACCGCACCTGGGTAAATCACAGCCTTTTGGCTTCCATTTAAGCTTCATATAATCTTTATCAGGCCTACCATTGAGAAAGCAATTGAACTGCTCATCAATCAAAGAACAAGAACCCGGTTTGTAAAGCGGATACGAGTCATCCTTCACCCATTGTCCTTCAAATAGATTGCAGTTCATCAATGATTCCAACCAATCCCCTGTTCTCTGCTTTGAATCAGTCCCATTGCTCTGTTTCTTCAACAGGGACGCCGTGTAATTCGAAACCACGCCCTTCTCTGCAACACCTTTATCTTCCTTCCCAGAACCACTCTTCTCTGTTGGAGGCGATTTCACCCCACTCTTCTCCGCGACGCCTTTATCCTTCGTCTCAGAACCATTCTTCTCTGTAGGAGGCGATTTCACCGTCGAATTCGACGCTACTCTCTTCTCCGCGACGCCTTTATCCTTCGTCTCAGAACCACTCTTCTCTGTAGAAGGTGATTTCGCCGTGGAATTCGAAGCCACACCTTTATCGTCCTTCCCAGAGCCACCCTTCTCTGAAGGAGGCGATTTCACCGAGGAAATCGCACTCTGATTGGCCGAAACCAGAGGTTTCGGAGGGGCAATTGCAGTCCGATTTGGCGTCAAAGCTTCAACCTTTGTCTCATTCTTCGCACCGGACGGATCTTTACTCTTCTGAGGTGATTGAAACGTGGCAGCATCATTGGATCTGGTGGCGTTGGTCCCAGTTGTGGGCGTGGGAACCGAAGTAAAGTTGTGAACTTGCTCCTGAGATGAATTCGGAAACCAGAAAGAAAAGAAAGAAGAAAATTGAGATCTGTAGGAGTCATCGGAGGTAGAAGACGACCCTGAACCAGTACCAGTCGCAAAGATATTGGTGAACCAAGGTGAAGAAGCGTTTGCAGGACTGAAAGCTAAGAAAACAGTGAAAACAATGAAAGCAAACATGAACCCATATACAAAAAACATGGTTCTTCGCGTTCTCGCCATGGAAAACAGACTGGTAAAGTCTGAAAACAGTGCTCCCCCACCAAGTGGGAGATGCTTTGTTCCATCAGCCATCTCCGGACTATCAACAGAAAGGAGAATATGGAAGATGACACTGGTTTTATAGAGAGAAACTGAAGAAAAATAAGTGGGGGGTTTTAGAAAGAAAGAGGAACTTGAGTGCTGCGAGGACTGCACTTAGTGGCCGAAGACGATTGTCAAATAGGAAAGCACAAGTTTTCTGTACCTGTTATTCTCTATTTTTACCAAAATACCCCTTCTTCTTCACTTAACTAGGAAACTGCCACCGCCGTCCATATCATGTGACAATGGCAGTGGGTTTTCAAAGCCTCACCACATTACGTCCCTCAAATTATGTGCCACCTTCGCTTGACACGTGTAAGTTGTAACAAACTTTTATTATTAAGATTCCTAATTTATCTTAAGAAGCATTATCACCTACTTAAAAATAAATTAATTGAACTGCACGTCACTTAATATCATCCCAATCCTATGGCATTGGGACATGGCAAGGTAATATATATAAATTTAGTATAAATAAATAAATTAATTAAAATATATATGAAAAAACAGTACCGTCTTTTTAAAAAAATCAATGAAAACTCAACCGTATTTAAACGTTGCAGATCGAAATTTAAGGGTTAACTATTATATTTTAATATCCAGGCGTATCTTGAAAATACTACAGATAATAATATTCGGATTCTGTTAGAAACTTTGATAAAAAAAACAGTGGCGTTGAGTGGCAGAAAGTGCAAAATCGAAGATTTGCCAGGGGCAATGCCAAAACCAATCAATTCACTTTTCTTAGGTTGTTTTAACGGTATATTTCACACTAGTTAATTGAGGCTCCGTGTGGGACCGTATGCGGCAACACTCCAATATTTTTCACCGTACACCCATAGTACGCGTAAAAGGTCCGTTACAGGGGTGATGTTGTACCTGAAGGGATGGACGGCTGAGATCGAAGGAGGACCCACTTTTAAACAGTGCCAGCTGTGACGGGCCCATAAGAGACATATGCCGCTCGTGAGGCAACGGCGGTCCATCCAACCAATGATGTGCTTGGATTCACCGCCAGGTGTCGTCGCATTATACGCACCGGCTCATTTTGCAGTGTGGGACCAATGCCAAGTGCAGTCCTTTGTTGTTTTCTACGAAAAATACTTATTTTCCGGCGTTGCTTTAGCCTTACATGAGTTTATCCTAATAAGAAAAAAAAAAAAAAAGATATGTTATAAAATAAGTAATCATTATAATTTTTTACAAAAGAAAATAACATACAATTTAATAACATTTAAATGTTTACAGAAATTGTTATTACATTTTAAAAATAATTTTTTAATGATATATTAAAACTAAATTAAATCATATTCAAAGAAAATTAATCAAAACCTTAAAATAAAGAGAAAAAAAAAAAAGGAAAGAAGGAATTAGACATTATTCACACAAATAATAATAAGATAATAATTTCATGCAAAACCTAAAAGAATGGAAAGATAAATATAAGTCACATAATATTTTGAATTTTTAAAAAGCCATATAAAATTTTGCTGAGATCCATGTTAATAAAGTGTTCTTAAATTATAGTTCATAGGAAGGCGTTTGTTAGGGTTAAATACCGTTTAACAAATTTAGATAATGTTTATTTTTTGGTTGAATGAAAATAATTTTTAAATTTTTTTTATTTTTTTAAAAATAATTTATTAATATCAATAAACATAATTAAAATAAACTTCTTATCAATAAATAAATTTTAACTAAATATAAAAATTCAATCCCTCAAAAAAAACAATACAAACATAATTTCAACAACAGCTCTATCAAAATATTTGAATGATTCGTACGATCCTTCGACCACTGCGCTGGACTTATTTTGCGTACGTGTCGAATCCAAAAATCTGAGACTCATTGTGTCGGTGATGTATGTAGTTGTATATAACCCAATTATTTATGTCACTAAATCCATATGGCATGTGGGTGTGCCAGTTTAAATGCACGGAGTTTGCGTCCTTCCCTGTTTAAATGGCACGTGCCAAACAAGAAAATTAACGGAAGAAAAATTGAGAAGTTTTAACATCTAGTTTAGGCAAGTATCAATTAATATACTAAATCCTCGTTTTGTACAGAAAAGGAATTGTTTGGAATTCCCTTTAGCCGTCCAGAATTTGTATTTTATTAAAATAAGAGTAATTTAACATTTTTATATGAATAAAAATATTCTTTTAATATAGTATTAAAAAGAAAATGTTTAAATCTCCATGTTTTTTCAAGTTGTAACTAAATTATATCGAGAAGTATAGGGCTTAAATTCGAGATCAAATTTCAGCACCCATTTACATTGCATTTGATCTCTAAATATTTCTTTTAATATTTAAAAAAATATTTTATAAAATAATTTTAAGGTTACTATTTAGAGTTTAATAAACTAAATATAAATTTTTACTACAACCAATTTCATCCTGATTTGTTGGTCTATCTCACAAAAACATGAAGTTTTTTTTTTTAAAATAACCAAAGTAAAAGAGATGAAAATTTTTAAATACTTAAATCATTTTATTGCTAGATGCCTTGACATATCTTGCAAGTATGGTTCTGCAATTTTAGTGAAAATTGTAGGGATCACTCCAGACGCCGACATGGCACATCAACTCTCTATCCGGATCCTTTAGGGGGGCATATGGCACTCTCAAATCAGCTACTCGGACGATTTTCTCCCTTGTCCGGATATGTTGTCTGGAACTAGGAAGCCTTGGCCGTAAAACGTGGGTCATACTGAATCACTTCAGACAGTCTGTTACAGCTCGCATTCCGCCGCCTGTAGAGCGATGATGACTCTGCCACCGCCTCAGCACCATCATGACAAGCCAAAAAGTTTTCCCACCATTAAAGAGGATAAAGTTTCTGACACTATAAAAGGGCTCTCATGCGAAGAGGGAAGTAAGCTTTTTTGACTCAGCAAAAAGAAGCAGATTGATCATTAGAGCGATGACTAACAAAACCATCGGAGGGTGTATCCGAACATCTTGTTCGGACATCTTTTGCAAGTTGACTAAAGCAGGAATCATCTTCAGTTGAGAGGGAACGTCCATATAACGACCACGAGGACCTCGATGACGCAAGACTTTAACAGCCCAGATGGTACTAAGAGGGCAACCAAAAAGACCTTAGTCTTAAATTCGAATCATAGGGAGGCCACTCTGGGTCGCTTTGGCATCAGAGCCAAAAATCGCGGGCTCCGCATTGGCTCAAGCCTAGGCACCAAGATGCAAATGCACAACAAAAATGAGATTATTATTTAAATAAGAAGAAATAATAAAAATACTAGAACACATAATTACCTTTAAAGGTGAAAACAATTAGACAAAATATTTAAAAAAAAATTATTTAAAATTTTTTGGGAAAACTCCGGGAAGAGGAATTTGACTTTGTGAAACAAAAATAGTCAAAGGCCGGACAAAAAGCACCTCAGAAAAGAGAAAGAGAAGGAGCTCAGCAACAACACAAGTAGGGCTTTTCCAAAAGCTGTTCCGTTCTCTTTTGGCATAGCTAAAATGAAGGATCATCCACAGCTGCTCTGAAGACGGTACACAAACTAACTTCACAAATCTCTCATTAATTGTTCTAAAAAATTAAAGGCAATTTATTGAGTGAGTTAAGATAGCGAAATAACCAAATTATAAAAACAGCCACAGCCACTCTACATATAGGCACTGAATCTAAAGAGGATGGGGTCTTTAGATATATATATATATATATTTTTTTTTTTTTCCCACCCCTCATGGGCAGGAGTTCACAAGTCCAGCAACTGCTATCTATACTTCCACCTTGAAGTCATGCATTTATGAAATATTCCCGTGGAACAAATATTTGGGAATCATTTGAATTTATTGACCTGCTGTGATTTTTTTTTTTTTTTTTTTCTGTTTGTCAAGGATATATATCACAAAAAGTTTGCAGATGTGTTCTCCACATTCCCATGCCTAATAATTCACGGGAAGCCCAGACCACTTTTCCACTTTCTACATTATTGAAAGGTCAGTGACTGATATGAAAGGCGATAGCGTAGCGTATTAATTTAAATTTTGATTATAGGAATGGCTAATGCGTGATATAATTCTAAACTTTGACGCTGCTAGAGGGGAATTCGAAATGTTCCGTCAGATTCCCCACCAAGGAAAACACAATGCGAGATGTGAAAATGACAGGAGGAAAAATGGGTCCGCTTCCATTCAAGTCTCATCCAACCCATTCAACCACTTTTTTTTTTTTTTTTTTTCCCATTTTTCTCCACCGACTCCTCATACTCTTGACAATTGCACCAACCCATTTAAAGGCGGCCTTTGCTACGGACAAATGGGAGACTCTTGAAACCGTGTCGTTCACTTTCGATAGCCTTTCGGTTTTTTAGGCATTTTATCAAAAACTCACACAGCTCTATATGCATGATCCATCTGACTTACCTTGCCCTTGCCATGTGAGCCACCTTGCAATTGCATCAAGTTTTTTGCAGCATGGAAACATCGCCTTCACTGTTAAGTGGCGCCAGTCTGGGTTCCTCCCACTTGTGCTCCTGACTAACCCCAAACTACAAAATCAAAATTACATCGGCATTGGTTTGCCGTTAAGCATGGTTTTCCACTTATATTTGAATCAAAACCATATTTGAATGTATCAACGTTGTTTCGAACAGAAATGTCAGAGATTGACCCACGACTTTGGGCCTAATTCAGAAGAACTGCTGTCCAAGGGCGGATTTATGCAAATTTGAAAATTCGCGCAGCCAAGTGAAGACGAGGTTCAAAATCAGAATTGTATGGGGCATAAAATTTCTGAAAATATGATTCTCGGCGTTATATCTATGTCCCTAGTCTTTTGGTCCTTTCAAAAATTTTGTAGCATTCCCAAAAAGACTGGTAATATTTGTCATCCCAATTTGTGACAATGCAGGCAATCAGAGGAAATTGAAAATGATTAATAGGGTGCAACAAAGCTATTTCTAGGACATGAGGAGAGAGAGACAGATTTGGGCTCTCTATATTTGTATGGAGCACAGGAGAAGTATAGGGGATAAGGAAATGGGGTGTCCCAATTCCTGAGAATTCTAAAGCCATTTAAGAAGGCTTGAGTGACAATTCAACCACTGGTAGATGGGCATTTAATTAGAGTCATCTTTCTTAAGATTATTATAGTCCATATGGATGCACTAGTGTTTGTGAGAGAGTGGGGCATGATGTAAAAGCAAAGTAGGTATGGACCATTGCCATAGAAATGAAGCTGCCGAAGGATTCCGAAAGAGCCAATTAAAGTTGGTGGGCTTTTGACATTTCGGAAGGCCATTCTGTATCTTAGGCTATTTATGAAATGCCCACTTGAAAGGGTGCTGTCCAAGTAAATCTTTTGCAAAAAAAAAATTCTTCAATTCTCCCTCTGTTCAAATTGTTTGAAAATTCAAAATTGAAGAAAACAAAACAGTCATACTTATTATGTCATTTATTAAGTAGGTAGAGGACAACACATGCAAGTTTTGCAGATCGAGAGAAGACTACAAATTGACAAAAGAACCCTCACTTGAATTTTATATATCTATATATGTGGTTATTTATTTATATTTATTTGGGAACTTGTACAGAAATACTAGTAAGGAGCAATTGAAGAGAATCATTTTTCAAGACAAGACGAGGGTAGTCGAATCATTTACTTGTTGTAGAGCATTACAGAGATTATCATTGTCGTTTCAACTTTTCCCAAATTTACAAGTAGTTTAGTTTAGCAATTTATAACATCAAAAGTACAAATGAAGATCAACAAAACAATGAATATAAAGCAGAAAAAAAACCAAATAGGACAAAGGATCCAACGTACCATATCATTGGGACAGCAAGACCTTTTTCCCTGACGAGCAAAAGGGAGTGTATATCAGGATAGCCAGCTGGCCATTCGCCTTTAAGCTACCTGAGATCCAAAATGTATGTGAGAAGAAATTAGAATTGCAACTTTAAGATGGGCTCAAGCCCAGTCCCATCTTAACCATTACCCATGTGTCACCTAAGTATAAAAGTTCATAGGTCTAGGTTCAGAGAGAGAGAAAAAAAAAGAAAAAAAAGAACATCTCAATAGGTAAAGAAAAAGATGGATCACATGAAGCATCCCAAAGGGTATCAGCTTATCCCCACCAACCACAGTTAATCAATTACATAATAGTCACGACAGAAGATGCATGCCATGAATTATAGAAACATGGGTTTATGGCCATCATACTGCCTTTTGCTTTTCAGGCTATAAGAAAACCTGACCACAAATTTTAATATCCAAGGTGGTTTAAAAACCAGCCACACCATCATTTTGGATGTTCCAAAAAGATGTGATGCCAACCTCATTCGACACTGGTCTTTGATACTTCTCTATGGCAACCACATCAGGTAGTTATAAAGATCTGAAATGAAAGTACCCCAGTAGATGGTTAGGATATATCACAGCCAAATATAGAATTCACTACATGAAACAAATGGTTCAATTAACACACTATTTCGATTCACTGGTATGCAGATTCAATCTAGACTCAAATCACCGGTAATAGATTTTCATTGAGAGCAAAAGAAAAGGATAGAACGTAAATTTAATTTGGTAAGCAAGAACTTTCTTTTTCAGAGAACATTCTTCTACACCAGCAGCACAATTGTTTAATAATCGAGTGAGCAAATCACTCCACCAATCTCTAACTGTGATTGGGACATGTTTGCTGGTTTTAGTCTTTGACCTTAACTTTAGTCAAAGAAGTAAACTGGAGGCTTTTCCCCACCTATGATGAAGCTTCTTTTTGTCAAATCATATCTTAATATGGTTTAAACATAAAGTTCACATACTCTTTTAAAAGATGAGCTGAAAACCCGGCTTCCCTATAACAGAATTTTGAAAATAAAGTACCCCAAAATGGAATGTCGAATTACCTTGAATATGGGAATTAAAGGGAGGGTTTGGTTGCAATAATGACCCTATCCAAAAAATACCAGGGTGGGACAAGTAGTGTATTCAGTATTCACATACAGTGAAATATAGGAAATGCAAAAGCAAACCTTTTGCACGGGTAATGGGAAGAATTGCCTTTACAAAAAGGAAATCATTCCAGTGTAATTTGTACCAATAGCTACAAGAAAAGGGCAATGGTCAATTCAAGCGGCATTTGCCTCATTCGGTGTGTTCTACTTAAACTGTTCTATAAGCATAAATAACAACCAAAGTGACAATAAAAACAAGGATTTTTCTGAAATTTGAAAAGCTTAATTGCGATTGTGAAGAACACCAATTGTGAATATTACAAATTTCCCAAACCCTAACTCTACTTTCCATCTGCAGCACTTGCATTCAAACAAGTACATTTTCAGGGTAGAAAAATAAAATATGTAATCTTAGAAACCTCTAGCTAACTTTGTGTATTAAGACATGTAAGTCTGTTTTCCAAGACAGAATGATAGGATTTAGTTGCATTCCATGCAAAATATCTCTCTCATCCTTAATTCTCATTAAAGTCAAAGGTTTTGGGAAAAAATTTATTTAGAAATTATACGTACTTTATGTTAATATATCTACTCATCCACCATCTCTCCAGCAAAGGATCCACAACTTCTGAAAAGGAGCAGGATCCAGTATCAAAAATATTTGAAGGTGACAAGTGAACAGAACCAAACAATATTTGCAAATTCCATTCCATATATGAAGAATGGTTTTGAATATAGATTTTTAGAATGGGCAAAGAGGATCTTTTCTGGTATTTTCCTCACTAGATTGGATCTAACTAGGATTATTGTTTGTCTAGAATTGCTAAAGTTTCTTTACTGTCTTCTGCAGATATCCAGCAGGTCTCAATGGTGCTATCTACATTTATTTCCCTCAAAAATCTGGTTCCAATATCCAGTGAGAATATTTAACTATGTAGGGCCAGATTGTTCCAGCGGCTAAAGCCACAAATAATGGGACATCTGGATGGTATTTCGCCACACAATCATGATTTATAAACTTCTTCAACTTCTTAAAAGCCATCTCCTATTGGAGAAACCTTTGAATACAAGCATGGAGTGGTACGCCACCAATCAGTTGTTGCTTCTAAAAATATCCTAAACACACTCTCTGGATTCTCTCTTTTAACCTCAATTCGGGCAGGTTATGGTGCCACTTATTCTATTATGGATGAAAAATAATCTTTACTAACTTGGGCTCTTTATTATTCCATTTCTTATATCTTTCTTGACGATGGCTCCAACTAATTATTCCCATGGGTGCTGCATTGGTTGTGACATCTCATAAAGGAATATGCTTTTTATTTCTCAGTTCATTGATCAAACTCATCGTATCTGTCTACACCTCTTTGAGTTTAGTTTAAAGTGTCTTCGCTCTAACAAACTCTTCCCTAATGAAAACCATTGATGCAATGGATGATATCTACCATCTATAGAGTGGTACACATAATACTTGCACCACCAGAGCCTCCAAGAGTGCTACTAGAACTAAAACAGAAATAGAGAAGGAAATAAGATAATACTAGAAACACAAGATTAACATTATACTTGCAACATCCAAACAATCTACAAACGCCTCCCTTGCTCCCTCCCAATACACAAATACACAAGAAAAAAAGGGCCCTTGCAAGTGGATCTCCCAAAGAAATAAACCCAATCAACAGGCTCATGGACTAAATGATTTCTACATGCTTATGTCCAGTGTGGATAATATGTTTATGAGCGAAACAAAATCAGTAGTGCCTATTGTAAAGAAAGACCCAAAAAAAAAACTCAAGTCATATAGCAAATAGCACCCAAGCAACAATTACCAGAAACAGTAATTCAAGCATGGTCATTTCTTAGATATAACCAAAAATGAAATTTGAGGCTTGGAGCAAAAAAGGCACAACCAAATATGGCAGAGCAATGATCATCTAAATTACCAGCAGGACATCATGGAGAAAAGGATTGCATCATGTGATTCTAGGGGCTCCAAGAAACGTGATCATGTAGATCATTCCAACATAATTGTTAAGGACTAATCATAGGAAGTGGAGATGAAATGCAGTGGAGTCAGTAATTTTCATTCTTTTCTAATCAATAGCTCTACATTTTGACTATGTTCTATCAATTATTCAATTAGACCTTGAATACATTACTTAGATCCTCAAATGCAAGGCTGCTAATTAAAAAACATAAACCCCAATTTAACAAGTGCCTGTCCTAGTTGACATGAGCATTTTTTTTCTATATCTTTACTAGGAACCAAATCAACATGAAAAATGAGATCCAGAATTTAACAAATTCTCTGTCTTTCACTCAATTTTCTCAGGAACAAAATAAATGATAAAAGAATATTTAGGCATATTAGGAGTTACCATATATCAGCTCAAGGAATTCAAACAATTGAACAACATTCATAACCCTGCGTTCCTAGCTAAAAATACTTATTCATGAATTTACGAACAAAACTTATTATCCTAAGAAAATTCTCACTTATAATTTCATTCTCAAGTACTGTATAAAACAAAAAGGCGTGTTAACTGTCACAATTACCTGACTGTTGGGATGAGGTTTGATCTTTATTACAAACCAAAACAACGTAAGACACGAGATTCAGAAATTAATTTTCCTTATCCTAACCTCAGTTTCACAGCAATCAAACAGAAAGTAAATGGAATATTTATGCATATCAGAAACACAACAAAAACATACAATCCAAAACAATATAAGACACGGGATTCAGGAATTAATTTTCCTTATCCTAACCTCAGTTTTCACAGCAATCAAGCAGAAAGTAAATGTAATAGTTATGCATATCAGAAACACAACAAAAATTCAGACAATCAAAACCTGGAAGTGGTCCTCTTTCACCCGACCGTGAGTATACAAATCAATTTGAAGATCAACAGGCAAAACAAGAATAATTTAATAATTTTGAATAATATAATACTTTTTACCGGTTTCTTGCATTGTTTTGGCCATAGAAAACCAAGGCCGCAAGTTATCCATTTTCCTGGTATCCAAACTATATAAAGACAAGAACGAAAATGTTTTCTACTTTTCTTTAATTCTCTTGCGTTTTCTCGCGAGATGGTACGATTAAACAACTTCAAGTTCACCAAACTAAAGACGAAGAAAAGAGAATAATTGCATAATTAAGAGACACGGGCGTGTTCTAACATTGCAATTCAGAAATTCGAAGGCAAAAATCTGAAGCCCTCACCTTAAGTCATGATGGTTTATCACAGACTTTACAGAGAGCCGAGCTGATAGAGAAGGAAGGAGAATGCGGAGGAGGGAATCGGGAGTTTATGGGAGCCTTTCGAAATACAAAATAGCGGGAATCATGGGAACGACGTCGTTTTCAATTACCTGCTTTTCGGACTGCTTTTAGTTTCTCCTTGTAGCCTCGTAGGCGTGGGCACAGCAGCAGGTCACAGGTCACACCGCACCACCACCCCGCGCCTCCTCCGCGTAGACACACGCCATTATTGTCTTTTCTTGCAGAAAATGTTTTATCCGTACGCCACCGGCTCAAACGGTCACCGATTCACTGTTACTACCCTGCTCCGCTGCTCATACTCTCAACCCTGCTTCCCAACACGCGACCGCACGTGCGAGACTGAGTATCCGCTAATATGTATCCCACTTATTTTAAAATTATTTTTATAATTTTTCATTTTTCTGTGTCAAATAAAAATTAAAATCTCAATATAATCCCGGTTTATACAATCTTAAAAAACCAATTTGATTCAATAGAAAAAGCTAAATAGGTTCAATTTAGTTATAAAAATTGGTATCAACATCTTAGTTTTAACTAAATAAAAAATGTTTAATATTTTTTATTCAATCAAAAAACAAAAACATGATATTCTAAGCTCCAAATCAAATTAAAAATAAAATTTGTATCGGCTTTGGATCATAAAAAGAATTTAAAAACTATTTTAATATTTCCAACTTTCTTTTTATTTTTTTGTCTTTATCATATTTATTTTTTTCTAAAAAATCATTATTGATTATAGAAAGGAAATTTAAATTTCAAAAATATCTTTTTGTAAAGCCATACATCACTTAGGAAAATTGTAATATTAATGGAAGTGTTGAAGTCAAAAAGGAGCTTTTGCACTGTAAAAAGGCTGCACCCAACTCAACCTCTGGACGTTAAGTTTGATTAGTTTCTATCTTTGATGTTTATTAGGGACCTAATAATAAATAATAACATAAGTAGGTAAGAATATAAAATCATATTATAATAATATCACCGAAAAAATGAAAAGGATAATAGCAATTGTAATGGTAGCAATAATCTCTCTAATGATTGGATCGTGTCTAGCACGCTCTTAGTCGGAGAGTAGGCGAGCCGCTACTTGAAAATGCTTTTGCACACGCGCGTTGCGTGGCACGAATTAAAACGACCGAGAGGGGAAAAGAAAACCTCACCCCAAATGACTGGAGAGTAGAAAATTACAGAGAGAGAGAGAGTCGTCTCGTATTCGCTTTTTATTTTTTAGGGGTTATCGTCTTCTTCCCCCAAAAGGCTCAAAAATCCTCTCTGCAAACCCCAATTCTTCCGATCACGATCGTCATTCAATGAGGATCAGAGGACGAGGGGCGCCTCCTCTGCCCTCGGATCTTCCATCGTCGCCACCGCCGTCGCAACTGCACCACGGCAACGACCAATCGGTGCAAAGTCCCGCTAGGAATCAATCTCCCCCTCCACCGGCTGACGATCGACGGACGTCAGATCTACGGGTTCAAACCGACGGATTGATTTGCTCTGAGGGAGAAGGGGTCGGCGCCAAGAAGGTGAGCTCCAAGGTGCAATTCTTTTAATGAATCTTCGTAATTTCTGTGTGCTACTGTCGAAAATGGTAGAGTTCGGTGTGCGCCCTGCGCACATTAGCTAATATCCCCCTTTTCTTTTTCATGAAACCGTGGTGCAACGATTTTTGTTATGACCTCGGCGGCATGTGTATCGGCTTCTGTTGTAGGATCACGAAATCGGCGTCGGGGAAGAAGAAGGCGGTAGCGAGGAAATGGGATTGGCTTCTCCGTCTAATCGGAGGTAACAATCGCTATCACTTCCCTGGAAAATTCGTGAATAATAGTATTTTCCTCCACTTTCTATCTATTTTTCTTCGTTTCTATTCGTCCGTGCAAGTATTATCCCATGTATGTGTCCTTACCACTCTTAATGCTACTTCGTGCCATAACCATCCATCTCTCATTCCCAATCTTCGTCTCCTCTTTCATCTCCTCACCAACTTTCTTTTTTCAAGTAAGTCATTTATGCGTGTGCTATTATCTCACTCCATGGTGGTGCATGTTACCGCCATAGCACTCATTCCAGCTGTAATGCGCGTGTGTGTTGTGTTTACAGAAGCAGCAACAGCAGCCCCAGTCCAGAAACTTCAGCTGGTAAGCTCCACCTTTTCGTTTTTTCTTTCTTTTTTCATCTTTGGTGAATTTTGTTGCTGTTTCTGATTGTTACTGATTGTTTCAACGACTGAATTGGGTACTGGGCAGTGATGGAACACTGGCGTGAGGAAGATAGAGCAGTTCCACTGAAGAAGAGACGCGCAACATTCGAAATGGAAACCATGATGGAGATCAAAGATGAGAAGGCGAAGAAGAGGATGATGAGGGTCAGAAGGAATAGACCGAAGAAATGGGTCGAGGAAGATGAAGGAGAAGAAAACGGAATGGCAAAGAATAACGGCAAAAAGGGACGGAGTGGAGCCGGGATAATACTTGAAGGATCGAGGTGCAGTCGCGTGAATGGAAGAGGGTGGAGGTGTCATCAACAGACCCTCGTCGGATACTCTCTGTGCGAGCATCATCTGGGGAAGGGAAGGCTGAAGAGCATGACTAGTGTCAAAAGCTCACCCCTGACTGCACCAGTGCTCCACAAACCCACGAAACCGGAAACCAATACAGAAGACGAGGAAGAAAGCGATGGGTATGAGGGAACAATGGTGGCGAAAAAGGGCAAGAAGATTGGGGCGGTGAAGGCTCGGTCCATGAGTAGCTTGCTAGGCCAAACCGTGGCATCACCACTACCGGTAACCCTTCAACTCTCTAATGGCAACTGCGATATATAGCTGTAATGATGGTGTGATAATATAAAGTAATAGGGATAATGTGTTCGGTGTTTGTTGTCTGAAACCCCAACTTCAACTCCATGGTAGGATAATGGATGAATGAATGAATGGAGACTGGTCTTTTAATTTTGCTTTGTTTCGTTTCTATTTTTAAATTCCTTGGAATGCTTGCACCAACTCCACATCTATGATACATTTGATTTTTCGTTTTTTTATTTTCCATCGGTTTACATTCCGGTAGGGACAAGGTTCAAAGTTTTGGAGGATTTTTCAGAATTATTATTATACATATATTTACTATATATTGTCTATTTAGCCATCTTTTATAGGAATTATTTTCTAAAGTTTAAAATGAATTCTTTTTTCTTTTTTTAACTAGTAATTTTAATAATTTTACTTTGTAAAACAAATTATAAATTTATTTTTAAATTAATATGGAGTTTAAATCCTATCAAACATAGAAAAGAGTGAAAATATGAAAATTTATATTATAGTAAAATCATGAACTATTTTTCTTAAAAGATAACAATATTGTTAGAGTATGTTATAAAATATTGATTTTGGTATATAAATAATGATTAAAAGTACATAATAATATTTTAATGGCTAATCATATTTTATTTAAAATAAATTTCAAAACTAACAAATTATTAATTAAAAATACGTAAATAAGCAATATATATATATATAGATTAAATATTCTAAACAAGTGTTGATTTTGCTATTAATTTGGTGAGGCTTTTAAATTATAAACTATTCTTGAAAATTTAATGGCTCAGTTCTTGGTTGATAAAAATTGTTATTCGAGTTGAAATTTGTTTATCTTTAAATTAAAATTTGAAATTTGAGTGAGAAAGTTCGAGGTAGAAGATGAACAGCTTATTATAGTACATTTCTTGAATCATTATCCATATATTTATAAATTTAATTGAATTGGTATTTTAATTTTGGGCTCATTAATTATTAAATGTAATGCATCAAATCTTTTAGTTTTAATAAGATTGATTTTTGAATTATATAATTCTGTACATATTAATTTATTTATTTTTAATTTTGAATTTAAGAATTATGTTATTTTCTAATATTAACTGAATCAATTTTTGAGTTACAATTTTTTTTTTTAAATAATTACAAATCTTATATATGCATGAAGCAATTGAAGGAGAAATTTAGAAATGTTAAATTAAAAAAAAAACAATATGATTCATAATAACCAATTAATCTACAAATATTATTTATAAATTAAATCCTCGATATAAACTTTGAGGGGGTAATGTGCAAAATCTGCAATAAATTGAGGGATAAATTATATTAAACTTTTTTTAAAATTTGTTCTAAAATGTAATGTAGCTTAATATTTTTTTATAGTTGTAATATATATATATATACTCTTACAACTTTATTAGCTTTTTTAAATAAAGAATAAAAAGATTCAAAAATTTTAAATTTAAATAATTATATACGTGTATAATTAAAATTAAGCAATAAAAGATTACATTTTTAGATTGAATTAGTATAAATTAGGTTAAATTTTATATCTTTTAAATTTATAAAAAAAATGATAAAAACAAGGGGACTTTACTCTTTAATCTTTATCTTAAATAATAGTAATTAATCTTCTTTGAGATTCCCATTTTTTCATTTAATTAAACTTTTGAAAATATAAAAATTATATTCATAAATTTATAATTAAACCAATCCCCGTCCACATAAAATTTAAATCGTAAAATAAAAATAAAATCAAGAATAAATAAAGTACCTCGAAGAGGAAAAATAAATCAACCTAAAAGGCAGTCCATAGTGGTTTCCATATTGTGGGCCCCAAATTTCTTTCTCTCTCAACTCACCTCTCCTTTGGATAAGCTCCTCCCCCAACAATTTCTCTCCCATTTTCGAAACCACCGAAAACATGGCCAAACAAATACGCACCGTATAGACCAAATATCCGAAACTAAAAGTTCTCAAACTCCCAACCTTCATATCATCTTTCCTTATCGGAAAACATGATTTTCTTAACCTTTTTCACTGACCCATCAGTCTAAACGCCTCGTCTCCCCCGATCGATTCAGTCTTTTCTCAAGAGGGTTTTGAGAAAGTGGAGAATTGATTCAAGAGAATGTCTATTTTGGCTGCAAATACCCATATTGTGTACAGAGAAGTGCTTCTCAGAGACCCACAAAATCAGTTGTCTGGTGGTGGGAGTTGTTTGTTTTGGTCAAGGTCTCCTGGGTTTGGAGTTGATGGGAGAAGAGGAGAGTGGAGGAAGACGAAGAAGAGGGACTTTAGAGTAGAGGCTTTTTGGCCAGATATGACTAGACCCAATGTTATAGAGATGCAGCCCATCAAAGATTGTGACCAGCTTGATCAGATTTTGGCCCGGGCTCAAGAGCTCCCCCAGCCTATCATCATTGATTGGTCTCTCTCCCTCTCTGTGAAAATGCTTCCCTTGTTGTCTGTTCATGGTTTTCTTATTTGGGTGTTTTTTGGAAGTGTTTTCACTTGTTTCTTGTTCTCATTTTCTGTTTGTAGGATGGCTGCTTGGTGTAGGAAATGCATATATTTGAAGCCTAAACTGGAAAAATTGGCAGCCGAGTATGATACCAAGTACAATCTCCCTCTGTCCTGCTCTCTTTCACTGTATTGTCAAACAACATGTATGATTTTGTGACAGAATGTTCCCACATATCAAGCACTTTCAGCTGTGAAGATACTTTATATGTTGTACCACAAATTTCCCTTTCATGCTCACTAATAATTTGGCTATGGATTCTTTCTTTGATTGGCATAATCAATTAGAAGTGTTTGATAGTTGGTTATAGTTGTTCTTTTCATGCCATGCTCACTGTGATGTCCTACCTTGTCGGTAGAGTACTCCAGGTTCATATATGAAGTATGAGAATTGGCTTTCAAGGCATCAAATTATTAATGAACTGAATGGGAATCCTTGCTGATTTGAATCTGATGAGATCCAGATCATGCTTCATTTTAATCTTGATCATCTCTTTTAATTTTGGTGATAGAATCAAATTCTATAGTGTGGATGTCAACAACGTCTCGCAGGCCCTGGTGAAGCGCGGAAACATCACTGTATGTATCACAACCAACCATTAATTTCCGTTATTTTCACCAGCAATTCCATTATCTTCCTCATTTTTCTAGCAATATTCAATAGTAATAACGGGTTGTATGGATGATGTATGCACAGAAAATGCCAACCATTCAGGTATATCCATCCTCTCAACCTTCACAATTTTCTGGAAAAAATTGAGTACGAATGATCAAAGCTGAACAAATAATCACAAGGGGTTGTGTTTTTGGTGCAGCTGTGGAAAGACGGGGAGATGAAAGCTGAAGTAATTGGAGGGCATAAAGCTTGGATTGTGATAGATGAAGTGAGAGAGATGATAAAAAAGTTTGTGTAATTTATGGTATACCATTACCCTTTTTACAGAGATCCATGTCTGTACAGTACAACACGTACTACTCATTCCATCTAGCCTTCCTTTAGAGTTAATCAAAGGAATACTTGTAGGCTATTATAATGGCCAAACAGTACGGGGTTCCCTGTTTTCCTGAGAAATCACTGCAGTAACTGACATGTAGCCTCAAACTGAAGTTAGGCAACCAAGAAAAGGCGGTGACCCACTTTCCAGGGAGGTTGAGGTTAATATCGACTTTAATAAAGGGGTGCTCAATTAATTTGGCAGGAAAAAGGAAAGAGAGAATTTCAATAATTCACTGGCGTTTTATGTAGGATGTTCACTAGTATTTGTTACTAAACAAATAATAGTCTGCCCCTCTCTCAAATACAACGTCGCTTTGGCCGAGTGGTTAAGGCGTGTGCCTGCTAAGTACATGGGGTTTCCCCGCGAGAGTTCGAATCTCTCAGGCGACGATTCCTTTTGCCAAAATTTTTGACCGCACTTCAACACAAACACGCCCTTATATTTGCTTAATTACTTTAAGATATAATTTTCCAAAATTTTCCTACCTCCCCAAACACAAACATTTCCTAGTAGCCTTTATATTTTCTAAGATAGTGTTTTTTTAATCTTATATTTTTACTCTTTTGTGGAACTTCCTAATAAGTTTGTGGAACTCTTTTGAAGTTATAAGCCATTCTCATCCCATGTGTGGTTCCGAAAAGTTTGAGAAAAAACGTGAGCCAAAAATAATAGAGGAAAAAAATAAAAAATAAATTTAAGATCAATTAAATATTTTTACATATTATTTTCAATTTTTTTTATATATTTAATTCTTTTATAAAAATTAAATAATTTAAAACTATATAATTAAAAAAAATTAATTATAAAATTTATTTTCTTTAATATTTTTTGTATTTTCCAAAAAAGAAAAACTTTTTGACTTCCAAAAGTAATTTAATCCAAACATGGCCAGAATAAGTCACGGGCCAAACAATACTGGCTAATCCTGTGCATCCACTTTGTGGGTAAAATGGCTCCTGAGGCAGATTTCTGTTTCGAGAAGAGCTGCATACCGTCTCCTGAATTTGACAAGTAACACTTGTATTTACACTGGGCTGAAACCATGGTACCAAATGCTTCGAACCTGCAAATATTTCGTCACTTTATACCTAAATCTCAGCCCATTATTTACCATACATTTAAATGGTGCAATCACAAATTCTGTGTGATAACAAAATGGAACCATAGCCATTTTCATTTTTACAACCATGCAACATACTGTTACAATCAAATTCTGTAATTTACGAGATTCATGATATCTACTACAATGCCATCGTATTAACAATTCTTCCCCTGCTTTCATCAGATGTTCTGGGCTCCAAGTAGATGGGTCATCTCTGGTCACTTCGCTGTAAGTAAACACTAAAAGAACATAAAATGAAATACAAAAGTATCAAAGATCACATACATACTCATTAATCTAAACAGCCTCCTCCATCATTCTGTTTGAACCAGTTAATCAACTTTTCCCTTCACAAAGAACAAAGCAAGCACCCCCACTTTGCTTTCTTGGAAGAATTTCAACCTATCCACACTCCCAGCAGAGTTATTGCTTATATACAGTTCCTGTGGTTAAAAACAAACAACACGAAAATTCCAAAAATGCAGATGCAAGTAATTGGAGCACGAGCTTTTAGGTCAAGCAAGGGATGACTCATTAGCACTTAATGCTTACGAGTGTGAGGACATAAAACAATGGTGTATTTTACAACATGTAGCAAATAATTTACATGCCTGGATACATGATTACATGCTTGATGCTCTAGATGCACTACAGGCACACTGTTATTTTTGGTTATTGCAGTATGCACACTTCAACTAAACTGATTTCCATAAATGAGTCTCAAGTCTTTCCTTAATCACCCTTTCCCAAATGTTTGAAACTACAAATGAATGTTAAATCCATATCATGAAAACGCCTCAGTTTGCTCATGTTTAGTTACTATTAAGTTTTTATTTATTTTCTTAATCTACACATGGTCATTATGGTCTCGTTTTTTCCTTTTTCTTTTCTCAAATGGATCACCAATTACAAAGACTCTGCACCCCCCAAAAGATGCTTGTAATTTTTAACACTCCATTTTATTTGGCACTTGTATTGACTGTGCCATTATAATCATCACACAACTTCGATACTTTGACACTCAGCTTTACCTTTTTCACCCATCTTTATACCCTCTCATATGACCGTGAGGAAGTCCCCTCAGTAACCGCTTGACAGCAACCTAGGAGACTAGGACTACCTCCAGCAGTGAGAGTAACAAAAAGGCTTCATGGAGATTACAAAAGCACTAACTTATAAACAAAATGCAAATTAACAAAGCCTAAATGTATCCTGTAAGATCATCCAACTACTCAGAAGCAAAAAGTTCCACTAAATTTCTAGCATGTCATTGATCACTGACAAGAGATGTCAAACAATATCTGAAAAGTCATATTCTCACCATGAAAATTTGGTATTGGAAAAAATTTCACCTTCAATGAACTGCAACAGAAGCCTACAACTAAAGCCCTTTCAACTGTCACCATCCATGTTACACCATAACATATGAGTAAATCCCACAAAAGGGTTCCCAATCCTGAAAGATTTACCATGACAACTCTCCTGAACCAAAGTTTCAGCTCTATAGCTATAGGGTCATTAATTCTTTTATATAATAAACCGTGGTGATGGTGTTTCCGAGCCAGCATTATTGAGTCAAGTAGCCAGTTGAACACAAAGAAAATTGACCACATTATTTGGCCAAAAAACCCTGGTACCAAACAAGGGACCTAAACCATTATAATTTAGAGATGTTACCACTGAATGAAAAAACATAAACCTAATAGGAATTTCCATCATGACCCAATGTAAGCACAAGCTCTTAGATGGCATAGGTCGTTTACTGTGGAATTGACAACGACAAGAAGTAGCAAGACCATGATGATCATGTGTAACTACTATAATGAGATAAAGATCATGAGAATATTAATTTCAGAAATGAAGGTGTCTACAAGACAAATATAGAGACAATACCGACATGTAATAACATGCAGTAGGATAAAAAATAGATAGTAACATGAACTCAATAAGCCACACACTATCTCACTCGTATCAAACCTTATTGGTTCCAACAGTGATTTTAGTTATTTCATAACATCAGAAGCATGACAATCAGTCTAGGGAAGACTTTTAACAAAATGGAGCAACAGAAAACTAGCATCCACAATTTTCCCAATGTAAAAGCAATTTCCAGATCCAAAACATGAAATTGATAGGATTCTACACTTAGTCTTTTCCATAAAAAAAAAATTCATATTCCAAAACCAAACACTGCTCTTATCTTGTGGAAAATGAGATCCCTCCACCCTCTTTCAGTGTTCTCTACCACTGTTGCATTCCCATATCTGCATAATGAAATACCAAAGCAATCACAAACAGCCACAAGTCAGAATCACAGAGCCTTAGGAACAAAAACAGAACAAAATCAAAACAAGCCATCAACAGAAACCAACCTATCTTCCTCAGGAATACCAGTCTGCGTCAGTTTAACAACAGTCAACCCCGGTTCAGGCTCATCAAAAGCAATTCGCACCTGCAACATTGCAATAATCATTGAGCATTCATTCAGTATATAAATGTTTCTCAATCTTTCACCAAATTCAACTCAAATAACAAGGAACCCTGAACATTACGGTAGAATTAACACCATCAGGCCAGCTCCCAAACCTCCATTTCTGAACAATCAACTTCCCTTCAACCAACTCCATGTTCACCCCTGTGACCGATCCATCAAAAATGCTAATCTCCCCACCGACCTCTTTGCTTATCTTCGCATTACTCTGCGTAAACCCTTTCCACCTATTCTCATCCATCATTATCTCAAACATATCTTTCGCCCTACAACTGAACTTCTCCGTCAACGTTATTGTCTTGAACCCCTTCTTCTCCTCTTTCTTCACCTCTTTCTGCGCCCCAACATTTGACGCAGCCGCCGCAGACGACACCGACGATTTAGCAGCGCTCCCAGGTGCCTTCTTCACCTCCAATTCATCCTTCGCCGGACCTCCCTTCGCCATGCTCTGCACATAAACCCTAACCTTTTCCAAAATCACGGGCTTCCCCTTTGCCACCATAGCCTCTTTCAACCTCTTCCCCAACGGTCCCTCGTCCTTCACCAAAATCTTCACCTCTGGGTCCTCATCCGCATTCTCATCAGCTATATAGGGAATCTCCACAGTCCCATCGCATTTAATCACAGATTTGCCATCTGGGTCCTTGGCCTCACCCTCCCAAGAAAGCGTCAATGCGATTTCGTATCCAGGTATGATCTTCCCTTTCCTGACATTGACGTAGGCTTCCCCTTCAAGCTTTTCAAGGGTCTTGGTCTTGATGTACAGATTGCCTTCTCCGTCGAGAATGGTCAGCTCGGAGAGGAGCTTCGAGAGGAGAGTTCGAGACCATTCGAGACAGTTTTTCTCCGCCCAGTGCCAGTTATGGACGTTGGCGCCGTCGGGTCTGTCTTCAACGATCCACCGCTTGTCGCCTTCTCCGTACTTCGCCATTGATGAGCTGAGGCCTAGGTTTGAGAGGGAAAGTTCTGGAGAGCTTTAGCTAGAGAAAGTATCGGAAGATTAGAGAGAGAGAGACGGAGAAAAAAATAGAGAAGGTGGGTGGAGGCTGCTCTGGAGGGTTCTGGTATGGAAGAATCTAGAATACTTGAGCTTTTGCCACCCTAAAATTGAGGAAATGAAATGGAAAAGTATTGGAAGGGGCACTAGTTTGACCCAGGCTTGGCCCAGCCCATACGGTTTCCAATTCAGCCCATGTATGATTAGGTTGGGCTGCGTTCTTTTAGGCCCATGAATAATCATCCGAGGGGTAACTTCAACTTGGGGGGGGGGGGGGGGGGGGGACACAATAAACAATGTGGCCAATTTTGATAAGCATAATTTGATAGAAGATCTATGAACAAGTCCCCGCCAAAACCCCAAAAGGGTCAACAGTTCACCGTGGTTCAGATCAAAACCCTGTCCTCTGAGTCCTCTCCGTATTCAGTATCTTCATTCTGGCTCCAGACCAATCAAATGAAGCGAACTTATCGATTCAAACGGGTCACAAAACCCAAGAAATCGATTCAACCAGACGATTCCATCCACACCTCTGAAAAATCAATAACCATTGGGGCCAGACCGAAATCTCAATCTCAACCCCAACCCGGAATTCTTTCTATTTCAAATCCAACCCTATCTTTTAATGAATTGAAAATACTGCCCCCTGATCTCTTCCAAATGGACGCTCTAGACCTCGTCTTGAAAATACTGCCCCCTGATTTCTTCCAAATCGACGCTCTAGACCTCGCCCCATGTCTGCTTGGCAAGTTACTCAGGAGAGACGACGTCATTCTCCGGATCACTGAGGTAATGTCTCTTTCAACCTTGTTTGTTTCCCGAGAAAATTTTGAAAAAAATGAATAGGAATTGTAATACTAAATATGGTAATCTTTCATTATTTTATTTGGGACACGAGTTTAATGGAATTATTGGACTTGGATGAGCTGATTTTTCAATTTTGGTTTTCTTATGTAGTCAATATCTTTCAATCTGCTTGTTTCCCGAGAAAATATGGGAAAAGAAAGGAAATCATAGTTTTAATTGATGGGTTCTTTCATTGTTTTACATGGGACCCGAGTTTAATGGAACAATTTTCGCTTGCTTGAGCTAAATTTTCCGTTTTAGTTTTCTTATATTTTCCTGATTTTCCCCAACTATCCAAATATGTAGACTCTTGCATTACTGGGAAGAACTGCACTCCATGGGGGCTTTTCATATTTAAGAAGGGAAAAAAAAAACGTGTAAAGCATAAGATTCAAACACTTTTTTCACCTGCTTTTCCGTTAATTTATTGGTTACCAAATGGCTAGCGTTTGAAAATTCAATTAGTAGACTGAAATATCAGAAGAGAAAATAGGTTTATTTTTCTGAACAATGTATAGTAAGAAGTGAATTTTTGACAGGTAGAAGCATATAGGCCAAATGATTCTGCTTGTCATGGACGGTTTGGCCGTACACCAAGAACAGCTCCAGTTGTAAGATACTATAATTATTAATCCTTTTAAAAATGTTGATTGAGATTCTTACATTATAAGTTAACTCTTTTGAAAGTTTGAATCCACTTTGAGGCATTGGTGATAATTGTTTTGATATATTATGTTATTGATTGGTATGAAAATAGTTTGGACCAGGAGGTCATGCCTATGTTTATTTGTGCTACGGTTTGCATACCATGCTCAATGTCGTTGCAGACAAGGAAGAAGTTGGAGCAGCAGTGTTAGTTCGGTCTTGTGAACCAGTCTGTGGTAACTTTCCCTAACTGTGCCTGCAACAGTCTTAACTCTATTTCTT